>NC_044192.1:29589000-30192750 GCF_900880675.1 Sparus aurata
AGGCCCTCGTATAGGTGCTGCTGTGTATGTGGGCGTATTTGTTATAACCTGCCAGCTCATTACCCATTTTCTATTATCAAGCTTGCGTAGCAGATGGATGTAGCTGATTAAATGAGAACCTCAAGAATTGGTATCACACTCGAACAGGTAATTATTAGGTGTAGCGTGTAGGTGTACGCGGTGGGATGGAGTCTGCCTGCGTGAATCCCGCCTCTATCAGCAAGACGAATTCACGAGGCGCGAGAGCCACCCAGAGTTCATCGGCATGACGTTTCGCGGCGATGCCATTGATGATGCAACTATTGCGGCGCTGTCAGCCGCGTCAACGCTGGAGCAGTGCGATGAGCCGTCGACGCGAAACTTTCCTCACTGCTGACCAAGGAGAAAAAAAATAAAACTTCACAGGCATCTCCGGAGTTATGTGACAGCAGAGCAACATCAACAGAACGCGGCACATTCATTTGCCTGCTCGGAGAGAGGAGAGGAAAGTATTTCAAATGCGGGTGAAGTCACAAAGCATTTCTGTGAGGCTTCGGAGGCTTTTCAGTCTTTTCAATAACGCGGGCGATTCAGTGGGAAACAATATCGCAGCCGCCGGCGTGATATCTAACGTTGCCTCATAAATGATCACGTATGAAACAGAATTCTATGGAGAGTCCTTTTTTTTTTCTACACTATGCGACGAGCAAGAATGATGTTTTTATGTGTGCAGTCCTCGCAATAAAAGTATTGAGTATATATTATGCAAACACCTACAGTGCATAAAGTACTGCAAGGCCACGGTACTTCTCGCCACATATTGTTCGGTCTTCTGCAAAAAAGCATATAGTGAGAAGCATTGCTGTAACAATAATTTATGAGTGTTATTTTCCCTGAAGATTCCCGTCGAGGTAGTTTTCAGTGTGTGAATATCAGATTGACGCGCACCAGGAGACCGAGAGGAGGCAAAGAAAAGGAAAGCTGCATTAAACTGTAACACAAAATTGTGCACAAACTCCACAACGCCGCACGCGCTCAGACTTCCAGGAACTGCTGTTTTGTTTCTACCTGCTTTCTCCTGAATCAGTGAAATATTGATACGTGCACAACAGAAGTGCCCGAAGACCACAGGAAGCAAATGGTCCATCAGCAACAGACCAAAGTCGACATTTACACAACACCTGGAGATGAGCAGAAGGATGTGAGATGAATTTAAAGCAATTTCACCCACGATCTGATTTTCTTTAATTGAGCTCAAATTGGATAACATTTCTGTGCTCTGTTCCGGCGAGGCTCACACATTCTTCAGCAGCAGCACAGTGCAGCAGACACTCCTTGCCTCCACAGGGACCCGACTGTGGAAACGGGGAGAAATCAATAGGCAACGGGTTCTTTTTTTATCGGAGTCTGTACGACTGTGGTCCAGAAGTAATGACACAAGACTACGGGCTGCTCTCCATATTTAACACGGAGGGATGAACCCCTGCAGATGCCTGTATCCCTAACCTTTCGACTGCCATTTCGATATACCATGATTGCCTGATAGGCGCATGGAGAGTGGCTCGACGGTGATGGATGACGGTGGATGTCATTTGATTTTCATTTGAACCGGAACATCAGAATCTACTCCGCCTAATTAACCTCTCTGTCTGTTTCCACTTGGCAGACTTCCACTGCCCATGTGGAGAGTAAAAAAGGCTGCAGAGCAACTTATCCACAAGATATTTCACCCGCTATTTATATTCCACTCTGGTTTTTTGTCACATTAAACATTTGTCAAGGGTTGTTTTTTTTTCCGGGTATACTGCATGGAACCGACGTCGTTGCCTAGAAATACATTCATGCACTCGTAATATGTTTGTCAATTACTGTTCTGTGGACAGATACAATTGCTTTTTCTGTTATGTTACCTGTTTGTTCAGTGGCACGTCAGAAATCTATATAAGGAATACAAAGCCAGGTCCCTTGAGAATGAAGGGCACATTCTGTTTTTTTTTTTTGTTTTGCGTGTGAATAGGTTTACGCAACTATAGCACATTTGTTGCAAGAACGTGGGTTTGTTTCAGTCTAATAAAGAAAATGTGTCATGTTTCATCCTTCAGGTGGCCAAGGACTTTTTCCATAATTCACTGAAACCCAGTGATATGCACAAGGGGGGGGCAGGGGGCAGTTGCCCCCCCTCGTGGCCCAATTGTTGAAAAACATGCGCTAAAGTGCCCTCCTGAGAGCCAAAACGCACGCTAAAGTGCCCACCTGAGAGCCAAAACGCGCTAAAGTGCCCTCCTGAGAGCCAAAAAAGCATGCCAAAGTGCCCTCTTGGCTGGCAAAACGCACTAAACTGCCCCCTTGGCTGGTTAAAACATGATAAACTGCCCTCTTGGGAGCCAAAGCACGCGCTAAAGTGCCCTCTTGGGAGCCAAAACGCGCACTAAAGTGTCCTTCTTTTCGCCCCTGCCCTTCAAAAAGTCTGCGCACACCACTGCTGAAACCATAATATTTTCGGAACAAGGTCGATGAGGTCCAAAACACAGTCACTGACAAGTTGAATCATGCTTAAGTTGTTCAGAGCAGGTGTAATAATCCAAGAGTGGACTTTGCAGCAGATACAAACTCAATATGTTTGGGGTAAGTTCACCACAGAATGATAATGTGGAGCATGATAACAAAATAAGAAATAAAAGATTTCTCTTGAAAGGGTGTAAATAACGTCTTATCAAACTTGGATGTTTAAAACTTTAAAAGTCTATCTCTACTTCAGTTGTTTAGGAGAATGCTGCAACACTGTTTTGCAGTGAAGCTTTAGAAATGTTTTGTGGACTATAAAAACTTCACCTGAGTTTCAATCAGCACAAGGATGAGTAAAGATGATGACTGGATTTTCAGGTTTTTTTGGCGAACTTATTCTTTAAAAGCCTGTTTCTTCATTCGGCTTCCTCCTGAGAGTGATGTGGTCCGACAAAGTTAGAACAGTTTCAGGTTTTGGGATGTTCTTGTGTTTGCGTTTTTCTTTTTTTGCGAGTCTCTGAGAAACACTCCCATACATCTGTCAGGTCATTGCAGCATTTGAATCAAATTGTGAAGACAGCTGGACTGTTTGGCTACTGTCAGTCAGATCTGATCGAATCAAAGTCACACAGCTCCGATTAAACTCTTCCCTGCTCTCCAAACTTAAAGATGAAGTGTTGCTTATTTAGTCATGAACAGGCTGTTGAACGTTTACAAAATTGTAGGTTTCCGGGGGTTGTAATCAACAGTGATGATGTTGATTAACAATGTTTCCTTACTGTATTGGTAGAAAAAGTAACCCAGACAGCATCACGTTTCTTTCAAAACACGTTTGCTGTTGGATATGGAAGAGATCTTTATTTCTAGAGGACTGTATAGACGGCACGGTGTTGGAAGTCTCTGAAATGGCTTAGAGATTTGAAGGAAATTTTGTTTTTCATAAGCCAGAGTGAGTCCTTGAGGTATATAGACTGTTTTAACAATTCAGCATTGCACTCCTGTTTGACTCCTGATGGAAAGTTTGAAAAAAAATGAGTCAGCAGAACCAGAAATAAAGTTTTCATCACTGCACAAATTCTTCTTTGTCAAAACCTGGGACCTACATTACCCACAATGCCACCGGGCCTCCAATAGTTCAGTCGGAGATTCAGTTGTGTTATCCTTGCGGCAGCTATTGTTACCCTCAGTCTCTATCCTCAAACAGAGATGCGCAGCGAGCCTCTGAGGTCTGGTAAGGTCACTTCTATCCAACTCCCCATCCCCAGAAAAAAACATGTTAAGTTAACACTTAAGATATTAAGTTGAATCTTCAACTGTTGACACTAACAATCACTACAAATAAATGTAATTTCCTTTTACATTTCATGATTTCTTTCAGGAGTCAGATCTTCAGTTCACACAAAGTGTAGCAGCAGTAGCTCCTTCTGAGGTAGACTGTCACAAGACCAGCATATCAGAATAAAAAATCCTCTTCCTACTATAAAAGATAGTCCTGCAAACAGGGACATTTGTGCATCAGAGCACTCAAAAGACATTTCAACGGGGCGGATCAATCCAAATATCGATAGTATCGATGCCGAGGTGAGTATTGTTATCGAATCGATACTAGCGTGATGAGATCGATATTTTTGTTGTAGTTTCTCTTCTATAAATTCAGCAAATCACTTGTATTTCTTCATAGTGTTTGTGTGAGCACAGCGTCGCTCTCAGTCCTTAAGCGCAGCGCTCCTCTTCACCTCTCTCACTCCGCTCACTCAGGTTCACTGTAACTGTAACTCAAAAACATATACTTATATTTAGATATATAGCATACCTCAAGAATATAATAACCCTTTTGTGTATCTGTTGAAGGAACATTAGTACTCCTATTTAGGCTACATGCAGATAGGTTATCTATCTATAAAAGCAAGGAATCTCTGTCTGTCTGTGTGTGTGTGTGTGTGTTTGTCAAATATCTCTGCGGATCAGGATCAGACTGACCTGAGACTTACAACATGGCTGCTGCGTGGTTCAATGGTGTGCAACTTCGCATTTGTTTGGACTGCAATGATACTGTTAATAAATTATTTCATAAATGTTTTACCAATTCGCGTGCATTGTCCACCGGAGCCACCACAGTCACGTGCGCACCAGAGTCAATCACTGCAGAGCCCACCGCGACCCCCCACCTCAAGAAACAAGCAGATTTATACCTGCAGCGGCGCGAGCTGGACCGGGATTTTGCCGGCGGTTCGGTCCCGTTCTGTTCTGTGCATCTAAACTGACTGTTGTGGATTAATGAGACTAAACGAGCCCGGACCGAGTCTGTTCGGGTCTGAGGAGATCCGGAGACGCGCGGACAACAAAGTGGAATCGGAATCTGTGGATGTTCGTGTGTAGCTGCTAGCAGCTAGCCAACCTACACGGCCCACCTTCCGAGGCGACGGACCGGACCCACCGGCACGTCCAAAACCGGACTTAGGGTAAATAGTGTCCGCCACGCTTTTTCGCGAACATTGCCGTCACCTTTGTTTTGTGTCTGGTGCAGGAAGAAACGGTAAAAACGGGCTTTTGTCACGAAAGTGTCCAAGCAGCAAGTTTGGTTGTTGAGGAACAGGAAGTTGTGGGAGGGACGTAGGCGGATGATTGACAGGCAACGACGGTCGGTGTACAGACAGGGATATTGAGAGTTGAGAGATTTGTGACATTTAGCATGTTTGGAGTGTATAGTTAGTGTGTTATGTAGTGTTTGGTGTAGTGTGTTTAGTGTGCATTGGAGTCGTTTTTTTGTTTAATGAGTCAAAACAATGAGAAGATGCTGAATGTGGAGCAGGCAGTGCAGCTCTTCATTCAGCTGGAAGGAGTTCAGGCAGACCTGAGCATTGCCTGCATTTAAATGTAAATAGTTACATATAACTTCGTAAATTTTTAAAATGTATGCACATATTTAGCAAACAACAATTTATATTGGCATTATAAGTAATAAAAATGTTTTTTTAAACATATTTGTGGTTTTCACAGTAAAAAAATCGAACCTTTTCTACTCTGATTTTATGTTTTTTTGTGTGATTTTATTTCCATTGTGTTAATACAGTATGTCAAAATGAAAAAATAACTGTACAGTCACACATGTGAGGTTGTGCTGAAAATAATGACACCAAGTAAATAGTTTTTTAGGGTGAAATATAATGGCAAAATCAAAAATAGTCAAAAACGGCCGATTATACCCTGGAATATCGGATTTCACAACAAACCTAAATATCCCTGATGTCCCACCTTCAAACATAGCCTCATTTGGCCATCCATGAAAAAGCTTCTTAACCTCCCACTTTTCTATAGGAACACATATTTCCTACGGGCACTGCACTAGTATATGTAATTATGGTAAATATAATTTTTTTATTTGGCTAAAATCTTTGTCCTGTGTTTTATCGTTATCATAATCATAGTCAACTAATTAAAGGCAAAAGTACAAAATCATTAATTGATCAGACATTTTCAAGTAAAAAATGTCAGTATCAGTATCAGCATCAGTATCGGTATCGGTATCGGCAATACTGGCCCTGTACTTACTTGGTATTGGATCGATGCCAAAATTTGCAGTATCACCCACCCCTAATTTCAATAACTCAATAATAGTAAAAAATAAACAAAATAAAACAAAGTTAAGATATAGACTTTTGAATACAGAATATGTCTAATGTTTATAATATAACAAGGAATGCATAGAATTTTTCCACAAAGCATATTGTAGCAGGCTGAAGTCAATACTATCCTCTACTATGGTTAGAATTTTTTTCTTTACTGTAAAAAAAACAAACACACCATGTTTTCAACCATGATTTATTTGAACACACAGCGAGTTTCAGCAATGGATGTTTTCTTCAAACTTTAAAAAAGAAGGGTCTCAGGAGAGTTTTACCTCTCAAACAATGCGTGCTGGGAAGTCTGCCAATATGCTGATCATATTTCAGTTGGCTGAACTCTATACATCACATTCACTCTACGCATCATTTAAAGTCAAAAGATTTCAAGTTAGAAGAACTCGTGTTTATGAGTCTGGAGGTGGTCTGAAAATAAAAACTGCACATTTTAACTTGAATCGACTTGAAACAAATAAAACATATTTCTATGAAGTTAATTGGAAAAGATTAGTTGATTCCACTTAACTCTGAAATATTTTTTTAAATGATCAATAATCAAGCAATCAATAATAATCAATAATCAAAAAATAATCTGTTTAATCTAATAACCTAATCAAATTATCTAATCTGATCTGATTATTTTTTAATCATTGATTAGTTGCAGGTGTATAAAATGTAAATCGATAACAGTCGAGCCTGAGATGACGTCCTCAAGTGTCTTGTTTTGTCCACAACTCAAAGATATTCTTTCAGATTACTGTCATGGAGGAGTAAAGAAACCAGAAACTCACTTTATATTAGTTTAATATTTAGTTTAACAGCTCTTAGGGATAACCCCAAGACCTATGATAGACTTTTGTGAGTAAAGTTGGTATATAGGGCAGCTATGGCTCGGGGGTAGAGCCAGCATGTTGTTATTGGAAGGTCGCTGGTGCAATTCCCCTGGTCTGCATGTCCAAGATACTGAGCCCCAAACTGTTCCTGATGTGCTGGATGGCACCTTGCATGGCAACCACCACCATCACAGTATGATTGAAGTACTGTAAGTCGCTTTGGACAAAAGTGTCTACTAAATGCCCTAAAATATATATATATATATGTATATATGACAATGAAACGGATTCACAAACATTCACAGTGCTGAGGGTTTGTGTCACCATTTAAAAATGATTCTCGGAAAGCTGATGTACTCTCCAGAGGCCCTATAATGACTTTTATTACACACTGTGTAGTTGCATTAGGCAAATTTACACTTGCATAGGCCAAGGAATACAATACACATGACTACATTGTGTAGCATTACATGTTGGGGGGCTTAATTAATAATAGAAGCGATTTTGAGGGAAGTTCTCTTCAATAATGGCAGCCCCACAAATTCTTAATGTCTCTGCAAAAAAAAGCAAAAAAAAAAAAAGCAATAACACATAAAACTGTTGTGTGAATTATTTAGTAGCAGAATGCATAAATAGTGGATTAGGCTTGATTCAATTATGTCTGTGCGAAAGCAGAGCCTGGCATTAAACAAACAAACACAGGCAACCGGAATGAAGCAGTTCAGCACCCAAGTGGCAAGGCCTTGCAAAGAAGCCAAGAGCAGGCTTCTGTAGAGATCAAACACAACTAGCAGCATTTAACTGGGGCCAGACAGACAGACAGGTACAATAGACTCAGCTCCTCTTTTCTTTGTAGCGTAGAGAATTGGATGTGATTCTCTCGCAGGGGTGTATCCAACAGCATTTTCACGGGAAGATCATTTTATTGTTTACTTCATAAAGCCGTACTCTGTATTTTCATTTGCACGCATCAGGTGATATTTATTTCACTTTGACAGAAAACCAGTTTACTACGCAGTGGAAGTCTCATGATGGAGCTCTCTTTCCCAGAACACTTCTATAATGTCAAATCTTTGCCCGTTATCGAGTCCGATGTATGGCTTTCTGCATACATTTCCAGCGTTCTTTATTTGGCGCAGGACGCAGTCAGCACATTGGCCTTTATTGATTTGCTGTAAGCAAATATTAGAAATGGCATACGAATAGCTACATTACCATAGAAATAAGTCTGCATGGGGGAATATGGTCAAAACATTAACATCTTCATGGGCCCTCATGATTCTCAGGATAAAATTGATCACATCACCTCATTCAGAGCTACTATTTCAACGACTGCAGTTCATTTGCGAGTGGCAGAGGCCTGAACGAGAGCAGATGTAGCCAACCTGAGAGGGATATGGGGAGAAGTGTGAACTGATTGCAGAGTTATTCTCTGGGCAATGGAAACCAATATGAGGAGCCAACAGTAAGCTCCGTCTACATGGGCTGAATAGCTGATTGAGTTCAGGTGGAAGAATGGGACTTGGCAGTGGGGAAGGGAACCCCCCTTTCATCCACAGCCATCCACTTTCATTACAACACACCTTTGAAACCAGCAGCACATAATCACACCTGAAACCTGATCAGAGGGGGGAAAATTGCCACTATTCACGAGCGGCGTTATTGAAAACTTCCAGCCATGTCCGCATTATGTGCACAATGCATTCAAAGATGTAAAAGTTGGACAATTTGATTTATGCTAATGCGATTGCATTCAACTTTCCAGTCTCCATAGTGCAAGTGTTGCCATCTTTTAAGAAACCATGTTCTATTTGCAAATGTTGAAATTAATGGATTCCTTCTGTCAGCAGCCATCAGCCTCCTGCAGCATCTCCCACTGGCAAGCGGTGTATGGGTGTCATACATCTTACCCTATTTGAATTTGCACTGCCCTCTGTGTCTCCTTCCAGGTAGAGATATGAAATATTGACTGTTCTCATCTGGGCCTGCAGCCCCCACCCCCCATTAAACCACCACCCCCAGCTACTCTGCTATCAAAGTGCTGGCGCAGCAAAGTGGAGAGAGGAAAGAGTGAAGGAGCAAGAGGCAGATATATGGGAGGGAGTTTAGCAGAAAGGAAGCCACGCATGAGAAAAGATATGTAAATCAGTGAGCAGTCGCAAATTATGCGTAAACAAAAAATCATGCGGGGGGCTAATAAATCAATGAGACCTGTAATAAGTGGGAGAATGGGAAAATCTGTGTGGAAATAGAAAGCAAATGCCAAAAGGAAAGAAAAAGTTAAAAGGAAAAAACTCTCTTCAGCAATTTGAATGTGAATCTGAAGCACTGAGGGTGTGACAAGACAGCTGATTGTGCAGTAAGTGGTAATTATACACCCCAGTCTGCGGTCGACTGCTGAGTGACAAATAGTCTTCTTGGTGTACACTTGCCTATCTTACCATCTCTAAAGCACAGGAGGGAAGCACCAGTGGTGGGTCTGCGGCTGTATGACCAAAAAAAAACATCCTCTGTCTGTCATTAAGCTGTTCTCAGAACAGTAAATTCTGCAGAAGGCACACAGGCAGTTGTTAGCAGTGGCACAAATTATATTTGCCCAGGCTTTGTTTCCCATTGTAAATTAAAGGGGACAAAGGTAGAGCTCCACTGCCACAATGATGACAGGATAATACCCCTAAAAAAGCAGCTTGGTGCAGCGATATATGAATTTAAATACAGTGGAAAAAGAAAAGTTGGCAAGGATCAGACACTTTTTTCTTGGGAAAGACACATCAGAAGTGAGAAAAGCACAGAGTTGGCTTAACTTCCCTGAGTGGTGGCTTCAGTTTTGTGTTAAATACTGTCTTCTCTTATTTTCCCATCATGATGAAATCATGGTAACATTATGATTTAGGATTGTCTGTCTATCTTGGATGAAATCCCACACATCACCAGTCTCATCGGGGCAGAGCTGAGACAAATGCCGCTTCTTCCAGCAGTTATAAAATTACTGACTGGCTGCCGTAATTGGGTCCCTATTAAATTAAATGTCAAAATATGATTTCTCAGCAGACCACCAGTCTGATTATGGAGAAATTGGGAGGCAGGACTGCACCTTGTTACTCATCAACCAAGGAGGTTTGCTCTGCTTTCTAGCTCCGAGACATGGGCAAAATGAGCCTGTTGTTTTGCATCAGGGAATATGCAGACAGAGAGCATTTTATCATGAAAAACAAACTATTTGCATGGCGACATTGTTTGAAAATCTTCGGCCCCGGCATGTGTTAAGCACTGTTTGCCTCTGTAATGTGCTTATTATTAATTCAGAAGATGAGTAGTTCATCACAAGTCTGAAATACATTTATTCAGCCACATTATTTTTGCTGCTATGTGATCTGAGCTTTTTATATGTTGTACACTGATAAACAGATTAATTGATTGAATTCTCTAAATGTAAGTTGACCAATGACCTGACAGCAATTTTGAATACTTTGAATTAAAGGTGCAATACGTGGCCACTGCCACAGTCAAACTGAGGGCGGCCGCATACCGCCAGAATAACTGTTAAATGAGGCTAACTGTAGCTGTCTGTTTGTTAGTTAGCTCATTTAGCCATGCAGCTAGCGGTCCAGATGGTGAGCTTCGAACACTGGGGGAGTATCGGTGCTTCCATTGCAAACACGGGCGCTTTGGACATAGACAGGCTGGGTCAAGCTGGTTAAGCATGCTAACTTCAGTATCTCTTCAACTTCATACATAGAACATCAAAACTGTTATTCCTTCACATTCTGTTGATAATTCTACAATTTCCTCTGTTTTCAAGTCATTTCTTTTTGCACCTTTACACATCTTAATGTCAGTCGAATGGAAAAACTCAACAACTTTGTTAAGGCGCTGCACATCCAAACAGGTGTTATATGGCTGATTATACAGTAAGATTGTGGGAGCTATGATGGGAATTACAGAACTTGAGGTCACCAATAATGATAAACGTGAAGGGAAGTCACTTATTCCAGATGCCAAGTTCGAACCCACCATGATTAATTCAATCCCCAGCCCATGTAGCTAATCCTAAATTAGAGAGCTGTAGAACTGTCATGGTTCTGTTCACTTGGGTGGCTCTCCAACAGGACTTCAGCCTTGCTGGAGTGGGGATTGTGACTGTAAAATAGTTGTATTTTACAAGATTCAGGAGACCAGGTGTGGTAAGTGCAGCACTATAGTCTGTAAATGCCAACACACACCTGAAAATAAGTCTATTTAGAAAAGCATGTTTGGATAAGTGGAAATGGCTGAGTGGGCGTACGATTACAGTGAAGGCAGCTCTGTGCAGAGACATTTAGAAGGCCTCGTGTTTAAAGTTAAAAAAGGGTACATGGAAAGATTTTAAAACACCATACACCACATAATTTGCAGCATTACCTGTAAAATAACAGCAACCTATACTCAAAGAGAATGCCACGTGAAATATTAAAACCTACTGAAAACTTTCTCTCTTTCTATAAACTGAGTCTTTTTGTAGTTCTATTCTCCTCAGATTAAGGGCTGTCTTCTATTAAGAGGCCAAAATGTCAGGACCAATTTCAAAAGAACAGATAGAACAAGGTCACCATGTGATTTTCAGCTAAAGTTTTAATTGTTTATTATTGTTTTATTGCTCTTTTTGATCAAGGCCACGGTGAGGCGTTCACCAGGAAAAAAAAAAAAAAAACAAGAGAAAACTTAGAAATAAGCTTAAAAAACAGGCACATTAGACATCAGGGGCAAAGGGGCACTTGCTCAAGCACCTTTTGCTCAAGTGCAGCTTTCGGATAGACTAATGTTAGGCCCGTTGCTAACATTACTATGGTGATGTGTAGGGTGCATGCCTTGTCCTGTTCTTTCTCAGTGTTTGGGATGTTCACCAGAGATGCATCTGGCAAACTCATTGTTTATTAATGTAACAACATGTAGGGCCTTTTTAGAGTGACACACTTGTGCAGGGCTATCGTGTTTGTTGTGCCATGTATATGTGAAGGTGAGACGAAATTAATTAATAGTTTAAGTGGCAGAAAATGTATTAATGTTCCATTCTGTATGTTGACAGCAGAATGGAACATGGTGGAAGCCAAAAACAACTTCAGGAAGACAGATCAGATAAAGTGACTTTTTGCAGTTAACTAGCAAGCGACACACAATAAAATTACCCGTCCTTACCTGTCTGTTTTGGATCAAGGACAAGCCCTGCTCAGAGATCGCTGGGAAGCAGAACCAGAACCCAACTACCAACGAGGGATAGTCTTCTGCAGCCAGAGGTGACAAACACAACACAAGAACAGACTGACAGGGAAACAAACCAAACCAGGTCCATGCGATACAGCTGGACACTAGGTCGACCTTAGACGAGGCTGTGGTACAATACCCAGTGTGTCAATCAAAATCAGCATCAGAATCAGTATTTCTTTATTGTCCCATAAACTGGCAAATGTGGTTGCCACAGTAGCAGTAATGACAACAGTATTATAAAAAAAACAATAACAATAGTAAAATATAAACAATATAATTAATAGGTAAGAAGTAGAATAGACTCGTATAAACATATGAACATAATATTGTACACAATTAACATGTAATTATAAACAGTGTGGCAGTGAATTGTTATTTACAAATAATACATATGGGTATTATGAAATTGACCAGATGGTGCAAACTAGAAATGAGAAACAGTTTGTCTTTGACACACAACAGAACAACAACACATAGTGACTACCAAATCTGGTTGAGCACTTGTGAGGCTAAGGTGTACCTGAGGGACCATGCAGGCTGAACAAGAGTAAAACAATACAAAATATACGCATAAATAAAAAGGAGCAGTAGGCAGAATAATTTGGGTGTGTTTTCCAGTATTGGCGCAGAAAATGACGGAAAGCATTGTGAAATCTTCTTTTCTACAGTATTTGTTTGGAAATGGCACTGCAAGAAGAACATTTCAAAACTTCTGGATGACAATATTGTTTTTTCCGAACAGAGGTCACAAAGTAAGCGACATTAAGTTATGTGTTGATATTGAAGTTATACAGCTGAATAAAGGCTCGTACTTGAAAGGAAAAGAAAAAGGACTTTAACCATATATTAAATTGTGCTTGTTCAATACAGACTTCTTAGATTCAGACACTTGTGAGCAGCGTTCATTATGCATGTATCCAAAGCTTTAACAGACTAATAAATCATGAAAGGAACTGAAAACCGTCTAGTCTGAAGAGTGCGTAGACAGGGTTAGAATAAAACACTACTAATCCTTGACGCCTTTTCTCTTAAAAGTTAATGAAAATACTTCAAATAAAGCAGTCACCTCACCCTTGTAGCTTCTTCAAGTAGGTTTTCAAGTGCTGTGGCAACCTTCATGACTTCTTTTCTATGCAGCCGACACAACACCTGTCAGTGATGACACAAACTGATGACGTTTCACAAGTGTCAGGCCTCTCCTTTTCCAGATGAATTTCCTTAATTAGCAACTTTCTGGGTCTCAGCCCAGAATAGACCACCCCACTAACTTCTGGTGCAGGTTCTCACTTTCTTAAACATTGTGAGATTGTGGGCGACATTTTCACAAATTTTTCAGGGAATAATGCCATTTTGCCTACTGTTTGTGTGTACATACATTACACTGTATCGTCTGTCTCAGAAATTTCTGATATCTATTTGTAATTACAAGTCGCACAGGCCCTAAATTGAATGCAGCCACTCTTAATCTTATTAATTACATCTGTGGCTCTCCCGCACACATGTCAAAATGTCATGATGAAAGGGAGAGCCAGAACTGAGGGGGGCAGCAGGAAGTGGAGCTAACCTCCAGAGGACAAACGCCGCAATCCACTGCGCGCTGGAAGACGATAGTTCCAAGTCAGTATTCCCAGCTACCAATCTAAATGCATCCCAGAACAAAAACCATGAACCCCTGCAAACGATGGTAAGACTCTGGTGATACTACGAGCAAAGTTTCATGTTGTGTCAAGCCTTGTTAGTGTTTTAAAAAGAGCGATTTTGACGCTATCATAAAAATGCCCGTAGCACTCCCATTGAAAATGAGTTTGACTTGAAAACAAAAATACAGTAAATCTTACTTGTGCCTCTTTCGTCGTAATTATGCTTTTAAACGAAGGTTTGACTTGGGTACATTCACCAAAAAAGCTTAGGTTGCATTTTGACGAGAGTTTGGCTTTAAGCCTCGTATTTAAAGCCCTAGCTTTTGCTGTTTGTGCTTGTGTTTGGCTCTGCTTGGTGACACTGCATCACTCTTGTTTCTCAAGTACTCTCAAAACTCTTTAGCTTTTTGAGCCTTGCCTTTTTTCTTTTTTTTTTTTTGACTCTGTCTTCAACCTATCCAAGGAAAGACCCTCTGCTTTTTTCTGCCGTCTTCTGTCACTTTCCTATTGGTCAAGCGTCCTCCCTAAAGACAAATGAACATTACACTATTTGTATATCAAAAGAAAACATCTGCTGTTGTTAATATGCCAGTTTCGTGTCTTAGTGTGTGAGAAGACCAACAGCCAAAAAGAACACATTCATGTAATCGAATAACCTGTTCCAGCTACTATTATTCTTTTCTTCTTTTTTTTACTTTATGTGACATATTCATCGAGAACTGTGATGTTTAGCTTCGTAACGTTAATATCCTGTTGCTCATTTGTTCAATGTGTGCTCGTTAGTATGAGGTTGCAGGTGCAGCAGCAGGCAGGGCTGTCCCAATTTGGGAGGACTGGTACATGTGCTGGCACGACTATGTGGTTACAATAAGGAAGTGGGAGTGCTCTCCGGCTCTGTGCAGCCAGAACTGGCCATCCTCATATCCAGGATGGTTTGACCCACTGTCAGGTGTTTATAGAGACATCACTTCATTAGCTGTGGATGATGCCGGACACACATAAGGGCCCACCATCTGCTCCCTAAACTCAGCCAAGGTTAAATATTCTCTTGGCGAGATGGAGAGGAAGGCGGCGGTGAAATGTGTAAGCAACAATGGATGGAAAAGGTTTAGTTAGAGAGGGGGAAAAAATGCAATACGTCTACGCCCTTTAATGGACTGAGGGCGACTGATAGATAAAGATATTTCTGTGAGAGAAGGAAATGCCTTGCTGCTGTAACCACTCACTGGAAGAGAAGTTAGGAAACACTTAAGTGAAGTGAATTTGTTTTTCATACAAATACGACACATACATACAAATAAGAGGAATCCATTGAGTGTTTTGTGGATGTATGAATGGGTGCAGACTAGCCGTTGCTAAGACAACTGTCACTGCTGTACTTTATTTTATAATTTGTTATTTATTAAATTCATTACTCAGCCAAGTAACTGGAATGCGTTAAAAACATGGCATCAATTTATCCATCAAAGCATTAATGCTGTTTAATGCGTCAGGCTGTTGTGACATCTAGCTTGATCTAAAAAGCAGTTCGGCCTCATTTCATGTGACATTGTGGAATAAACAAAGCATTAGGGCCAACAGGTACGGCCCCGCTGGAAGTCAGTAATTGCTGCGGAGATTCTCTGCACGTCAAATGCTCACCCCGACACCGGGGTCACCTCAGAGTTGAGGGGATTGGCTAATTCGGCTAATTACCCTGGCAGCTACTGATGAGTTCTTCCATTAGCAGGGTCACCCTCCTTTCCCTGGAGTCCCCATGTAAAAATGCAATTAGAAGAAATCAAATTCTGCATGTCTTGACTCTGACATTTGTTATGTTGGAGGATGCACTAAAAATAATGGATCTGATGGGGACGGGGTGTGTGAGGGGGCTGGGGTGTTATTTTACTATGTCTGAAATACGGGCACGTTGTGAAAAGGTGCTTTCAAAACAGATCTGTCTGAAAAGTGCTCTGGGGGAGAAAAAGACATCTCTCCTCCTCCGAGGAGCCAACTGCAGCACCTCATCCATCTTGTTCATTGCCGTGTGAATGTTCCTGCTAACAGCACACCTTTGTGCGGAGTGAGTCGTCAAGATACTTTCATCCTGCTTTGAATGGACAGGATCACATATTCAAGGCCATTATGCTTTAAAGGTGAGAGAGATCAAACATCAAATTACTGTAAGGCTGATTTAGGGCCATTTAACTGTCTCTCTCAGACACAAAGGAGCCAACTGGATTTTTCTCTCTTGAGATGGAACAATTTCCCTGGACCTCTACTGTGATGCATTATAATGTCTGCATTTCAGCTGTCATCTCAGCCCTCATTAGGAAGACTCCATGGCAACAGTCTAATCGTACTCTGGTAAATGCGTGTGCGTGGGTGTGTGTGCCTGCGTGTGTGTGTGCGCGTGGAGACAGGCTGTCCCTCTGTTTGCATGTATGAGTGTGCATTTGTATGCATCTGTATTTGTGTGTTTGCGAGTATGAGGTAAAGCATGCGGAGGTAATCTGCCGATCTCCTGACCCATCTCAATTTACATGAAAACCAATTACAGCTGCGGCAGAAGGGAAGTGCCTCGTTCCCCGGGCAAAAAACAAAAGAGATGCAGGAGAACGTATCACAATGAAACGGCAGAATTGAATGATGAGTGCCGAGATGCAGCGCAGTGGATCATCTGAGGGGCCTGTGTGCTTTGATAAGACTAACAGTTTCCTTTTAGAGGAGCCACGGCTTTGGCATATGAAGACCCTCTCGTGCTGGGAGAAAATGGAACTCATGGAACCCGAACTATCTTCGCCTCATTCATAATAACTCTGCTGCAAATGAGAAGCTGTTAGAATTATTTGGGTTTTTTTTTGTTTCGGTTTGGGTTTTTTTGGGCCCACCAAAACACGTCTTCTGCGCCGGGATGCGAGAAATGGCGTTCAGTTTGCCACAGTTTATAAAACAATACATTTTTTATGGAAGCTTCTCAACAAGACTCGCTGGGGGGAAAACATTTTCGCGCAGCTCTTGAACACGTAAAAGCACCCTTTATCCTTACACCGTGAAAGATTTCCTTCCACAGTCTGTTCTTCCATAATTTAACGTTCACCTTCCGCACGAACGCGTACATTAAAAACAAAGGCAGACAGCAGGGAGAAAAGCCCCCCTTTAAACAACTTGGCTGTGAAAAAAAGAAAAAACCCCATGTCTGGCATGATGTTGCCCCAGCAGGAAGGAGGGTGGAGCGGGCTGGGGGTTTGGAGCGGTGGGGTTCAGGTAAGGGGGCAGAGAGGAGGAAATGAGTGGAGACAGGCGGTGCTCTCTGCGGTGAGCCCGTGACACTGCCTGGCCACCTGTCAGGCCCGGTTTGCCGCCTGTCAGGCAGCAGCCCGGGATGGGACAGGCAGGCGGCGGGCTCGAACATGGAGACGAGGGCAGGGAGGATGTATGAGGGACAGATGAACTGGTGTATGCAGATCTATGTCAGGTCAGGAAGATGCTATAACTGGGACTTCAAAGGACACATGATTTGTACACAAAGGAGCAGCTGGGGTTGGAGGCTGTCCGTGGCAGGTGAGTGGGAGATTTGCATAATGAAGCCTGAACAATATTTTGCTGGACTTACTATCCAATGTTTTTGGTCAGACCGACAAATAAAAAGCATGCACGAGCCGTGACCTCCAGCAGGTGAATATTACACCACATCACAACCACAAATAAAATCAATTAGGCATATACTGGTGAAACGTGTACGTCCCTCATAAACAGGCTCCTCGCAACGCTAGGTGGAATTTGGGATGATTTGTACTGTAATTCAAATGTACAGCAGACAATTCA
Source organism: Sparus aurata (assembly GCF_900880675.1). Classification (NCBI taxonomy): domain Eukaryota; kingdom Metazoa; phylum Chordata; class Actinopteri; order Spariformes; family Sparidae; genus Sparus; species Sparus aurata. Next base: position 29,606,632 of record NC_044192.1, read on the forward strand.
ATAATTCTTTAGTCTATACATCTTCATTTGGCGTATTTCAGGTTCAGTGTTCTGCACGCATAAATAAAGCAAGAAAATAAGCACTATTGTCGTTACTCATTGATCTGCTCAGCTCTGTATAAACAGTGTTGGATAGCGCCTCCTCTGAAAATAATTGTGACAATGCAAGATTACTGATGAAAAGTAAACTGACACATTACATCGCTACCCACTGAGGAATGTAACTCATTCAAGTACTTTTGCGTTACCAATGGTTAAATCACTTTGTGATTCCGTCCACATGTTGCTTCTTATCTACCTCTGAATGTACTGACTCAACCGACATTGAAAAGCACGACCCACAACCCATAATCTGCAACTCACAGGCTGACAAATGCAAGAATGACAAACCCAATATCACAGCTCTCATTTTTATGCTGAATTAAATAAAAACATAAAATGGGGTGGGCACTGGGGCGCACATATACATGCATGACTGCAATGAAAACGCTTCAATTACTTGACGAACATAACAGTAACAGCAACAGAGACCCAGGGTGCCTGACAGGAAGCAGCTGAGCAGACTTTTGACTTCTAACGATAAGACAGAACCTATTACGATGATGTAAGATGTTAAGTTTTAGCAGCAGCTTCAATTAAAACGAGTGAACACGATTTGCACAGACTTCAGTACATCAATTTTCAACAGGGGATAAATGAACAAGAGGCTGCCCTCTCTGCTCCCGCCATCTTGCTGGCTGCGTTACACTACGCTGACTGAAACAACACGGCAGCACTCACACATCCGAAGCTGTCTGCGCACTGCCTGCCAAGTCGTAGGCGAAAAACAGAAACAGAGCAAACACGCCATAGATTGGCCTTTTGTCGTTTTTTTTTGTGTGTGGCAACAAAAGGGACAGGAAAATATGGTGAAATGCTTACTGTAATGGAATACTTATATGGAAACATAAGTAAATGGCAGATTACTTGAATTGCAAAACAAACACCTTACATCAACAAAAAGTAATCTAAGTACTCACTTTGTGATGCCAACACTGATTGTACATTTAATTCATTAATATGTTTGCCAATAAAACAGAATAAAATATCCTCAATTTACTTTTGTCTAAAAAACAATATATTCAATTCCAAATCATGTAAAACAAAAAAAATAAAAATCCGCGACACACATTGGCCTTTTTTTTCCTGAAAAAGGACAATATATGAGTTTAATGATTAAAGAAATTGGGTAGAATAAAATGTGTTACATCAACTGATGTTGACAGCTCTGAAAGGAAAAAAGATGAGATGTAGGCTGTACCTGTCAATACATCTATGGTATGTAATAAAAATAAACGCTACAGTGATGGAAAATCATGACGCATTTCTTCAGATAGCCCCATGGAAAACTATAAATATGTTCCACATGGACATTTGATGACTTTATCTGCATTGACTTTCACATTAGAAAAGTACAGACATGGATGGGGTTTTGTTTTATCTCGCACGCGCGCCTTACTCTATCTCGCGCATGTGAGTTATTATTACATGCGCCTTTTGACGTAATTAAACAGTGCAGTTGGTTAAATGCAGGCTTGTTATCATGGATCGAGACCATCTCATAATTTTAATTGATAATTAATAATTAATAAAAGTTAATAAAGTGTCTTATTATTGTTATTGTGTAACGATAAGAGGTACATATTTTGATATTTTGATGATCCACGATGAGTGTCCAGGTGTGGATTTTATTGGCTATTATGCTAGCCATGATGATGGAGGAGTTGTCAAGGTGATAGTAGTTTGGTTATAATTAATTTATGAAATAACGGCGCAGCAGTGACTACTGCCAATCAGGACAAACTGTTAACAATGGATGCAGGTGCATATAGTATCACATTCATGATGATTCACAGTGACACTAAACACGTTTGTTGTGTTCTGTTATAACAGATATACTATCGTTCTTTATACTACAAGGGGGCGCTGTTGTATACCCTAACCCTAACCCTAACCCTAACCCTAACCCCAATAATGTTCACTTCATTCAATCATTTGAGCCAAAGTGCCACTGCATCTTATTTACTATCTCCGTGTGCAAATTATTATCTCGCGCGCGCAAGATACAGTAAGTCGCACATGCGAGATAGTAACTGCCGCGTGCGAGATGGTAAGTCGTACTCGCGAGATAAAAACAAAAAACCTCCAGGGCTCTGTACAAAAGTGTATCATGATGATAGACAAGCTGTATGATACAACCTGAACCCTAAGCTCTATTTATTCCCCTACTCACTTATCAGATACATTATGTGCAAAAGTGAAGCTGGTTTAGTTTGATAAAAAAAAAAAAAAAAAAAGCTTGCAATATGTTTGTGTTGACTGCAGGAGTGTGATTCCAGTCCTCCATTTGGTTCAGGGTCCATATATTCACTCGCCGTCATGAAAACCATCCCATCCAGTCACCGGGGGGGAGACATGGTGTGAAAATCTGACATGTTGCATTCTGTTTGAGGATTGCATTAATCCTCAAGTCATCCTCAAGCCGGTCTTCTCCACAAACAGAAGATAAATATTGAACAGTGGAGCAGTACGGAGCAAGGAAGAGGGCACATGCACACACACGCAGTGCACGCACATAGAAAACGCGTTGAGGAAAGAACAGGCTTGTTACAGTTCGGTGGGCACACGCACATGCTCCTCACACACTTGTACCATGGATGAAAGCTGATATCAGGCCCTGTTTGCAGCAAGGTGAGGTAGGGGACATACTGTCGGAGTTCTTCAACACCACAGACCTGACAACACCACGGGCTGAGAAGGTAGACAGCTTCTCCCCATACACACTTCAGCTCTTTTTCTCCCCTCCTTGTACACACACACACACACACACACACACACGGATCCCTGACCTCTGTGGTGTGAAATGGAGGGCTGGGGAGGGAGGTGGGGGTGCAAAGTAAGGCGAGAGAGCTGTCAGAAGAATGCATCCAACACACACTTGACAGGATGGAAGTTCAGACGCTTGCTCTCATCATGCAGGCAGAGCACAGGGGGTATACGTCTCAATTCAAAGTGATTCAGCAAGCGGGGCACAAATCAAGGCGCATTCTCCATATGTCTACTGTCTGAGCTAACAATGCCGCTAAATGCGCAAACACGAACGTGTCATTTGCCATTATTCCTCTCTCATATTTCATGTTTGATTGGGGAGGAGAAAACACTGCGCTGAAGGCACACGTGAAGTCACCTCCTCGTAAATACTCAGCTGTTTTTTTGTGCATAAATGTTTAAGGCATGCTCTACTGCAGCGATAGACTGTTTAGTCATGATTAATGGTATCCAATCATTTTGTTGCGCAGTAGCATCCCACCACCCAGGGGTGTCTATGGAAATCATTTTCATATGGTGAAATTGATACCCACTCTCTTCTCCGGCTGCCTCTCTCCGTACATCTGACCTAATCAAGTATACAAGATGAATATGGGCTGATCATGTGATTAGGTCTTGATCGTGTTTACGCTGTCTCTTTCCGCATTGCAAAGGATTGCTAATAGGCAGTGAGTTATGGCAATAATAACCAAGCTTCCTTATAATAAGGTAATCAATTCAATCTACTGTCAATTGGCCTGAATTAATGCTCCATCTTTGTTCCCCACAGGGGGGCCATAATTGAAGGTTTCTCCAACTATTGACTTGTGTTGAGTAAACATCTGTACTTTAATATTCTTTGTTGAGTGGACCCATTAATTATAATTATACCCAATTAACAAAGCAAACATTCAGACAAATATATCGGGATTCAGTTTGTTCTCTGATCAATGAGGTGCCAGCCTCCCTCTCCACATCAATCCCAGTTACTTTGTGTTTCCGACTGCACCCCTTCCCACCAGCTCTTCTAAATATTCTGCTTTTTTGAGTCCAGTATGAAGCATGTGAACTCTGATCTTCCAGCAACAGATGCATGTTTATCATCAAAGCAACAGCACAAACCACCTTTGCACAACAGATGCCCTTTGTTAAAGGTGCTGTGTAACAAAGATGCTATGTAACAATTAGCACCCTGTCGAATTGATACTCAGAATACATTGGGGACAGCATATCACCAGAGGTTTGGGGTTGTCCAGCAATTTTGGAAAAAAAAAAAAAAAAACAAGGAAATGCACAGTCCTTAGCCAAATGACCCTATTCACATGGTGGGCATTTTCCTCAAATGTTGTGCTAAGGGTGGAAAGCTTGAATGCTGGTATATTGTTTTGCTGCTGCAGGCTGCAGGTCGTATAAACGCAGGGAATCTGACAAAATATTTTCATTTCAGTAGCACCTGAAAAGTTATTGGACAATGAAATTCAACCTAAAACTACATATTTGATAACAAATTAGCTAACATCAGCATCCAACTGATTCCGAGCCCACATTACTGTTTGATTACATCCAGCGTGTTTCACTTCCAGGCTTAAAGACATGTGCCCCAGATACACGTTGATATTCTAGAATGAATCTCTGCCTTTCCTGTCATATCGTGTAACACTATCGAACATTAATGTTAGCTAGGAAGTGGTTGAATGTAAGCGTTAGCAGTTGTCTCACAGAAGCTAATGGGTCAACAAATATGTTGTTCATGTCCCTACACATTTTTACTTTCTATTATCTTTTCTGTTGCTGAAGCCGGAAGCAGTGTGAATATGGCCAGTAGTTTACCAGAACTAGAAGAACTTACCAGCAGTCTAGAAGAAACGTTGGAAGGTCAAACTTATTTTTATTTTATTTCTTTACTCAGCAAGACCTGTCACCAGTGATGGAAAGCAACACCAATGTTAGCATCAAGGCTATCACTTCTCATTTATTGCTGCCAAATCTGTTTTTTTGCTGGGAGCGGTTGAGGATGCTGGTTGTGGTAATGATGGTGTCTTGTCAAGAGCTTCAGTCATCGTTGGTTCACTGTTTATTCATGGACAACCTGTTCTTAAAGGGTCTAACTGGGAACATAACCTTCAACATGACTGACAAGAGGTCAGAGTACAACCCCGGAGCAGCACTACTGTACCGCTTCATCCTCTAGTGTTGTAGTGAGGGCAGACTGGATGCTGCAGTTACTGACCATCTCCTCCTGAGGTTTTAAAGTGATATTACAAGACAGGGTGGCTTCGCTGGTTAGCTTTCTAACTTCAGTAACTGTCTTTTTAACACAGTGCTACGCCTCTGACACTTTAAAAGTGTTCACTGTTCACTGACTGCAGCACACTGCCCACTTTGTATATATAATAAATCCCTTAAATCTCTCCCCCTTGTGTGTTGTGTAGCAGAGCAGACACCATGGAATCTGGCAGTGTCCCTTAATATCCAGGTACTTTTAAAATATAGCTAAGGAGCTAAGCTTAGTTTTCCATAATCGATAAAGACAGAACCATAAATGATTCTCTTTAATATACCCACGGGGCAGCTCTCTTAATCCGTCAGACAGCAGACTTTAATTGGTAAACTTCTGCTTTTAGTGAAGTGATGTAATCTGTTCAGTGGATCAGGAAGAGTCCTCCCCCAGTATCACAAAGCCACACATTTAAGGCTTTTCCTCTGGAACACCACAGTGCAAAGGGTAACAGCTTTCTTTTCATATCTGACAACCCTTCCTTTTTAATCTCCTTTGAACATGGCACTAATTCAATGTGATTCATATGTACGTATGTAAAAGATTGATCTACCACTGTTCTGCCAAGTTCTGTGCTGTCCCTTATTTATAATAATGTTGAGAAAATTATTGTAAAGTAAAACAAAAACAAAAAAAAGTTATTTCTTTACATTCTGTTAAAGGAGTCCCATTGTGCTTTTATGTTTTGTAAATTCTGACATATAGCTCCATTAAGCCCAAAGGAATTTATAGGAAGCAATAGGATTTTCATTGAACTCCCATGCACTTGGCCTTTTCTCTCCATGGAAATGCTCCAATACTGACCCTTCAGAGACTCACTGTGGTTCTGTGGGTAAGGGTTGCAAAAAATTTGTATGAGAGAGAGAAGGCAGAGAGATCAGAGCTTCTCTCTTTTCTTCAGAGTAACGCATCTCTTTCTGAGGCGAAAGAAATCAGAGGCTGGGGTCAAGCAAGGATATTGAACTGGGCTTCAGACAAGTCTGAATTTCAGGATATCTATGCTGACATGAAACCACCAAATTAAATTCAGTGCAATTGAATCCCCCTTTCCTGCGCTCTGAAACTCCCTCTCTTTCAAAGCAGGCAGGGAGGAAAAATCAATAGTGTATGTATTGATATTAATGTTGAGCATTATGCGTCTAAATGAAATCATAGCAGCAGAGAGGAGCATAAGGCATTTATTAACAACATGTGCTAAAATCAAATTACCATCTAGTTCTGTCTCTCAGGTGGCCTTCACGCAAGTAAACCAAACTGCTGCTGCCTTGTGTTGTTTACCTCCCTCACAACAGTGCTTCTCTGGAATGAAGAGCCTGCTGCATTGAACTTGTTGAAGTGGGAGTTAGCAGATGGAAAAGCAAAATCCCCCTCATAATTCCATTCATCCACTTCCATTTGGCTCACTGTTTAAACAACAATCCCACAATACAATGCCGAGTGCGGTGTGCATTAGGTCAGTTGAACGGACCAAGGAGCTGAACTTACTTGGTGTTTTGATAAAGACAGGAGCTAAAACAGACCCCTTCAGAACACAATGATGCAGCACTGGACAGTGTGAAAAAACAACAACGATGTGTTGAGCCTTAAAGGATGTAAACGTATTCTAGCAGAAACCCAAAATAAAATTATGAACATGAAATTGAGCATAACATGTCTCCTTTTAGCATTGTGAAACAAAATGAATCTTTTTAAAGCACTTAGACAGCAAATGGATTTTAGATTAGTGCCGCAGCTCCAAGGGAAACACCACTGGTGCACAAGCTGCCAGTTAAGCAAAAAGCCTGACAGGAGCTAAGAAGGTGTATCTAGTTAAAAGGGGATGAAAGGGAGGAAAATTTAAATAAATGGTAATTTAGACAAAACAAAAAAAGGCACGGGAAACTTGGAAGCTTGTACATGTCACTTAACACGCGGTGGAGCAGAGCAGGTTAGACTTGCACACGTCGGCGTAAACAAAACGTCGCACATTCTCAAATATTTGAGACAACCTCAAATTTCCTGTATTTATTTAAAGTCAATATGTTAAGTGCAACAGAATTTAGCATCTGTATAATTTCACTGCTGATAGTTATTTTTTTTCCTGAAGGACTTAACGAGGCTTGCAGAGAGAGGTATGATGTGGTCCCGCTTGCTTGACTGACAACTGTCACAGCCTATCAAACTCCGCTTTGAAGGTTTCCACCTGCTAAGCTCCAGTAACTTAGATTGAAGGTAAACCCAAATCCAAGCCCGGACATCTGCGGGTCACTGCCCAGCTACTACTCCATGTTACTTGAGACAGGTAACATGTCTTCTTGCACAGCAACATTTTCAGCATTAATTAATTTTCAGCAAAACGTCTGTTTAAGATGCTAATAATCATCTTCACACATGGTTTTATGCGATACATTGAGAGACAATTCACAACAAATAATCAATGAGACCAGTAAGTTAATATAAATTGGACTCTCAATTTGAGCTCAAACAATTACTCATTAATTGATTTGTCAATCCAAAGAAAACTGATCAATTTTCAATTATGTCTGGCTACTTAATACAAAAAACAAATATCTTAAGATCTGAACATGAGCTCCAGGACATTTCTGACATTTAATAGACAAAATATACAAAATCACTTAATTGAAACAGTAGTATAAGGCTCTATCATATCAACTAAATTGTTCTTCTTTTAATTAAAAAACCTTTGAAGAAAAACCTGGACTTGATTAAAAACGTGAAGATGGATCTGTGTGATTGATGTGGTGGTGGATGAAGAGGCCTCGTCATACTCCTTTAGATGCCTGACAGATTACAATGGGGGCATGGGTGATGGTCCATTAGGCCTTCTTCAGACCAGTACTTCATGAAGCCGGGTTTTCAATATTCATATCAAATCTGAATAAAAGCACAAACTTGTCAGGCCCGGATGCATTTAAATATTGAATAGCCCTCCATCATTTCTTTCCCGCAGGGCCAGCTCTTGAGATGAAAGGTAAGCGAGGGGAAAGGCCAGAGCCTGGTCAAGCGATTCAGAAGTGCTGATATCTGCATCCCTTTGAAAATCAAATGCATTGCATTTGTCATCAGGGGCTCCATCTTTGATATTTCTTTCTTTTTGTCACCATGATGCCCAGCCTTTTGGGTGAAATGGCTCGAGTAAAAATGGTGACTGATTATATCTTGACAACCATCTGATCCTAAAAGTAGGACGCAAGACAGACATGGACCCCTGCTATGCCTCGGCAAAGAAAGACTACAGAGACAGTAGCATATCTCCTATTATGTAGAGTAAAACATTAAAAAAAAACAGTTACCTCCTTGCTAGCATTGCTCAACAGCCCCACCAACCAAACAGCTTTGTAATTAATGGCACTATACACATATGGGAACAGATAAAAATGCATATCAAAGTCCCAAATAAATACATTGATACTCCAATTTGTGACAATCATGCTTTTTACAACTGGTATGAACAATGTAGTTTTCTCTGCTTGGAAACAGAGGGGCATTAGTAACAGTGAGTTATTTGTATATTGAAGGGAATTTTGCCTCATTTACACAACTACAAACCATTTATAATATTTCTGCCTCAAGTTTTTTCAGACATTTACAGATAAGAGATTTTGTTAAGAAAATATATACCAAAATTAGAAGTTCTGAACAAACATAATATTCTCAAGGTAATGAATAAATTTGACCTGGCCACACGTGGGTGGGTTTCCCTTTTTTATCGAATCCTTCATGAGAGAGCTCTGCTGAGTACGGGGGTTTATAAAAAGGTATGGGCAGATGAGTTAGATATGGAATTGAGTGACGAGAATTGGGAGCAATGTCTACTTAATGTACATGATGTTCAGTTAACATAAGACACAACCTTGTAAAATTTAAAACATTACACAGACTCCACTATTCACAGGAGAGGCTACACAGATTTTACCCTACTGTTTCACCCATGTGTAATTGATGCAAATCCATGATCAGTACTCTTGCACATGCCTTCTGGTCATGCAGTAAACTTCACTCATACTGGAAAAGCTTGCTCACTGTTTTTCTGAGGCTTTTGGTACCCAGCCCACTTGTAGTGGTCTTGGAAGCTACAAGTGTACTACCTTCTACCAACAAACATGAGAAGAAGGCCATTAAATTCAGGATGGTGATTGAGAAAAAAACTGATTTTACGTATGTGGAAAATGGACTTTGTGCCGACATAGGACTTGTGGCTGGGAGAAATGTCCAACACACTACATCTTGAGAGACTGAGGCTTTATAATGAAGACAGAGGAGAGGTATTTGATAAGACATGGGACCCTGTACTGAGATACCTTAAGGGACAAGACCTACAAACTTAATGCCTCACTGTGCACAGATGCATGAGTTTGTGTATACTTCATTTTACTCTTTTATTTATTCATAGATGTTTTCCTTTTGTCATTTTCCTTTTTGTCTAACTATGACCATGGACTGAAACCATAATTTTAGAATTTTAGATGTGCTATGTTCTGCATGTTTATCTTTCTTTTCTATGTTCTTCTTATCTTTTTGTTTCTCTGTCTTTTGAAAAATAATACACATATTTAAAAAAAAAATAATAATATAATAAAAATTATACCATGGTCTGGGGGAATACTCGGTTCTGATTGGCTGCAGGGTGTCCATTAACCCCTGATATATGGACACCTACTAAGTAGTTCCAGTCAAATTGACTGTTCACTGCTGTAAATTAATGCGCTAGCTGGTGTATCAAACCTTAATATTATATTCCCAGCACTGAGTTCAGTCCGTCAGTCCTTAAGTGTCTTATCCTCTAAACACCACAGGGTGGCGACTGTAACACACAAGCTGCAGAAAGTACACTTCCCCTCTAAATTTACTGATACGCGAGTTGTCTCATGCTGTTCAGCTCTCTGCTTCAGGCTGCGGCCACAGTAACGTTACACACGGCCGGTCATTTGTTCGTGAAAATCTTGCTATTGATTTGGGGACAATGACATGACTGGTTAGCGAGCTAATCGTGTTAGCTAGCATACTGTCAAATTATATTTACTGTTTGTCAACCGTGCGCAATGTTATTGACTTTGAATCTTGCTAGCATAGCGTTAGCTTTCTGGCTCATGGCTGAGCGGACTAGAATATCTCCCGTTGCCAAGTCATATCTATGATCCGTCCTATTTACTGGAGGAGTGAACAACTTCTCCGTTGCATAAGAATCTTACGGGAGAGTAATGATTGTTCCAGGTATTAGTCAAACCCTCAGGCGTTACCAGGGAAACCAAGTTATGGCTTGTGAAAAACTTTATATTTTGATTGTAAGACGCATGAAAATGTAAATTAATGGTCCGAATTTATTTTCTTTGGCAAGTGACCATGGTATAAGCGGGATAATGCCCTTCGAGGTGTCCATAAACAGGAGTTCATGGACGACGCGGAGACCATTAACTCCTGTTTATGGACACCTCGTCGGGCATTATCCCTTACATAATGACAATTAATTACCAGTCATGGTTGTTGTGCCTTACATTGCACCTCCAAATTTTCCACAGCAATCACATTAACAAAGACAGCAATATATCCCCGATATATATTTATTTACATAAGGAGATGACCTACATTTCTATTAATGAGCCATTACAATTGGCAGCCCAACCCACTCGCGAGAATAAATGTTGGCAATTCAAACGCCATTGCATAGCGGACCGAAGCGGAGCTAACTAGTTAGCCAATTTCAAGCTGACTTCACCATACTTGTAGGCAACTGTAAATACTATCAAAACGTGGTGACACTTACCTGTGGCTCAGGTGTAATTGCTGTTTCCCGTATTGTTGGGACTGATCCTTTTACGAGGGTCAGTGTCGTGGCAAAGCCAGCTTTGTACTGACCTTCGTTACTGAAGCACTTCGACGTGAAGTGGTTAGCACACACATAAAAACTAACAGGAAGAGTAACCGGCAGGTTGTCGTTAAAAATGAAATGCAACCACTGTCTCTTCTGTTGTTATGTAGCTGGGACAGAATATATGCACATGTTGATTTATACAACCAACAACAGAGCAATTTGCGTGTCAAGCTCTGAGCGACGACATTGCAAAACACTGCTAGCTTACCGCTGGACACACCAAACTTCACCTGAGGGATGGACGCCAACCTCTCGGATATCTCTTATCATCACGCAGAGGAGGCCGGTCTATGGAAATGACTCCTTTCGTTACGTAATGAAATGGTTGCATTTCATTTTTTAACAACAACGTGCCAGCTACGGTTCTTGTAAGTTTGTGTGTGTGTGCAAACCACTTCATGTCGGACTGCTTCAGTAACGAGGGTCAGTACAAAACTGGCTTTGCCTCAACACTGACCCTGGTTAAAGGATCAGTCCCAACCATACGGGATCCAGCAACTGCACCTGAGCAACAGGTAAGTGTCGCCACAGTTTGATAGTACTTACAGTTGCCTACGAGTATGGTAGTATGGTACCAGCTGGAAATTGGTTAACTAGATAGCTCCGCTTCAGTCCGCTATGCAATGGCGTTTGAAGTGAGTTTAATGTTAATAATAATACGAGGGAGTTTGGTTGTCACAGTAAAAAGCCTGGAAACATGTGTAGATTGAATACACAGACTATGCGAACAGTGTCCAAGAGTTTGGAGACTGTGTTAGAGTTTTCGCTAGCTGTTAGCCATTAGCTACATGGTAGTAACTGTAACAACACATACGAACAAACTAACATCATTCAGACACACTAACCATTCTGAAACGTCCTGCTGCAGCCGCAGAGTCTGTATTTCTTCAGGAGCCTCTCCCTCCAGGTCCGATTCTGGGTCAAACTGGTACGGTTGAACAAAAGCATCTCCACAAGCCATAGCGAGACATATATATACATCCATCATAACATTAGCGCATGCTACCGTTAGCGTAAGAGGCATTGTCTTCCTGAGAGTGACATGTAGCAGGCAAGGCTCTCCAAGTAGGCGTTGACAGACGGAGCTCATAAGCATTTAAAGGTGCAGGCACAGAAACAGCCTGCTCTCAGTAGAGCTCACTTGTGCAACTTTAGACAGCTGAAATTCAGGACCATGGATGGGTTTGGGGCAATGCATATCGAATACAGTGTTGTTGGACCTCTGACAGCTGTGTGAAATTGATGAAAAACAGTATCATATGGGACCTTTTAATTGTGGTCACTGGTCTAGCAGTCTTTTTGTCTATAACCATCCCCTCCACCTCCTGTCACGAACGTCAGGTCATAAACATGTGTGACGTGCCATCCTCTTGGTAGATTTTGAGATATTTTGCTGGATAAGTTAAAACGTTGACTTCAGCATAATCAGTACCCTTTATCCTCCAAGCAGCATGGACATCTGCACATATCACTTTGACAGAGCTTCTGAGTCATTTTGTCGATTCACAAGCCAAAGAAAATGTTGGAGATGCATTTTGACTCAGATGTTATGTATTGACCTGAAAGTCATTCTTTTTTTTTCCTTACAAATTCCTCTTCTATGTTTTCCAACCGGATCTTGTGTATCTCCAACATAATAGGGGATTACTAAACAGCAGCATTGCTGTGGGCTGTTGTCAGGATTCAAACAAGTCAGACTCCACTTGGGGAGGAGTATTTAAAAACACTTTCTGTTTTATTGCTGCTTCTGGAAAACAAATGAACAACCTGGATGACCGCGGACACTGACAGGCTATCTCTTGTGTAAAACTAACTTGAAGGAAGTTGATCTGGGATTTAAAATCATATAACTAACCAAAGCGTCATGCTGCCAGAGCATCATTTTAGGATTACTTAGAATACCACTGTGGACGGGGATCCAGCTCAACAGAATGACTCAAGCCTTCCAGGGAGGCTGCCCCATGCCAGCAATCCTAACACGCCATCTGGGATCTGGGTGCAATGATTTCCTTAATGACAACCTCAGCGTGAGGATGAAGAGGCTAACAGGGACAAGAAGCAACGGGTTTCCCTGCCAGGACACTGGTCCAGATGAGGTCTCACCAAGTAGCAGTCCAGACCCATCACCTCCCATGAATAATGCTGGAGAGCTGCCTTTGGCCATTCTCGTGGCAGGAGTCTGTGTGTTTTTGTGAAAGCGCCTTTATGTGTGTATGTGTGCTTAATTCCAAGTGCGTGCTCTGCACAGTGATAGCAGGTGTGATTGTGGTCTGCATATGTGTATATGAAGTGATGAGTAGTTAATTGGGGCCTCAGGTGACTCTGGACACTGAGGCATATTGTCAAAGCTGTGAATCCTCACTGGAACTGACAGCACAGCCGTTATTCTGAGCTGTCACACTTGACATGTCATGACTGACCATGCCACTGGGACTGGTCAGACAATGAGAAGACATGTCTCTGTGCATCTCTCACCGGGCCTGTTTCATCTCTGGTGGCATACAGTGTTGCCCACCATCAAAATGACTATTCCTTCAAAACTAAAGATTAGTCAGATCGCTCCCAACAGCACTCCATGATCTACATAGGCTTTGTCAAATCCCTTGCACTTCAGACACCCTTCAGAGAAGTTAATAATTAGATTCATAGCGAGTAGTGTAGTGTAGTTTCACATAAAGCACGTAAAGAAATAAGTGCATTTGCATTGGTGGAACTTCAAGACCTTGAAAGTGATAAAGCAGCTCCTAAGAATCATTGAGCAAGTTTCCAGAATTGTGAGCATGTGTGAGCAGGGAAATCCAGGAGAAAATATCAAAGACAGATTCTCAAAATATGTTAGATGTGTTCGAAGATAAATCTATGTCATTAAAAGTGCACGAATATCATACTGTGAAGTTGCAATAGATATTAACACTGTGTGCACATCATAGTGATGTAGTAGGTGTGCTGGCAAGAAGGCAACAAAGGATGTCTACACTGGATATCTATCAGCGGACATTTTATGCTATGTATTATTGTCTTTAATCATTCATAATACACAACTGTTGTTTTTTAATTTCATGTCATTAAAGTGAGATAGTGTTAAATCATTGTGTGAGGCTAAAAAATCCAGCAGAAACAGTTACACACTACAGGAAAGTAGCCACAGTGAGGGGTGGCCAAGGCATCATATTTGACTTTCGCTCGGCATGAAGTGACTTTTAACATTCCTTGTTGTGGAGTCGATCAAATGAGTGCAAAGAGATGTAAAAAAAAAAACACCACAGTGGGATGCAAAACGACCACAATGTCCCAGGTATAATGACACACAACACAAGACACAAAAGGATAAGCAAAAGAAGACTTAAAGTGTCATTAATGCATAAAAAGAAATGTAAAAAGTAAAAAGACATTCAAAACAGCCACTAAGAGACACAGAATGACTAAACAGAGATGGGAGGCGACCACACAGAGAGAGCAAAACGATCAAAAAACAGAAACAAGACCATAACAAACACACTGTTGTTTGTAGTCATTGTATGTCTCTTTCAGTCTGGGTGTCTTGCTCCCATGTTGGAGGCCGTTGTCTGCATCCAAGGGCCCTGGTATTTATAGAAGTATAATGTGCAAACAGGCATGAACAACACAGTTTTCTAGAAATAGCTGGAGGTGAAATTATGTACAAAAGTGTATAGGTTGTTTGCCAGTGTGTTAAAATATAGTCTATACAGCAATGCATTTATAAAATACTTTTAACTGATATTAGTGAGTGATTAATTGTATCATTCCTTTCATTAACATTCCACCTATGATTTCCCTAGGATCTTATTTATATTTTCTTTTTAACCTTTACTTTACCAGTATTTGGGAGAAACACTTATTAGTGACACTTATTAGTTTCTCAGGAATATTCCCATCAAGAATCTTCAGAGACTCTTTTAACCTTTTAAAAGAGTCTCTGAAGATTCTTGCTGGCCAAGACAGCAGCAATAAAAGTTTCACATGAAGGAACATTCACGCGCAAGGACTACACCATCAATGAGATTAGCATGATAGTTTATTAAGGTGGAATATGAATGTGATGTTGAAGAAGGCAACTGAGCATGAGGGCGTTGTTGATAAAGTGTTGACCGGCTGAGGTTTAGGGAAGTCTTCGTTGGGGATCAAGGGCAGCTCCCGGGCTGGCTGACCCCCAAAAAGCTCCCTCAAAGGCCGAGATAAGACAGTGCATTGTGCAGATCTTGGAAATGGGAGCAGATATAGCATTGGTAGGCTTTAATCAGGTGTTCCTGGACCCTTTGGCTGGCAGCCATCAAGGATGCTCCAATAAGGAGTGGCTGAGAATAAGCTGTGGGGAATCCTGGACAAGGTTAGAACCTGCCTAAGTTGGGAAAAAAAGGAGGTTGAGAGTGGCCACAACCACAGACGGAGCAGTCACATGCAGTAATCTGCACTGAGAAATGCTGCAACCAGTTCCATCAGAATTATTGCAGATGGATCAACCTCATAACTGGAGCACTGATCTACCTTTTTGTCCATGCGTTGGGGTATGGAGGCAACAACGCTTGTGGCTTTTGGAATAACTTCTGGTGATGGAGTTGTGGAGAAGAGGCGAGTGAAAGGAAAAGTTTGGCTTGAGTTTTATTTTGGAGGGGGATGGTTCATGCAGTGGGGAAATGCAGATGAACCACATGTGACGGGTGAAACTTGAAGCAGCGAAGGTGCGTCGATGCATCTGTCGTGGAGGCACCCTCGGTAGGTGTCCTCAACTGTTGTTGAAACCATGCTGCTGTATGAGAGTTGAACCGAACGTGATAGAAACCTGTGCCTCTGAAACGGAGGACCAGTTGAAGGACCAGAGTCAGGTAATCATCAAACTCATGTACACGAGCTGGGTGAGTACGACTGTGAGCTCTTAGAATAAGTTTGGACTTTAGCATGCATGATGAGTATGTCTTCATGTCTTCAATCAGTCTTGGTGGAGAAGTCTGTTGAGGTAGGGAATGAGTAGTCCAGCTAGGTCGATGTATTTACTGGTGAGGATTTGTTGCCGAGGGTATGCCAAGATAATAGAGGGTTGAGGAGGAGGTTGCTAGATGGATTTATCTCTGAAGCCAAGGAAAACTGAATGATTCTTGTCAGCAGAATAGGTGAGTATGGTGCAAGGTGCCAGTGCCAACCTGGTGACAGTAAGAAACTGTAGAGGAGAGATAAAGCGGAGGGGAACTGGCAACTCTGTGCTAGTGATGTGTCTGTCGCGAACGAAACGGCTCTTAGAGCCGGCTCTTTGAAGTGAACCACCGGAGCCGGCTCCTGTCTGGGAGCCGGAGCCGTTTTGGTTTTTGGTTTTTTTTCCCCTCAATTTTTTTTTTTCTGTCCAAGGCCCACGTGATTGGTCAACTACACGACGTGTGGTGCTGTCTGTGTGTCCGCACTGAGCAGGAGGGTTTACAGACACAGCACAGAGAGAGAGAGAGAGAGAGAGAGAGAGAGAGAGAGATCAGTGCAGTTAAAAGTAAAAAGACAAGCAAGTGAACCTGCTGCTAATGAAGGTGCCAGTTTGTCTACTGCAACTGTTGCTGTTGCTGCTGCTGCAGTGTCTACAGTACATCACCACAACCACCTGGACCTACAACCCAGAGCTCTATGACACAGTTTGTACAAAAGGCTATGCACTTTGAAATTTATTTTTTGTAGTACTCTGTTCCATGTTGAGTATAATAAGCCATATAAATAATAATCATTTGATATAATGTACATCAGTAATTCATTTAACACATCTTTTTTCAGTATTTTTGGTAATAAATTAATTTAAGCAACAAAAAAATCTGAGGAGCCAGTTGGGAGCCGAAAGAGCCGGCTCTTTTTAGTGTGCCAAGCCATAGGAATTCCCATCACTACTCTGTGCCAGTGGAGAGGGACAGAGGTTTTGATGGAGGAGGTCGTGGGAAGAGGAACTGGCAGCGTGGTGCCACGCTTATCAAATAAACAAGTTTAAGGTGTCTCTTTAGCTCAGACCAGGATGAAAGTGCAAACTTTTTAAAAGCACTTTCCCCAAAGACAGTTCTGGTTAGGAATGACGTACGTAATTTGTCCACATGTCTGAAGGATGCAGCTGCTGATAGTTTTAGCATTCAGTGGAAAGATAGATAAGGAATAATGAAATAATTACCAATAATAATATATAACATTCTTTTCATTTTATCTTGAATAAGGAAGTGCTTTATGAAGTCCATTTCCATGTGAACACTAATCACTGATCTCTTCACTTATGAACTGCTGTATGAATCTAAATATCACTGCCGGTGATGATGTGCAGGTAGTCAGGTACATGTAATTGTTAGTAATTGGTGGCATGGGTACAATAAATAGTCTTGACAAATTATTTTGTGACCTAAACATCAACCTTTTTTAATAGAATCAATCACTGCAGAGGTGAAAAGTGTGCACAAAAAAATCACTCTTCACTCGCCAGTGCGTCACATTCAGCGACATTGCACTAAATCTTTGCTGTAACTGTGGGAGTGGAAATGAGGCTTGTGCATGTGAGCCCAGTTCCACAAAGACTGATTTCTAAAACAGAAACAGGCAGATGCAGTTGTGTAAATCTGATCAATAGAATGCAAATGCATGAATCTGTCTTTGTGCATGCACACAGCTTTAATCATGACAAGCTTAATGCATTTTTACTCATTTCAACAGCGTTCCCCTATTGTTTGAATCTGCACACCAGTCCGGGTCCCCTTTCAAAACTTTCTAAAAGAATCCTTGCAAGAAGCTTGTCACATCATAGCAATCTTTAATTTATCAAAATCCTCAAGCAAAGAGAACTAAATCATCTGTATTCGTACCAGAAGAGAAGAAAAAGGTTTCCAGGGACTGCTGATGCATGCCTCTAACATTACCAACACTCTGACTCCATTTTCAGAAGTATAAAGTAACTCAACATGCTCTCCCAAAGGTATTGAAACCCTGCATAAAAATGTTCTGTTACAACGGCAGCTGCCAACAGTGATCTGAGCTTTCTCTTTCCCCTGGTACAGAATGCAGTTGCCACAATATCTCTGGTGTTACAGCAGAAGCCGGGACAGCCCCGAGCCCTGGTGCACATTCTGCTAATTCGCCACTTGTTTTTCTTGGCAGGGGTGCATTCGGTACAAACCGCACACGAGCCGAATGAGGAAAGAATCGATATGCCTGTTGGCTTCACGAACAGGATTTAGCTCCAATTAGATTCAATTTACAGGTGTCATGCTTGAGATTACTTTGTTTTCACTGACAGTTGGGAAGGGGGAATGCAATAAGCAGAAATGTTAAATGAAAGAACTGGACAACAGCAGGCACAGCCTCAGGATTATCACCCATGGTAACTACGTTGGGGATTTTAGTTGAAATATGAGATTGTTGAGATTGATCTTCTCCTCTGGATTCAAGTTCAGAGAGGGGACACGTTTCCTTCTTCGTTAAAGCTTAACCACAGTGTTTGAGGGGGAATGAGGGTATCTGAGTGCCGCTCCTATAAAGCAAACTATTTGCACTGACAGCTGATGATTTCACGTCTACTCTGTAGATACGGACCCACCTCTCACATCTCACTCACTCTCCTCGCACCACCACACAGTTTCTATTACCTTTTCTCTCCCTGGGCTCTTGGGCCTTCACTTGCTATCACCTGCGCAGAAACAGCAGAATACAATCATTCAAAAAAAAGATTTATTTTTTTTTTTTTCTTTTTGCCTTGGGTGAACACTCCAATTCCCTGTATGGATGGAGACCATTACAGATCAGACAGCGTACGGGGGAATGTGTCACGCTGGATCGTCAACCTGGAGAGTCACAGGTGGACACGTGACAAGTCATTAAGTCTCAGCTCTGTCCCCATGTAGGAGGTAGTGCCCTGGGTCAAATGGAGACAGTGACTGTAGAAGTGTAGCGGAGACAGACAGCGATCATAACAGGCCTAATGGGCAGGACTAATGGTGCAATGGGCTCCAATTACAGGTCTTTCTGACAGCTGCTCACCAGCACTCCAGCTTCACCTGCACTGGGAGCGCCGAACAAGCGATGGCCGGCCAGTTGAGGACATTGTTAGCTCGCACAGAGTTATCTCCCCGGACTCCCCGCAGGAAACAATGGTCTGCTGCACACAATTTAAGGGCCTCACTGTGCATGGAGGGATTTTGCTTTATGGGGGGGAGGGGGCTGTATTTTTTAACTGCGGTTGACAATTTTTGTGAGAGAAGTTGAGGTAATTTTGGGACGCAAGACTTCAACCACTTCACCTGTCTTCAGATGTTTTGTTTGTTGACAGGAAGGATTGCATCACTTCCTGTCCTCGAGGATAGTCTCATTGAGCAACGCTGCTTTCTGGCGTCATTATTTAGTTCATCACTAATGTCAATATGTCTGGAGAAAGCTGAGTCTGGAGTCATCGGTTGACAGCAGCGATTTATCACCGTGTGTTATTTTCCCAGGGTTCCAATCAAAATATTAATTGTGCCGCTGCGCCGGGCTTCGCCGCTTCAATCCATCTGTGAGCAGTGCATTAAATAAAGAGTAGGTCGTTCCTTGGAAACCCCGCCCGCTAATGTTCCCCAGCATTATGAACACACATTTGTCTTCCAGGAGGGCAGCTTGTCCTGCTAGTGAATTACTCTCCAGCGCTTAAGAAATATTCATTCACTTACTGCCGGAGCAACCTGTCTGCTTTCCGCCCTTCTAAATGGCTCTGGATCATTATCAGTGATAGAAGGTTTTTTTTTTCTTTTTGTTGGCATGAGCTTTGTTTACAGTATGTGTCCGGCTGAACACACAAGCTCAGCATTTGTGTTGATGGATTAAAGCTTGTTGCGATAGCAGAAGCATTCAGGCCATCAGAGAGCCACTCCACCCCTCAGCATGAATCATGTATTTTGATTTATTTGATTTATGACAACTTGAAGGGGTGATGGATTTATAGTATTGGCCATCATTTCTATTGATTCTGATAATATTGTAATCACCAAAATGATTCCTGAGATCTGAAAAGAAATTGTCTTGACTTTAGAATGTCTTTCTTCAGTGTGAACAATATTCACAATCTGTTGAGTATTGTGACTTTCTCCGTCCTCATGAAACCTTGGGAAGCTGATTTTACTTTATATTTTGAAAGCTGCTTTGTTTACATCCATTACTTTACTTTGTCGGGGCAGTGCTGTGTCACTTGGCTGTGACCACCACCTGTAGCTCAGTGGAATGGTGTGGATCCATTGGCAGGAAGGCGTACCGTGTCACTTGAATGCACGTGCGTGTGCATGTCCGTGCGCACAAAACAAAACAGGGGCCCACTCATAAAAACATTGCTCAGTAATGTTGTCAAAAACTCCACGGGGT
The DNA here is from genome assembly GCF_900880675.1 of Sparus aurata. NCBI lineage: Eukaryota > Metazoa > Chordata > Actinopteri > Spariformes > Sparidae > Sparus > Sparus aurata. The sequence continues at coordinate 29,626,980 of NC_044192.1, forward strand.
GCCTCAAAGCAAGACAAATGGCATCGAACTTCACATCAAAACATTTCTCATTTTTTCTTCCACAGTACCGCTTTGTTTACAGCTGTAGTAGAAACACTGATAAATGTTTTTTTAAATGTTTTTGTGGACCAACAAGACTTCCAGGTCCAAAGTGAGACGTAGTTTTCATTGTTTTGTGAATGACATTGCCCACAAATAGAAATACAAATAGAGCTTTCACGGAAAGTAAAAAAACTTTCACACGAAGCAATTTTGTTCTGTAAAGAAAATCTGGATTACAGAAGTAAGTAAGCGGCATCTAGAAATACAGAAATATTCTTGTGTGAGGCCCATGTAATAATCTTGAAGCAGAATTATCCTTTAAAGGAAAGACGCCTTCCCCTGATCGATATCACACTCTAAGTAGGTTACCAGATAGTGATGGTATATCTAACTCAATACGACTGTATATGACATGTAATTTCTTATACGCAGCCTTCTTAATATTGAATCGGTGTGGTAATCTGACACCTCCAGCCCACCACAAACTGGACCTCTGCATGCCAATTACTTAACAGATAATATCCATGGTGACTATGTGACTCGATGGTTCATTACCACACTGAACCTGAACCAACATTAGCCTCTCCCAAGTAAGGTTATATACATACTCAATATTACATTTAGATAGGCTGACCTCAGCAGTTGTGGTTTAACATGCCAACTCTCAGAGCTCTGCAGAAGACTTCACAGCTCTATTATAAAAGTCAGTGGGTCACAATGTGAACAGACATTATTCTCATATTAAATAGCGATGGGCTCTCACATACCATCTAACTCAGGCCATTTGTTATTCCACAGGCGAGTGCACACTCCACACAGGGAGTCTGGAGGATCAGGCTGCACTTTCTTCATTCGTTTTTTTTTCCTGCTTAAAAGATCCGTGCCTCTGAAATGGTTTTGCATGAATAATGTATAATTACCACACTGAAATCCTTAAATGCAAAACATGTAATTTCTCTCTATCTCTCTATCAAAACAAAACAAACGATCGAGTGTTGTGTGGGAACGGCTGGGCGAAGTTAGGGGGCAAAGCTGCAGCTGCTGATCAGAACCATCCGACTCTGGAGGAGTGAGCAGGAGGGTGCAGATCTGGAGGAATAAACACCCAGAGCCACATCGAAGTCTGCCGTTTACTGACAGGAGGGGAGCTCAGAGACTCTTTAGAACTTCCAGAACTTAAAAGTGGATTTAACTTCACTCTTGTTTATCAACCTGACTGCAGCGGCGATCCGCAGAGAGGACTTTCATTTGTCGGGTGTTTATATGCTTAAATGCTGGCTGCTGAAAGAGGCTTGAGGGGAAATGTGATTCACTGCATGAACGTAAGGTCACAGAGAGGAGAGAGGAAAAAGAAGAGAGAGAAACGGAGTCTCTGGTGAGTGCTGAAGTCACTGAGAGTTGACCCGAATTTAGACACAGGGACAAACACAACTTCAGTGTGTGTAATTGTGCGGTATCTTACGGCTAATGTACAGTAATCTAGGTGTTTGGGGTGAATAGACACAAATCACTGAACACACCAGTACTGACTCATGTACGTATGTTCACAACTAGATGATGTGGATAGTGGCACTGTCTGGATCAAGCACACTTGTGTGTGCTGAATATTGGACCAGGATTGGCTTCAAAACCATTTGTGATGTCCCAAATCACGCTTTTAGGCCCGCCTCTTTAAATAAGATTAATGAGCGCAGAGAAAATGTACACTTTGAGCGCTGAATATGAAAAAAGTCTTCTGGTGTCAAACTCTGCAAATACATCATTCTACAAAGTGCGGCTCGAACATACAACTGCAGGAACAAGAAGAATAACGTTTTTTGACTGGAGGGGGGCTTAAAATTTCATTCCTAATCCTGTGTGGCCAGGCTGGCGTGGACTGCAAGTGTATAAGGCAGTTAGTGTATTGTATACAGTTAGTGCCAGTGTTACAGCAGGGTTGATTGTGTTATATAAAAGCTCTGTTGTTCAGTCCCTGAAGATGGACTCAAATGAACATGATAGCTCGTATAGTGTGTTATTTTTGCCTCTGAAAAATTGCTGTTTGAGCAACAAGCCTGTTTGCTGTCTTTGTTTTTGTTTTGGCTCCATTTCTGTCCATGGTGTCAGTCATCGGGTCGAAAACAACTAATTCCCTGAAGAGGCCTCGGAAAAGAGGCTCAGAAAAAAACCTCAGTTTTCGCTCTCCTCGTTCCCTTTTAAGACCAGTGTTTGCTACATAAGGGACCTCTCCTCCCATGGTGCATAGCTTTTGTCTGAGCGAGAGGGAAATAGATAAGTAAGTCTCTTCTTCTTTCCTCCAAGCTGTATCTGTTTTACAGGGAGTCTCCAGAAGAATTTCCATGTCATTTAAGGTCTGGCCCGGAGACGAGTGGTAGTCAGAGGTGTAAAATTTGCCCTTATCTACCCTCTACACACACACACACACTGACACGTATTTATCCCCTTGCTGCTTTACAACAGGCAGTGCTATCCTTTACTGCCAAATCAGCTCATAATGTCGACACACTGTATTTCAAAAGTGTAGAGCAGAAAAAGATTTTAAAGGCGGGTTGTTCAGCCAAAGACTTTGATTGTAAGCGTGCATCTCCGGAAACAAAGATGAATACTTTCAGACAGTGAAGATGTAATCTTAGTTCAGGTAATGACAGCATACCTGGAGGTACTGTTGGGGTTTTTATATACAGCCACCTGTCTGCCAATGAGTAGCGCAGTGCACCAGAATTTTTTGTGAGCGCAGAGCATTTATATGTTGTTTCCTTCACTTTCCACAGACTGAAACAAGTACGGAGACACAGAGTACACAGTAAGAGTGTGATTATCTTCTCTCTGTGCAGCTAGAGTGCCTTTTATATATATGATATCTGCCATATTTGTTTTTGCAAGTTATACAGCTCCTCTCTCCTCTGTTTTCACAAAATATTTGACAACTCTGCGCGTGCAACACCAGCTTTGCACCGTGTATCTCCCCTCGTCGCCTTACACCGATGAATCACTGCAACAGCAACACATGCAGGATGTCGTCGAGGGTAAACCACTGATGTTCACTTATTTGGTATCTGTAAGAAGTGTATGAACACTTAGCCTGAGAAATCGATTATAGCACAATCTTACATACTATGATGTAAGCTGATTTTAAAGGAATAGTTCAGCATTTTGGGAAACGTACTTACTGAGAGTTACATGAGACGACTGATGTGAATGTAGCCGGTGCCAGCATGTTATATTAGCTTAGCATAAGGCCAGCAAAAAGTGGCAAACAGCTAGACTGGCTGTGTTCACAGCTGAAAGATTAACATGGTAAAAAACACAGTCTTATGTGCCAGACTGTTTTTTGGCTTGAACCCATACACAACTACTGGTAAAATGATGAATCATTTCTCACTTTATATTTCTGCAGAGAGCTTAACATGTGCTGAAAGGCAGATTTCTGTCACGATCTATGGCTGCAGTTATCTGTGTTGTGTTTTTGTACTTGTGTGTTCTGTTTGCTTGCAGAGGTGCGCTGGAAGGCTGGGCGGAGTTTGCGGTCTCGGGAGCGACCTCACTCACGCACCTGCAATAGGTTGATAATCAGCGCCCGCGTTAAAGCCCGGATCCTCACGCTACCCGCTGCCAGATGAATTCGTTAACCACCCGTGGTATATATGTGTTTCTAACAAATACCTTTTCGTCCAGCTCCAGCCTCATGTCCGCTTTTGGGTTCAACCAGATTTAAAGAAGCGCAACAATTTTGTTACCTTTGGAGAGAGCCAGGCCAGTTGTTTCTCCCTGTTACAACTGGATTCTGAGCGAAGCTAACTGGCTGCTGAAGTGTTTCATTGTGTCTTTTAGACTATAACCATAACTCCTCTAACCTGACGTACCAGATGGTTTGTTATATAGACCCATCTGGGAAGTATCTTTAGAAACCCAATCGCTGTTTGAAAACGAGCTAAGAAATACTTGCCAGGTGATTGGATGAACCATCTGTCTATCAGCGGAGCCAGTTGCTAAATCAAATTCTTACCGAAGTCGGTCGAAAGAAGAGCGAAAGCCTTACTTGCCGATTTTGGTCTCCTTTCAATTAAGTAAACTCTCCAATTCGGACAAAACCAATGCTAGCAGCATGTACGCTAACCTCACTAGGATCTGCCATTGCTGTTCTCAAACGAACAGTTGCTTCTCTCGCTGGTTGATCATTTGTCAGTAGCCTCAAGTTACAGATGCTGTAATAGGAAGCGTTTTATATTTTGTGTAAATATACAACATCAATCATAACTCCCATCCTTGCTGGAGTGAGTTAGGCATAATGTGATATACTGTTGGCTTCAACTGAACATTGATGTACTTCATTCTGTGTTACCAAAATCGAGCCTTCTGTTTACAGCACGCTGGCTGCAAGGCGCACGCGTCCACTTATACATTCATAAATCTCATTTGATGTCCAGTCTACCTGCACATCATCTGGTCTCAATCCATCACAAAGATCTGTACTTTCTGTCACGGTACAATTAGTTTATGATGGTGAGATGTGTTATCTAATGAGTGTCATCAACCTGCATACACTGGAGATGATTATGCGCGCTGGAGCTGCAGCAGTATGATGTAGAACGGAGTGTTACCATTATAATCACTGGAAATAATCAGAGCAAACATCCATCTATTTATTTGTCCCTTTTTCCAACATCACTGATCCTCACTCACCCTGCAGGACTTGTTCACGCACTGAATGAAAGACAAAGAAAAGCATCAGTAGCGCTGCGTTGTGTTGAGTTTGGCTCGTTTGCCCTTCGACTTTTGTGTACAACCATGACAACGGAAAAGAGCATCTCCGACACAGCACACACATTCAAAGATTAGTTTTTAAATAGTTTATATTTACAAGCAACCAGAAGCACGGATCATTTTTGTGTGCAGATGGAGAGGGAAGTGGGAGAAACTTTTAAAGTGAGCAGCCTTAACTGAAATAATGAGCCGCCATGTTAGAATTGCTCTGAGAAACACGTCTCATGCCGCATTCATGACACATCAGAGTTATCCTAATTGCCAGTTTCTGACTGGTAAATAGTGTTCACTTCAACATCCCAATTACAACTGGGATCTTTGCAGGGGGGACGTCACCCATGCTATACATAAAGATCAGTTTACTTGTAATGAGGAGAACTAATCAGCTGGTGAAAACAGTCTCGTCGCGTCTTCTGTGGCTGCGGAGGAGCTTTCCGATGTTTGAACACAACCCTGATGATGTCGTTGTGGTAATCTCAGCTCGGGCTCTCTAAATACAAATTTTCAAAGAGAAAACGTCTGTTAAAAACTGGAGTGCTGAGTTAATTCAACACCATTCAAGAAAGCAGCAGACTGAGACAACCACTGCCCACAGCGTCTCTCAACCACCTGACCTGACCGGATGGACTGTCCCAGGTAAGTGTGCTGCATTCACCATTAAAGAATTCACAGAGACAGACAGCATGCAGAGATGTGCGCATAGTGAGCCCATAATTCTCTAGAATATAAATGTAAATATAACCTTTTGATTGTTCTTTTAAAGTGGTTATATTTTCAAAACAAACTGTCATTTCCCAGAACTGAACATCATTTAGAAAATGATGACGCTTCACCAGCCTTTGGTTCAGGTTAGAAAAGTGCTGACTGCGAGATGCAGGTTTACCTTTAAAAAAAAGGAAAACGAGATGCATGTTGCAGACTTGCTGAGCCGCGGTGATGGATACCGGTAATTACTTTCTGTGATCTCATTTAACCCTACACACGCACACACGTTTAATTGCCTGGAACAGAGAAACACAAATCGAGTAAATCTGGTGTAAGGGGATCTCGTGTGGAGAGAGTCCAGAAGAGTGATTGGAGCGGGGTGCCGCTTCATCTCTGCAGACAGGGCGTGGCCGTGGAGTCCTACGGGTTCTCCATGGAGAGAAGATTAATAAGAGTCTGATCTCTATATCCCACAGAGGGTATCGTCTCTGTGAGGGAGCCAGCGACTCTGCACGTGCATGTGTGTGTGTGTGAGAGAGAAATATCTGATTAAACTTGCCCTGTTTGAGAAGCAGGAATAAAGTATCAACATATTCCCCTTTTGCACTATAGCGGTGTAACTGACGGAAGTTGTCTTTTCATCCAGAAAACTGCTGTGCATTGTTTACTTTACTATCTTTTTTTACACTTATGCACATCTTCAGCTGCCATTGAAATAACATTTAATCATTTGAACACCACCTCCTGTCTAACAGTCGGAGGTCTCCGTGGAAAAGACTTGTGGAATTTCTACAGAGGGTTTGAGAAGTAAGAAAATACAAGTCAGCATTGCACTGTGTGACACGGTACGGCTTTATTTTTTTGAGAAACTGTAAAAGAGAAGAATAAAGCTGGTCTTAAGTGACTATAAAAAATAAAATAAAAAACTATTGAAAAAAATTCAATATGATCTCTTGTCCATTTTTCCCAAATTTTAGGGACAGTTTCTTACCTGATGTTAAAGTTTCTTATCCGCTGGAAAGTGTGCAGGCTTCAACGTTCAATCATGAGGTAGAATCATAAACAGAGAAACATCTGTCAAGCTTTATCCTGCGCTGTTTAAGATATAATATGTAGGAATTCTGCATTAAAAAAGTGTAAGAATAACTAGACTTGTATATTATATTTAGCTGAGTTGTGTACTTACATTATGCCAATTGTTTTCAACAATATTCAAACCCAGAGAAATCCACAAGTTTACTCAAGGTGACAGCCCGATTCATTTTCTCACCTGTCGCTCTAACTTTTCCCCTCCAGCTCCAGCTCCAGCCAGAAGTCAGTATTGCGGCGTATACCTGGCTGACAATGGAGGTCACCTACTCAGGTCACTGCTGAAGTCAGGCTGATAAACAGGAGTGAAGGTAAATTGACGTTTCAATGGCAAAACTTACAAACTAATCACTGAACTCTCCTGTTGATAAAAGGCTCTGAATCAGAGCAGAATGCGATGTGACCTTGGGTGTTTATTCTTCCAGAAGTTCTGCCCTTCTGCCCCTTTATACATAACATAACATAATAATCTTTTAAACAACACTTGTGAAAATTGATTAGCTCTCAAGGAAGAACCTCACTGAATGTTGAAAAAACCATCTACACCTCCAGCCTGTTCCTTTACATCTACTAAAATCTGCCTGAATAATGCAGCGCTGTTTAGCAGTTAAAATTCACACATTAAATCCCCCTTAATTACTTTATACAGCGAAGAAAATCGGTGAATCTGATGATCATGATGAGCTAAGAGGCCTTTTATATGATGTCAAAACTGAACTACGGACGATTATGCTGGATCATGACTCCTGACACCACGATGCAGCAGTGTGTGAGCGTGTGTGTGTTTGGATTTGACTTTGTTGTGACTCTGAGAAAAAGTGCTGTGACATTTTGTCAGTTAGGTGACAGCTTGGTGTGGGGGGGGGTGACATATATTACAGATAAAATTCAGATATCCAAATATAGAATTGATGTATTGACTTTTGAAAATTTTGACTTTGACACAGACTTTAGTGCCAGATTGTTTATTTTGTCCGTATGTGTAACAGATAAGCACCCAGCTCATCTGAGATCAACGTATTGATTCACATATAAATATGCTCTGAGGCTAATGTGTTGCTGTGTTTTATCTCCCTGACAGATAGATCATCTCTGTTATCTACAAACATGTCTTTGTTGTCTCGATCATGCGTGTCTAACATCCAATCAATTATTAATCAATGAACACATGCGATCCCTTCACAAATAAATTGAGCAATTTGCACTCGGCACTGTACATCAATAGCCCATATGACAAACATGGCGCTGCCGTCTCTCTGTGAGGCTGAGATTCATCAATACTTCATGAACCGACAAACATTTGTGCCCAGTCTGATCGTATCTCTGCGATGACTGATCTAGTTCCTTTTCATCAGCCAATCTAACAGCACAGGAAATTAAGAGAAACAAGAGCCAGATGGAGATTCCTATCATGTCGGAGTTTTATTTTTCCATCGCATGAGGGCTAACAAGGACTCATCTGCTTTACAGGTGACTGTCTTGAAGCGCGTTTGCCGAATAATTCTGGCATACCTTTCAATTCCGGGCTACATATAGGGCACGGATGAAAAATGTTTACTTTTACCACCTCTCTGATGAAGTCAAATAACTATGATAGTTCAATCAGAGAGGCTTAGCTATGCAATGAAAGTGTTCGTACAAAGAAATGACACATTTGAAGGTTTCTGACAGCCAATTTACAGCCAGTGAGAGGGATTTTCTTTTTAATTTACATCCCTGCCACAGACTGGACAAGGAAATTTCTGCTCTTTGATAAGATTCATCTCTCTCCTCTTTCTTCTCTGCCGTTCGCTATTCTTCCTTTTTATGTTATCCCAGGCTCTCTTAGCAGTAACCACAAGTTTCCCCTCAAGATATGCTATAGGGGTAATGCGATGATTAAAATATTCTTGTGAATTCACATAAAGTGGAATATCTAATCCCCTCAAGCTCGTCGGCGTTATTGAATTGGCTCCATTCTGCTTTTATCGAAACTAAAAGCCACGGTTAATCTCTCTGCGTTTGGATAAACAAACTTTCATTTCCTCAGACGAAGACAAAGGAATCATTTCAGGCACATCAAACGTGCTACCTGGACTTGCAAAAATAGCATAACCTACACTCAGCTGCGTTTGTTCCTTTAGGTCCATTACAACTCAGGCGAGGGTTCATCAGCGATATAGAACGGAGGGAACCTGACATTTTCCAAATGTTTCTGCATCCATAAGCATCATCGGAAAGGTCTGTAATAATGCATATTTAATTGTATCCCTCAGATCATGAAGGTCACTGCTGGTGAACTCTCCCCATAGATCAATATGTCTGCATGACCAGGCAAGTTAATGCAATCGTGCCGCTGCTGCTGAGTTTCTCACTGTTTGCTGATGGTTCTCTCGCACCATCGTTCGCCTGCTGCTAATAATAATTTATCACGAATATCTGCAGGGAACGACACCTTTTTCATCTCACACTGATGTGCTGCAGATGAAACTTTGATGGAAATGATCAAATTAATGATTTTCCTCCTGCACTGGGAAGATCTGTGCACTCGCGGCCCGAGGTGTTGATGTGGGCACTTAACTGACACAGATCAACCCATAGCACCATTTCCTGTAAACATCTCAGAAATAGATTTGCAAGTTCATCCGCTGCAGGCCCTGTTTCCCGCACAGTGAGACAATCACTCACGGGCCGGCTCATTTTCTTTACTGCAAGCTAAAGATGACCTGACTGCCCTGTTATGAGAGATGGTAGTTGTTGTTCAATGCAGTGATGTATGTTTTCTGCATGGAGTGGGCACGTGTTACCTATAGGAGAGACTATAGTAGAGATCAATACTGCAGCCGGCAGAGCTTGCATCCAAAGTATAAATCTGCTCCGAGACATCTGCGGAAAGGAGCAGCAGCACTCTGACGGGGCGTTAAGTCCGTCGGCGTCGTCTGTGATCCTCAAGCCTTCCCCGCCTCGACCCAATCTCCCAATCACACACACACCACCATGATAACCGCTCCCATCGCCCCAGCCTACTTTGACATGGAGGGAGAAATAAGATCCAGTGCGCTCCCAAGGTCACCGTCACAGTCTCTCAGGCTCCCGCGATGATGATCCGATACACCTCACACTGTCTCGGAGAGTTAAATGAATCTTCATGAGCAGACGTACAAGGGAGAGATCCAGCGATGTTCCAGACTTGACAATAAACAACATATCAGATGGTGAAAGAAGTCGAAGATATTGATGGCTCTCTCTCTGCGGAGGCTCTGTGCTGGAGCTGCCGCCGGGGGCTCGGCCAGTTTTCACATTCCCAACAGCGCGGCGCGTGCTTCTTACGCCCAAATAAAACTTTGGAGCTTTTAACATCAACGGTGTTCAGTGAGGCCTCGGGGATAAGCGTCACTCGACCTAAAACTAAATTATGAACCGGCAAAGAGGGGAAAAGCATCTGCTTGAAGAAAGTGTTTAAAAGAACACCAGAGCAGACTGGTTCCCATTAATATTTGATGCGTCAGTCCTTGAGTGCAAAGTGCAGCACATTAGTTAATGTCCTTAATGGTGTTAACTCTTACTCTGCTGATGTAAGTGTGGATGTTGACTTGCTAACTCCCGCTAATCTCTCTTTCCATCTCTGTCGTATCGTGCAGTCAAAGCATTATCTCTTTGTTAGTTTTCTCCAGAAGTTACCGCGCCTCCGAAAAAGCCCATTTCTCAACTCTAGCTGAAGACGTCTTATTACCTGAGCACACTTTTTCTTCTTTTAATTAAAACATTTGGTGCGGCAGGCTGGAATGGCTCCTGAAAAGCAGAGGCATACGTCACCGGGAGGATTATGAGAATCTAACACTGGAGAGGAAAAGGTGCTTAACTGTGGAATTACAGCTGAAATGAGTTTTTAATCATGCAGTTAATGTTGGAGAAATGTGAAGCCCAGAGACGGAGCAAATTACCTCCATGAGGGATAAGACTCCATCAGGGGAGCCAAGTGGACAGATTACTTTACATCAGATTGCATCTTGGTGGAGACAATAGAATTAAGTGTGTTTCCTCGTAGACGCTCTCACCTCCACTGTTTCCTTTAAACTCCTATAATGGGAATGCCAGGCTTTTAATGTGCACAATAAATGTTTCCATAAAGTTTGCAAGCAGAGCTGCTTCAGGTGCAGCTACTACTTCTTGCAGAATGTAAAAGCCGAAGGTCACATGGACTCATTAGCCACAGCTAATCCTATTCTAGTCTTCAATGCTTGCATGGCTTCATTGCATCAAAAAAACTGACTCCCCTTTATTTTATTTTATTCTTTATTTTTTGGAGCAGGAGAGCTGAATGTGCTTCTGTTAATGAGATACTGGTTATCTCTGTAGCACACCGCCTCCCACCCTCTCCCAGCACTGCATTATTGTGCACCAGAGAGGAACTCTCAGTGTCATTAGCGCCGAAAGAGGGTAATGGAACAGAATCTACAAAGTTTCATCAGGGGTTACCATGACCCAGTAGAAGTAATAGGCCTGGATGGAGAGGTCTGATTATGTGAGATCTGGTATGTAAGCCTGAGAATAAAATCGAGACATGACGTACCTGCCACCTCCTCACAGGTTGTGCTCAGGATTCATGCCCTGTTTTATCCATCCACTAAATGAATGGATCGCACTGAGCGATTATTAAAATTATCCCTCCTGTCATTGGCTTTGGAAAAAGTTCTCAACCTGAGAAATTTTAAGGCTCATTTGCAGCATAATGTGAGTGCAGGATTCAGAGTCCATCTTTCTCAGGAGCCCGCCTCGCTTATGCATAAATGGATGATGAATACCGCCGTGATTAGAGATTCATCTTTCATCTCCACGGCCATAGACACCAAAGTTCCCGAGAGCAACAAGTCAAATGGCTTGTGTAATCTTCGGCACGGAGGGCTTGTTTCCTTTTAATTCATGCGGAGAAAAGCCAGCAGAGAGGCGCCCGGTGATTGTAATTCCCCAAAGCATTTCATTATTTCAGTCTGTGTGATAACATCTTTAATTCCATTTTAAATAGGTTTATATGTCCATCATAAAATACTCCCTCGTGGGTTTAATTATTGCTGTAAGATAAGGAACGCTATGGGAAGAGAGCATGGACAAAAAAGGGGGGAAAGTCATTTCTAAAGATGGAGACACAAATTATGAAGCTCGGTGTCTGATGGTGTCCTTGTTATTGCTTATCGCTTGTGACATCACTTCCTGTAGCTTTCATTCGTGGGGCTTTATCTTGTCATCTATTCAGCACAGACAATGGAACTGCAGCATCTGCTATGAGCCTGACACAAAGAGGCTTATTATGGCAAGATTAAGTGTAATCTGAAATTTTCCTGTTTCAAGGGGCTTTTGACACAGTCAACACCGGAGATGGTACCAGCCTCCCATTTAGACCCTGAATACGTTCACCTGTGTTAACTCTGCCCGTGCTGCTTTTGTGGGCGAACACGCAAACGTGACGACTCGCAGTGATTACAGAGTCGAGCTCTCTTCAAGCCCTCCACATTGCTTTTACCTTCGCTTTCCTTTTTCGCGTCATTGTCTCGCACTCTCTCACCCCCAGAATGCACACATGCATACACAGACACAGACACACACAGACACACACACACACACACACACAAACACGTGGCCAGCAATGAGCAGCAGAACAGCACATCCACTGCAGCCTCTTTCTGTCACCCTCAGATCAGACGCTCGCACGCTAAAAAATTGTTGCGTCAACCATAAAATTACCTTCAATTCATATTCACTTCAGCTATTCAGAAATTCTATTTCCTTTAACACAAACAGATTTCAACGATACAGATAAATTCTGTATTTTTCTTTTTTTTTTTAATCCGCTTCTCTTAAAAAAGAAAAAAAAACAAACAACTGGTGGTTTGAAGCCTGAAGAATGTGTTGCACGGATAAATGGGTAATCTCTTAATCTGTCTTCTTATCCGCCCATGATGTTTTTCTGAACTATTCTCTCTTGACTCCCGGTAACCTCCATCACTCCCACTCACTCTTTAACAGTCAGGTAAGCTCCGTTTACCACTTTATTTGCTGCTTGAATTGATCACCGACCGAGAGAGTGCCTGAAGAGTCAGAGCTGAGACAAACTCCTTAAACTTCGCTACCAAACTAAGCTCCTGTTCTTTGAATAAAAAGACGAAGACATCGGCGAGCGCAGTCTCTTCAGTGAAACAATACCTGCAGTGACTCGTTTCTCCTCGCGGAAGATCTTAATCAGCACCACCTGAAGTTTAAACCACATGTAGCTGTGGAGAGGAGGAGGGATTCACTCGCTGGTAAAAAAAAAAAAAAAAAAAAAAAGAATCCACCAGAATGAAAAAAACTATAGATGATGTTCTGTACTTACAAAAGGTTACAATCAACAGAGAATATTCTTTAAAGTTTGAGTTCCCTTGGCTGCATCGATTAGGTGTCACTTGAAGTCAACAATACTGATGGGAGCTTTATTACTCCACTTAATGAGCAATGTTTTATTAATAGGATTACCTTTAACGGATTGAAAGCCATCAATCTTTGCCCCCCTGCTGTGCAACGCTGTGAACACTCATTAAGCTGCATATAGATCTTGTTGTCTTAGCCTATGGAGGACCAAAAGATCCCTACCTGAATGAACACAGTGAAGGCAGGTAATTTAAAAAAAAAAAAAAAGATATAAGATATAAAATGGAATTGTTGTTTTTATTTTGTAATTGTTTTTTTGTTTGTTTGTTTGTTTGTTTTTACGCTTTTTATAAATCAGTTACTCCTTTAAATGCACAATAAGTGATATCTGATATTAGAGGTCTCTCCATCCAAACAAAACAAAAGGCATTTGCTGAGTGTTTGTAGGGAGAGCCAAGCAGCCAACTCTGGAGGAGAGAGTTGGGTGCTACCCGAGCCTTTTTGGGGAACTACAAACCTGCAGTCGTTGGATTCTGAGAGCCATTTACTGACGGGAGAAAAGTTCAATAAATTATTTTGAAACTTTTGGGATTAAAAATCGTTAAAGAAAATCTATCTGACGCAACATATAATACGTCGACAGAATACCAGATGAAATGCAGTGTTACCTTGTGTTCACCTGTGGATTTCTCATTTCGTTTGGGATAATGTCAGTATGCTACCAAATTGTTTATGAAAAGGTCCAGTCATTTTTTTGACATTTTAATACATTCATTAAAATGACTGAGTTCTTACATATTACATCTTTGAATAGAATGTATTGACTTTATTACTATTTACATAAAACCTGACAGCATTTAAGATAAAAGTGACACTACATAGTATGAAATGTATTAATTAATGTGCACCAGCTGCCATGTTTCTCTTTTTGAAATGAAACAATGCAACACTTGCAAACTGCACTCTCATGACACTTGCTGTCCATTTTGTTAATTGAATATTATTCCAAGATAATGCACTTGATGGACATCGGCGCCCCATATGTATTATTGAAATTGCATTTCAGTGTCACAAAGTGCTTTTCTGTTTGCCGGAGATCTTTACACCCCCGTGGGCTTCAACAGAAAGGTTTCATTCCGTCGTCACAGTTTCATGAGCAGACATTAAGATTTTAAAACTGTAGTTGCTCCATTATAATTTTATGGCAACAATTTGATCAGAGCAAGTGGTGTGTGCTTCTCTAACACAATGTTGAGTGATATACTGGAGGGTTTACAGGGGCCGGGTCAATACAAACAATTTAGCTTGATCAAAACCCATGTCATCATAAAGTGAGTGTATTTGCTCTCGGTCTCTGCTACACCAGCCCAGACAAAATCATTGTTAGTTTTAGCTGCATATTAGCAGAAATACATTAACTGGTTGCTCCACCACGACCTTTGACCTGCACATAAAAATTCAGGTTTCACTGAAATTAAACCTCCAGGTATGTGGGGCCACTCTCAGATCGGTTGAAAGAGTGGATAGGGGTGGTTGGCTGACAGCTCTGCTGAGGTTTATTTTCTGTCTTGTTGTGTTTCTGTGGTGTGCTGCACAGTGGCAGCCAGTGGACTCAGTCTCTGAGGTAAAACCATCTGAATCAACGACAGCCCCTCCCCCTCTCCGACTTCGTCTATCAGAGGCTTGACACAGGTCGGAGAGATTGATCTCTCCTTCTCGTGGGCCTGACACCCCCCGAGCTCTAGCGAGACTTGTTTAACAAACGTCATCCCCTCTGCCAATAAAAAGCACCTTTTTCCCCCTAAGGCTTCTCAGAGGGCAGCGCTCGGCGTATATATTAGCCATAACTTTTTTTAAAAGCGGGATTTATAGACCCCACAGTGGGGATATATGACAGACCATGGTGAATTAATTATTCCAAAACAATTTGATATATCTGATTATTAATTCTGGGACACGAGCGCGCTTAGAGCAGAGACTGCTTGTAAAGGTTGGATTTATCATGTTGACATTTTGCTACAGCCAATGCTCTCTCTCTCTCTTGTTCTCTCTCTTTCTTTCTCTCTCTCTCTCTCTCTCTCTCGTACAGTGTAGTTGTTCAAAGCTCTGCCCTGCATTTTTTTTTTTTCTCTGCTGCACAAAGTGGCAGAACACAAATATGCCCTTTTCATCTGTCTTCTGCCTCTTTCTCAATGAGAACGCCACGGATGTTTTAGTAAGAGATTACAGCGGGCACACAAACATATTGCTCGCACACACCGGCTGTTGACAAGCGCTCTCTCTACTTGTGTGCCATGCATGGCCGAGCACGCAAATGAAAGGTCAGGCCCATCAACATCCATCTCCCCCTCAAACGGCAGAGACACCAGCCTAATCCAGCTGTACGCACAAACAACATAGACGCAAGGAAGGAAGAACTCCAGTAGATGCATCAATCTAAAAGCATTAGGGGAGGTTAAGCTCCCCCGTTTGTACTCGACAGCAGCAATGCACTCCCGGCTAAAATGCATATAACTGAACAGAGCTAATGTTATTGTTAATGTTGCATATTTGCTACATTTGGAGGGTTACAATGACTGTGGAACACCGTCTGCCGCTGTGAGCCTTGTAGTGGTAACCCTGTGGGAGAGCATACATCGCCTTTGGCAATGGGCTGCAAACCCACCCCCAAGAGACTGAAATATGGTATATTTTTACATACTGCTTAATTTTTTCAAAATTTTTTTTTTTTTTTCTCACACTACAGCACAGCACCCCTGCCACCAGTGATGAAGACACAATTAACATTTCAATTGAATTATTTTGGGCGGTGCTGGTTTACTGTTTCCAGTCGGTAGTACTGCTGGGAAGTCAATTCAAACCATGCCTCACATTCAGAAGGTAATTCATGATTACTTTGAAAACACAAAAAGTTTGCCATTTCAAGAAGCAACCAAATTTCCTCAGCTAAGTAACTAATCACTAGAGATGCACCGATCGATCGGCAACCGATCGCAATCGGACGATAATGCCCCTATCGGTTTTGATCGGAGTTCTCAAAATAGATCAAATCAGGCCGATCAGATGACGTTTCAATATAGAGACAGTGCACTGACTGCATGCAGGGTGGGAATTTCACGGTGGCCATGGCTGCTGTTGCCCCGCACTTTGGCCTTGATGCAGCGTGAAAAAAAAACTCATCGTACAGCCACAGCACAGCCCTCTGTGCCCCTGGCCTGGTCAGCGTAGCGGGCTTGCCTTTAATTACAGCCACCCGAGTGCACAGTAGTCACTCAAAGTAACTTCAGTGAGTCCGCAGTTCGCGCAGGTGGAGTCTCGTCATCAGGATGATCTCACGTGAAAGCCTCTCACACAGCAGCAGCTTCTCAAAACTGAACAACGAAACTTATAGCACAGCGAGCGAGCACAGCCGGTTTTGACACGATACGTAACTGACTTATGTGGTAGGATTTAGTCCGGTAAAGTTGGAAATATATTCACAGATTCGAACTTCCCGGATCAATAACTCATAAGTGAAACCTTGTTAAAACACAACTGACTCTTTCCTACCGTAGTAAGGTAGACAACGAGCTACAACCGTATGTTAATCAAAACGAGCGTCTGGACATTAACTCTGGTCTTAATGATCAGCCGTCTGTGAGACGAGGGCGCAGGGACCGTCTACAAAGTGCAACACTGAAAAGAGATACTACAAAAAATATTCAGTAACTTCACTATTATTCAGAGTGTAGTGCCACCAAAATCACTCCACACATCAGTGGTCTCCTGCTGGTTATTCTACAGATTTTTTGTTTGGAAAAAATGTGCTTTGCCATAATTTTGGGGAATTTCTATTTGGGAGAAATATTCAATAACACTAATATTCAGTGTAGTGTCACAAAACTCACCTCACCCTAACCCTACTTAAAAAAACTGTTTTGTAATGTAACATTAACTTGATATTGGTATTTAAAAAATGTTTTAATACATAATCCATGTCTGATTATAAATTAGGATGTTATGGTATCAGTCTGAAAGGTAAATCAACACATTTTACTCAGTGGCCTTTGTGCCCTGTCATGTGGCCTTGGTGCCCCTGAAAACCAGGCCAAATGGACTTGCCCCTAAAATTACAAAATTCCCACCCTGACTGCATTCCCACTAGTAAGCTACAGTTACTCTATGTAAGCTGAGTCCAAGTTGTCTCTAAGAGAGTCTCTAGAGCAGTGGTGTCAAACTGATCCAGTAAAGGGCCGTGTGGCTGCAGGTTTTCATTCCAACCAAGCAAGAACACACCTGATCCAAATCAGGTGTGTTCTTGCTTGGTGATCGGTGATCGGCAATATCGGGATCGGCAGATACTGCTTTTGGTGATCGGTGATCGGCCCCAAAAATCCTGATCGGTGCATCTCTACTAATTACCCCATCCATGTGGCCCAGGCACAGTTGTCTGCACCACAGTAAGATTTAGACTCCATGGAGGTTTTACATTTGTACAATTTTCCCTGACTTGAGGAAATCAGTCTTCATAACTGTCTGTGACGTCAACACAATGTAATGGACGCTAGAAAGCCTTGTTGCATATGTGCCAAGGAGTTTTTGGCAAGGTAAGCTTGTTGTTCGCCTATATCTTGTGTCACATCTCCTAAAGAAACATCTTAATATCACAATATGAAACAAGTATTTTCTGCTCAAAAAGTACAAATGTTCAAAGATAAGTATTCCCACATATCAGATGTCTCCAGGTGATTGCCAGCACCTGATACGTACAAGTTTTGTTTCCATGACGTAATGGAAGTGCATATTTAACGGATGCTCTATAGAGAGCAGGCATCCAGTGTGATGCAAAACTGGACGCTCAGATGCAGTGTGGACACAGGGTGCTAGCTAATCGCATAGCTGAACTGCGTACAATGGGACAGCATTCAGAAATTTGTACTAGCAGAAGTTGTTTTCATCAGATACCTCCTTCACATCTGAAAAAACCCACTAACACCCACAAACATCTGGCTTTTTTCTTCAGTGGGAAAGGGTCTGATCGGCATTCAATTCCAGGTCAAATGAAAACTTTTTCCATCCGTCTGTTCAAGCAGCGCTCGAATATTGTTCAGTTGTGAAAGAGACTTAAGTAAAATATATGAGAAGTAAACGCCGTAACATTGTCACTGGCCTCCGTGTTTGTGCCGGGTCGGTTCTGCGCATGTGCTCTCCTCAATGACTCACTCCTTAGCTACTTCCATCATCTATGAAAAACTCGATGTCTCTAGTTCCGAATGTTATAAACACAACTTTTAGAGTCTTCTGGATGCAGACTGATGAGGTACATGATCTTCTACTCTCCACTGTTCAGTGTTTCCTGGCGCGTTTGTGACATTGTGTTTTAAAGTACACCAGTAAAATGTGGAAAGTAAAACCAGTAAAAACAAACAGAAAGTCAAACTCTTTTACTGGCGGTGGAAAGGGGTCAATTGCTGTTTTTTGCAGGTTTACCTACGTTTTGAAAGCCTTTGGGTCCGCTTTAATTTTGGTATAAAATAGGAAGACTCGTCAAAGCACACAGCTTTTTGAATCACTTTTTGCTGTTGAGAAGGATGTGACGAACGTTTGAGGTCTGAGTCACACCAGATGCTGCAGGCACACTGGAGCAGTCTTGTACATTTCCTCTTCCTATGCCAGCCGTGTGGAGACACTTGAGACACTGAAGGATGACAACAGTGTTGAGAAGGAATCAAGAGCCTAAATCAGAGGGCTGTACAAAAGGGCACTTAAAGGAAGGACTTTCCTTGGCCTTCTGTGTTGTGCTGTATTGTTCAGGCACTGTGAGGCAGTGGCAAGGAATACACAATGCACAAAGGCAAGTGCACTCAGCGCCCTTGACTATTCAAATGTGGTTAAAGGACAAATAACAGCACTGAGAGAAGTCAGTGATGGAGGACATAACTTCCACTGTGATGACACATGCTGGCAAAACCAGACTGAAGATGGAGACAGGCATGCTGTCGGTGGCGAGCAAGACTACAACCAAAGTATGAGCACAGCAAAGGAACTGAAGCGATGGCAGCCAAAAAAGAAAAGTCAGGTGGAGAAATGACCTTCGTGGAGCTGGGGAATTAGCGTATTCAGAACTGGTGAGGAGATTCAACCATGCAGATTGGTGTGAGGACAAGGGCCATGAAGTGAAAAAGGGCCTTTATCATCCCAAGCAGCTGGACACAGCCGGCCTGCAGCTCAAGCTCAGGATGTTGAGAGACATTATAAGGATTCTCTACACAGTCACAGAGGTGACTCATGTCTCACTACACTAGACCTAAAAATTATAGCTTTGTTCAGCTGTTGAGTGACAAACACTGAACAATTAAATCACTTAGCGGGTTATTAGCTCAATGGAAGGGTTGTACAATCTTACATCAGGTAATAGTTTAAGTGATAATGAACAGGTACTCATAATATTGCTGTTACGTGGGTCCTGTGTGGTGACTGTCTTGTTGCACTGAATGAGACTGATTGTAGCAGCATTGTTTCGTTCAGTGCAAAATAATGTAATACTAGGGCAAGAGAAATTGGGAGTTTGGATTCAGTCAAGACCCCCATACTCCCCTACTCAAAATGCATTCCCATGGGTTAGAGAGCAGACTGACCTGCTGAGCCATCCAAGAGTAAAGAGCTGATCTAGCCAAACATTTGACATTGACTAAAATCCAGACCTGAGCTTTAAACCAAGCTTATGAGCCTTGTGGGTATAAAACCACAGTTTGAAACAAACAAAGAAGGCTCAGTAGAGCTATAGAGGCCTTATACATTATAGCTACCAGAGCTTCTCTTTGAAGTAATTGTTGACATTTCCTGTTTGAAAAGCACAGTGCTAAAGTAAAGAAAAAATGTACAGACCATGTTGTTGTTGTTGTTGTTTGTTGCTTTCAGAACCTTGAACATGCATTTTAGGCTTTCTTTGATGGTTTCCTGCAATATTTTGTAGAGAGTCCTGCAGTACTTTATACAATGGCAGAAGAAAAAGCGTAAACAATTTCTAAGAGGTGCAAAACAACTGCAAAGTGACAAAACAACTACAAAGAGTTCAAAATTATTACAAAGTCACACAAAACATCTAAAAAGAGACAAAACAACTACAAAGAAACACAAAACAACTTCAAAGGGACACAAAACAACCACAAAGAGACACAAAACATCTTCAAAGAGACAAAACAACTACAAAGAGACACAAAACAACTACAAAGATTCACAAAACAACTACAAAGGGACACAAAACAACCACAAAGAGACGCAAAACATCTTCAATGAGACAAAACAACTGCAAAGAGACACAAAACAACTACAAAGAGACACAAAACAACTACAAAGAGACACAAAAAAACTATTACAAAGCAATTACAAAGTAATGCCACATGACTGAGTAGAAATGCAGTGCACAAAACGTTTTGAATAAAACGAGATTCAAAAAACTAAAAGTGACGCAAATTAACTTCAGAGAGATACAAAGGGACAAAATGATGCGTCTCTTTTAGTTCAGGTGCCAGTTGTACGAGAGGGTGGGGCACCTTTCATATGTTTGTGCCCAGGGGCCCATTTTCTCAAAATCTGTCCATGGCAAGGCCAGAGTGTTACCTACACAGACACATTCCATCGTGACAAGTGACCTTGAAAATGAATTTCAGTCTTCCATAGTACATCATTAAAGCAAGCCAAAACACACACAATAGCCTTTTCCCCAAGCTCCGAGTTTCATTACACTTCAGTTTCCTCAGTTCTATTTTGGCAGGCTCTGTATGTGCCCTTGCTGTGATGAGAAATGTGAATATACACAGAACATGTAGCATCCAGCACTGTGCTGCACTCTCAGACACACTGCCTCATAGTCATAATTTACATCCCACTTGAAACATTTCTCCCTGTTCTCTCTGCAGCTTGTTTTTCACATCCTCCCTTGCACATGAGCAGGCTGAAAGCACTGTCATTACTCCATCACGCTCTTAAAGCGGTGTATCTGACCCATTAGAGTGGGCTGGTGGGAGTAGGGCTGTGAAATAATGATCACTAAGAATTCTATAAAAAGAAAACTGGTGTGAGCATTTGTTAGTCACAGTGGAGGAGCGATTAAGGCAGACTGATTGAAAATGTCCCGTGTGAGCGGACGTGCCAGACTCCGTGAAAGTTTCGCGATCGGCGTAATGGGCCAAATATCTGCTCTGCTTGGCTCCTCTCTCTCCTCCACTCTGCGACGCTCTGCTCAATTAATCCAGAGCCTCTAAATGACCCTCGAAGGTGACTCGCTAGATAAGTGCAATTACACTGGAAACAAGGGTGCTGCCAATTAGTCCTTGAGTCTCCCTCCATCTTTGCGGCGAAGGCTGAGCACGTCCCACCGGGTTGGCCTGTTTGTGACTTCATTAGCAGGCTTCTAAAAGGGGAAAATGAACGCCTGGCCTAGATCACACTTCTGTGCACAGGGATCAACACCACATAGGATGTGTTTGTCCTTAGATGTTCGGGAATGACAGAGGAGGCACGGGAAGGAGGCAGGAGGCCTGGGAGACATTTCCTGACATCCTGACATCTTAAACACTTCACACAGATCTTGTGATAGTTCTTCATGGTGGCAGTAAGTTTGCATGTTTTTATTATTTTAGGCAGGAGGACACAGGGGAGGCCAAACTGATGTCTGAGTTCATCATGCCAAGAAGTGATGATGCTGATGATGCTGATGATGATGATGATGATGATGATGATGATGATGATGACGAGGATGATGAATCCAGTGACAGCAGAGAGGAGGTCTCACTCCTCATCCCTCCTCTCTCTCTCTAATGCCTCTTCGTTCGTCTCTAATTGCTCCCCCATTGTTCCTTCCTGTGCAAATTGTTAATGAGAATTTCCTGCTATGTAGACGTCAGGGGCACAGTCACTTGTTGTCTGCCAGCACAGAGTCTGTGAGTAATGGGTGTGACTAATGCTGCTTGGCAGCTTCCACTCTCGTCCCTCCCTGCCATCTGTCCCCTGCCACCCCTCTGGGTGCACTGGGGTGCTCTCAGCAGGTCTCAGTAATCATACACACACACACACTCAC
The DNA here is from genome assembly GCF_900880675.1 of Sparus aurata. Classification (NCBI taxonomy): domain Eukaryota; kingdom Metazoa; phylum Chordata; class Actinopteri; order Spariformes; family Sparidae; genus Sparus; species Sparus aurata. The sequence continues at coordinate 29,649,025 of NC_044192.1, forward strand.
GCGCACACACAGCTCACATATGCACAAGCAATTCCAACCATTTGACAACATCCAAATATTTTAGAAATTCTGTTTTTGCAAATCTGTGGGTTTCTAACACAGTGTTCCTGCATCATATGAGTCATATCAAGTTAGAGGGAGCAGCTAATTATTTTCCTTTGAATACACTCTCCAAGAACTTTCTTGGTGTGTGGAATGAGCGTGTACATGTTTCAGGACTGTATCAATTAGAAATTCATCCAAGAAGAACACACCACTGCTGTCTTCGAAATCTCTCGTCAACAGACAGACTGACCCAGCTAACCTAAATAGTTGTCGGCAGTCCTGTTGAACTGCTTTCAGTTGGTGAGTAAAACACACCTTTCATGTGGTGATGCGACAGCTAACGAGATGTGTGAGTGAGTGTGGAGGATAAATGTATCCAGGATGTCAGTGCTGGCTTAAGATAGGGTGAAGCAGCATGAATCTCATTACACCGGCCCCTGGACCTGCCCCTGCAGCCAAGTGAATCACTCTGAGTGACTTTAAATTGGTGTCCAATGAAGTAGGAATTGATCCTTGGCCCTGTTCTGTTTCTCTGAGGCGGTTTGGTCCATAATCTTCAGAGGCTGCAGCTTCGACGGACTTGTGGCATCTCGTATGGTTTCTTTACAGCTGTGGAGTCATTTTTATAACTCATCTGCAGAGGTAAATAGTTGCCTCTGGTGTTTGTAACCTTTCTCGGATTATTCATTTTTATGCTATTTTTCACTGTGTTGGCTTTGGATTGTTAGTGTTCATTTTAACGGAAATAATACCTACTCATATATGTGATCCCATTCTGCCTGCCAGTCATTTAATGAAAACAGCTTTGGCTGGGAGACTCTCAACCCCCAAAATATTAAATTGTGAGTTATTACCTTTTTAGCTGCATTTTTCTGATGTCTCCCTGTATGCAGTTCAAAAATGAGTCTTTCCAAAGCTAATAACATAAAAGACTGACTGAATTTAATTTCAGGGCATTATTGTGCATTGAACACAATTATTGTCGCAGCTATTGTGGCAACCTGTGAAGCAGATGTGCTGTAGTTGTAAGGAGGTTGCTACTTTTGTTCATTATTCAGTGTAAGTTTGCAGAGTGAGAGGTAGTTAATTATTTAAAACTAATCATCTCACCACCAGAAGGGACAACAGCTGCTAAAGCCAGTCAGTTACACAAACAAGGTCGACTCTATTGGGTTTCAACAGGGTATTGATATCAGGTAGAGGCATATTGAACGCAGTGACCGAGCTGTGACATCATCCTCTGCCAGCCGGATGAAAAAACACCTGAAAGACAAAAGTAGAAACATCATCAAACAGGGTCTGGTGTTCATTGCTTGACAAAATGCTGAACCTGTAATCTTCAAAACATTCTCATTGAACTCCGCTCACAGTGAAATACAGTAGATAGACGGCTTTTCGTGCTCCACCTTATGAGCAGTACACAGACTCTGCCATGCATCAAGAAATGGATTCGCAATGGATATTTTCAGGGTCACTCTGTTGGTCCATAATCTCATTTGGAGGGAATGAAATAAACACATCCGTGGGAATTGGACACAGTTAATTTTGAAGGGTGCAAATTGATTTTCTGTAGAGCTGAGTACGGAGAGCAGTTGTGCAGCAGGAAGACGCTCCGGCGTTGAAAAAAAGTCTATCTGGGTTTTTTTTTTTTCTTTATCAGGAGGCTTACAGGAGAGAATGGCAGGAATCTTAGCTCTTCAGAGTAATGAATGAACGGCCCACTTTCTGCATCGATTGGCAGCGTTTTGAAATTCATCACTGTGTTTTTGAAGTAATGACGCAGCGTTTATTTTACTGCTGATCTTGGCCCAAGCCTTGCATTAACCCAATAAAAATGTCAATAAAGAATGTCTCCTTCTCTGTTTCTGTAAAGGACACTTGTTTTATACGGTTTCTTTTAAGAATATCCTGTAAGTGTGCTGCATTTGCTGAGGGGGACAAATCAATGACATTCCGTCCCTGAAAAGAATGCGCTCGGCACTCAAAGCATCCATCTTGAATGATGTGAATGATTTGGGGCGTTAAAATCTGCTTTGTGAGTTGTTTTCAAAGAGATGCTTCTCATGTTCACTCTCAACAGCCGTCCATTGAACATCCCCGCGCCATGTCTGTGGAGCCGCGGCCATTCTGTTCATCACGCTTCCCTCGACAATACGAGAATGCATTCCCTCACCATCGGCAGTGCATTTCAAACTTATCAGCCATTATTAGAATCATTGAAGGGAGGCTGCTATGGCAACTAGTGCTGTGGAAATCCACTTCTCACATCACATCACGAGGGCAATGGTTTTTCATGCTTCTCTAAATTCTGCATTACACGCAGTTTCTTTGTTAAAATGTAAATTGGCATGACAAGATGTGAGGCACTGTAAGGATCTATCTATCTATCTATCTATCTATCTATCTATCTATTTCTTTCATTCATCTTTGTTTTAGCTCCACCATCTTTTCATAAAGTCGTCTCTGAATAGTTTTGTGTACACATTAAGCTTTCATAGTCTGCCGATCATGAGGCTGAAAAAAAAAAAAACGAGTTCATGACTTTATAATCTCTGCATACACAATCCTGCAGAGAAGAGCTTAGGCTGTCTCCGAAGTTGCTGGAATCAATAGTAATTCAGCAGAAGCCAGAGGGAAGAGAGTTAATTATCTCGAGGTTCTCAGGTATAATTGAACAGATGTGTTTTGAAATTGGTCACCTCACCATTGCAACGCCAGTGGTAATATCCTCCCACAGCAGAACGGTCTGCAATGCAGAGAGAGAGAGAGACAGAGTTACTGTACGCTCGTCATGAAACACAATTCAGTTGCAGCACACAACAGTTCACCCCAGAGACTGCTGGAGAGGCAATTAACTTTGACCTCTCTGAAACACTAGCCATACGCCGCCTTGGACTAGCCAGCTAAAACTTTCAACCTTACAGGACCTTGATTTGCAGCAGTTTGAGCCTGTTTTGAATTGCGTTTGCTCAGCTCTGTCATACATCATTCATACCCTGAGCGTGCTTTGGTGGATCCCCTGTGGTCTCAGCACCACCACAGTTCTCATCTGTGTGGGGCCCTCCAGCCACAGGCTGTGGCTGGTGATAAGAAGATGGCAGGGCCGGCCCTGACGAGTGGCATCTTCCCTCCATCACTTCTCTCATTTCATTTCCCTGCTTTAAAGGGGAGACATCAGGATGCACTGGCCTCAGGCTGCTACCTCCACTCTGCCTCCATGACTCACTCCTCACTTCTCTGGCCTCTCTCTCTCTCTCTCTCTCTCTCTCTCTCTCTCTCTCTCTCTTTCTCTCTCTCTCCCTCCCTCTGCATCCTCCACTTTGTTAGTCGATATTATATTAAACATACTGCCTCTCTGCAGCACAAAAGATGATGGCGGCTCAGAAATCGGCAGGTTTATGTGAACAAATAAAATGTGTTCCACACTCAAATACTCCCAACACCTATGAGTCATGGGCGACTAATGAAAACTCGATCAATAAGTTAGCCCACAGGTCACACAATACCAAAGAGACATTCTTAGCACCGTACCACCTCTTTTCTTTCTGAAATAGTTCGCGTACGCTTGGGATTCTTCCACAGTGGTTAGTATTTTCAGTGTTGCACGTTGTATTCAGTTCATAAAACAAACTAAAAATATGCAGGAACAAGAAGAAAACTATATCACTGAGTAGGATTATAACAATTTTAATATTCTGCACTGGAACACAGTTTAGATTGAAATTACATATTTCAATATATTGTGCTGGAAAGGAAGAATTGCCCCAGAATGGTCAAAATCAATCTTCACATCATTGTGTCACTTGTGCACATCAAAAAAGCAGTTTTTATCATTTCTTTGATTAAGTTGTAAATGCTTTGGCACATCCATGCAAATGATTATGTAGAATTCTCTGCTGTTTCCTACATTATCAACTGCTTACGTCTTGATCAAAATGTATTATAATGGGTCTCTGTTGAATAGTCTCACCCCCCACAACATTTAGGCATTATTTCATCACATAAGGTGAACTTTGACTCTCTCTAACAAAGGGAAATGTGTGAAGCATTAGATCAACCAATGATCAACCAGTTTTCTGAAATAGCTCATGGGTGCATCTCATGAACCATCAACTGGCAAGTATATAGGCAGAGCACAACACAATGTTACAATGTCTGACAATGGAAGGTCAAGGAATTGGACGGGGTCAACAGCTAGAGAGAAGAAGAAGAGGAAGAGGAGTGAGGCTGTGTGGCGGAAGAGCTGGGAGACAAAACAGAGGAAGAGGCAGAAGAGGCCAAGGACGTATGCGCATTACTGATGAGATAAGAGCCACACTTGTAGACCACGTTCTCAATCACAGGCTTACAATGGCCGAGGCTGGTCGAAGGGTGCAGTCAAATGTTGAGAAAACAACTGTGTCCTCAATCATTCAAACTTTTCGTCGAGAGAACAGGTATGTAATCTAAAAATAGGCACTGTACTGTCATACTGTCTATTTTCTGAAATGCTTTATACAATATAACAGTATTCCACTTGCATTTTACAATATACAGTAAGTATACTTTATACATCTCATTCAATTTTCTGTTTTGCATTACTTTATTTTTTCCACACAAGACTGCAAGACAGCTTCACAGGGGTGGCAGAGGGCCCCTTTTCACACCTGAACAGGAGGAGGCTATTTGCACAGTGGTTGTAGAAAACAATGCCATAACACTGAGGGAGATAAAGAGTGCCATTATAGAGGACAACAACATTTCTGAAAACATCCAAACAATCAGGATCTCAACCATTGACAGGGTGCTGAAAAGACACCATATGAACATGAAGCAGCCGTACACTGTTCCATTTGAAAGAAATGGTGAAAGAGTGAAGGAGCTGCACTACCAGTATGTACAGGTGAAACATGTATGAGCTTGCAATAACTGTACCTAACCTCAATTTTTTTTTTTTTCTTTGTGCCATGCAGTGCTGTATTTTCCTCTCTGTCTTGCAATGACATGGTCTGTCAACAAATTACAAACAGTAAAAGCATGAATGTGAATCTCGTTCAGTCTCTTGCAATCAATCTCCCGCATACACTAAGGTGTAACTTACAATTTACAATAATTGTCATCAGACCTTTAGCCATAGTTTACATCAGAACACCCCTCCAGAGTACACTGTTATATTGACAATTTGACTGTCTTATCCGTACACAATGACCGAGGGACTTGACATTCTGATGGCACTGACATGTTCATTGACACAGATATTTACTTTTGAGAGATGAACTAAGGATTTTGAGCAAGAGACTGGCTTTTGGAGGTAATCCATGGTGTTTCGCTATTTGAGCGAATTGTTTTGAGAAATGCACTTACTGTTTTGCAAATGTAGAGGATGATTCGAGAAATGTACCAAAGCGACTGAGAAAAAATGTAATAGAAAATGGGATTTTAGTGCTTAGGTTTGCTGAGGTGAGCTTACACAAATCATATGAACCAAACCATATGACCCTTAAAGTGTGTTTCAGCTTATTGTTTTTGTTTTATTGCTGTTAACTAAGGCTAAGTTCACCCAAAAATGAAACTTCAGGGCGCGCAGGTAGTCAAGTGGTTAAGAGTGCATGCCAGATACCGGCGGACCCTGGTTTGAATCCCGGCCAGAGGACCTTTCGCAGCATGTCACACCCCTTCTCTTTCCCATTTCCTGTCTATCCACATTCAAATAAAGGTGACTATGCCTTAAAAAAATCTTTAAAAAAAAAATGAAACTTAAGTCTTTATCTACTTACCCTCAATGCGATGCAAAGTTGGATGAAGTTTTCAAAGTCCACGAAACATTTCTGGAGCCTCGCAGTGTTGCAGCATTCAACACTGAACAACTGAAGTAGATAGGGACTTACGAGACAAAGCAAAAAAAGCCTCCATACAGTTCGTCCAGCTCAATCCAAGTCTCTGAAAGCCCCGAGATCTAAAATTGATTTGAAAAGAAGTTATCTACACCCTCAACATGTGGTCCAGGATGCATGCTAACTAAGGCATTTAGTTTAGCAGCTACAGGGAAGTTTTCAGTTTTGCAGCTTTGTACGGGTGTAAATAATCGCTTGAAATTGGATTACGCCAACAAACTGAATGTTGCAATTTTGTGTATTTAAAATTATTTTATTTTTTTTTGTTTACCAATCTTCTTCAGTTGTTTAGGAGAATACTGCAACACTGGTATGCTGTGAAGGTCCAGAAATGTTTAGTGGGCTAGAAAACTTGGCATGAGGGTGGGAAGACAATTTGCCTTTAATTTCAACACTCTCATCAACTTCTTCCCCACACACAAGCAGCTGTTTACATCAACAAGCTACGATGAACAAACTGCACGCTGCACGCCCAGCACGTGGGGGCAGACGAAGTTAGCAACTGTGAACGTCAGTGCGCATTTAGCAGCGGAGGAGCTCGACATCTCCCTCAGGAGATCAAAAACAGAGCTAAAAGAGGCTGAATATTAGAAAAATGTGCTTCCAAATTAATACTGATATTTTGTCTTTGCTAAATGTGCACACAAGCAACATGCCTATCAACTTTATTAGGTAATCAAAACCTGTAAAGCTTGTTTCCGCTGGCCACAGGTGGCCAAAGGAATGTATGCCGGTTTAAAAAAAAGTAGAGGATACGTCCATAGTTGGTGAAACATTTATCTTATATGTTGTACTTAGAGTGTAATTACCCCAATCATGACAAAGAGCCAAAGCAGCCTACTCTAAAATTCACCCCGTCACCTTGTGCTCCTCACCACCTCCACATATTAGTGATGGCAGCCAGCTGTCCAACCATATGCCTTTGCATTTCCTCCCAAATGGAATTGGGGCAGGATTACTCTCTGGTTGAGTGTGCTGCTCTGTGTACTTAGAGGACTTTTGTAATCTAAACGTAAAGCAGCTTCAGCATCTTCTCCACTCCATCCGTTTCTACATCACCCGTCTAAAGTGCACATTCCTCCTTATGCTAAGTCTGCACGCCAGCCGTTTGAAGCTATTCTTGAAATTGACAACTTTTGGAGTTGGAGCAAAGCGTGATAGAGCTTTGTATGGTATTGCCAAATGCTTCATTTCTCTTTCTGAGGTGCACTCAATACGGCAACACAGTATTGAACTTGTACGTTTTGATCTTAGGCTTTTCAAGCAGAGGCTTTAGTCCCCCTTTCTTCAAAAAACCGAAGTCCCTGTCCACTGCTGGTGCTCTCACTTTCCGCTGTATCAAGTGACACTGATAAAAGCTTTCGGTAAAGGGCTGGGCTGAGGGGCCTTGGTACAAATGGAAAGCACGAGTTAATGTAGAGTCAACGTGCTTTCAGATGTTTGATGCTTCATTAAAAAAGATTGAGTGAGTGTGCTTCGAAATGTGATGTTAAAGGAGATATATAGTGCTCATTTTCAGGTTTATCATTTTATTTTGTATTACTACTAAATAGGTTCACATTCTTCAGTGCTCAGAAAGAGCAGCACTGTATTCCCCCCTCTGTCTTAAAATGCTTTGTTGTAGCTCCTGTCTCTTTAAGGCTCCCCATTCCGAATATCCAGTCTCCTCTGATTAGTCAATTCACACATGCCCGACCCAGCACCGCTAATAACAACAGAGTAGCTGTGCTAAATCAATTCTTCCGTCCCAAACTAGCTGCTAGGCATAAATCATGTGAATGTGTGACTCTGTGACGCAGTGTGATGTCATAAACATCGAGGAATTAAAGGCGGGACTACTGACGAGGCGTTTAAGGAGCAGGGTTTTCTTTTGAGAGAGAGAGCAGCTTCTGTTGGTGCTGACTTTGACCTTTTTAACTTTTTCTTTTATCTTTTACATACACATACCTATATAAAATGCTTAAGGGAAGAAAAAAATATCACGCATAATAGAGCTCCTTTAAAAAACAAAAAAAAACATTCAAACATGCACATGTTCAGTTCAGTTATTGGCAGATATGCAGTGTGATGACATGAAGCAATCTTGAAATGTGAAGCGAGCCTGTTAATATTATTATTGATAACACACGTCTCAAATTTGGCGATATGATCGACATCGTAAGTGTCTTCTTCAGTTTTCACGAGCTGCTTTGCTCCCTCAGAACCCTGCTTCGCTTTGATCATCCTCGATCTCTGCAGGATACTTTTATATACTCCCTAATACTCATTAGCAATTTTGCCCAATTAATTCCCAATGACCTGAACATCTTGCGCAGTGGAGCGGGGTAACACATTGTGTTAAGCGCAGTAATTGAATTATTTGTATGTGTTTTTCATGTTTAACCCCCGAGGGACCTCTTAATAGCTGTGCTCTCGTCATTGATTTTTTTTACTCTTTCTTCTTTGATCCCGTCCAATCTAACAGTGCTATAGGGTATGAATGTCTGAGCTGGAAATAGACAACAGGCATCAGGGATGTGCTTGTATACATGTGTGATGCCAAGTTTGATGATCAGAAGCGTCTTGTGTATCACCTACTTCCCTCTGTGAACAAATGATACAAAACAAAATCAAACGGACTCAACAAGACGCATTCAGGGTACACCAGACAAAACATGCGAGCACAAGCAGCAGAATAAAATCCCCCTTTCCCTCTGTGAAGTAACTCTCTATTTTTCCTCTTCCTCTCTCTCCCCCATCTCTCGGTTCCTAATAAGAGTGATCAGAGCTGAATGGCCTAACAGTCTGACCCTCATTATAACCAAAAGTAATAAGGATAAGACACCGGCGAACCAGGCCTCATTAGGCCTATAGCTGGAATACTCGTCGGAGGTCATCACCCCGGACGTCTTGCACTGCTCATGACTCCTGCGCCTTCACATTGTCTCACAGCTACCCAGAAACCTTTGTTCTCCAGCATCCAAATTAAATGGAAGGAATTACTGAGACCTCTGTGGTTTGTGTTATCCCGCTCGGCTCTTTGCTGTTATGAATATGCTATTGTCTTTCAGTGCAGGCTGCTGCACTGTGGGGCCATTTCAAAAAATCGGAGATGCATAGCTCAGTGGAAAAAGGACCGAATCTGTTGATTTTAACTGTGTCGTCCACGAGCAATGACAAGCATGACAGGCAGCCCATCTGTGAGACGGGAGACGGCTCTCTGCTTCACTGTAACACCCTCAGAGAATCTGTCTCTATCTTCTGCCCTGTCTCCATTCACCATCAATCGCTTTCAATTTCTGGCCATGTGCACATGTTTATATTGTCCTATTGATTCCATTCAGATCCAGACTAAACGGTTTCCATTTTACAGGTCAGAGACAAGGAGAGCGAGACAAGAAGAACTCAAAAATGTCAACAATCAGCCACAGATCTGATAGAAGAAGTTTAGCTAGTTTTTTTGATTTCCTGAAAACAATCATTTTCCTCAAGCACTCACTACTCAAGCAAATAGCTGCCATTCAGAGACTATAGTTGGCAACAAAGGCCGTTTCATTTAATCGGGGAGTCAAAATTCTACCACAAAATGACCTTGAATATTGAAAAGGCAACAAAATCTCCTCTGAATATAATCACAGGGCTCTTTGCAGACACAGTAGTGTGGCTGAGAGCAGCGGTGGTTCAAACAGGCCTGTGCGGGAGGAGCTCTTTACTTGAGTATAATGATGCTGAGAGTTACCACAAGACCTTATCTTTGATTTAATAACACAACAGTCTGATCACGGGTGACCCAAGGGGCTCCAGTTTAAAACCACATTAACCACATTATGATAGGACGAGCATTACTTTAGCAACATCCCCATAGATCATTATGATTATATATGACATGGCTGCAGGTCTCCTTGTGTGTTAAACCTCTCTAGTAGTGTTTTGATGGTTGGTTTATTTTTTTGGATTAAACATCTTCCATAATCTTTGCTGTCTGCCTCCTACCTATTTTCATTTATGACTTAAGTGGCCCCTAGTAGAGTGTATACCTCCACCGAGGCCCAACAGTCCCCTTTAATTCAGTCCAGCCAAATCCAATATCAAGCCCTATATATATGGCCCTGTATCACTGTATGTATACACCCAAATCACTTCCTAATAATAATCTAAAATCACGCGGATGAACTCATGATCTTCATTACACAACTTTGTGGAAACAGACTTCAACTACAAACAGCATTTATTCACAACATAAGAAACACACTATATACGAAGATACCAGCAAACTAAAAACGGCACATTTATTCATCAAAATCCATGAATTATTCCCTGAGAAATTAATGAAAATGTTGGGATTTTTTTTTTTTTTTTTTTAAACATCCTGTTTTGCAATGTTAAAGAAAAAAATTAAAATAGTTTCTGGATCCAGCATTTTATCCGGATCTGCACCAAAAGTTAATGAGATCTATTCTCAGCGGAGACCCAGCCTCCATCCAAGTTTTGTGGAATTCCGTTCAATACTTTTTGTGTAATCCTGCTGACAACCCAACCAACCGAAAAACAAACAAAGGGATACAGGTGAAAACATTACCTCCGCGGCAGAGTTCATAATTCTAAACACCTTGTAAATCAACAATTGTATTTTTTACCAAAAATCCTTACGAGCAGGGCTGTAGCATGCTCCGGGTCTGGGGTATCTGTTGAAAGATTTTCGTTAGACAAAGGTATTGCTCGCTTGGAGTTTGTAATTTTTGCAACTTTATTATAACATGCATGTATGACTGCTAACACCAGTTTATGTAAGCCATGATTACTTTTAAGTATACTGAGCAAAGAAAGGAAAGAAAAATAACAAGGAGTTGATGAAGATGGAGGTCAGTCAATGTTTTATTAAAGCAACAGTAACAAAAGATAAGTTCTACATCCTTTAATAATTTGTTAATCAAACTGTTTAATTTGTACCAAAATCAATATGTCTATTATCATGAAGATGATGATTTAGATGTAAGAATGGGACCAGTCTACGGGGAACTGACCCCCCCAAAGTTTCAGGGACCTGTCCATGGTGCTGAAGTTGAAGCCGACCGCAGCAGACGAGTCAGCTGCATCACAGTTACCTCAGCTGTCTGCTCGTAACGAATCGAGGCATGTTGTGTGATGCTGAGACTTCAGGTAAACGGGGAGCACTGATTAAAAACCTCCATCTGAATGAATGAATTAGAGAAACTGTGAAAGTGTAACCTCCTCACGCTCTTTCACAAATTTCACCTAAAGCTCCGAGGACTCGAATGTGGAGAAATAAAGTGATTGACAGCGTTCAGGGTTCTTTGGCTGCCGTTCGCTGTCACACAGATATGTGCGCCTCGCTGGGTGAGCTAAATAATCGACCGGGTGGATCTCGACGCGCTCCCACAGGACAGGAGCCGATCCTGAGGTGACAGAAGTCAATGCAGGTCCTCAGTGTTGACACGCAATGTCCAATCAACAGTACTCTTCCAGTGGTCTTTTTAAAGACACAGACATACACGCACACACACAGGTTTGGCCATGCTTGTGAGGACTCTCTCATTGATTTCTGAGCCATTCACCATGCCGAACATGCCTAACCTTAACCTGTAGCCTAACCTTTACGTAAACCAATTCCTCATCCCTGCCCTGGACTAAACATTAGCCTCCAATTAAAGGTTAGGTTCACATTTTGTCTGGTTTGAAACAACACACACACGCCTGTTGATGTAACTCCACTGTGAGACGCGGGGAACAAAATCCACCATCCCGCGCTGTGTGGAACATTTCTTTAGCAGTCTGTCATAATAATCAAGCGGGTATTTTCCAAAGGTTAATTCTAAAGGTACAATCTCCTCTCTCTGTGTTATTATCCCACCACAGCTCAGCAAGGCATCACTGTCTGGGGAAACAAAGAGGTGGAATTTGCTGTTTACCAGCACAGGTAGACCTGAAATCATTTGTTGACATGTACAGCCATGATGGCCGGATAGAACATGCACACTGTATACGGGGTATTATGTTGTGTTTTTGACACTGGATAGACGAATGGAAGACATCAATTTAAAATCAACCCCTGAGTAAGTCCTATCTTAAAAAGCTATATAGCAGATATACAGAGTTATACACTCTCCAAACATCCTGAAGATTCTTAAATGTCTCAGGGCCTGAGGTGCTTCCCTAAGCACCCGAGCAATCTTATCTGTTATCCAAATGTATTCGTGTCTTACTAATACTTAGTTCAGAACCAGAGGATTGTAGCTGCTACATCATTAAAGTCCTGCGTGTTATTGGCATCGAGAAGAGAGGTTGCAGACTGCTACCAGCTAAGTACCCCTCATCCTCCCCTACAGTGGATGCTAAAAGCACAGAAAGCCAGCGTTTGGTTTGACCGTTTGTACTAATGGTTTTGTGACATCCAGTCTATGACTAACAGCCTTGTCATATCCTCACATCGCCCTTGTGATGTTTCACCTTTTCTTAACCTCAGCTCGGTACAAACTCTTCTAAACTGATTGGTTGTGTCATTTTGATTCTAACTTTTTCTTATTTTCATTATTTTTTTAACTTCAAAACTTTTCATTTCAGTCATGGCTAAACTTTACACGTTCTTTCATCGTAATCATGGCAGAATCATTACATCTTCCACACAATATAATAGGCAGAGCTTTGATGTATTTCTAAATTATATTTATGACTATATTACAGTGTCCTTTATACTTGTATTTGTTCATGGCAGGACTGTATGGATCCCTGCTTTTCTGACAGGCTACCATAGAAACAGCGGCGGTGGTGGTGTAACATGGCACACTCCGTTAAAGGCTCATTCTTGGGTAACAGAAGCACAAAAATCCTTTGTTCAAGTGAATATACAGTAATGGAAACATACTTTGTTCCACTTCTGGTTTGGTCATTGTCCCCTTTGTAGTTTATGTCCTCATGTGTCTTGATTTCTTTCTACTTCCTGTCTTCACCTTTCTTTTACCACCCTTTATCTGTGTACTCCTGTGTTTATCGGTGAATCATTCGAATTGTCCCGTGTCTCCTTCGCTGTTCCCCGTTTTGTTCTGGTTTGTCCTCAGTTTTTGTATTTCACTCTAGATTTTTCCCTGACCTTTCCTTCGCCTGCCTTTTGTTGCTTGCTTTTTTTCAAATTTAAACTTTGGTTACCAGCATTCAAGCTCACTTTTTATTCTTTAATCTGCCTCCCTCTGAGTGTCTTGTGTTTGGGTCCTTTTGGGTGTTAACTCTAACTGCAAAATAGGGGACAAACTACAGAACCACAGGGAGCAAATGATTTACACAGGGAACACACAAGGACCGAGGAACAAGTACAAGAGCACTGCAGACACATGAAAAGAAACTAACTGACCAAGAGTGAGGGGAAAACGCTGGCTTAAATGCGTACAGTAGGAATGATTCGCGCATTAAACACAGGTGCACACAGAAAAGGCGCTGAAGTGAAACAAGACACATGAGGATGTAAGCCACAAAATAAAACAGGAAATGACCAAACCAATAAACCAAACCATTAAGGGGGAAAAAAAGTCTGAGACACCTCGCCATGCAACTTGGATGGAAGAAGGTGAAGTCGTGCCAGAAACCCCCTACTGTGCCCCAGGAACAAAACTCGGGAGCTAAATAAAGAACTAGAAGGTCCAAAGCACATTCAAGCCATCGATTGTAGAAGAAGCGAACAGAAAAGTTATGCATTTGAGACACAATTTGCGGAACCACAATACATCACAGAATCCTCGTGCTGTTCTTTTATGTGTCTCAGGTGTTTTGATTGAATCTAGAGAAAAAACATTCAGATGTAGAAAGGGACACTTTAAATGCCAGACAGCCTTTTTTATATATATATATATATATATATAAATAAAACAGCACAGATCGGCGTTTTTTTTTCTCTGTTTTTACTTTCTTTTGTAATTTTTAGAGAAGCGCTTAAAAAAATCAATAGCAGTTCTTCTGCCAGCCATATGTTTGCAGTATTATGTATTCAGAGACACCTGCCGCCGATTTACTGCCAGAAAATGCTTGCTTGGATATGTATAAATTTTGCGTCTATGAACACTTCGCAGATTTTATGTTGGCAGATTTGCTCTCCTCCCTCTCACGCTCTCCGTGTGCCCTCCCGTCAGCGAGGCCGCTGTCCCACAAAATCACTCTTGTACCTGCCATTGTTTTCTTGATTGCTTCCTGTACCTCTGAGTTTGGCCTGAAGGAGAACATCGATTAGGAAAAGACCACACTCGATCTATTATTATTATTCTGTTTTTCTCCTTTCTCCGTTCTGAGAACTGCTCCTGAACCACTGGAGCCAATTAATGTCCAAACAGATGTGCAGCGCCGAGAGCTAAGCTTCGCCGCGGGGTCAGGCAACCTGAATCTAATCTCCTAGCCAGAATTACATTTCCTCCATCATGGCCCCCGTACCTGCTCGCCTGCTCTCAGGTCACGAGAGGCAGCATTTGCGTAATCACATGTTGTCAGTGCGGTGGAATAGCTCTAAATGACCCGAGAGGAGCGTCGTGTGGCTTTCACCGCGCCAGACTGGTGGCTGTGCAGACTGAGCTGCCAAAAAAATTGGAAAGCCTGTTACGTTTTAATGAGCAGAAGTGCCTCGGTTCCATTTGATTCCTAATGTGTCGTATGATCATGTCTTTGATGTGCTTTTCCGTGTCTTTCCTCTCCTCACTTTATTCAGATTCGTGTTTGCGGAGAATGAGAGGGAGATACAAACACAGAGAAATGAAATACCTGAGGCAAAAGTGGGACTTTACACTTGAAAGTAGAGAGCATTACTTATGCATTAGGTATTTCTTTGAAGAACCCAAAACATGCATATTTCCCTATTCCTTCCGCCCAAATAATACAGATAAAATCAATTATTCATTTGTAAATGTTTATTTCACTTCAAAAACAAGTATGACACGGGCCTTGATGTTAGAGAAACTGTTCCCGCAGTAACCCAAACTCACAATGCCCTCATTGGAAGTTTCTACTTGTGTTCTGAAGTTGTGCAGAAGTGTCCCACAGCATGAATTAAATAAACAGTTATTACCAACAAACACATGTGGCCACAGTGCGTGTTCTTATCAGTGTTAATGTTAGGGGCCTAACATTTTATTTTGGGGGAAAATGACCCCTAGAAACGGGAGAAACAGAGGACGTCCGCTCTCTTTCAAATGGGGTTCAGGAGTTTAAACGTAGGTGAGAGAACAAGATGAGAATGCAACGCTTCATTCTGAAAGATCCTGACAAAAATACATACAACTGGACAAATTCAGCTCTTAATTATGTTGAGTGAATTACTTTCCGCAATAAGCAGTTTGAACTAATTAAACTCACTAATTGTTAATTCCAGAAGCCAAAAACACAATGATCATCAGGTGAACTTTTGAGATTAGCTGTGGAAGCATTGTGCTAATTTGTTAAACAACATCATCGCACAATACGAGCTACTGATGAGGTCCCGATGGTCTGCACGGATAAATGAAAATATCTGTGGTTAAAAATGGGCTTGGAAGCCCTGACGGTGTTACATTTTCATTACTTTCGACGCTCTTGGCACTGCACAGCTTCCTGATTAGTGAGATTTTTAATTTGTAATTTTCAGCACTGAGGGGAGGGTGGAGAGGGGAATTCGGCAGCTGAAGCCCATAATTAAGCTTGATCTCTACCCACCAACAAACTGGACGTATCAGATACAAGCAGCGGATCACGTTTTGGGTTCTTACGTAAAGAACAGGTTGAATGACAGCATCGGTAAGTACATTTACACTTACAAGAGACCAAGCCCTCTATCAACGGTAGGAAACATAAAGGAAGGAGGAAGCCATACTGTGTCTTATTATTGAGCGTCACAGTCCAAATAGGGAGGGATGAAGTCAGACTGGATGGATGGGTCAACACCACTGGACTTCAGCACAGGAGACAGCTGCTTGTTGCCCGTTTAAAACTGTAAGTCCGTATGGGTGTTTGTTTTTTAGTTTTTTTAAAAAGCATGACCACAATCTTTTCCTAACCTTTACCAGGTATTTATGATTGTAACCATGACAACGGAGCTCCTCTAACCTTAAAGAAGCAGTCATTTCAACACAAAGCGCCATTGTTCCCCAGTGGTGGACCGTCTGACTGACAGGAGCAAAAAACACACTAAAAAGGTCACCGGAGATTCATGTCTGGTGAAACAACAATTAAAGTTGTTTTTATTACAAGGCTCAGGTTTAAAGTTAAACTTCTCGACCACTGTATTGAGAACACACAGGGAACTATCAGCTGTTGGAGTGGAGTGTTGAGGAGGAATTGGGGACTCTCACTAACTGAAGGAAGGAGTTACGGTCCGATGGGACGGCAGCGATACTTATGTGTCTTTTGTCACTGATGCTCTGTAGATAGCACCAATTATGTTCTCTGCAGAGAGTACACTTTTTTGTATTTTGTATTTTTTGAGACTGGAAAATTAGAAAGAATGCCACTCACAATTTATCAGGGTTCATGTTCATGTCTTCAAATAAGTTCTCGCACCAAATTAATTTTACAGTAATGAAGAAAACAAAGCAGAACATCAAAGCTTCACATTTCAGAAACAGTAATCAACACATTTTTCCACCTTGAGCTGACATCTTTCACTTTTGTCTGGGATTCGTTTTCTGTCGTTTTGTTTTTTGGAGTACTTGACTAATCAACTAACTGACTAATCATTTCAGCGCTAAACCCATGGATGCTTTCCAAATATGCACAGCACATGCAGACACGTTTCTGAGGACCGTTACGATTATATTGCAGTCCAAGGCAACACTGCAACATTACAACATTATACCAGCTGCACAAAGACAAGATGTAGTTGAGGGCTGTTATTCTGGATAATTCGCAGGTTTATGTAATAAAGTGGCGGCTCAGTGAAGGGATGGTCAGCAAAAAAAAATATATCAACGCCTTACCTGTGCTTATGATGTACAACTGAAATCAACAACAGCTTTTTTTTCTACTTAACTGATGACATTAATCCAGTTTCATAACGGTGTCAGTGTCAAGACAAACGAAACCTAGTCTGGTATTCCACACATGCAGCTCAGCCCTTTCTTATCTATTATGTATTATTATTCAAATCACATGCAGGGTGGAAGGGGGAATAGTACCTAAATACCAGTGATGGAAGTTAGCAGATAAAGTGACACAGTTGGCCATAACAGGGCTATTTCAGTCGGCAAGACAGTTCATTTTCTCCGTAAATGTTTCATTCCACAATTCATCTCTGACACATAAATTGTATTTGAGCCGGATCTTCCAAGGGCTAAAGTGAAGTCCCTCCTCTGCAATGTTAAATGACCTCTGGAACAATTTGATTATGATGTCTTGCTGACAGACAGATTTATCACGGCAGTGGAGCCATGTAATGGATATGAGCACAGCTCTGGTGACAGGAGAGAAGGCGGTGGGAGTGAGGGATGAGGGATAGAGGAGTGGAAGCAGCAGAGAATGGACTCTAAAGCCAGGCTAAGTAATCCATTTACATGTGTGTCATATGATAAATAAATGACAAATGACTCCTCTTTCCGTAGCCCTAGTAAAATGTGAATTATGGTTTTAAAGTAGCAGCGGCATGTTAACTTCACTCAGAGCAAATGGATCCTGGAGGAGCAGTTTTACCGCAAAACTGTAAACACTGATTACATTTATGGGGCCGTTTGAAGCCGGAGTGCCACACATCAGTCCTGGTGAGATGCTTTACTGATATTACCAATTATAGTCCGACTCGGCAGGTCTAATGCAGCTGGATATGTTTTCTCTCGCTCCGGCCTGTAAGCATGACACGTTGTTAACAGTGTTGACATCTCTGCAGACACTGCACAGGGGACTTAAAGGCTGGATGAGCCACAATTCAACACTGCGGGCCGACAACAAAACAGGCATTTTCAAAATGTCACCACCGAGGCTTAACTCCTCTACATTCACTGCATCTTTCTGTCTCCACCGATTGTCTGTCAGCACTTGGCTGAACTCCACACTACACACAATGGAAATACAAGGAAGACTGACTCATGTGACATTTGTTTGGAGACCTGTGTGATGTCTCGAGTCCTTCGGCGACGGATGGAGGACCTGTGTTAACCGTGCCACCGATGGGGACCTCTGCCGAGCAACAAGTACTGACATTATTCTTCTGCCTGCTCTTTTCTATCAATCAAGTTTTCTTTTTTTGCCAAGTGTTTCCGCGGAGACTGGGGAGGACAAAGGTGAGCTGAGGAGGGGTAGCGTGTAAGGACAGCTTATCTGTCAGAAAGTGCATCAGGACAGGAGAAATAATTTGACTGGCCATGACAGACCTTTCACTTTGCCTTTCTCTCACATAGGCTGCTGTCAAACTGACAGCAGATTTGTTTCCTTGTGGCAGAGGGAAGTCACTGTCAGACCAGTGACACAAAACGGAAATGTGTTAGCATCAGGACAAAACTGCCGCTCTGGTTTATTCATTCTCTTATGTACACAGTGCAGTATAAAGTGCAGACTAATTCAAATATTGAAATCACAGGAACTTAATTTGTTGTTTCCGTATCCAAGCTGTATATGGGTACACAGCTACAAAATGCAATTGTTTATTCCGAAGTCCAGATGCCAGGAAAGCCTGGACGTTTCATTTAGATGCAAATAAAATAGAAATAACAAATAATAATGCGATCAGCCTTACGGCCACAGACAACAACAAATCCTTAGATTGCTATATTGCAATATGCAGACATGGCATCAAGGTATCAGAAGAAACTCACAATCATGAATCTCATATTTGATACAGAGAAGCTCCTGCTGACCTAAAGTAAACGTACCAAACGTAACACAGCAGCTTTATAAAGTCCAGCCTAACAAGACACCAAATGAAGGGTCTGTGCTGTGGCTGATGGAGTATCAGACAGATAGAGAACAAGCTGTTTAACATAACATGTCCATCCAGTGTAGCCATAACAATACAAAAGCAATACTGCGCAATGGTACTGTTGATTCACAGCGGATTATTCAAAAGAGTCAGCTGTCAAATCCTCACATCAGAGACACCGTGCAGCCTCCTGCAGTAATAGCAGTTTGTTCTGTATCAACGTTTTAGCTCTGCACACAAACATCCTCTCGTCTTTGCCACTTGAAAAAAGGTCCTTGGAATATTTATGGCACATAATCCTGCCCGGTGCAGCCTACATCCTTCTCCTGCAGCAGTCCTTGAACTCTTCAGACGCTCCGCAGAGCTTGACCTGCTGTTAGCACCAATTAGCCTAATGACTTTCAATCCCTCATTGCCCATGTAAAAGAGGTTTCACCAAAAATGGACCTTTGATTCAGTTTCTCAAATAATAATTCTGCCAGGCTGGTAAAAAATGGGTAAAAAAAGGGTGCGTTCTGAAACAGTCACTTCGAGAGCCAGAGTGCACTCCAGCACAAACCAAACCACTTGAGGATTTGCAGCATTTTTTTGGAAAGTGCAGTTTATTTATCCGAAGCACCACACTCCTGTCCAAGGAGACAGTACAGCCGAGCACCAGGAGCGGTCGGTGTCTCATCAGCAGCCGAAATGGCAGCCTGAGCTAGATGTGTATGAACTTCAGCAAACATGAGCACAGAAGAGGGAGCCGTTTGTGTGTTTAACCTTACCTAACTGCTAGCTATCCTGCATTTTTACTATTACAGCGTGTTGCACCGCCCCACAAGTGCCCAAATAGCAGAAACCCCAGGGCAGGTTTAAGCATACTGGCCAGCACTCACAATTTTCCCAGGAGACTTTAATTTTTCATTGCCCTCGCCTGGTTTCCTACCAGAGCCACAATTCCTCTGCATTTCCCCCCCGATGTATAATACATTTCCCCAGCTGTTTGCCCTCTTAGTCATGACAGCCTGTTTCTGGCGCTGTCCAGCGTGCGGTCTGTAGTACTGTTGCACCTCGTAGCCTTCAGTGAGAAATGAAGAAGAGAAAGTCACACTCAAGCAAGTTTGAGACATCCTGGGCATGCATTTTGAGAAATCTTCCATTGTGATTTTTCTGTTGGTCACGCATCAACATCAATCACCATCAAGAGGCTGACAAATAGGGCAGTGGCATGTTCATACTCTCTCAGGGACAGGGGCAAAAAATGAATGATTGAATGAATTACTATTAGTTTACACCAGAGATTCAGGCTCACGTCAGAGAGGAACTCGTTCTGCATGCTTCTCTGAGAACTAAAAGTCAACTTAGAAGTATCTAACTATTTTTAAAAATCACCTTTGCAGCATTCGTACTTTTTTGTTATTTTCACACTTTGACAGTCATCAGAATGCAGCGAACTCAGTTTACGAAAGTCACATTTTCACACCCACCTTGGTTTTTCTGTGTCTTCCCTGTTTTAAGGGTTCACAGAATAAAATCTAACGTGGGAGCAACTGACTGTACAAAGCTGATGGCAACACCACAAACACAAATTCATTTAGTTTGATTTATACAACATTTGCCTCCAAAATGAAGTGGATTGGAAGTATAATATAGCGGAAAATGGAAATACACATGTGGCAGACCCATTGTTTGAGACTTGCTGTCTTCCTTTTGTTTTGGGCTGATTTTCAGAAGAGATTCAGATCACAGATTGAGGAGTGGAAGCAGCTTGGGGCATTCCCCTCCCAGCCGATCATGGTGTCACGACACCCTTTTTATGAAGGCTTAACAGAGGTGGGGAACGGCACACAGGTGGCTCTCAAACAAGCTCTGAATCTGTCCCTGACTCACTGAGAACCTCATCCCCTTTGCCAGCCAGAAACTCTGGTCTGCTTGGGCCGTTATTGTGTTTTCTTGGCTGCCCCATGTCATTCCATCGAGGAAACTGTTCATTCTTGAACCCCTTGAAACCCAAGCCCCTGTACGCCTGTTTTGACATTTCATTTCACTGGGGCTTGTAGGAGCACATTTCATTTTGATAATACCCTGAAGAGGCATTTGTTGATTGGTTTATTGTCCAAGTGGATGACATTGGGCATCCCCTTCTAAGGCCCCGTCCAGACGACAACGCCGTTTTGCGAAAACGCACATGTATTGCATCGTTTTGGCCGACCGTCCATACGGATCCTGAGAACGCAGCGCCTGAAAACGCACTTTTTTGAAAACGGGTCTCAGGGTGGAGAAATCCGAAAACGCAGCCCTCCCATTTTCATGTGGACGGCGAATCCGCATACTTTCCAAAACGATGACGCCATCACCCCACCCCGGGACGTCCCATAACAACAACAACAACAATGGCGGCCTGCATGCTCGTGTTCGTGCTGCAGAAGATATTGAGCCTTTCTTGCAACTTACATGCCTTGTAGTTGAGTGTGAGCCGTAGCAGCAGTTCGACCTCATTACCGGTCCACACAAACGATTCTGGTTTCCTTGCACTAGCCATTTTCATCTTCTTTTTGCTGTGTTTCTCCGTCTACTGTCTGTTTGTTTACAGCGCGCAAGCTTGATGCGCATGCTCCGTGTCTTCTTCTCCGTTTTTGGTGACTGTCAAGCGCCACCTATTGGCCTGGAATATGAACTACAGCGTTTTCGGTCGTTTTCAGTTGTTTTCAGTGAAGACGTGTGGACGCAAATATTCTTAAAACGATGACGAGGAAGACGGAGAAAAAAAAGATCGTTTTCACCCGTGTGGACGGCCCCTAAATTTACATGTTTTTTGTTCATATTTGTGTGTAGGTTGGGCTGGCTCGTAAGCATTTTACTGCCAGAACCGCCACTAATAATTGAATTAAAAGTACCCCAAACTTATACTTGAGTAAATGCACTTGGCTTAGGTAAGTATATTTATTAGAACAAAAACGTTGGCAATGTTTTGCAGAGACAAACAGTACGTGATTAGAATGCAGATAGATTGGGCAAATACAACAATAATGCAGTCATAAAGTGCGTGACCTCTCACGGCCACCAGAGGTCAGATACAAATCGCACTGATGTATGAAGATTATATGCTGGAACTGGTTTGCCTACCCTCCCCTGAGTTTTCTACAGCTAACTTTTTTTTTTATCAAAATGCAAAAAAAAAAAAAAAAAAAACAAGACGAAAATAACCAAAGTTTTAATGGTGCACTACTTATTTCCCACACATTTGAAAGTTCACATTGTGACTCATGTGCGTGCTGTTGCTATGTAAAAACAAGTTTTTAAAAATAATCGACAGCAACCTGTAATATCCAGTCAGTTATTCATGGATCGTTGCAATACTCAGCTCTTTCATGTGACCAGGATCAATACACACAGTATTTATTGACACTTGAATCAGTGTTATTTCATGTCTCCGATGGCATCAGCAATAATCAGAATGGTAATCAGCAGCATATTCATGTGTTAATGTACGGCTCGAGGATGGAGGTTTAATCGCCCCGCTTTTCAAAGCAAATGCCTGGAGTTTATGCAGTGTGTGTCATTACATTTTAATGTTGATGAAATATTAAATTTTAGGTTGGAAGTCTTCTTACACGGGTTTCTGTTGTTACCTTAATAAATCATCATCATTAATCTTCTATTGGGGAAGGCTGCATTTGAGCTAACGTCTCCAGAGATGATGGTAATGACTTTAACTGTGAAAAATGTTGCTGTCATCAATACAAGCGCCCATGAGGAGTAAACACACACACACACACACACACACACACACCCTCTGTTGATGGATTTTTTTCCCTTCAAACAACTTTCATATCGTCAGTCTTTTTATGTATATTGACCGTGTATTTGAGCAGTTTATTTACTCCTTCAGCCACTGCCGCTGCTCCATCACTCAAACATAAAACAGCTTCTTATGAACACGCGTCCCAGCAAAATTAATGACTGGTATGATGCAAGTGTTTTGCCTCTTTTGCACAGCAGTTTTCACACGTTTTCTTGCACTGACAGTTTTTTGTGGGCTTTCGGATAAATTTGATTTAATGACTTAACCGCTCGAGTGAAACTTGTGGACGGTATGCTGCAGCAGTTGTTAGTAATTGTATGTTTGTTAAATAAGGCTCCAGATTTAACAGCATGTCAGTTTTCCTCCGCATCAATCATCGGAGACCGCGCACCTACAACAAAGAAGTCTACGATTACTTGATAATTACCGCTCAGTTAATCACCTCCCAATCTAAATCACTGTACACTCTCTGAAGTCTGCGAGCCGGTGATCAAATGCCCCTAGAAGATCCTACATCTGCACTTCAAATCACACAAGATTTAAAGTTAAAACAACCATTTAAAGCACACTTCCTCTTGATGTTGCTCTTGTTTCTTGGTTGTACTCCCTGAGTATTTTCCTCACTGAAAAGCCAACAGAGAGACTGCTGACAAGGCAGCTGGCCCACATTTGGCTTCTCCATGCGGCAGTATGATCAATAGATTGCAATTCACGAGGACCCATGAACAGCAGTGTGAAACTGCACCCTCTTCACCCCCCCCCCCCCCCCCCAGACTGGCCCGTCGAGGGAAAACCAGTCAGTTAGGCTCAAAAGAAAATGTACAAGAGATTGATTAAGCAGGCAGAAGCAGGCCTTTCAGCACTATCGCAGGTCACAACACCGCACTCCAAAAGCTGGAGTCAATGCGGCAGAGTGGGGGGCCACAACACTCAATCTTCTTAGAGGCAGGATATAGTTCTCGGAGGAAATGTGTAACCACTAGCCCCAAACAAAATGTGTGGTGTGTTCACAGAGGCCGATTGAACTGCTGTTGAATAAAGAGCTGCAAACAAATTCCAGCATGTTCCCTGTAGAACAGACGGGGGGAGCTTCAGAGGCGCTGTGATCATTGACCAGGTTGTATTTCCTCTTCAGACAAATTGGATTTAATGCATTCAGGTTCATGCTCTGTTTTTTGTGATGTTGCCATACCATTTCCCCTGCGTGTTTCTCCCTCAAGAACCAAACACAGAATAAGAGGGAAGTTGTAATGTTGACTACAGGTTTGAGAAGCTGTTTGTATCAGGATAGCTGAGGATTGAATTGGTTACAGTTTAATATATGAGCATCCCAGGCTCAAGCACGGATATACCAGCGCCTTCAGCCACACATGTTTTTGAGTTCAATAAACATAAACAGTGTGCTTGGCCAATTATTTATGGCTCTGGGGGCATTAGAGCACATATCTTACTGTATCTGTGTGTTTGTGATATGCTTCCATAACACAATTTGTCTCCAGCATCGGAACACAGAACACAATCAGGTAAATAAAAACAGTTATGGTTTTCACGCAAGCGCTGCTCGTTGTTGCATTGTTATCCTTAACAATTGCACGACTGCTTCCCAAGACAAAACAAAATGCTGCATCCGAGGTGATGCAAAAACAAGACAATTAAAAAAGAGCCGGCAACTTCAAGTATAGTTTGTTTTCTGCCCAGGCGGTGAAACAACACGCTGCCAGCCTGTTCACCGTTTTGCTGAGTAAGGGAAGATCCTGCACCGGCACCAGACACCAGACATAACCTGCCCGGGTACTGACTGTGTGGTGTCCAACTTAGTTTTGGCTCTGCCTGTCTACATGTGTGCTTTATCCTCTGCTGAGGCAGAAGGCAAACTGGGAGTAGCAGCTCTATCTAATTAAGAGACCGTATCATTAACAGGCGGCTCCTTTGGCAGTAACCCCCTGATTTATGTGGCTAATACGAACAGAGAATTATGCCAATGATATCTTTACAGTAACAACGCAGCTGCAAAGCAAGATACAAGAAGAAGAAAATGTCAGGATAAACACTTCATTATGGATGTGTTGTGAGCTGTTTTTAGCTACCCCAGCGGTGTGCCTCCAGGCATGCCGGTGACGGTCGGCTGGTCCAGCACCTTGGTTTAGAAATAGCCCAACAATAATGTGATGGATTTTCATGACATGCATGGTCCCCAGAGGATGAATTCTAAAGTAGCAACATCTGTGAGCTAGTTCAGGTTGTCAACTCAAGTTGCACTGCTATTCACGTGTGACATGCCTCTCGTGTGACATGCCTCACTCTCAATCTACCAAACGTACACTCCCATTTTGGCGATCTAGATTTAAAATATTCCCATCTCTCCCTCTGCTTTGTCAGTGTTGCTCTGCCTTAATATATCTGCCTGTTTTTTCAGGCCCAACACCACCCCAGTGTGCACCTGCAGGCTCCGACTTGGAGGTAAAAGATAGCTGTTTATTATTCCCCAATATCTCTAAGTAAACACATCCATGGGGACTGATGTGTTTGTGTTTGAGGTGGGAGCCCAGAGGCCAAACTACCTGTGTTCTGCTGTTGTAATAGACATGTCAAACTTGACTTGTCTGCCTGAAATCATTTTGGTGATCCAGAAACTTTTCATCTCACCTCATGATGTGTTTAATGATCAATACCTGCACATAAAAACGACGTTCCAATCAGCCGAACTGTAAGATGGTGAACATGGTAAACATCATTAATGCCACTAAAAGTCAGCATGTTAGCGCTGTCATTGTGTTCCTGACAAGCCTTTAGTTCAAAGCACTACTGTGTCTAGGTACAGCCTCTCAGAGCTGAGCCAGTGGTAAGAGGCCCGTGGGCCAAATTCGGCCCTCGAGCAATTTGGCCCCCTGACTTAAGCTTTAACTTTCATAGGCTACATCAAAGGCGTTACACAACTTTCCTAAAACTACTACCACAGGCTGTGTGAACTGTTCACGGGCATGGAATAAAGTTGAATAAACTGAAAAAAGACTTGTCTCAATAACTCAAATAAACGCACCCTCATACCTAAATGGCTGAATAGATTGCAAGTGATACCCTAAGTGACATTTATCACTGGTCCCAGAACAACAGACTGTTGCAGTGTACCAGCTACAGGTGCACCATTTGTTTTAAGCTAACAGTTTGGTTAGGTTTAGGAAAACATTGCAGTTTGGCTTAAAATAACCACACGTTTCGATCTTCATTCAACTTCAACTCCCTCCTTTTCTGATGTAATGATGACTATGGCCAATAGATGTCGCCACCTAACAGACACAGTCTATATGGAGCCTTCACGTTAAACCTATATGGTTGTTTTTCTGATTAAGCTGCACAAATACATGGCAGGCAGTCAGTGTGCTGACATTCTTCTTAGACAATATCAACAACAGAGCTTTTATTCAACTAACTGAAGCCATCCAGTCCTATGTGAATATCTTAATCCAATCTATTAAATTGTCTAGAGCAACAATGAGAAAACAAATGCGTGCATGTATGAGCCTTTGTTTTGATGCTTCTGCTTTTTTCCCAGATTTGTATTAACATAAGCTACAAAAAAATAACATCTGCTCTTTAATACAGTCTTGTAAAAAAAACAATTTTATATAATTGTTTTTTTATCTGTGAATGAATTAGAATAAAAGACAAAGAATATTGGTAACATATTGTCCTGTAGTTCCCCAATCAACATTGGCGAAAATAACTGGTCCCCAGGTGAACCTAATTCACACTGGTTTGAGTGATGACTCAGGTCAAATCAGTTTTATTTAGATTTTACATAAATACATATAATTCATAAAAAGCTTAAGAGAGAGAAAGGAGTTTTAAGAGTTTAAACCCTGCACAAATGTCAATACTTTACAGCTCTGGAAAGTTATTGTGGCAATAAACATTTTATCTTCCATTATAGCAACTGTGAAAGTCAACATCCAGGGAAGGCACTATACTTCAGCGGAACCTTTGTTTAGAACATTTTGTTCTTTCTTGTTATATGTTAACTACAGTCTGTTTCATGTCTGTTTGTCCATAATTAATAAGCTTACACTCAGGAAAACAAATAACCTATGTGGAAAAATGTGAAGTTAAAATATAAAAGTTTGCTTTTCCAACCTGCAAGTGCTTCAGGCTACTCTGGCAAACCCCAGACACAAGGGCTGATGCAGGTAGCTTAGAGGGATTCACTCTCTTATCTCTTAGAAGAAACGGCACGGGGTGTGTGATGCCTTTTGGGTTGTTCTGGCTGGCATGCCGGAAGAATTCATAGAATCATTCACTAGCTTCTGATATGATTTCAATATGTCCCGTAATTCATTTAAAATATGATGTATATAGCGGAAACTGAAGATATGATGAGTTATACATTCACTCTGAGGCACTAAATGTTGAATTGGTTCCACCTCTTTCCTGTGCCTTGGCTTCATGAATACGTCTGAGCAAGCATGGTGTCCTCTTGCTCTCACAAAGTGGTCCACAGGGAGCTCACCCAGGGAGTTGTACCGGAGAGGGCCTTGTGAACCAAAGCTGGCAGGTTCGAGATGAAAGGTCAGCAGATTGCAGGAGGTTGCAGCATGAAGGGGAGAGCTGGAGACAGTTCAGAGCCTGTCTGACCCATAATGAACTGTCCATTGCAGGGCAGTGCACTTGGACAGCCCGTCTGGACGGGCTGTATTTGTCAGTCATGATACAGCTGTTGTAAAGCATCTTAGATCCACTTCCTTTTAGTGTATGCAGTCAAGAATGACATCGCTATAGTCAGTCTTCCAGGATCGCACTTCACCTGTTATAATGGCCTCGTGGCAGTGGGTCACACTGCAGTTACCAGTAATCTTTGCCTTTTCCTGTAACCGGGTTTCTCTTCCCTTCAAGCTTATTTTGGTACAGATGTAATACAGTGTGTCCAAATCATTTGACTTTAAGTAAGTATGTAGATAAATAAGTGCTTTCACTTCCCTTTGGCTTTTTAATGTCTGCAAATCAAAAATGAACTACAATGTATTTATTATACTTTGGAGACACACAAAGGAGACAAATTATGCTCATTTTCAGGTTCATAATTATTATTTTGGGTCACTAGCAGGTTAAGTGCTTTAATGCTAAAAAAAAAAAAAAAAAAAAAAAACACACATCAGGCCAGTGCTTCAGCTCTGCATTCCTCCTCTGTCTCTTTAAGGCCCATAATCAAAATGCCAAGTTTGCTGTGATTGGTCGGCTTGCACATGCCTGAGCCAGCAAGGCTAGCAACAGTACACACCAGCTTCACTTAATTGTTTCTTTTCTGCCACCAGGCTGCTGCACATAAATTATGCAAATGTCACAGAATTAAAGGCGGGACTAATGATGAGGCGTTCCAGGAGCAGCACAATAGGTCTCCTTTAACTCAATGATTAATTCACCTAAATCATCTGACTTCAAAGCGCTTGCTGTTTATCGCTCTTTACAATTATAAACGCGGATAAACAATTTTGTACTCCAACTTTCGAATGACAGGAGTTGTTGTTTAAACTATTCATCCATTAGTTTTCTCTGCCTTTGTCAACTTTGAGGCATCTAGACAATCAAACACAACAAGGAACAAATCTAGACAAATACTTCCTTTGTGTCAAAAGCTTTTGCTGCTCTTGCTCATAAAAACATCAATAAAGAGAATCTGGGCAGTAGAGTCTTAGTCTTGCATGGTGTACTTACCCGTCTGATGCTGACCTGGTGCAACCTCCAAGGTGTGGTCCCCAAAGAATAACTTGTCCTGCTGCACTCTGCCTGCAACTCATCCACTGTGTGCAATTCCCCCATTATCGACTACGTTGCAGTGTGTCTGCAACCCTTGATGTTGGACCAGTAACTGTATGGGAACATTTTTATGTCTATGATAATCAGCTAGTACTTTAAAGATCAAGGGTTTGATGTGTGACCTTATTTTGTGTCTTCAAGAGCACACATTGCAGCTCTGAATGTAAGTATACACTGCTGGCTATTTGAATTGTGTGTACGCGTGCATTTGCAACGTTCAATGTTGACTGTGCAGAAAAGAGATAAGACATTAAGGTCCACTTTTGCGCCTTGAACATGTTTATTGATTCGTTTTATTTTCTCCAGTAGTATCTGGGTTACCACAGTGTCTTTTAATGTTAAAGAGCAAAGAACACAGATTCACACAAGTCTATATACATACAGTATATTTGCCGCTGTGTGTCTCCCTTCGGTATGCCATCTCTACGCCGAACCACAGGCCCTCAGAGAGTTCAACTGCTTTCAATTCCTACAAAGCCTCCAGACAGGCTTTTGCTTTCCATTTCTGTCTGTTCTCCCCAGCGCTCTCAGTTGCCCCGTCTTTCTGTGTGAGTAAATGAATTCCCCCCTGATGGCAGGGGATGTGATGTGAGAGCAGCGATCGGGGCACTTTAATCTCAGAGATCCATCCTGGAGGTTTGTGCCCCGCCTCGTCACTCTCTGTTCAAACACTGAACTTCCCTACCAAGACGACAAGGATTACAGCGCAGCCATTCGGGCTCTTTCTCATCTCGCTCCATCTCCCACCCTTTAATGCTCCTGCTCTTTCTATCACTCCCCACCCCGCCCGTATCACTAGCCTTTTTTTAAAAACACAGATGCGTTAAACTTTATGTGAGTGTCTGCGACCCAGACACAAAGGCAAGTGATCTAACAAAAGTGCCTCTTTCCTGATCTGCTCATGAACAATGCTGCTCACACACGCACACACGCTCACCCTGATCTGCACATTTCACCGAGTGTGTAAAAACAATAACAACAAACAACTGGAGATCTGATTATTTGTACGGCGCACAAAACGCTGTTTTGATGTCATTTTGAAAAATGAAATCAGTGAGAACCGTGACAAACGAGGAAACAGGAGTGCAGCACTCAAATAAAACCCCATGAGCTGTGAAATTGTGTTTTCAGACATCTGCACCATCTAAATGAGTCAGATAGAGAAAAGTGTTTATGAATAAGACGCCACAATTCATGTTAAAAATCCTGCGAGGATTTGCGTGTCTGTGCATTGGTGTGCTGAACTTAAGGCAAATGAATATTCACAGGTGATTTGGCAATGTACGAATTAAAACCCATATCTGTGAAACAATCCTTATGAATGTTGATAAGCAGGTAGAAATTTTAAAGTATGAGATTTGTCAACTCCTCGCCGAGAGAGGAGGATGAGGACATGCTGCAGCTCTCCATCTCTCTGAGAGCCGCAATGTAACATCAACCAGCTGAACCCACTTTACTCAGATCTGACATTTTATGGCATTTTATGATCGTGTCTAATGAGTTTTTTTTTTATCACTGAATGGAGATTTTTATCATATTTTGAGCGGGAAATTAAGGAATTTAATATTTTGGCAGGATACAGGGGGGGTTTTTTAACAGTAATTTTAATTAAAAATTCAGGCCAGAGAACATGCTGTGACATTTAAACTACTCACATTTGCTAAAGAAATAACAAACTGTGTAAATAATTAATAACAAAAACAAATCCAAATGTATTAAAAGTTGTTACAGTTGTTTCTGCCCACAACTGTGGTGAACTGTTCTGAAGGTTATTACAAAAACCCTGAATGATTTTTAAAGAACTCTTCAGGAGGTGAGGGTGCTGGGAGTGGGTGGATTCTGTGATTAATGCTCAGATGAGAAGGGCAGAGAGGGGAAATTTCTATTTTCCAAATAATTTTGTTTCGAAAAGCTCATCGACGGGAGTCCTTCCTTCAAATCTCTTTGTCCTCTCCTCATCGTCCTCATCGTCACGTAGCGGTGTCCTCACCATAGGACAGCAACGCCTGATTAATAATGTGTAGCTGAAATTAACAGCTCTCTTAGTCAGAGAGCTAATAATAAAAATCATCATACCTACATCTGAAGTTATTATATTTTTTGCTCGGGGGCAAAAATGTTATTAACGCAGAACCCATCGTTACACTGGATGTGTGTTGCACTGTGAGATAAGAGCTGACGCCTTCTGTAGCCAAGCACATGTAATTGTTTTCCTTATGTGTATTTCTTTTTTCAGTACACAGTGATTATTTACATAATCCCAAAATTTACATTCAATTAGATAAATCAGCCATTATGAAACCGAGCGAGCAACATTCCGGCACCTTTCAGAGGGAGAGGGAGCAACATTAATTAAGACACACTTAATTATTTTGGGCATAGCCTCACTTTAACTGCTGCTATGAGTAATGCAGACAGATAATGAATAAACCCCTCAAAGCACTTTACCTCTCGGAGCGCCTGTTATCAGGAAATGAGGCCCACATCTGTGTGGAGCAGCCTGTTGACATGGTCTTGTTACAGCAGGAGATGGAGTCATTTGTATCACCGAGTATGCGCCATTAGAGGGTGAAACCTGTGTGAAATCAAACTGTGTGAAATAGAAGAAATAGCAGGAGTCAGACCTCCCTCCCCTCCGGCTAAACTGCATCGAGCAAACTTAGCTGCTTCAGACGGACCTGAGAGGCGAGGGACAGTGTTGAGGGGAAGACATAATGATGTTAAAACATTTGAGACCATTTGGTTGCAAACACATTTGCTGTTTAAATGGCAATGAGTGGCGGCCAATAGCTATAATGGCTTCCTGTGCAAGTTTTTATTTTTATGGGAAGACATAAGATTGCAAACAAGCACACAAGTGCATATGTTACAGGCCCCAAGCATTCACAAGTGAGGAGGAAGTATGTGACAGCTTCTGTGATAACGAGATGTTAGCAACAACAGCGGCTCCTTGCCAGCTTTTTCCTGGCTGCAGCTACCTACCGTTGGCTAACTCATGGCTCCGTTAGCCATGGAGCCACTGGCTCTGGAGTTGGTCTTGACCCAGCTTAACTTGATGTGAGAGCCTGAGAAGGAACATGGCAGGACCAAATTAGAACTCCAAAACATCCAGAGGTAAGTTAGAGGACAAGGGGTAGCAGTACGGAGGCGATTTACAGTGACTAGGCAGATGACAAGACAGGCAGGGACAGGAGAGCCGTGAAGCAGGAGAGGAGAGAAAGAGCTCAGCAGCGGGGGAAATTGGCATGTAGATTTGAAGCACTTTCACATCTACATATTTCAACCAACTGCGACTGTGGAAGGCTTAGTTCCGGTTTGAATAAAGTCTGTAGCGATGAGTTAAGGAGGCCATTAAGCTCATCTTGGTTCAGTATAAAGAGAGAGATTTGAATTCAGGAGGAGTTTCTGTTTAGTAAGGACAATAGTAAAAAAAATATTTCCTTTCTTGACATTTTGTGAGTTTCTTTTGTACATTTATCACACTAAAAGCTGGCATCTCCTGGCTAAAACTATGCGGCTATTGGACTAATGCCTTAGCCAGTACGAAGTAGTTTTATGAGACAGGATGGGACAGGGCTAGCTTGTTAGCATGCAAAATTAAGTAGATATCTCTGCATCGCAATACGTAGACGTCTTTGACATAATGTCAACACTGTTGCCTCTACAATAATGATACTGTTATTAGGCCAGCCTGTTGACCTATCTACTGTTTTACTGCATGTATAAGGCACATCAACAAAGATATTGGCAGCAGTACATACATTATGTAAACACCCTTGGCCATTCGACCTTACAAAAATGTCATGCAATCCATTTTATAGTAATTACTATGACCTGAATGGGCGGCAATAAACATTAAAATAACTTTACACTAATCATGAAACTCACCCACCTCATAATATTTCACATAAACCTTAAGCACACAGTTTTAATATGGCACAGTTGTCAATTAATCTGATACTGATGGGAGCTAGTTTCAGCCTGACCAAAAATGTCATTTTCTTCATCAAACTTCAAAATCTAAATAACACACACTGACCTGTTTAAACATGCAGTATGTAAGCTTCCACCTCGAGGGGTCAATGAAATCAAAAGACTGATTTGATAATGGCATGAAGTAGCATGAGATCATGGAAGATGTTTCCTACATTGTTACAAAACCTGTAATGCAGATTAAAATCTGATTTATCTTTACCATTATCTTTAGGGCTGTTTGCCGACTTTCTTCCTCCCTGATGTTTCACTGAAAGTTATAGCTACAGTAAACCAAATGAAACGTATTGTAAAGTTGACTAAATGACAGTTTTTACTGCGTTCAATCATTGTTGGAAACATTTGGGATAATGTAAGTACCCAATTTAACAAAAACAAAGATCTAGTAATTTCTAGACATTTTAATGCAAAAGTGTTACATGTTAAATATTTAATGCTGGGAAAGAATAAGAGGTTAATAACTGATGTGAGACCTGGGCATGTTGGAGAATAAGCCTGGAGCCTTTCCAGGGGTTTCTTCATGCCATCATCAGAGGAGAGGAGATATCCCCTAGTTGTCCATCACATTATGATTACTGAAGAAAAGGGAATGAGAAATAGAGAGAACGTGGGCCCCAATATGGAGCAAAATGGGCTCAACCTGATTAAACTGAGCATATAGATGCAAATTCTCGGTGGATAAGGAGATAAGTGAAGCCTAAAGAGCCCCATTAGAGGGGGATCTCGGTGTGAAATAGAACAGTAAAGTGTCTTATTATCCCATACATATGAAGTATTGAACATCTTTATCATTTACACATTAATTCCAAGCTGAATCTCACTCTGCATGCAGCATGGTTGAGTTATATTATTGCAGTCATGATGGTTCTCTGTAGTGATCACCACACTCACAATGTACTTAAAACTGACATCCATATCTTTATGACAAGAAACATAATGGTGCGACATCTGCATGTTGTTAAATGTTGGGGGAATATTTTCACAAACATTTGCTTGGAAGGATGATGATAAGATTGATACCATTTATAAGTCTAAGGCCAGCAGATGGTAAGCTTAGCTTATTATCAAGGCTGGAAACAGCTGTTCTGACTCTGTCCAGAGGTCCCAGAAATCACCCACAAGCACATCCAAATCTCACCAGTTAACATCTGATACATTTCCTTTGTCTACTACATCAGTTCTTACTTCCAAGGTTACATGGTCAATGTATTGCCTTTTTTTAAAATACAACGGTTAAAAAAGATGACACTTATTTGAGTCCTTTATGCAACATCTATTTTTTTCTAAATGGAGCGTTGATGATGACTTGAGGAGGCTGGGGTATAAAGCTGCTCCGTAGTCTGGTGGTGTGGCAGCTTCAAACAGCAGCCTGGTCAGTGGCCCCATGCTTTTAAGTTTGATGCTGGAGTTGCCCCTCTAGTGCAGTAGTAAAAAAAAAAAAGAGAGGAGTCCAAGCCAGGGGGCAATTAAGGTGGTTGGATGGTTCATACACAGGACTTCCTTCCTGGAGTCTGGGGTTTGAATTCTGTGTGTGATTATTATTTTTTTAAGTAAGCAAGTAAGCTAACGGATGTAGATTTACGTAATATAAGTGACATGGTAGAATGTAGTCATTTCAACCCAAAGTATCTTTTCCAAAACCTAACAAGTAGTTTTGCTGCCTAAACCTAACCAAGCCGCAATGTTTCTTAACGTTTAAGTCATAATATGTCATAATGCATGAACTGTGCAACAATTATTTTGAACCCTACCACAGAGCCATTCACATCAGAAACTGGCGCTAGAGGGGAAGATAGACATCGTAGTGTGAAGCTTTAGGCTGCTGAAGAAGTTGCCTTATTTGTGAAAGCGAGAATGAGAGTGGCGACTGTGAACTTAGATTATATCTTATGATATCAGAGTATTTGAGTTTGTAGGGTGGCTGAATGGAGACAAGAAGAAGTTGTCCGGGAAGATAATTTGAAGAGCAGTCTCATTTCCCTGCCATAGCCAGGGTTTGCACACATGCACAGTGTACGTGAATGGCCATAAGATAGAGTTTTCAGGTATGTGAGTATGGACCGATTATTGTTAAAACGCTCATCTGGACGGAGATTTTGATCTTGATTTTAAAAATATCCATAAAAGGGTGGCCTTGGCCCAAATATGTGAAGCATGGGCAAGCTTGTGGTTTTACAGGTCTTCATGTGAGCTATTGATTGTCGGATTAACTAATTTGTCCTTTAGACAGAGCCAGGCTAGGTTTCCTCTGTTTCCAGGTTAGGCTAATCAAGCTGGCTTCTTGATACAGAAAAAAGAGGGCTGACTATCTTTGCATCTAACTCTCTGCAAACACAGTGAACAACTGTATTCCCGAGCATGGCGATTTATTCCTGTGAGACTGGTTACATTCTCTGAGGCTGAACTTACTGTCTGTGCTCTGCCACTGAGTGCCATTACTCAGTGTAGCAGCTCGCTATTTTTCTGGTTGACTGTGCCAATAAAGTCTGTTCGAACCACAGCCATTACACGACAAATCATGCATTTTCTACTTTTTCTTTTTTGTTGTTATTGCACAAGCTGCGTCTAGTAGGTGAATGTTTCAGCTTTTGCAGTGGCTGAGTCAAATACACGGCAGTCATCTGCAACAGGAATTAAAAAGGACTTAGCTAGGGGAGCATAGAGTTCAAAACAGGAGCATTACAAACTGCTCAGATATTAATATTTATCATAATATTTGTTATTATGATATGTGTTCAGAAGCCTTTCCACAGCAGAAACAACCTTAACTCAAGAACCAGTAGTGATTGTAATAATACCAGTCAGTAATAATAATAATAATAATGATAATGATAATGATAACAATAATAATAATGACCATTATAATGCAATAGGCTAATGGTGAACATAACTTTTCAGAACACCTCTCCTCAATAGAAAGCAAAGAAAGTTTGATCTATTCTTGTGACTTAATAACATTTTTCCATTTTATGATTTCTTTATTTTTCCAATAAATCATGGTTTGTTTATTTGTGTTGACCATTTGTTCTGTGATTGGGTGCTTTGTTTTGTAGTCTGTATGTACCATGTACTTACGTTAAAAAATGGATTGGTTTGATGATGAGGTAATTCGATTTCCATTTTATAATTTCTTTCATGAAGTGCAGAGCTCTGCCTGGCCTTGCCAGAATATTGTTTAACCCAAACTGTGAGGCAGTAGAAATATTCTTTACAAGGCTTACACCAATATGAAGCAGCTGAAAAAAGGGAATTTTTCTGTTTTTACAGAACGTCTCTTTGCCCAAACTCAATTCCTCCCAATAATGACCAAGTTCATATTATCATGACAGCAGTATCATATTCATCAAATGAGCATCACTCAGCCAGTTCATCGTCGCACTGTTGCGTACAGAGGAGGGGGAGAAAAACAATAATGTTTCTGAGCTCTAAATTGTGTTTGCTGATAGCACTACTGCTTGGCTGGCTGTTGATGGATATTACTTTCCATGCTGTTCCCCAGGCCGCTGCGTGAAACAGTGCCTTTTGAAATGAGCGATTGTGTGATGCTCCCCTTAAACTAGTTCAGCATGGCACCATTCATCATTTGCGGCACTGCCAGCGGGGAGCGGCAGTGTCCCCATGTCTGCCAGTCACAATGGGGTTACAGGGAGACGCGCTGTCTGTAACCCTCACAGTGCTGAGCTTTGCACTGGGCCACTGAGAAAGCTCTACCTTCACATTTCACACACATCTGAAACAACTGAACCACAGTGGTAGCTACTTTAGAAGCTATTTTAGAGTACTGCCACCCTGCATCTAGCCTGTATTAACACCAAAAGCTTCGCCACAGAAATCCCTCCCGAGGGTAGAGAACAGTGCAACAGCAATGTATCATCCGCACATAAACTGGGGCTGGAACAGCTTTAAGTGCATCTTGCTGTTTCTTAAATATACTTACTGTTATTTCACCATTATATAAATATATATTGAATGAAGCCCAAGTCTATAATCAAATTTCAGCTCAGCAAATTGGCATGATGGAGGTTTCTTCTCATTAACACCTGCTGTTTATTGTTTCAGGCAGTTTGTTAGCGCTCCAGTTTCAGACTGTGCTTACTTTGCAGCTCTCCTTTTTCTGCAGCACATCTAAAATCCACACCTGTCAACTCTTCAGTCTGTGTGTGTGTGTGTGTGTGCACGTGTGTGCATGTGTGTTGGAGAGGAAATTGTTTGCATAAGGAGCAAACATATTGTTAGCAATTAATTTAAGGCTGAGTTTGGATCTTGCTGCCGTTGGGAAGTCTTACCCACAGTGTAAAGGGCAAGGCTGACCTCAGCATTTCTCAAGCATATCTGAATTCTGATATCCCCCCAAAAACATCTTCATGTGACTTCTCACCTCATTATTGTCTCCGAATTTAATACACCCGGCTCAAAGTGCAGCAGCTGCACTCACCAGTCTCTGTATACATGGAGCCGCAGCTTTGTGTGAGCTGTCGGTGGCCATGAGAGACTCGCAAAACCCTAAATAAAAGCCGCTGCCCTTTGAAAGTACTGAAGTTTGCAGAGTAGTCAAAAAGGAACATCCACAGTGTGTGTTATAGTATAAACAAGACTCGAGGCCTGGTCACACCAGCATTTAAACTCATTTCAATGGAACTGCTGTGACCAGTAAAAGTGTCTTTACAGTGTTGACCTTTGCAGGAACAGAGGCTGAGAGTCCAAAACTGGAAGAGCTATCATAGCTTATTAGCTCCACAAAAGAGTCCAGTCGATGGTACTAATAAGAATGTTGATGAAACTTTTTAACCAATTGCCCTGTGAACTAATGCTCAGGACAAAACTTCTGCTCCTTTATTCTGCCTCGACATTCTGTACGTGAGGTCATAGAGCGCTGCAGGGAAGACATATTCTTGCGGCTAACCCGATATTAGCATCGCCCTGGTCGACTATGGATTCTAGATTATTGCAGAAAATGTGCTCTTTGGCAAACACAAGTTCATGATACTTATGATACTTTTCAAAGCGTTAATTAAATCGCTAAAAGTAAAGAGCTAACATTAGTCTATATACAGTCTACTCTACACTGCAGATGCATGACTTCAACGTCAAAACACTAAGCATTCCTACACTACAGCATAAACACTCATATAGATCAGTTAGTCAGTGGTCAACATTAGAGTTAGAAAAGTTTGCAACCTAAGTCTGACTGTAAAGACGGCCTATAGGACACATTTAATGTCCTCGAAACTTCTGTATTCTCATTTAGCCACTTGTTAGCAACCACCTTTTTTGAGACTTGTGTTAGCCACAGACCTTATTTCAGGCATTTAACCTAAACCTATTCAAAAAACCCAGGTACTTTGAAACGGTTAGCAGCTAACTCAAAGAAGATGAAGAAGAACATAAAATATCTGAAAACTGAGGAGACAATGAGGCGTTTCCATGATGTGCCTTGGCTTAGAAGGGGCAGTGTGATTATATACAACTTCACACTAGACTAGGCACAGATGCTGTCTTATGCGTCATGCATCTTTTGCTTCTGTAACAATAGCACACTGTCCATAATCACACTCTGTAAAAAAAAAAAAAAATGTAAAAACACGAAGGAAGCATTAAGAAAGCCATTGTTGCAGTTTAAAAAGGACTTTTGCAACTGACTAACAGTAGTACCATATTAGCTTGTGCATTAGCGGTTAGCTTGGCTTCAGTAGTTTGCTCGCCAGCCCTGCAGGTAGTCACCACGTCACCAAGTTTCTGTTACTTAACATTTTTCACAAAGCGCCATTTCTCTGTAACAGTTCTCAATGAGAGTGGGCCTTTGAGCTTACTAAATGATTAACTGTGTCGAAATAATAAGTTAAATGTCCATTTAAAATGAACTGGTGTTTCATTTATGACACATTCATTCTTTTCATAATGTATGAACCACTGATACATGAGCTCGTAAACGGTTTGATCGCAGCACAGTTTGCTTTCAGCAGCTTGTTGTTTGTTGTGAAAACGACAAATTGCTGGCGCAGTCTTATCCCAGTCTGATTATGGTGCCTTCAGCTCAGTGTCTTCAGTCATTAGACACAGTAAATCATGACGCTTTAAGGTTTGTGAAACTGTAATTAATTTCTGAATCACCCTGTGACTTGTGTGGGATGAACCTCTATCCATGTGTAAGCTCAGTCACTGGCTTTTGAAGACCATCTTGGACATGTTTTTTTCTTTTTTTTTAAATATCCACTTATGAGTCTGATTTCTGAAGCGCAGTATAATCTGGGAGCCAAGACTCTTGTTTGTTTGCAGTGCTTCAAGCTTCAAACTGAATTAAGCAAAAGAAAATGTCATGAGACTTGAAATACCAC
Organism: Sparus aurata; assembly: GCF_900880675.1. Lineage (NCBI taxonomy): Eukaryota > Metazoa > Chordata > Actinopteri > Spariformes > Sparidae > Sparus > Sparus aurata. The sequence continues at coordinate 29,687,719 of NC_044192.1, forward strand.
GAAAAACCCTTTACTGAGATTGTTTGCTTGTTTCAAAGCATGCCATACTTTTCTGTAAAACGTTTCAATGACAAAACGACTTATTACATAACTCTTGCATAGTAAACCAAATGTGTAGGCAGGATTGTCTAAATATCTCAAGCAATCGCCTTTGAGTTGTTTTAAATGCCGTACTGTACAAAGGTGCAAAAGCTGACTGTTAATTATATGTATTTATTCAGTACTAGGGGTAAATCTATAAGATAAAAGCTAACAAGGATTTCTCTAAAGGCCTGAGTTTAGCACACAGCTCTCCCACTGAATATTATTAGCACACCTCTCTTAACCCTCAGCTGACACCGGTGAGCAGGAAGCATTTGATCAGAGATGTAAGTGGTGTTCAGCATCTCTTTCCATTAAACTCATGAGGAAATTGTCTCCTTTTATCAGATGTGCAGTAAAAACTATATCTCTGAGATGAAAAAGGGAGCCAGAATGGAGCGATGCCATCCGTACCAGCCTGTAAAAACATTTTACGGCGCAGCCTAAATTTATGTGGCCTGTTTAATTTTCAGAATGTGATTGGTTCTGGCTAAAACAAAATGCTGTAATTTTATTTTATTTTATTTTATTTTTTTCTTACCATATCCCAAATCATGCTCTGCATTTTTACTTCTGAAGATGTGGTCTGAATTCTGCTCAGGACACCCCACAGCAAGTGTTGCCTTGGGCAGATAGAGTATTGTATACTGTGTTGACTCTAGGTAAATCTACTTACAGTGAAGACAGTAATAAGGGGTTTAACTATATGTTTTGGCATTCAGTGTAATAAACAAACCTGACTGTAGAGCCACTGCCACAAAACTTGTTTAATATTGTCAGGTTTTTCCATTCTCAGCCCTGTTGCGTCCAATCCCCTTTTTACTCCATCTCAATGTGATACCTTCTTCTTAGACTGGCACAAAAAAGGCATCACTTCACTCTCAGACTTATTCAAGGGTAACAGTTTTTCGTCTTTTGAGGAACTCTCGAAGAAATTCCACTTGCACAAAACGCATTTTTTTCTGTCATTTACAGGTCAGGGATTTCATGCGTAGCACTTTACCATGCTTTCCCAACAAACCTGGTCCTAATCCAGCGTCGAAGGGCGCGCTCTCAACGCTGTGCCGGAATGTCACCACGTTGCCACATTTGACGCTGGACAGGGCCAGGGTGGCGTGGGAACAGGACCTAGGGCATTCGATAACTGCTGACTGCTGGGACTTGATTCTGAAATCAATCCATAAATCATCACTGTGTGCAAGACATTGCCTAGTGCAATTCAAAGTGGTACATAGTGGTACATATGTCGAAGTTCGAATTAGCCAGCATATACCTGGACATTATCCCCACCTGTGGCAAATGCAAATCAGGGGACGCCACTCTTTTTCACATGTATTGGCTTTGCCCTCAATTACACATTTTTTGGAATGAGGTTTTTCATACTCTTTCAAATATTCTGAAGCATAAACTAGACCTATACCCTACAATATCTCTGTTTGGTGCTTCTAGGGTTGACGAACCCCGAATGACTTCCACTGAACGCCATATGATTTCTTCCTCCTTGCTTTTGGCCAGGCGGGCCATTTTGCTCAGATGGAAGGAGGCAACCTCGCCCACACACATTATGAGACATTATGCACTGTCTTACTCTGGAGTAGATATGTTTTTCAATAAGAGGCACAGAGAGTACATTTTATAAGACCTGGAAACCCTTTTCGACCTCTTTCCATGACTCTCATACAGTATAGAATATGGCCTTGAAACGGACCCCTGACACTTGGGCAGGCCAGGTTAATCAAACCAGCAGGTAATGCAGAGCAGGAGGGAGTTGCATAGTCTGAAATGACATGAGAGTTAGTGTGGCAAAACAGGAAACAGAGAAATGAAAAAATAAAGCCTGGCTGAAGTTGTGACAAATATGCTTTTGTCCCAAATAATTATAGTTCACAATGCAATCAAATCACAATCACATATGTGTAAACCCAGGATATATTGAACTTTACGTTTCGTTATGTTGCAGCTTTTCCCTTTTTCAGGCTCGATTGTCAATTGCATGTTGTGATAATGCTGTATTTATGCTTTGGTTAGGTGTAGGCACAAAATTCACTTGGTTGAGGTCAGGAAAAGGTCATGTTTTGCCTAAAATACATGCTTTGGTCACCACAAATACTGCGGGAAATTGGCCTGAGGTTTTCCTTAAAATAAACAAGTGGTGTGACACTTAGAAATGTCGAAACGCAGTCTCGATCTGCGGCCACTGACTGGGCAGTATTCTCACCTGTAACTCCATCACCATCCCTCTCCACTTCCTGATACTTGAGTCAGGACATAAATATGGAATGTGAACATGAAATGACGGGTTTAATAGTGCTACTACTAATAATACACTTTTTAAAACATAGTTATAGTGCTTCACTTGTAGGATAAAGTGCAAATGTCAAATCCCAATGTACAAACAGACATATATCCATACATTACACATACCAACGTGGATACATGACACAAGCTTTTAACACAAGTTTTTAGCAGATGTTTAAAACAAACCACAGATTCAGCAGATCTGATGGACTGTTCCAGAGTTTAGGTGCTCACCTCTGGATTTGAGGGGCGAACGGGGGACCGATAACATACAGATTACCTCTGCAGAATCTTGTATGAGAGCCTGACTCGAACAATGACGGCCGATCACGAGGACCTCCGTTTTATCAGGATTGAGACACTGAGACATCCAAATTGTAACAGAAGCTAGACAATTGTGAAAGGTGGGAGGATTGTTAAGGTTACTTGGTGTTAAGGACCAGTACAGCTCTGTGTCATCAGCATAGCAATGGTAAGAGGCATCACAGGCAGAGTGATAGCATAAAAAAAGAAACTGGAGTGTCTTTCAGACAGGTATAAGTACAGTTTAGAACAGTAGCAGAGATGCCAACCCACTTCTGCAATCCATCAATTAAAATGGTACGTAGCCTTTGACAAGTACAACTGTGAACTTATCAGCCGATTGAAAACTTTAACTGTTAACATTTTACTCTGGCACCTGTGCTGCATGTTGTCTTTCATTTCACTGCGGCTTCAGATTTGATTACATCAAGTCTGAGGTTCAATTAGTTATAAGGGCCACCACCTGACAGCTGTTCTGTAAAGAAAAAAAACACACACACACTCTACAGCCCCTTAAGTCACGCAGCACGGTGTATATGAAAACCACAGATGGAAACAAAAACGGAGGAACGACTGGCCAGGTGACTGGAGAAAATCTCCTCACTTTAATCACTGTCAACACATCCTCACAACATCAGACCAGAGTCGCCGAGTAAAGGTTATTTATATCGCACCTGTCATGAGCAGATGTCACATAGCGCTTTGCTATTGTATGCTGCACATAAAGTAGAGAAATGAACAAACTTGAACAAGCAGGTAGGGTGTGAGCTGTTTATTAAAAGTGTCCACAGTTCGGTGGGAGCAGCTTCCAAAGTCTGAGAGTTACGACCTCAAAAGAGAGATTTCCTTTGATCGTCTTAAAGTCTGGAGTGTGATACGCAGCCCCGGTCAGATGGCCTCAGTGACCTCCTGCAAGGAGAGAGACACACCATGTATAGATTCTAAAGTGATAACAAGGGGAGGCAGTGTGATTATATCCAGATGTGGAATCACAAATGCAACCGTTTGTGAAGCGTTTGCAGTATTTTTTTTTTTTTGCAGTGGACCGACTACTTGCAAGCGATCAGAAGATGGCTCGCAGAGAACACAGTGAACAGCTGCAATGGCATATAAGCACTGGCGATCATCTTCTTCTCATTTGGAGGTGCTATGAGCCTGGTGATATTCTTCAGGTGGTGGGAATGGAAGCAAATGTCCTCTGATTTGACAGTGCTGCTGGTGATAAACAAGGAGTAGTAGAGACGGGGAGCCAGTGCGTGGGACGTGTGGTTGATATTAAGTGGAACAGTGGCATACGTATTCCGCCGGACTCCAACAGAGAGAGACCTCTGGCTCTCAACTCTGTGTTTAATCACCTCTCCAAGGGATACACAGCTCCTCTGAGCCAGGTTAGCTGCAGGCGTGACGTATTCTCACACACACACACACACACAAACACACTCTCACAAAGAGCAGCTCCAGGAACAAAACCCTCTTAACAATTATTTCCACAATCCCTGTATTACCTACGCACCTGTTGTAGATGGTTGCTTTGCTAATGGTGGAAAATACTCCATATGAAGGTTAAAGTGCTATGCCGTCTCATTACAGGAACTGAACATAAAATGTCTTCAATACTTACATGTGATTCACTCATGTGTGGCTACGATTTTCTGGATTTCTAAACCGCTCTTTCGGGCATAAGATTTCCTGTGCTCATTTTCCTAAATGTCTTCCAACATTTTCAGCCTGCTCGTATTTTCACTGGCTCGACCTGCGCCGTGTGTGAGCGCCACAGAAGTTTAGTGTCATGACACAGGGTACGTGTGTTACTAGTGTTATTTGTCTGCAGAGTTTAATTTCTCTTTCTCTGGGATCTCTGTTCTTGGCTTGTTCGCGTCTCTGTCAATATCAGGTTACTGTATGCTGTATCAGGCTTCTGCTGATGTCACACGACTAATGTCGCCGCAGATTGTTGATCATACAAGGCATTCATGCGGTGCACGCAATACACTCCACATTCATCTCCTCACTGATTTGATTCACAGAAGCTGATTGCTTGCTTTTAACTTAACAAGCAGCAGCAGTAAGTAAAGCCAAGCATTGTGGATATTTGGTCGACACATACAACATACATATGTGGCTGCTGATCGCTGATGTTGCCCAAACGCTCAGTCGTTGTCAGATTGCTTCATTGGCAGATTATGAAACATCTGAACCAAATGATATAAAAAGAAGCAAACCTGAGACCACCATTACACTTTTACACAGTATGTTCCTTATTAACATATATCCAACACACTCTTTTTCATTATGGTGATGTGCTTAAAGCAGCAGGCTCTGTTCTTCTGTTATCTTACTGCCTTCAAAAGCCTCGACACCCACACCCTGCTGTGCTGAACTTGGTGTTTCCTTGTGGGGAGTGGTGAGTTCAGAGACTAGATATGAAATGCCATCCCTGTATTTTCGAAATCCATGTAATGATACATTTCAGACTAAATTAATATTTCTCTAGTTGTGGTAAATAATTCAATTTTTGTAGCTTGTCTCTCTCCTGGCTTTCTTTTCTTTGTAATTTGTTGCCTCTTTGAGGGAGCGGCGCCGAGCCGCAAATGCATCACTGAGATATCAGCACCTTTTAAGTTGAATATAGCAGACAAAGAACAACAGCAAACTGTTGCCTGCTGCAACGCCTGAGCAAATGATGCTATGAGAGCAGTATGAGCTAATCAATGAATTGAAAAAGAGACCTATCATGCTTTTTTTTCTACTTTCTTTCAGCGTTTTATACAGCTTCTTGTGCATGTAAAATAGGGCTACGTTTCGTGGACAATTTCCTAAATCGATTCGATTTCAATTCATAAGGTTCTGAATCAATTAATCATGATTCGATTCAATCTGCTCTTAAATAATGAAAATGAAAATGAAATGAAAATTTCTCTTCACCATAAACAACAGGTTGTCCAGCAATCGTTGTCGATGTAGTGAGAAGTCACTGTCATGTACGACTGCGTTGACAGTGATGTCCAGGTGTCACAGGTTATGGCGACCCTTTCTGCTGACTGCATTTTCGTTAGGATGTCATCTTTCACACATGTATACATCATGAGGATAACAGTTTCAGTCAGATGTTTACGTTGCACCATAACGTAGCGTGGTTCGAGCACCTGAATGAGCCGCCTTCGTTTCCATTACCAAGTACGGGCCTAAAGCTTTGCAAACAAAAGTTGCTTCTATTATCTTTATGGCCCGCAGAGAATCGGCTAGTAATGTTAGTGATTCCCTTAGTTTCTTTTGTCTTGCCACGCATGGCTTGTTGTCGGAAGCTAACGTTAGCGTAGTGTGATACCTTGTCAAGTGGTTTCTAAGGTTTGTAGTATTCCTACAATAACTGACCTCCGCTTGGCAGATCTTGCAAGCCACTTTGGTTTTATCCAGCTCTTAGTCCTGTGTTGTTTTAAATCCGGAATGGCTCCAGACGTCAGACTTAAGTTAGGACAGCTTGCTGAGCGGAGTTTGACATTGTCTATATGCACGCTTGTGAACGTCAACCAGACACAAACGCACCGCTGCTTCTTCGCGCACGAGGCTAGTGGGGTTCATGGGAAAAAAACAATCTCCTGCCCTATGAATCGATATTGCAGAATTTAAGTGAAATCGATCCTAAATTGATTAATTTTCTACCCAGCCCTAATGTAAAAGGTCTAAAAGATGAAAAAGTCCACGACAACAGAAAACACTGCTCCTCAAACACCTCATCAGTAGTCACACCTTTAGTTCTGTGACTTCTTGACATCACACTACATCACTATTCCAATGCCTATATTCACATTAGAAGTGATAACTGGAAGCTGGAAACAAAGGCTCAGGCATGTATGAGTTGACCTATCAGAGCAGACTGGGTAGGAGGAGGGGCCCTAAATGGACAGGATCTGAAACAGAGCATCTCAGACAGAAGGGAAATACAGTACTGCTGCACTGGACAGTATGAGATAACCGATGCATTTTTTGAGCAATAAAGCATAAAGCATAATTTATTTCCAGTAGTAACTCATGATAAATGCATGAACTTGAAAATGAGCATATTATTTGCACTTTAAACTGACTGTAAAGTCAAAGTGAGGTGCAGATTCAACCCAGCAGTTATAGGCGAGAATGCTGGCAAGCCAGTGACTGCAGTTCAAGACTGTGTGTTAACATTTGTATGTTTGAAACCACTGGATATATTTAACAAGGCCTCAAGACAATATCCAGCCCTGCAAAAAACTGATTTTGACAAGAAGTCAGCACATCTCTAGCCTTGTTTGTGGCAACCAAATCCCAACCCTATACAAGTGTTTTTTGTCCAAGTCCATAAGTACACATGTTGTCACAACATAAAATAGAACATTTAACCTGAAATTGCAACATAAAGAAATGTAAGTGTTTCAACATATCCCTGGTTTGCAGAAACATACTTAAGTAACATACTCGCAGAAATTGGGTTGCCAGATTTGGGGGATAATTCACTGTAGGTTCATAACTAATAGACACCACTTCCATATTGTCACAGGGTTTCACATTTGTCATTGATACAAGACGAAATACGGATTATTGCAGCTTTAACACACAGAAGGGAGACACATCGTTTCAACAGTCACACATATTGCAACCGCAAGCAGCCCAGTCATTTCATCCGCTCAATATGTGAAAATTTCCAACTTAATCTGATCGTCTGCGTGAAATCATAACAGATCAAAGTGAGGAACTGATTCAGTGTTTCATGAGATTTCATGCTAATTCAACATCCAACTATGTTAGCTGCAAAATCCATGTGCATCTAACACTTGCGTGCCATCTGGTGATTTTCGCACTCTGAAATTATAGGATTTTGCTCCAATTTTTTTGCTGTTTATTTAGCATTTGATATCAAATGGGTGTAACCTATCATGTCACATATTTCCCACAAGAAATCAAGGATCGCAATTTTTTATTCATGTTTCCATTCCTCGGTTTTGTCTCCGTAGTTGTGAAAACAAATGAGCGCTGGCTTTGATTCAGATGATGTTTACGGCTCTTTCATCAGATAACTGAAGAAGAGAGGGCCTCAGAAACAAAAGAGACAAAATCAAAACCAAGGTCTGCTTACATTCCTCAAGTCGCTTCTTTGTTGTTTTAAAGTGCAATATGTTTGGTCGCTCAATGACTTGCACCTGGTGAACAACTGGTATGCTTGTGTCTGTTTTGAATAGCAATTATGTGTGGCATCAAAGCAGCTATTACATTAGAGGGATTTTCTCATTACAATCAAGGTCTCTCCATTGTGACCCTTGTGCCGAACGAGACCTGATGTGAATTCTCTGACCTTCTCTACCAAATAACATGTCTATGTGTTCTTCAAGTCTTCTTACGCAAAGCATTAAAACATTTTTTAAAAATCTATTGCTTCACCACACATTTAAAAAACACAAAGTCAGCATCACTCAGTCTAAATTTCCAGAGCTCAACTTTCTTGTGTTTCTCATGTGTTCTTGTTAGAGAATCTCTGCAGGTGGCGAAGCCGTTTGGAGACAATGAGCGATGGTGTGTCTTAGGCCCATCTTTAATTCAGATGTCTCATGGTTCCGTGGTGAAGCGAAAACAAGAGACTTAAGATACGAGATTGATGCTCAAGTGGGAGGCGTACACAGCCAGCGTGAGTCACACAGCTGAGGCATCATGCAACAAAACAAGCGGTAGATTTGCGGTTCATATGTCATGCCATATCTATCGACTGGGCTGTCTGGTTTTGTTGTTTTATTCATAAATCACATCAGATGTTGTCTGTTTTGCGTGTTTTGTTGTGCTGAATTATTGCTGGAACAGAAAATGCAGCTGAAATTAATATTTGAGAACTGGTTGTGTGAAGAATGCTTTCGATACGTGGAGTAAACACGGCCGGATTAGAGCGAGAAGAGGGGCCAGGGTATAGCCAGGGCTATGTGACATTTTCAAGGACGCTTGATTTGGAGCCCCAGAAATCATCAGGTACTGTTTCGATTATTTGAGCGAAGACACAATGATTTAGAAACATGGGCCACAAATTCAAAATGTAAACCAAAATTAGGTTATTTTCTAATCATGTCATAATATGACAATATAACACTAAAGACGTAAAGCTCCACTACTAACCAGTGGATAATGTCAGTTACAGCCTACTACATGAAGTGTTGGACCGGATGATCAATACACTTACAGTTAAACAAAAGCCTGGCTGGTGCGTGGGAAGAAGAAGAACACATAATTGATGTTCTTGAATGAATAAATTACTCATTTATGCTCTTAATATTCCAACTTCATGCTTTTAAATGAATCATTTTTGCATGAGAATCTAAAGAACATCAAGTTGAATGATACTGTTGACATTTTAATGAAGGATCATCGTTTTTGAAAGGTAAAATTAAAAATATACCTGTATTTATTTGTGTGCAAAATCAAACAAAATCAGATCATTTATAATGCCCGTAGAAATAGACTGTCCTTGACCCGAACAGCTTCACCATTCATTTTGCATTGCATTGGCATTTGAGTACATGTTTTGTGACATGCACCTAACTGATGGCAGTCAAACAAGAGAAAAACCGTTTAAAAAGCTACTGTATTAAAGAGGAGTGTCAAGGGACAAAGACAAATGAATGCTGTGATCTGCTCATACTAAGATGAAAAGGTGGAATCAGTCAGCCGCTAACAACCTGTAATTTCAGTTTCTGCTTTCACTTTTACTTAATATTAATTAATATTATGTGCACACAAATATGATTAGAAGACATTTGCAGATTGCTGCCTGGTTCTGTTTCAGTAGCACATTCAATCAGCTCCTCGAAGAGAGGTCAACAAGTCAAATAAATCCGAACATGCTTTGTCCTTTGGAAACCGAAATGTGCTCAGTGTTTTCCAGCTGAAGGGCAAGCTGCTCATTTGAACTACAGCTGCTTGAATTAATTGTACAAACAGCAGCTACCACCAGTTCCCTCCGAGACGGCACACCTCAGAGAGTCAAAGGAGAAGGAAGCACGTGCGGTAAGAAACACAAAACAGAACAAACGGATGTGTCTTATCATTTAGCCGCTTTCCTGATTCCTGCCAGGAATCAGAGCTGGAATTCGCAAGTATCGTCCCATCCTGGCAATCTCATTTAAATGTTTCACAGTTAGAAATTGTGTAATAGTTGAAAGAGGCAGCAAAAAAGTGAAAGCGTACCTTTTTAAATCTTGATTGAATTCTTACACCTTGAAATGGTATTTTTTACTGATTTCTCCCAGAGATTACGAGTTAATTGCAGCACTTCCAGGTCGCTACCTTTCCTTCACTTTAATGCAGTTTAAAATTCCCTTTTGCTGCTCTACTTCTTTCCCTATTGCACTAATACTCAGTGCAGCCTACTATACAGCCTAGTTCTTCGCTTTATTTCAAGTAAACCACTGTTGCTGTTGTTTTTCAGTCAAACGTAAAACTGGAATCACTGCTGTCTTGTATCAAGCTGTCATATTTCTTTTGTAATATTCATATAGGTACATATACAGCAACACAACACACAATACCATATGGGTAACAGTAACATATGTACAACAATATGTACTATATATAAAGATACAATATGTTCCTGTGTGAAGACAGCTGCAAGGAATAAAAACACCTGTTGTTGTGCTGCACACAAGATTTTTATACACGGACATGTCAAAGTGTTACCTCAGACAATTAGATGTGTAGTTGTGGGTGTTTGTTCTTCATTTATTAGAATCTGTCCGAGTTTTAGACCTTTAGTGAGAACATGTTGGATGCTTGTCAGTGGATTGTCTTCATAAGCAGAGAAACACCAGTCTGCATATGTGTGCATGTGTGAGCGTGTGTGTGTGTGTGTGTGTGGGTGTGTGTGGGTGTGTGTGTGTGTGTCCACCTCTTTTGTTTGGTTAGACCGCTCAGTCCTCGGTGCGCTCTCTTATCACTTTCCATATGCTCGGATCGGCTGCGACGGACAACAATTGTTGCCCCACATTTGGCTCCTGCCATCACAGTCCAACTTCCACTGCCAAACTAATTTACTCCTGCCGCCAGCACCCTTCATAGTTGCCTTGGAAACCAAACTTGTGGTAGCTTTTTCTGTTTAGTGAAAGTGAAGTAATTGATGCATTATATGCTAATCAGAAATAACAGTGTGGGTAGGATGATGTGGATGTTCACCCAGCTGGCATACCAAGCAGATGCAGATGAGTGTAAAGCTGTCTGTTTCCTGGGCAGACCTTTGATGATGAATGCCAGGCGCAGCTCTGCCGATGGAAACGTCTGCTTCCTGCTCAGCAGACCAGCAAAGACGCAGTCAATGGAATATTAAAATCATTATATCTGGGAATGAAAAAAACTGGAGTGTCGGAGGCGGGAAATGGGGGCGAGATAAACCAAAGTGATTGTTCAAAAATAATTTCTGGTCATCGGGGATCTTCTCAGAGCCGGTGAAATGCCTCTGTTTAGGAAGGGCAGTGAATTGCTCCATTGAAATGGATGGTTTCTTTAAATGGACAGTTCACCCCAAAATCAAAAATGTGATTTTTTTTTTCCTCTCACCTGTACTGCTATTTCTACATCTAGATTGTTTGTTTGGGTGTGGACTGCAGAGTATCAGCTGTAAAGATCAGCTGCTTTAGTGGAACTGAATGGCACTTGGTTGTGGTGCTCAAAATACCACAAAATTACATTTGAAAACTCAACAGCCATGTCTCATTCCAGAAACCATGACCTGGATAGTCAAAATGATGCACAGATCTTGTTGTGAGCAGTAACTGCACCCGTGGACCATCACGTCACCGTGCAGATTGGAAGCCTGTATCTACTCATGGATAGTCTTGCATAGCTGGATCTCAACAGCACTATGTCAGCACGGAGAAAGTTCTGGCTGCAACAATTCTCATTCTGGCATAACCAATCATAATTGTCTTGGGTGGCGTTTAACCTAGGATGCAGCGGCGGTGGCCGTGCAAAACAGTGCCGGGGGAAACTTGGTTTGCCTGTGGGGAGGTGAGTCCTGGTAGAAAGATGTCTCAATCCCCAAAAAAACAAAAAGGAAACAAACGAGAGACTAACTTGTCAGCTTTAGCTTGTAGGTTGACAGCTTGGAAGTTGCTATTGTTGTTTCATGTAGCGATGGGGGCCCAAAAAGATACTTCATACCAGTCGTCTACACTCGGTAACTCAGACCAACTGAAGGATGACAGGCTAGTTCACTCCCAGAGGAAACGGAAATTGGAAAAGAGATCTCAGTAGTGTCTCATTCATTTCTCCTAGACAACTATGAGATCTATGTGAGACCAAAGTGAGGCTGTGGCTGATTTCTCCTGTTTCTCAATTGTTTCTCCTGAGAAACAGGTGCAGAAAATCTCAACTTGGGCTCCCTGTAAGTTTCAAAGGAGATCTCATCAAGCTCTCAGTGAAGTTTCAGAATGTCTCCCCAGTGCTGGAAAGGAGCGAGGTTTAAGCGGTAAAGTCTCAAGTCTCACCTATTGCTCCTAAGGAATTTTAGGAGAAACAAATGAGAAATGTTTGAGACCAAAAAAGACTACAACGAGACTGAAATGAGAACTCTCATTGAGCTCCTTTACCGCTCCATAGCCAAAAATACGGGAGAGGAGCAAGCTTTGAGCAGTAAAATTTTCGTCTGGGCTAAGCTAACTAAACTAGCTAACTTACGGCTCACCCTCGTAGGACGCCTCTAATGTTTACAGCCCTCACTGTCACAAGCCTCTCGAACGTGAGTTAATGCTAAGTGCACAGGTTGGGTCTGTAGCACCAGCAGGGCGCAGCATTTTTTTTTTACTCCTGGGTGAGAGGCTCGTGCTTGTGACCACGCAGGATGTAAACACTAATGGCCGTTCTCCTCGAACGAGCTGTGACATTAGCTAGCTGAGTTATTTTGGTTAGCTAGTCTCATGGGGAAGATATGTAGACCTACTTTTATTTGATTTTTTTTTTTACTTTGGAGCGCACTGTCCCTTGAACTGGTTGTGAGACTGTATCAGCACATACACTTACCTTACTATGGCCATGTGGACCGTGGCTTTAACTCCCTCCCTCATTGTCTCCCTCTGTTGTTAGCACCTACTCCCAAAAGGTTCCAACTAATGAGCATTGTTCCGTATGAGAAAGAAATACAGCAGCGGCTCATCATACAGTGGCAATGATTTGGGCTCCTGACAGTTGACAGGGAGGAAAAAAGATAAAAATGGAATAAAAGTGAAGTGCAGTATTGTGAATTATTTAGAGCAAAGATCTGACTACTTGCTCATTTAGGAAGATTAACAGATGTGGCAAATCACTCTGCTGTCAATCTTTTACAGTTCCGAGCTGAAGAACCCTGAATAAATCAGGTTTCATATCTCCAATGGGGACTATTCTTTATGAGGGTCCTCTCTTCCTCTCTTCCCCGCACAGTACATCTAAAAATAAAAGAGGATGCATTTGTTATCCAGCCTGACTGAGGGCCATTGTGGTGCGTTTTTTTTTCTCTCTGTGGCCTTATCTCGCTCATTCAAATTCTGCCCCGCCAGCAACTTCTGAATCAGTCTTACTTACAAGAGGAAACACATTTGGGCAAGTTCTATGTAGAGCGGCACATAATGAGAAAAATATGGTGCTGCCGGACAGGAGATAAGAGTGACCTGAACGACACTGAGGAGCTACTAGCCACAGATTTGGCGGAACAGACAGGCGTCCTCATCTCACAATGATGTGTCCCTTCAAACTCAGCACCTGTGTTGTCCTGCCCTGCTGAGACTCCCAACTTTCATGACTTGACTTCGTCCCACCTCACTCCACTCTTAACTATCTGTCCTCTAACACACGAGCACTCAGATACAATGAAGACACTTTCACACAGACATTAATCTGCCACTGGCCGCAGCCTTGCTTCACGGCCGCAGACATGCTGGCCAAGGAGAATAAGAACTTTACCTCCTCCTCCTCCTCTTTCTCTCTCTCTCTCTCTCTCTCTCCCTCCCATCTCTCACTCCATCTCCGAGCCGCTGTTTAGACAGGAAGCTGTGTGCACACAGAAGCTGTTGTCTTGTTAAATGGTACAACTGAGGAGGAAATGGATAAGAGCCAACCTTGATAATTTTACATCATCTGCCTCACACAACAGAGGGAATCACTGGGAATGATTTGCCTCAAAGGCCACCGTCCTTTTGTGTTGCTTTATTAGACAGTGCTGCTTGACACAGCCCCACTTGTGGCCCTGTGAGGCATAGCCACAGCACTGCTTTGAGCTTAGTGCTAACATCATGCTTGTTCACAATGGCAATGCTGACATGTTGATGCCCAGCAACTGTAGTGTTTACCATGTTCTCCCCCTGGGTTTAGCCCACTACCAGGAGACTACTGAGAATGCAGCTCAGCCCCCAGGATAAAATGTACACATTTGACATTTTCTAAAAACCACTGACATGATCACATTTGTGGCTAGCAGGCTACATACCTTGTCCTTGAGCAAGATATTGATGCACCTGATGAGCTGATGCCACCTTGCAAATGTCGTAAAGTGCTTTGAGCGGACAGTGGATTGGAAAAGCACTATAGAAACGCAATACCATTTGACATTTCTCCAAAATGTGTCATATTACAGACACTACATGTTTATGAAACTTTTATATCCGAAGGTGAAGGGGATAAGGCTAGAAAGCCAGTGACCACAGATCAAGACTGTGTTTCAATATTTATAAATGTGAAATTGCGAGGCAACAAAAATGTATATTCTTGACAATCAGCGCGAATCTCTAGTGGCAATCAAACGGAGCCCAGCGACATCTCCTGCCTTCTGCTTTTGTGGCAACCAAAGAAGCAGGTATTATTAACCAAAACTTAGAACAAGCACAGCGTTGCCACAAGAGAAAATTAGAAACTTAAGCTAAAGATACCTAAATTAGCTACATCAAGAAAAGTTACGTTTCCAGATATCTGTGGTTTGAAGAAACGTATAGTGGCAACATTTGCAGTTGGGTGTGATGTCTTTAGTTTTGCAGGTTTTCATCATATAAATATTAGACAAATGTCAATTTTGACAAGAGGATGAGTGTTAGTGGGTCACCAAAGTCAGTAGGTTTTCATGAACAATGACACAAAATTCCACTAAGATCAATGAAACACAAGTGGTGGCCAACCGACATTAACTCACAATACCTGTGAGACAGCATGCCTGTGACTACACCTTGGCTTCTGTTGTTAGGACATGAATTCAGATACATACAAAACCTGAAGTCTCAGGTCGACTAGCTCGATGGGGATGTAGCTATTAAGAGCAAACACGGAGAGGTATAATTCATTTGATTTGATTGCCAGTTTATGACTAGTGTTATCACATTTGGATGTCATTATTGTGGAGGTGTAGGCCCGTTGATTAAGGGCCGATTCAAATTGTCCTTTAAGACTCAATTTAAACTCCAATTAATCAAGCGGCACAAAATGTCAAAGAGACACAGCATGTCAAAGGCATTCTGATTGAAGAAGACAACCACGGAGTAAAAACAGCCTTTTCAAACTGTTCAACACAAGCAGCAAATTGGCTGGGAATTAAATCTAATGAGCAATTACCCCACCAATGAACTTCTATTAATGCCTGTTTTCTCAATGCTCCCCAAATGAAACCTAATTTCTACTTCTTTAATCAATCTGAATAAATATGACACTTGTGTTTTAGTTCCTTAATCTTTCATTGTGTTCCCCGTGAGCCAGGGAGAATGTGCTTTTGCATTTTGATGCTTGTCCAAGAAAATAACTCATAATCTCCGGGCTGAAAGGCTGTGAATGCAGTGTACACAGGCAAACATATTTCTCCATAATCAAAACATGGCAGCCGCTATTGGTTCAGTTTATTTGCGCATTCATAAATACTGTATTTGCGCGCCGCTTCTATTATGAACCTCCTGCTCATATTTCTGCCATATTAAAGCTTTTCACCCTTTAGAAAAGAGAGGAGCTGCACTCTGCCTGAACCGCCAGCTCGTTTCCGATTTAATCTGGTGTGCCCTGCCAATGTGACTGCACATGAAAGACCCTTCAACACGGGATGCTAATGACTTAACAGGGTGTGTTCACAAAGAGAAATATCTCACAATACAATCAATTATTCACCCACCCTCTCAGCCGGGAACAACTATGATACAGCGGTGGATAAGCCTGTGTGCATTGCTGTGAGGACGGAATTCAACGTGGTTGTCAATTAACGATGAGGTCAACTGAAGGCTAGTATCATTTTTTTGTAACACACTAAAGCACAGTTGTGTAATTAAAGTTTTTTGTGTACAGTGACTTCAGATGTTAATTTAGTAACCCATGTGGAGATTCTACATAAAAACTAAACAACCTTTAATACCGTTCTCGCCTTTTTTTTACTGATTTGAGCGGTAATACCAATGTATGCTCAAGTGTGTGCAAGATGAACCAGACTCACATGAGGTGCCGCATCCGGAGTATGGATCCTTCAAAAAGATCGCTACCACCACCTTGAGCTCGCCACCTGTAATAACGTCCATTACATGAGCATAAAATATAACATTACCTCTCTTATCATCCTCATGGGAAGCCGCTAAATGGATTGCCGCTCGCTGAGGCTTGAATAAAGTTCAGTGTGGGTGCTGCTTTTTGCCACAGCCGTGCATGAGGTGGTTCAGCGGCAGAAAATCATCACACAAAGCTCTTTGTGCTGGAGCGAAGCTACTCATTCTGCACCATCATTTCCCTCCTCTGCGCTGTGGAGTTAGATCAGCGGCCTGCGGAAATAGTTTGTCAGTACTTTCAGGCTCAGGGAGTTGGAGCAGATACGAGGAGGCGTCTGAGGCATCACAGCAGAATAAAGACGAAGCACCATCTGCAACATTAATGGGCTAATTATGCAAATTAGACAGCAGCTCTTTTCCCTCACAAAACAGTGATCTTTACGAAGCTCTTTGTTCAGACCTTTCCTTTCTGCTGTTGCACAAACATCTTGCTGAGAATGCTGGGAGCCGATACACGTCTGCGCGCTTGACTGAGGCGCCTGTGTTAAAATTATCGAGAACCCAAACACTTATTCCCACTGAAGTGATCTGTGTCATAGTTCAAGCTGCCAGATGAAAACAAATCCCAACTGTCATGCTTTAATTCCATAAACAGCAGTGATGGCACGCAGCAGTGGAGCTCAGACAGATGTTGGCTTCTGTGCCGTGAATATCTTGACACACACACACAAACACACACCGCAGCGTGTGAGTGTATAAGCTGCGTTCACGTTCGAGTCAGTATTGAAGTTTGGTAAACTCAAAAATTTAACTTCACTATGCAAAGATTTTTGCAAACATGAACAACTGAGTCAGACCTTCTGGCTGTTATATAGACCAATGCTGCCCCCTGCTGTGAGAAATGGGAAGAGGAGGAAATTAAATGCAGGTCACTGATGGTTACCACTAGAGGCTCCTATTAATAACATAATGGGATGCAAAACTTGAGTGATCCTCAAGTTGACCCTCCACAGGGAGGTCAGAGTGCAGGTTAGCTTCACATTACTGAAATATGAGCAGGGAGGAGATTTTAGAGAATTGTAATTTCAAATGAGGCTGGCAGCGGTCAACTATTTCTGATTCAAAATCACTCACAGTGCCGAGCTTCAGTGACTCATTTCAGTGGTGCTGTTCAGTGCAGATGTTTGCAGTGCATGAATATGGATCCTCTGGTGGACAGACAGCCCCTGTTTAACCACTGGTTTGTTCTTACAGTTTTACAGATACAACATCGAAGGTAAGCTGTAAAATGGGTGATGATTTGAAAGAAAAATAGCAGGACTGGTGTAATTGAGGTCAAGAATCAGCTGTCAGGCTGCAATGGAAGATGACCCGTTACAATGTAGTTCTTCACATCAAACTATGAACATACTCCTCTTTCTTGCATGACTAGCGCCAGATTCATTATTGAACTACTGTTGAAAGAGAGATTTAAAGGGTCACTCCAACGATTTAGTATTGCACTCTTTCCACAAGAGACAGATGTAAAGAAGCAATCATTTCGATTTTTTGTTTAAAACATTGGGAACTTGACCAAAACTATCAACAGACTGTGGAGGAATAACAGATTTGGTTTGAGGACATTTGTGTATTGTGTTACAAAGTATGTTGTAGCATGCTAACCGGCTAGCCCCCTTCCAATTAAAAGCTCCTGCTAACAGCAGAATCATCAACACTTCCCAGGCGCCCAGGAGCTTCTAGACTGGACTGCTAGCTGCACAGCGAATTGAGCCAACTAGCTCACTGCAGCCACAGTTGGAAGCAGTTATCAGTATGAAGTGGTCCATTCTTAGATATGGCATCTTTAAAGGAAAATTGAAATTATAGTGATCCAGTATAATAATACGGGACAAGTACCAAAAACACCTCATCTTACAATTCCCATAATGCAACCAACTGCATAATTTAGTTTGACACCCCCTCCCTGGCTAATGCCAACCTCTTTCAACCTCCAGTTTTTAATTCAGGCATGTGGTTACAAATGTTTCAGTCAAGTAAGTGCTGATGGTGTAATCACCTGATGATGTCATCAGGGTTTTGAAAGCTCCTCCGAAACCACAGAGGGCATGAAATAACTGAATTTACGGGCTAATCAGCGCTCCTTGACTGAATCTGAAATTGTGTGCAGTAGCCCTTTAAACTGAAGCTTTTAGTAAAGGCCTTATGTTCATACATTTCATTTAAAATTCTTAAAAAGTGCAATCAGAGGCGCAATTTACTCTTCTCATGGTGAGTATTAAAATTTTAATTTGACAAATACCAATGTGTGATTTAACCGCACGTCTAAGAAGCGATTAAACAGTCGTTTGGGGACATTTTCTAATTTGCCACGTTTTCAGTGTGGCCGCTCATTTTCTGTTCTTTGTTGACACACTCATTCATCACAGAGCGCGGCTTTGACTGCATCAGACAATCACCGCTCACTGTACTGTACGTGTCTGGCTCCAGTTTGTTCCACCGCACTGAGGATGGAAACGTTACCAAGGGAACCAGCCAGAGCGACAGAGTGTACATTCCTATTAGAAGACACCGATAACTACTGAGTGGAAATAACTGAAGGTCACAGGTGACAGTGCTGCAGCGCGTTTCACACCTAAAATATTAATGCAGGTAGCCCCACCTTTCTCAGGCACATGTGTCGCGTTTTCTGCTAGTTTCTGCACATTTCCTGACAATAAAACACACAATGCAGTGCTGAAAAACACGATGTTACATAAGTCACATACTTTACACATTCAACTTTAATATTTCATGTAGAAAAATACATTGCAAGTGTTTTTATGCTACATTTTTCTTCTGATAGCAAGTAATGCTACATTTGTGACTAGGAATGCAAAGGGAAATTTGTTCCACCGAGCACAAAATCAGAGGGCTTTGTCTTCTTCTATGGTGTGTACAAAAAGTCCAAAACAAATGCCACTTAGACACAAGTTAAAAGGCACTATAATGACTTCCTCCTCGTGTGGGGGTTGTTCTTGCCCAGGGGGGGCACTCCGCTGCCGGGGGAGGCCTGTGATGACCAGGTGCAGGAGCTGCACGAGGCCCGGTCCACCCTGTAAGAGATGGAGTTATAAAAGACAGGGTTGCTGTGGCCGCCCGCCTCCTCATGATGAGGAGGAGATGGGCTGTCGTCAATGTCCAGGCTACAGCACATGCAGCAGAATAAGGCCCTGAGTTTGCTGGGCTCAGACAGCTTTGAGTGCTCAGATAAAACATGTCTGCGCTCCTCTACAGGGGAGGGGAGGAGATTCATACAGCTGGTGCCCCCCTCCATGGGAAGGCTCAGGTTGCACAAGCTGCTGCGTACGTCCTCTTCATATGCAGCATCAGCAGTTCCTTCTGCAGCCTCTGACACCTCCCTATCCCCCTGCATGTCCTTAGGCTGCCTCTCCCGCTCCTCTGCCGCGGCCTCAGGCCTCCCGTCGGGCTCCTCTGTGCTGACAGTGAGAAACCTCAGGACCACCAGGTTAAGAAAAGCCCCAATTACTGTCAGCCCGACCAAAATGTACATGAAGCTGAATGCAACGTAGGGGGGGTCGCTTCTGGAGAGCGTCTCTCCTCTGCAGCGCCACAAAATCGCCAAAGCCAATGGTGGTGAGCGTGATGAAGCAGTAGTAGTAGGCGTTGAAGAAAGTCCAGCCCTCGAAGTGGGAGAAGGCTGCGGCTCCGATACACAGCGTGCTCATGCATGACAGCAGACCCACCAGGACCATGTTCCCCATGGACACCTCCGTCTTCTGTAAGCCCAGGCCTTGCTTGGCTCTGCGCAGGAGGTAGCGGACTAAAGTGTTGATCCTCTCGCCCAGGCTCTGGAACATGACCAGTGTCAGAGGGATGCCCAAGACAGCGTAAAACATACAGAAGGTCTTGCCAGCATCAGTGCGTGGTGTAGCGTGGCCATAACCTACAAAGTCACAGTATAGTGCAGGTCACATAATGTGTCTGTAAAGATTCAGTCATCAAGATTACTGCTTATTTAACACTGCAAGGCTACACAGGTTTCTATAAAAACTCCTGCAAACACCTTTTTCACTCATTGTGGCTAACTGTATTGCGTGCCAGTTAAGCTGGAGGTCAGAATAACCCGGTTGAAATTGCAAACTTTTGACCTCCAAATGTTCCAATGGCAAACGTACACAACAAACATGGCTGACTAAGACAAGCTGACGCTCTTCTGTCGAGTGCTCACACAACTGAACTCTCAGCAGTGCAGTCTCCTTTCATATATTAACAAAAAAACAGAGGAGGAAAAACACCACACGAGGGAAAAGGCACTGTTGTACATTTTGTTTTACAGCAGTTTTATGCTTGGGAATGTATTAAATATTCCATTCCGTTGCCTCATGCAAATACTTTAGATTACAATAATAACCTTCAACTCAAATTGTTGCACTTCTTTTTTTTTTTCTTTTTTTTTTCCAGCAGGAGGGCAGACATTCTGGAGTTCCGAGTTGTCTGGAACCACAGAATTGGACCTCTCTCTCAGGTAGAAGTTAAGCAGGAATGCTGACTTGCGGTTGAAAATATTTACTCCATCCCTGATTTGCTTCTTTTTCTCACCTGATGTGCTCTACAGTGGGATTTGTTGCCAGGTTTTGGAGTTATCAACCGTAGAGGTGGCTGCCGTCTTGTTTGGTTTGGAAATAGGTGGAGCTTTGATTGTGGTGCCAAAAAACAGTTTGAAAAACTCAACTGCAGCATCTCTTTCCACAAACCATGACCAGTTACTCAGGTTAATCCACATACCTTCCTATGAGCAGTTGCACTAAGGAACTCATCTCTGTCTACTGAACTACACACATACAACTGAGCACAACAACTGTGCTTCGACTAGCAAGGGTATACGTTTGCATATGGATGTTATGGACTACCAATATTTGAACTTGCTTGCGTGAACCTTTGGAATGAAGTCACATTAGATGATTTCCATGTGTCCTCTCCAAGGCTACATCTCCCCGGCATGCTGTAATAACATTTGAGTGGCTGCAAATTTGATCGTTGACATATCAACTGCCAGACATGCAGGAGTCGAGAGCTGATAATTTCCCACCACGTTTGTGGTACAGACTGACAGCCCTGATAACTTCAGTCTTTCAGATCACTTCCTCCTCTCTCTCTCTTCTCTTACGTTTCCTCTATTGCCTGCACTATAATGTTATTTTGTCCATACCGACACATTTTGTACTTCTACTAACAAGGGTATAGATAAAGATAAGATATCAACATCCCTCTGCTGATTTTGAGAGAAAATCGTTCACAAATTTAAAACAAATAAATAGTTATCACTCTGCTAGTGCTTCATTCCAAAGGTGGGTTGTTGTGTCCCTACCAATGTTTGGACCCAACCCACGCCCCAAATGTCTACTAACGATCTACTTCACGGATGAGAAGACCATGCTCATGGCAACATGGGACGCAAACATTAGTGGCGTCCTCTGAGTTTAGTTTGCTTAATGAACTGGCCACTCTCCCTCCTGCACAGTGATATGGTTGGCGTCCTCAAACAAGTTCTAATCAGACAAAAGAAAAGGACGGCCGGACCAAGGGTGCATGGGGTCTGATAAAACTGTCCAGGAAACATGAAACAGGAGAAACGTCCTTTCAGCTTCATATCTTTGCTATGGTTCATTAGCTAAGTGGTCATATTCCTCCACTCACAAAGACTTAGTGACCCGTCTAAATAATTCCAAGAGTAATGGACGCTATGCAAAACTAATTTGCAAAAAGAGACGGCACACTGATGTGGGTATATGAAAAGTTGAATAAACTGATCAGTGTTTCCAATGTTTTATTTTGGCTCTACAGTCAGGTCAAATTTGATTTATGCAGACCAACATCACAAATCACCAACTTCAAAGTGCCAGTCTTTGCCAAATGTCATTGTTTTATTGGGTCAGTTCATGTTTTCTCATGATGTCACTTTCCGCCACAAACACAGTGGGGCATAGAGCAGCTGAAAAGTCAGATATTTCCCTGAGGAGCTGGTAGGGACCAAAACTGAGCTATGATAGAGTGAATACTGGAAACACATTTGTCACGAGGCCAAAAAAGCGGACTCCAAATGAACGACAATGACAGAGGAGTCATATGCTTTCAGGTTGATTTTATCAAGTCAACATAAGTACAGTTCAAGTATATTTCCAGAGTTTATGGAGTAAGCACACTAATATCAGTTTACTTTTTAATCCATTTTTAGATTTTTCTGTACTTGTCAGTATAAACCATGTCTACTACATTTCAACTTAACTTCATTAAGTACTGTATATCTCTGCTTGGCACATACAAAGTAAACTAAAAGCGTACTCTCACATTTTTAGTTTTAAAAAGTCTATTAATAGCACGCTTGAATAAATGACTGTTCTGTAAGTGTTTTCAGTTATACAAGAACAAGTGCATGTTTTTGAGTATCTCTGTGTTCCTGAGTCTGGATCTGGGCACTAGCAGAGTTTTGTAGACCACTTCTTCTTCCTCTTCTTCTTGATCTGGCTCTTGAGACCTTCTAGCTGTGTCTTCATGGAGCTCTCTTCCTCCCTCCAGCTCCTCCTCCTCCTTCTCCTGGAGAGTCTTCTTGAGGCCGTCAGTGGCTTGAGGGAGGGATGTCTTGTCCTCCTGCCACTCGATACGATGGCTCTCCAACTGCTGCCGGCTGTTTTTAAGAGCAGTCAGGAGGGTGTAGTCTCTCCTGTTCCTGCTTGTCAAGCTGAGCCACATGTAGAGCTCTGGATTTCTCCGCCTCTTCAAGCAGGGAGGTTTTTCTTTGCTGTCAGTGGAGGCGCTCTGTCTGCAGATGATGAAAATACTTCCTGGTCTCTTCATGTTCTTCGAGCTGGGCGCAGTGAGAAGCCTGGGCTCTTTCCACAGTCATTCTGAGCGTCCTCCTCTTGCCTTAGAAGAGTTTTGTTGATCTTGCTCAGTTTGTGCAGCAGCTTGTGAACTTGAGCCAAATAAAAGGTCGTCTCCTCCAGCTCTTCTCGCTCTTCCGAGATTTTCCTGCAGTGATGGAGGCCCGCTTCAGCAGTTTGTATGACAGCAGATATTTCTCTATTTAAAGGGCCTATCATGTTTGGAAGTATCATATTCCACTCTCATCACTCCCTGGACCCTGAACATAGCTTTTCTATCTGACCTGGACTCATTCTGACACAGGCTGCTTCCATTCTCTGCCCATCCCGTTGTTTTGAGACCAACTTTGATATTTTATAACTACCTACTTGCTTCTATGTGCTTCTTTTTTGTTTAGCATTGTGTCAGATTTTATTCCTGACTGTAGAAAATTCCTGTGTGCTTCATTAAACTTGCTGAACTGGACACTGCCTTGCGCCACTTGGTTTTTTTTTTGGACTCCAAAGGATAAAACCGATTGAGTATTCGATCACAACAAATCATAAAAACAGAAGCTTTATGTAACCCACTGCGTCCTCCTCTCTGTACACAGAGGTCAGTGATCAACACTTCCTCTATGACAGACAGGGATTGAAAGTGTCAACAAACTCATTCCTCTCCATTACCTCGACTTCTAAGGGTCAGGATAGGAAGGCGAGGTCACGTCCCTCCCTGTGAACCACTAACTTTCAGTGAAAAAAATACATTATGGTTTATTAAATGTTATTATGAATATTTTATCACTTTACTAAATATACACTTGACACAACACTATCATTAAGATTGATGTTTCATATCATACCATATATATGGTACCATGACAATATTTGATATTTGATATTTGATAGTTCGTCACTGTTGTGTTATATTGTAACTGCTGCCGCCAATCACACCATGTCACTTTATTTCATTACTTGTCACTTTAACTTGCCATTCACATCTAACTATTCATGCAACAACTGTAGTTACCTCCTTTTTTACTTCATTATATTTTTAGGTATATTTATCTTTGTTAATCTTTCCTATTTACATTTGTGCCTCTCACTTGATCCGTTCTCTTTGTGCTGCTGCAACACTCCAATTTCCCCTCTGGGGATCAATAAAGGATTACCTTACCTTATCTTACCTTAATATTAACATGTATTAACTTTATAGATATAATATATCTTAGCTTATCTTGATCAAAAGATTAAAGGTCCATTTTGTAAGAAAAGTTGATTTTTCAGTCTCATTCCTAACTGGCAGGACGGGTCAGTATCTGGGGAGTTGGGAATGAGACTCGAATATCAATTTTCTCACTAAATGGACCCTTGATTTTTCTGTGTACTTTCTCAGAATATATACTTAAGTATACATTCATTAAGTACACCTCTGATAATTAGGCTATATTAAAAGTAAACTGAAAGCAGACTGTTGTTTTAAAAAAGTTACAGACTTTAAACTATCATTATTTATTATTTATCATGCAAAACATAGATAAGAACACAGAGATACCTGAGTAACAATCACCTTCTGAGGAGCTCAAATGGAAGCTGTTAGTTTCATCCTCTGTGCAGCACACAGGCTGTGCTCGGCTGAAGTAGTATATGTAGTATAGTAGTAGTAGTATTCAGTGTCGCTGTCTGCCCTCCATCTATGTGCTCACTCTGTTCCAGTCACATGTTCATCAACACAGGCCTACAATAGACAGACCTACCATCACAAGCCTCATCAGGACCCTGACATGTTTACAACGCAAACTACCATCACATGTCTGAGTTTTGCTCTTTGGTCTTACCTACACTACTTTAAGTTAGTTAGGGATAATTTAGTGTTTCGAATCACTGTTCATTCTGTGACACGTGAAGTATTATTTTGTGTTTTGTGAATATTTTTGGTCCCCACGCTTAATGCGACAGGGTTAGCAGTGTATAACAGACAGGAAACACCTTCCATTCGTGTTTCCCTCTCATTTTTTACGTGACATTTCTCCCAGTGTATACAACCTATCAACCCTACTACTGGGTAATGTTTCACACCAGAAAATAGATTTCTGGTGGAATATCCCTTTAAGTAATTTTACACACAGTACTGGTCATTAAGTTATCGTTTATTGTTTACACGGTGTTAATCGGTGGGAAATCGTCCGATGACCACAGCATACGTCCTTTTCTGTTCCTAAATCACAGGCAATGCAGGAGGACCCCCTCGTAGTAAGTCTCCCCTGCTCCTCTCCAAAGTGGATCCACAAGCTGGGGCCCCGTTACACGGCTCCAACTTTTTTTTGTGCTTGTTGTCAGTTAAGAAGCAGCTATGGGTAAACTCTTACTTACCGATAGTGGTGATCACCGTGATGGCAAAGTAAAAGGAGCCGGTGAACTTCCACTGCCTCCCGGCGCGGTGCGGCTCCGCCTGGACGACCACTCTCTCGATCTCCCTGTAGTCATCCTCGGTGAAGTCGTACTTCTTCTTCAGCTCGGTCAGCTTCTGCTCCAGCGACTTCTTCTTTGAACTCTCACTGTCCGACTCCAGCGCGTCAAACACGGCGGCTCCAATGAGCAGGTAGAGGACGATGGAGAGGATGAGACACAGCGTCCTGATGTTCTGCGTCTTCATCCTCAGCTCCGGAGTGCGCGCTGAGCGGAGGGAGGCAGGGGGGAGGAGGCAGGGTGCTGGAGGCTGTGGCAGGGTGCTGGAGGCTTTAGCATGGGTGTTGGAGGCAGGGTGCTGGAGGCTGGAGGCAGGGTGCTGCTCTCAGGCACGGACGCACAAGAGCATCATCCATCCATCCAACATGTTGCCGTGTTAGGGCCCCTCTGCCCTGCTAGGATTACAACATGACACTATACGTGGCGTGCTGAAATTGTAGCCTGTTCTGTTGTGCATTCAGGTGTCTGCATAAGTTACCTGAGCTCAGCAGCTGGCAGCACTTTGGCTTTCCACAGGACGTTAGTCTAATTTAGAGGTGCCCACACGGCCTCATTGACCTTAAAAGTATCTGGTGCATAGGCTCATATGATCCTGTCCTTTACAGGTGCTGGCTCACAGGTGTGAACGGTTGTCAGTCCCGTCACAGTACACAATGTGCTGCAGAATGATGTTTGTGCTGTGAGCTGTTTGGGCAAATAGGTGCAGCAGAGGGA
The DNA here is from genome assembly GCF_900880675.1 of Sparus aurata. NCBI lineage: Eukaryota > Metazoa > Chordata > Actinopteri > Spariformes > Sparidae > Sparus > Sparus aurata. The sequence goes on from NC_044192.1 coordinate 29,713,922, forward strand.
TATTTCCAAAATCTGAGTTTAAAGGGTATAGTTAACCGAAAAAAAGTTTTTAAAAAAGTATACATTATCTTTTCACCAAGGTGCCGATGGAATTTCGGTGTGTTTGGTCTTCAAAATTAAACATTTTGCACCACAGTAAAACAGCACAGCTGAACTATCCTATACAGCTGAAGTAAATGGGGACGTATAGAAAATGTGCAAAAAACAGAATAAAATGGCTCCATACAGCTTGTCCCGCATAATCCAAGTCTCTGGAGGCTCAAACATCCCAAATTTCTTTGGAAAGACATTATTGCACCCTCACTGTGCGGTCGAGCTTGGTTTTTTAAATTTAATGTTTAATGTTTGAACAAGTCCCTATCTTACTTCAGCCGTTTAGGAGAATGCTGCAATGCTGTCAAGCTGTGAACATCCAGAAATGTTTGGTGAATTACAAAATTTCAAGTGACTTTCCATCAGCATGTGAGTGAGCAGATAACGACTGCATTTTAATTTCTAGGGGGAACCTTGCCTTTAATATCAGAATGCACAACCATGGCTTGTAATCACTCATTGAGCTCTACGTGGTCACATTCCTGCCTGCACCAGAGAGCTGCTGCAGCCACCAGAAGGGTGGCCTCAGTTTCAGGGTGGCCTCAGTTCAATTTCTTCTATTTTTAGTTTTTATTTTAGTTTTTTATTTTAGTTTTTCCCCCCTGCTCTTCTTGTGTTTAATGTCTACAGGCACATGTGTTTACATTATTGCCTCGTGTCTCTGTGATTGAACGGGGCTTAATAAAGTTACCTACTTACTTACTTCTGTGTTGTACAATAAGAGCAATGTAAACCAGACTCAAATTCCTTGAATCTTCACATAAACCGAGGCCAATAATCAGTCATTAATCGATGATCATCAACAATATTTAAATCGGAGACACACATTATTTAAATCAGAGTACGCTTTGTAATGTCATAAAACATGTATGATGTGGGTTCTTGTTGGATAATATGACATATTGAGCTTTGACTGATTTAATATATATATAAATATATTGCATAAATATGAATGACGAAATGTAGTAAGTAAAATTAACATTTCCCCTTAGCATGCAATTTATATGAGCACATGAGTGTGCTGGCATGTACTTTGGTAAGTGACTTTTGTGATTTTAATATTATATTCCTGGTATTTGGTCATGGTAATGGTATGGTAAAAGTATTGTCAGTGTTGGTCAATTCTGAGAGCTTTGCAAATCTGAAAAGGGAAGAAAAATGTAAATAATGATCTTAAGTAAGCAAAAAATAAATCAGTGCAGGCTGGATATCCAAGATTTTTAAAGCCACTTTACCCCAAATCGGACTTATTTCTTTTCCGTATGTTTACAGGGCTGCCACAGCAAAAGTAAATGTGTTGCAGATTTTCTCGCAGCTGTGAATCACTGACCCAGTGTTTGGAGAGGTCTGGGACACACAAGTGTCAGAGTGTGTGTGTGTGTGTGTTGTGTCGCTGGCTGCAGAAACAGCTGGCCTTTACAGACTGTACGCTCTTGATTATTTTGCCCTGTGAAGCGTTCATGTGCGGAGTATTCACAATACGCTCGGCTAAAGTATTACTCTGAGCGATGAAGCATTAGCCGGTGGCGGCGCTGACCTTTATCAAGCACACTTAGTCGCTGAGTGATCCAGCGAGCCTTCATCATTAACTAAGTCCAACGCGCAGACTGAGTGAGAAAGTGGAGATGATTTGTGTATCAGCGCAGCAAAACAGAGGCCTGCTCCTCGGAGCCTCGCTGAGGTTTTCGGTGGCATCTGGTGGGTTCTTGCTCAGTGTCATGCTAATTGGGTTCACAGCACAGCAACCAGAAAATAGGCTGTCTGCTGTTGCTCCATGCTGCAAGTTATTTCACTTTCATATCCTGCGTGAAGTTCCCATCTATTTCAGGAGGGCATTCCAATTTGTGGGGCCTATTCATGCACTAAAGCGGGCCATAAAGAGCCCGAGATCTGTCATTAAAATCCACGTTTATTGCCTCCATTCCATATAGAACATATGGCTATCTCCACGCTGTGTTTATATCTTCCAGAGACAGCGCAGGACCTTATCCTGCTTTAGTAAGCACAAATGAATCTACTGTCTGCTGCCGAGCAGATGTGAACACGCAGACGCGTCTTGATTTTCTCCACTGGAACTGAGAGCAATTATCTCCTTTTGAAAGGAGTCCCTGAGAGATAACAGCCCCGCCAGAGTCCACTCATTGAGCGCATACAGTGCTTACATCAGTATTATACAACATCAACCCCTTATGTTAATTTCACATTGTATGTGGGAAACAAATAAGCCACAGAACAAGTTTAAAACAGCCACAATTAGAAAAATCAATTCAGCTGTGTATTGCACAGTCAGCAGAAAGGAGAAGAGACGTCTTTTTAATAAGGATCCTGTGGTTTAACAGCTCTTCAGTCACAAAGTTATGATGCCCGCGTTATCTGATGTCCTCATCTCATATCTCTCTGTTCTACACAATGATGCATAAAGCCCTCTATCTCCCACAGGAAGGCATTAAGGGCAGGATGTCCACCGACTGGAGTCAAGACACTCATCTGTCCGAGCGCCATCGACGTTGAATATGGGGAGGGGGAAATACACTGTGAACATGATGCTGAGTTTACACTGATAACAGCAGGTAGAAATAAAGACGGTCGTTGGATGATCATTTAGCACGGAGACCAGGTGTATTTTTAACATCAAAACAACATTTAAACACGCCTGTTTAATTAAAAATGCTTTATATCAACTTGCGGGATAATGTCGAGTGTGATAGAGGGCAGCAGGCCTGAACTTTGCAGCTAGTCATTTGAGACTTATTAGCCAAAAGGGCAGAGACATCATCTTTAATTCCCCTACATCACCTTCAGAGAGAAGGGCCTTGTTCTGGTGAAGGCACCTGTTGAGAGGATGGTTGTGTGTGTGTGTGTGTGTGTGTGTGTGCGTGTGTGTGTGTGTGTGTGTGTGTGCATTATAATAAAAGTTATTAACCTGTATTACTCTTTTCTCAAACAGCATATATCAGCTGACTTCACTTCTGAAAATACACAAAAATGCTTCATCTAAATTGAGAAATTTGGAACTTTATCCAGAGATACCTTGATAAAATGCCTTGATGTTTAAAAATCACTAAACATTAAGTAGGCTTTTGTGGGATCAGTTGCTGTAATGCACACGTGAATTTCAAATATTTGACAAATCGATCAAATTAGTTTATTAGATAAAGGTGATATTGCGATTGGGATTTTTCTTCTGTCTAAAGCCTGAAATACTGCCTGTAGTGTCTCATATTCAGGATTATAATATTGAGGAGATTTTCGTGGGTTTTCTGCAAAGGTTAGGTAAAAACCACTTAGAATGCACAATGTGACGTTATAGGTAACCCTTAATTTGTACCTACATTTATTAATTACTGTGCAAATTCTGAGATTTGCCTCAAATTTAGGCTTAATTAATAAATAAGTGGGTTTTAACATATTTAAAGGATTATCTACACAATTTGAGGTGCTAAAAACTCGATGAAAATGAATCTTGATTTAAAAAAAATTAAGGTTTTTAAGTTTGTGAGGGAAAGCTTTTGGTGCAGATAGATAATTCTTTTAAAAACGCATGAACATATCCACCGGTGACCTATCCAGTTTAGTCTCAATAAAACGCCTTGCTTGGATTTGAACGAGGTCTAACTGCTCATCTATTGATTGTCCTAATGAAATGACCATGGCTGCAGTCATGGCAGCTCATATTTCTCACTCCTGACTGACTGACTGATACTGAGGCCTTAAACTTTGTAGTCATGTGTTTTTCGGTCATTGCCACAACTGAAGTAGATGGGGACTTATTTTAGAATATAAAAAAAACACACACAAAAACAGCCCATCAAAACATAAAACAGCTCCACTCAGCTTGTCAGTGTGTCCCTCATGTCTTCTCTATGTCAGGCTGCCTGGACATACAGCTGATCTTGTGGCAGTTTGACCCCAAAGTAATTCACGTGCTGTTAAAACAACCAGAACTCGGCTCTTAATGTTTATCATATGTAACATCTTCACTTTTCAGCCACTGTATTATTAACTGTGCTTGTTTCTGCTCCAGTCACAAGCCCACAACATGATCCGATGATGTCACCCTCCTGTCTGTGGGTGGTGGTTGTCTCTAGTTAGGTTTCTATTCTGTGTCAAGGCCGTCAACGACAGCCCGAGTTAAAGTGAAAGTGAAACAGACTTCATGTTCGGCACAGTGAGCTCCGATGGGGATCGTGTCAGTGCTGTTCGGCCTCGGCAGACACGTTGTGTCCACGATGGCCTGGTTCTCCTCCACGCAGCTGTACCCGCTGCTGCAGTGGCTGTGGGCCAGATTCTTAATCATACGGCGATGCGTTTTTCGTGGATGGTCTATAGCACTAGGCTGGCGAAAAGATCCCGTCAAAAGCATAGAAGTGCCTGAAATAAGCGACGACGAGGATCCAGATCCGGTGAAAGAGTACCGGGAGCAGGTCAGACCTCCCGGCCACACCGACTGTGAGCCTGGGCCCGGGGACATCCCCGGGAGGACCGGAGCCTCCGACGGAGAGCTGACAGATGACGAGGGTGATGAAGAAGCTGACGAAGGGGAGTACAGAGTCGAGACCACAGATGAGTTGTACTGCGGTTATGATTCATCATGGGAGACTGGGGAGACCCAGAGGAGCCCACCCAGGGGCCCCAACAGGCGGTCAGCAGCGTCCAGATCAGTGAGTACACCGCAGGCCCGCAGCTCAGGCCTTACCCGCTGCTGCTTTCACTTTACAGTAATGTGCTGTGTTTTGAGGCGTGTCTGTTTGTGATCTTGTGGTGACTCTATAATTGGATTATATGATGACAGTGACTTTACTGCAATTTAAGGACAATTACATTTTTCAACACTTTTTTTTTTACCTGGATGACTATTCAGAATCCACTGCAGTGTTTGTTCTTAGACCTAATATGACTACTATATGTGTTAGAGAAGTATTTACACCCTTTACTAAAGTAAAAGTAGGCTACTAATTCCACACTTTTCTCCTGCATTCAGAACCTGACTTCAGTCAAAATGATGTTGTTTTCAGTTTTTGGATGCTTTAACTATCAAAAGTACTCCATCTGCAGGAGGTCGACTGTACACACAGTCGGGTGGTTTCATCCAAAACAATGCGTCATCTTCTTTAAAGTCATCGTGTGTTTGCAGCGTTGCTGTCCCGGGAGATCCCTGCATCACTTACAGCCTGCTGTCAGCTCTGTGACGTTGAATTTTCCTGCTAAACCACGAGCGTTTTTAAATCACTTATTTTGCTTAAGATGTATGAGGATTTGATCAACTCATAAAGGAACACTTCAAATTCAAAAGACTTAAAGATGGAGTGTGTTTTCTCACTGAACACGACAGGTTGGACAAATGGTAACCTGAGAAGTAACTAAGTTACTAAAGCTGAAAAACACAGTGAAGTATAATATTTGCCTCTGATATGTGGAGGAATAGAGGTATAAGGTTGCATAAAATGGAAAGTACAAGTACCTCAAAATTGTTCTCAAGTACACAACAGTACATGTACTTAGTTACATTTCCACCAGTAAATACTAAATGTCTTGAGTTTAAACTGACATGCATTTATCTTCTTTTCACCAGTACAAGTTCAGCAGATTTGAAAGTGCTGCAAAAGACATGCAAAACTACAGGCATGACTACCCTGTAAGTTTTAAATACACACACACACACACACACACACGTATAGCTACTGCGAACACACACTGTCCCATGTTCAGGCCTACGCCGTGTCCACAAACACTGTTCTTTTATGTCTCCCCACAGAACAGGTCACAACGCTGGACAGGACCAGTATCTGTAAGTACACTGCGTGAATGACACATATGACACGCTTATGAACCTAAAATCAAAACATGTCCGCATCGTTTCTTCTTCTTCTGCTTGAACAGGATGACAAGCCTAACCTAAACTTCTACCTCGGATGGAAGCCCTCTGAGCCTGATGGTGAGCCTACAGTTACAAACACACCGGAGTCCACCGACATCAATGAGATAGGCTCTTTATTTGTATTCATCTTATTCTGTGCAACCACATCGACATCTGTTTACATATTGATTTACCTCGGGTCGACAGGCGTCTACATCCACACTTTCCACGACGAATGGGCCGGAAATTATTACGCACTGGAGCATGTACACACCTACATTCAATGGTACATCACTCTATAATCACAGATGTAATGTACAGTGTTCAGTTTGTGTTTCCACCATTTTTTTAAAAACATTTTTCTCTAAAAAGGTTGTTCCCACTGCAAGAACCAGGGGTGAACTATGAGGCCAGTCCCCTGACAAAAGAAGAAATTCAGGTAAACTGCTAAAAAAAAAAAAAAAAAAGAAAAGAAAAGGTTAAAAGTAATAAAAAAAAAATATTCTGACTGACATTCTACCTTTGCCTCAGGGTTTTCTGAATAGCAGCAGTGCGAAGGAAAATCTGCTGAAGTCCTACGTGCTCATGCTGGACTTCTATGGTATCAAGTTGTGTGATGAGAAAACAGGAGAAGTCAAGAGGGCGCACAACTGGAGAGAGAGATTCAACAACCTCGACAAGTGAGCTCTGAATTGTAAGCATATTGTTCACTAAAAGGAAGCGAGCGCTCCCAATAATCTCCTTTTTGTCCGCCTTTTCACTGCTTGTCGTTGACAGTCACACCCACAACAACCTGCGCATCACCCGCATCTTGAAGTGCCTGGGAAACCTGGGTTACGCCCACTACCAAGCCCCCCTGGTCCGCTTCTTCCTGGAGGAAACTCTCGTCCACGGACAGCTCCCCAACGTCAAGGAGAGTGTGCTCAACTACTTTGTGTTCGCTGTCCTCGATAAGAAGGAACGCAGGAATCTTCTCAAGTTTGCCTACTCAAAGTATGACCGTCAAGATGAGTTTGTGTGGTGCCCAAAGAAAATTCAGAGGATTTGGTCGAGGCCTGAGGCCCAGCAGGGAATGAAGAGTTTTTCACCATGAAGATAAAACCAAAGACGAAAGAAGAAGAATCTGTCACCGTGCCCCTTAATCGATACTGACTCTATACAGTATTTACTGCATACTAATGATGAAATGTGTTGCTTTACAATCAGACGGCTGGCTTCAGAATCTCACTGCCACTTAAACCGACGACAGGGACCTTTCAACTGGTTATTTAAAAGGGGGCATGGCACCAGCGCCTTGCATTGTTTCACCCTGGTCATATTTCAGTGATTAGATACCTCTTTGCTATGCATCCTGCAAACAGCCGTGTTTGCAGCTGTTACAAAGAAAATATGTTTTATTTTACTCACTTTCCAAGCAAATGCACATGCTGGCCACATTGATGTCTTTACTGTAGAGGGCAACGGTGCTCCTTTGTCTGGAACTGCCACCAGAGTCAGCAAATTTTTTTTTAGGTTTTTACATTAAAGTGCCTTGTAGCTGCCTTAATCTTGACAAATAGACATGAAAACGTTTTTCCTAACATTTTATATTAACTGTTTTTGTTTTCAAAGGTTTCATATTATGCTATGGTGTGGTGTGCCTAAGTGGCACAAATTAAGAATTGTAATAACTGAGCATCTGTTTGACTTGATTAGCATGAAACGGCTGTTCGTAATTCTCTCTGAAATCTGCTGTTTTCTTGTTTGGATGCTCTGTTTCACACCAAAATGCCTTACGTTACATAGACTCCTCACACTTGTTTTTATTCCCGTTAAAGGTAATTCTTTTTTATTAATTAATTATTTACATTGACCTGTTAAGATTCACGTAACATTTGTGTCAGTTTTTGATCAAAATACTGTAAAACAGTAGTTTTAAGGTAAAATAAGGTGAATTCTACTCTGAATTTCATGTTGGGGACTTACATCATTGGTTAACTGCACTAAAGTGACTGAATGGTAAAGAAGTAGGAGATACAGTTGTCCTTAATTTTGAGTGATATAAGTTGTGCTAATTTCTAACAAATACTTTTTGATTGTTTAGAAATAAAAAATAAAAAAGTGATTTGATTCCAACAACATTTCTCAGTGGTTTGTGTGATCTGTGCTTTGACAAATGCAGGTATGCAGTGTATGGATGCCAAAAAGTCAGCAAGTAGGTACAAAAGCAACCCTGGCATTGGGCTAAATGAGATGTCATGTGACTCTTTACCAGCCAAGATCAACTCTTCCGTGCTTGTTTTACTCAACAACAATGTGGAGGCTAAGCTGTCTTATACATAAAACGACAGACACGAGCACATGTCATCAAACGGGTTTAATTGGTTGAGTTGGAAAAGAAAAAAAATCAGGACATTTCATTAACAACCATAAATGGGGTATGTATGCTGCAGATAGTTGGAGCCATTGCGTTCAAACCTGCTGGACATATAAACACACATATGCAGGTAAACAGTGTTGCCTTATCTTTCATGTTATCCATCTCAGATATATGGCTTTTAATTTCTCTACTTAGAAAAGTATGATTAAAAACATCAGTATATACAGAAATACATTCATATTTACATATTGCAAATGGTGTGTTAATCAGTTACATTATGGTTTTCTTTTTTAAAAAAATGCTTTGACAGGTGAAAGGTACATGTAATAGGACTCTGTACCGACGTAATACATCTTGAACACAAGCAACTTAGATGGCCTTCAGGTTTTTTTGTTTTTCAAAGGTGATGAAAGAAAATTAGAAACTTTTAAGTGACAAAAACAATTACAAACATTGTCGAACTTTATTTCTAGTAGGAACAAAAACTGGAAATTTAACGAAATACTGTCCGTCTACATTTACAGTGATGACTTCAACCGGTGAAAGATTTAAGTGTCTCTCAAAACTGTAATTTAGTGTCCATAAAACAGAGACTAAGACATGCTCTTGTCATTCTCTGCAGTTTTATCACTCTCCTTGTGTGTATCATGTTTACTGTCCTTTTTCTCCTCTCTTTTTTCTCTGCTTTTGCTCCTTTCCCGACGATCCCTGTCTTTGTCCCTGTCTTTGTCCCTGTCCCTGTCTCTGTCCCTGTCTTTGTCTCGGTCTCGGTCTTTATCTCGGTCTTTGTCCCTGTCTTTGTCTCTGTCTTTGTCTCTGTCTTTGTCCCTGTCTTTGTCTCTGTCTTTGTCTCTGTCTTTGTCCCTATCTCTCTCTCTATCTCTCTCCCTCTCTCTGTCTCTATCCTTGCCCCGGTCTTTCCCACGGTCTCTGTCCCTGTCGCGTTCCTTGCTCCGGGATCTTTCCCGTCTCCTGTCTCGCTCTCGCTCCCGATCACGGTCACGCTCTCGCTCACGGTTCCTCCCTCTGTCACGGTCATGGTCCCTCCTGTCAGAATCTCTGGGTCTGTCTCTTTCCCTGTCTCTCTCCCGGTCTCTCCTCTTGTCTGTGTCTTGATCCCTGTGTCGCTCTCCCTCTGTTTCCCTGTGCCTCTCGCCCTCCCTCCCTCTGCTGCGGTCTCTTTCTCGGCTACGTTCCCGATCGCGGTCCCTTTCTCTGCCTCTATCCCACTCTCGCTCTCTGCTCCACCGCTTTACCTGGCCCCTGTCCCAGGACGGCCTGCCAGGATGGGGGACTTCCCGTTCTCTTTCCCTCCGGCGGTCCTCAGACAGCTCCCTCGGCCTTTCTTCAGAAGGTTGTGAGGGACCAGGAGCAGGTTCTCGGTGGCCTCCCTCAAAGCGACTGAAGCGATCTCCACTGCGGGGTTCTGAGTCCTCTCGGGTGGAGCTGCTCCTCCTTCTCATTTCAGGAGAGTGGCGGCGCCAGTGGTCATCCCTGTGCTGGTCTGGACTGTGGGCTCCCATGCGAGCTGGAGGACCTAAGGGTGCCTCTGAAGGAGTCGGCAGTAACGGCCCGCTGTGGCGAACAGGTCGAGCCTCGTCAGAGTATTTATCTAAGCGGTACCGCTCCGATCCTCCAAATTGGTGAGATGGGTGGGGTCTATTCTCATGAAGGAGAGGACCTCTGTGCTCATCAAAAGATCCTCTATGTGGTGGCGAGGAGTGTGGTCTTGAGCTCCCATACTGGTTATGTGTACTGAAGTGCTGTCCACTAATCTCGCCACCAGAAGGTTGTCCTCTTCTGTCCTCATACTGGTTAGGTGGAGGTCCTCGGTAAGCTGGACCTGGTGGGGTAGCCTGATTGTCTTTAAAAATGTGGAGAGAGTTTGGATTCTGGTCCACATTTAGCTTAAAGGAGTTTGAATTGTCTTTATTATACAGTTCTGCGGGACCTCGCGGTTGGTCTACCATCGAGGGTTGAGTCCCATGGTCACCATACTGAGATGGCGGGGGGCCCCTAGGCCCTGGGAAGTGGGACGGAGGAGGGAGTCTGTTATCAAAGTGAGCAGGAGGTGGCCCTGTGAAGGGTGGAGGGAGACCTCTGTTTGCAGGGAAACTGAATGGTGGTGGAGGTCCAGAGAATCTAGGTGGAGGTAAACTGTTCTGTCCATCAAAAGCAGGAGGTGGGGGCATGCCTGGAGGGGGGCCTTGCTGTCCAAGTCGCTGTGGGGGAATGGAGGGATCAAATATTCGGGGTGCAGGGCCTCTCTGGGCCATTGGAGGGAATGGTGGTGGTGGCCCTCTGAGAGGCATAATATTCTGAGGTGGTGGTCCAGGAAGAGGCTGCTGCTGCAGAGGTGGCTGTGTGCCTGGCCACTGGTTCTGATAGGGAGGATATGCAGCTGGAGGTGGACCGTATTGCTGGCTGCTGTCACCCTGCATGGGGGGAGGACCCCGTACATGGGGAGGAACATGGATTGGGGGTGGGGGTCCCTGTATAGGAGGGGGGCCTGACATTGGAGGAAGACCCTGTATAGGTGGTGGCAAAGACATTGGTGGAGGCCTTATCATCAGGTTTTGACCCTGCATCAGATGTTGCGGGGGGAAGTTGGACGGTGGCGGAATGTCAGCTGGAGGTCGGTACTTGCTGTCGAAGCCTGACGCTGACATGTGATGCGGCATGTGATGGGATTCAGTGTCAACCATTGTTGTGCTCTGAGTGAGTACTGGTATTGTTGAAGTTATTGTGGATGTGTTCGTAGGCTCATAATAACTTGTGGTTGGTATATCTTGACTATTTTCCTCATAGTCCTCAGCAGCTTTTAAAATACTGGCAGCGTTTGGCCAAATACTGTACTTGTCCATCTCTGTTTCCTCCTTGATTGGCTCAGCTTCCTCAGTTTTTACTTCTTTTTCATCCAAGTAGTTGACCTCCATATCAGGTTCCACCTCCTCTCCTAATAATGGAATTGACACCTCCGTCGTGACAGAGTCCATGAAGGGTAGCATCTCGCTTTTCACTTCCTCTTGAGACAATAATGTCTCTGGGCCTTGTGAGGAGTCTGGGAGTTCAGTTACATTAGAGAGCTCGGGCTCTTGAGCCACAGGTTCTAAAGGAGTAGATTCCGGCAAGAAAGAAGATGTCTCCTCCATCTCCTCAGGTTCATCAGATGGCCTCCTGACAGCTGCAGCCTGGCGAGGATCCCTGCTCTGACGGGGATCTCTCTTCTGGTTGATCAAGGGAGCGACTGATGAAGACTTCACTAGTTCCTCAACCTTTTTGCCAAGCTGCAGCAGCTGAGTACTGGCCAAGAGGGATTTGGTTGGTTGAGTTACGAGCGTCTCTGGGAGTGTCAATGACGCAGCAGGTGTCACGGAAGACAACATTTGCTGTTCTTCCTGTTTCTGGAATGTTTGATCACCAATCTGTTTAAGGCTCTCCAAGATCTTTTGTGGATCAGGTATAGGTTCAGCTGCAGCTTTAGCTAGACCAGGTACTAAAGTTTTTACATCGTCAAAGAGGGAGTCATCCTCTGGGTCATATGCCACATCATCACCTTCATTTGACACCACCTCAGGCAGCTTAGACACTTCAGGTTTGCTTACTACTTCAATAGGCTTTTTTGACACACTATAACCCCTACTGGGGTCATATTCTTCTTCCGGATCATATGGTCGGTCATCTTCGTCCTCCTCCACCTGTTTCTCTCTTGAACTCTGTGCAAACTGCCGCACAATGGGGTCTAGCATTGTAGCGGGGGGTATGGAGAGTTCCCCGCCCTGATCAGATGGCGAGTTGGAAGCTTCAGAGTCATGCTTTTTCTTTCTAAAAAGAGTGTTTAGGATAGTCTGAAGAGGAGAGGCAGTTGCTGCAGAGGAAGCAACAGAAGTGGATGACGATGGAGAGTCTTTTCCAGTAGTAGTGGATATGGCTGGAGCTTTGACAGAGGAAATGAGGGAAAAGATGGAGGAGGGGGTCACAGTGCTGTTTGAGTTCTCAGAGGAGCTGGATGGGGGTGACCCTGGAGGAGTCGTGCTGAAAGGGATTTCAAGACTCTGTCGTGTGGTTCTTTCTGCTTTGACCAAAAGAGATGACTTTGGAAGACCAGTGTCATCGGCATCTTTGGTTTGAGTCTTGGACCTTTTCTCTTCGATTTCCGGCATCAAAGCAGATCGCTTTCTGTCCTTCTGGCAGATCAGCAACCCAAGGAGGAGGTTTGGACGAGCTGGTTCAAGGCCTGCAAGATAGACAAAGCAGCAGTTTTAGAGAGGATTTGTATACTTAAATTTAGACAAAATAGACTTTACAGAAAGATAACACGGGTGAAATGAGAGCTTCCCCAATACACACAGAGAGAAACAGTAGCACTAATGGGCTTTATTAGTTATGAAGCCTAAGTCTTATCACGTTTTAAGTGTATCCTTTTTTTTTTTTACAATAAATGATAATGTACATGAATGTGCAGGTTTCTTAGACTATAATTCAGCCAGAGTCAGCAGGCATTTAATGTATTGAATTCAAAATCCAAAGCAAAAGCCTGACATTGGTAAATACGTGCCAACGGCTGAGAGGCATTTGTTATAAATAGTGTGTAGGTAGGTGTCCGAGGTGATTTGTAGAGCCAAACTTAACACAATTAAAATGATTCTGAATCATTCACCGGGCAACACTAGACTCTATCATGGAATTGTCAAAAAACAAATGTGAGACAGACAGTAACAGATGGTACACTTCAATATTATTCTGGTTAATTAGTTCCTGTTGAAATTTCATTTGGGATCACTACCAGCCAGGCCACAGAAACATCAGACTAATTTGAAATGTGTAAATGTTTATTTCTAAACTCTCTACTCTCTTCATATAGGGAATAACCTCACACGTCCAATATTCTCTTGTTGAGGCACAATATGCAATAAATCTACTGATGAGAAGGACAACCTTTGTACTTACCACAGCTGGGTAGTTATGTGTGTACTCTTAACAATGTTGTAAAATCACTGGTTGAAAAGTATATATCTATAGTATAGATAGCTGATTCTTCATTTAGTAGGACATGTTAAGAACATTTATGGTTCATTCCAGCTGTGCAACACATTGTATGAACACCAGTGAGGGATAAGATAAGTGACCAGTTACCTCACAGCAGTTTATTGATTTAACAGTTCTGTTTATGTAGGAGCCAAGTCTTACGAAACAAAAGGCTGAAACTGGACTCAAATGGCACCAACCTGAGATTCAAACTTCCTTTATTAGAAATGAGTGATACAAAGTCAGATACACAGCAGAGATCACAGCAGCTGTTACATGCACTGACGGGGTTATCAAGGACAAACTCAACAAGATGTGTGAGTGCCCCCTACAGTACAAACCCATGAATCAAACAAGCTCTCATTTCAACCTGGTTCCAATAACAAAGGTTACACTAAATATACTCACCACAAGTACAATGACAAGAAACAACTAAATGTAACAGCAAAGACATTTAGATATATTTATGTTTATGTCACCACCAAAGTATTTGTGTATCCCTTAAGATGCTTACCTGGCCCATCAAACGGTAAGAGTTTGGAGGGTAATGGGTCCTTTGCGTCCAGAGGGATGAGATAGAGATCTTTGATGCGACGGTTGTTGTTAGCCACCACACCAAATCGCTTCCTGCTGCTAAAGTAAGAGAAGAGAGAAACATACGCCACCTCCTCTTCCTCTGTGGCTGGATGGAAACGGATCAGACACAGTTCCTGCGAACACAGAGAGATCAGACACCGGTGTATAAGTGATACAGGGCCTTTAAATACAAAATGTTAAGGGTTTATACAAAAAATTCACTGAACAAACCTTAGAAAGCGAAGTTTTCAGTTTCCCAACATAGTCCCAAACTGTGTTTGGAGATATACGTCCCCCAACATGAATGGTGTCTGGCAAATCCTGCACAACATTGACAACATTAAGTATGATGCTTTTGCTTGTCCAAAGTATTTTCTTTTTTCAATAAATCATGAGTTTAAAGTTAAGTATGAGCCATATAACCACAGAAAAATAACTAACCTCCTTCAGATGTTCAAAGGACCCTGACACCAGATAAGCCTTGGTCACAAACTTTGCTACCCCCTGCATGTTAATGAGTCCTTTCCAAATCTTGTCTTGACCATGGAGGAAGATTGCCGTCTCACCCTCAGGAGGAGGCTCAGATGTACTGTAAAACAAAATCATCTTTAAAAAAACACCCAAGTCTGAAGCTGTACAGTTTATCTTCTATGCGTCTTTTTCTGAAACAATACAACATTGCCTTATGAATCCTGTTTAGAAATAGAATTATACATATATATTCTCACGCAATATTAGCACACAGTACACAAAATATGCTGCTAACAAATGTCAATACACCCAAATGCCAGGATGAGCTAATTCATAACACTGTGGTGTGATTGAGCACCTTGTTTTTGATGGTTTGGACGCAGCTACTGAAGGTGGTGGAGCTGGGGGCATCGGCAGTGGTGCCTTGGGTGGGACCTCTGCTGGAGCACTGACAGGAGCAGGGAGTGGTTCTATTGAGCTGTTGATGGGTTTTTCTGGAGCGGTGTAGGTGACAGTCACACCAGAGCTGTGCCTGGCCATACGCGGGTCTCTGCGGGTAATGGTGACAGACGACACGGCAGGGATGACAGGTGTGGGGGCAGATGTTTGCATCATATTTAGTTCCTCCTGATGAAGCTGCGGCTGTGAGTCTGGGACAGCTGGCTCCAGGTTAGCCTGGTAGGACTGAGGGGCCGAGTGCTGGTAAGCTGTGGAGACCTGTGGTTGGCCAGCAGGAGAGACATCCCCAGACCTGGATGAATGCAACTCCTGTCTGGGCAACTTGGTTTCAGGTTTCTTTGTCAGCTTGGCTTTCTTAGCTGCCGGCTCGTCTTCTGTCTTCTGACCTAGAGGGTGGAATTCAAAAACACTGGTCAAGTTATCTGTTGCTTGAGCACTCACGTTTAATCCACTGGATGACTGTAACCTTCTGAGCCTCTTATTTACCGGTGCATATTTTACAGTTGAGGTCGAAGAGATGAGTCCTGTGTTCAGAAGTAGTGTCTTTGAGCATGCTACTGAAAATGTCTGGCATGCTGCCGCCACTGTTCCCCTCCACAGCAGAGGGCTGAGCTGAAGCTGAAGGAGACTCGTCTTGGTCCTGTGGACACAGAGAAACAAATCTGTCAAATCTTTCACATAACACCTATAAATCTGTCTTATTATGATGTACAATGTTGTAATTGGTGCATGGTGGATGCAAGTGGGTTTAATGCTTAAAAAGAAGGAAGTAAGTCAAAGCTCGTGAAAAGGAAGAAACTACATTGAAGAACAGGATAGTTGGCAAGATAATTAAGCTGTATTTGCCAGATTGTTCTAACAGTTTGTGTGCTAAGAATCCCGTGCAGAGGTGAAAGAAAGAAAAGTGTGAAAGCTTAAGAAAGACAGCATGCCACCACTTACTGCAGCAGAGGCCATGCGAGCAGAGGAAGTGTTGGCAGAGATACATACATCTGCATCTGATGTTGGTGGAGCATCTTCCATATCCATGCTATGTGAGCCAGAGTCATGCCTGTTGCCCAGTTTGGACTGCCCCGAATGGGCTCTTGCACTGGGAGACTGTGTCTGCAGGAGACGACAAAATACACTGTAGCAATCGTACACATACTCTACAACAGTTTGTTTAACTACAAACTCTCCTGTGCTTGGTGGTTGGTGTAACTGAAGCAGTATTTACCTCATGAGCATCTGGCTTCCTCCACTCTGAAATCTCTTTGGAAAGCAGCTCTTCAGCACTCAGTCTCACCAGTCTGAAGGGACTAACCTCACCACCCACCACCCTGTAGAACAAGCCCTGAGACAAACATACCTCACAGCATTAACATCTCAACTTGACTGACATCAAGTAAATTCAGAAAACAAAGGCTTTTCAGGCTGTCGGAACTGCCTGTATATGCTCAACATTGTAATCACAACATGTGTACTAGATTATAAACATAAGAGCATGCACGTTTCCCTTGACTCACTTTGTTTTTTGGATCCTTCAGGTTGAACATGAGGGATCTGTATTTATTCTTGTACTTGCTGTCGGTGCTAAGGCACAGGTTGAACATTTCCTTTTCAATTGCAACTGCCAGCCTTCCCACCTCACTCTCAGTCATATTCAGATCATCACTGTCGCTCACCCTGGTGTTAGCAAACACAACAAACATCGGTGCTTGTTTAAAAGGTATTAAGCCAAACATTTACCACAGGTATTTTAGTAACAACTTAAGTACTCTGAAAGAGGTTTTGTGGGACTTACCTCTTGTAGAGGATGTCTGTCAGCGAGCGGCGGATGTTCTGTCTCATCTGGTTGTTGGGTGGAGGTGGCATGGGAGACGCAGGGGGCACTGAAGCGGCTGGATGTGGAGGTCTGGAGGAAGAGTGACTGGAGGGAGCTGAAGAGGCTGAAGAAACTGGAGATGATGGGACTCTGGAGGATGAGTGACTGTGGGATGGCACATCCTTTTGCTGTGGCTGCTTCTTAGGAATAGTGAAGTTGGACTTGGTGACCCTCAGCGCTCCTGTCACGTGGATCGGACCTGGAGGGTAGAGAGACTTGGTATGGACGGGAGACGGGCCTGGTTTCTTGGACTTCGCCCCAGTTTTACTAGGCGGTGTTGCAGGTTTCTTGGATGCCTTTGAGCTTCTAGTCTGAGAGGAAGGCTTCTTGTCCTTCGGGGAAACCTTGGCTGCTCTGGTCATCGGGGCCTTCTTGCTTCCTTTGACTGGTGTTGCTGATGCTGAGGGTTTCTCAGGAGCCGGGGCCGGTTCCTTCTCTTTCTGCTCTTTTTCACTCTGCTTCTCTTCTTTGGGAGGAGCTGGGAACAAGAACAAAACAAGGACACAACATTTTAAAACATGCCATCATTTACCATAAAAGCAGATGCAACATGTGGTGTGACAGTATTTTACTGACGCTGCAAATAATGTAGTGTTCTGGTCTATAACACATTTTCGCAGCTGAAAAACCTGCAATCAGAAAGTGAAACATTGCAAAATTTATGAGGCCCTCCACCAACTGATCACACATTGAACACCTTTCACATCATTACTTGTGTGCACACATTGGGCACTGTTGTAAACATTCTGAAATAAACACAAAGTTGACAACTGGGCAGTTGGAAAGCCCTTCTTTATTTGTGGCAGTGGAAAGCGGATACATTGAGCTGTTTCTGTAGGTCCATTTGAGAAAGTATTTTCTTCCCAATCATTAATGGATGGCAATGATCTGCGAGAAGGGCATACAGGTACCACCTCAGTAGACAACTTGGCACACGTGGGTCGGTACAGGAGAAAAGGCGCTGATGCACTTCAGTCTTGCGCAAACTCTGTTAACTGTCAGCAGTTACTGAAGACTACAACTACCAGGTTCCTCTTATTTGATTGTGAAACCAGCAGCATCAGTTACTGTAGCGCACATGTTTTGCCCACCCTTTTCACTGCCTACTAAAGCATAAATGGTTCACTGCACTACGTGCATAGACTATGTGGATCAGAATAAAAGGAATGAAGAACAAAGAAGTTAATAAATTGCTCATTCTTATGAAATACATTTTGACATTCCTCATATCATTAACTCAGCTTCTAACTAGCCACTGTCACAACAGCTAATGAGTTCTGACCTCAAAAGTACCCAGCCAGGTCCTAATGAGTCGGTCTTGAATTAATTGATTATGCAGGCAAACATGAATACATTTCTTGAAAACTACTACCTTCAAATATATCTTAAAGAGCATATCGACCAATAAGAATCACAATTATATGGCAATACACACTCAAATCTCTTCAAACTGTTATCTGCAGATGCTACGGTCTCCTCTAGTGCGTCCAAGTTACTGCATATAGTTCTAGTATAAGCATTACCCCCACTTCAACACACAAACCATACAGGTCCTAAAATATAAAAAAATATATGTTGTGTAGAGCAACAGTTCTGAGACCAAGACCAACCAGTCAATCATCTTCTGAAGATAGGCTGTCCCACCAATCACAATATCAATCAGCATAATATAGGCTACAAAAATCAATGAGCCATAATTTCTGTCTACTGTTAATCACACAACAATCATACTGATCTGACCTGAGGGGATGTATTCAATTCAGATTAACACTTGCCATCTTATCAATTGAGATAATTCTCGTGCCTTCAATGACCTCTCATAAAGGAAAGGTTAAATGTCCACATTTCATCGCAACAAAAGTTCCCCTAATATATATACATATATATAAGATGCAAAAATGTGTGTGAGAAACTCGAGCTTGGGGTTCCCTCTTCTGAACCAAGTCTTCAGCTTCTTTCTTCTTCTGTAGCCGATCTGAACTCGAATACTGCAGTCCCTCCAGTTGGATTGGTCTCCATGGCAGAACTGCTTCCTTCTGGTCTTCCACCATCTGGGGGCCTCTTGAGTGTCACGTCCCCACAGTGTGTGTAGATTTATCAGATGTATATGCTTGTTTAAGTCGAACTGGTCAGGATATCCTACAGCAAGCCAACACTGCTCACATAATCAAGGGAGTCATCCTAAAATCTGTTAAATCACCTTTTATTTTAAAGCCAGTTTCCAACTGAAAAGTGAGGCATCATATTCAATATGAATCAAAAACTTTGAAAGAAGACCACAAAATTAATGGCGGAAAAATATACACAAGGTCGTACTTAACAGCTCAATATGAGCCATGTTAGCTTCAGTCCACATTAACATGGGGGAATTCTGAGACACCTACCTGCTGGAGAAAGGGAGGGGACAGACCTTTTTAATGGGTCCAACAGCTGAGGTGATGAACCCGGGAAGTGGAGACTTGAGCAGGTCATTTGAAATCCCACGCACACATATACACACAAGCACCAGCCCATTCATCACATCCATACCTCTTCATGGTATAGCATTCTGGGGAGAGCTCTCGTTACTGAAGACCTTTTCTTTTTTTCTTCATTTCTACCACATGTTCTTTTATAGGTTTTCATCAGCCCTACAGTTCAACTACGCAGTTTTCAAAAGGGGCACTCCAGCACTTTAGTATTGCACGAAAAGGGTTCCAAGAATCAGATTAAATTAAAAAAAAAAGGTCATTACTGTAACAGCTGAGGCTAAACCATTCTCAATTTTAGTACATGGCATAGGTCAAGATCCCAAAAACAAGACCTCACTGAAGACTACATTACCCATAATGCACAAGTATCTTTTTTTTTTTTTAGACCTTCCCCATCTGGTAAATGCTGACTGAATCTTTCAAAGTTCTGCCTTCAGCCTTTGTTAGAAATTTAAAGGCACCAAAGCTGAGATTCGCCTGGTGAAATCATCAGGATGAGGGTTTTCAGGATTTGCAAAGCTCTTCCAGAGTAACAGCAGCCTTTAGATTACTGCAATCACAAGTTTAATGCCCCCCCACCACGATTTATAAAACAATCTTGAGTGCAATCTGTGGAGTGCCCCTTTTGAAATAAATATGTACTGATTACTGAATACTTACCAACAGCCACAAATATTACTTACCTTCTCCACAGGCGCCAACATTTCATTAAGTAATCAAACCCTTACATTATCAAAATCACAACACTTTGCAGATCATTGTGAAGTCTAACATGCAGCTGAGTTCATCTCCTGAGCTCTCATGTTCATCCACAAATGAACGGATCACGTCTAAATCATGTTGGCGTGACAGGAACCACACTTATGGAAAAACAACAATGTGGTTTTAACAACAGCCTGAGACCTTCAAAGAGATACATACACTTTTTGTTTAACACTGTTGGTGATATGGGTGTAGTCTTTTCTGGTGTTACTGCAATGTAATTATGGTCGCTGGACCAGGATGCAGTGGCCGGTGGGGGCGGGTGTTCCTCGCTATGCTCATCTTCGTCGTCCTCGTCTGGATCCGGACTGTAGTCTTCCTCGCTGTCCGACTCCTCCCGGGTCCTCTTCTGCGCCTTCTTCCCACCAGCACCGCCCCTCTGGGTGGACGGGAACAAACACACATTCAGACGTTTTAGTGACAGCACTCAGGGACCATCATTTGATCAACACTTGAATCAATAAACAGTTTGACTTGAGCCATGTCTGCTTTTAAAAATAGATTCAAATTTTGAAGTACTGCCAAATGCAGTAAAAATCTGTCCTTGATCAACAAAACTCCTCCCCCTCTTTATGACCACTGTAGTTACCGTCTTTATTGAACAATTTAGAGTATATTAATGGCATCTCTGCACACACCAGGCTCTGGCTGGTAGCCATTTTAACATTTCTTGCATGAAGAATCAAAGCTTCTGTAGACCTCAATAGATTTTTGGAAAATTGTGCACTTTGTATTTAATTATTCTTTGCAGGTCTTAAAGAGTAAGCCAAACAGTTCTTAAAAAGAGGGTAGTGTACATTACTAAGCAAGTTCAACATTGTCAGGCTCTCCTCAAAAAGTAGAAGATATTAAGTTCAAACCCAATAAAGATTGTTTCCCTTAACATACACATTACCTAAAATTATTAAAGATTATAATGCATGTAGGGTGAGACATGCAGCTTTAGAGTTCATTACTGTTTTTTCGCTCCGCCAATCTTCAATCTCACAGAAGTCCGTCAGAATAATGAGATCACAATACAATCATGAAAGCACATGAAATAGGCAGGGATTCTCAATCAGTGCTAACAGCAACAAATGACAAGTGGAGTATTTAACACAAGAGCAGGACTGCTCACTCCTGTGGGGAATTTTCTTTGTTGCAGAGGCAAAATTAGGTTAATATGAGACTAATAAAAGATGCGGAAAGAAAGCACAAAATTAAAACCATACAAAACAGTAATAACAGTACAAACAAAAATACGGCCCAGGCTGTTACATACTGTTGATATTTCAAGCCTATAGCTCAAGAGTTATTTCCCTGTCATGTCAGAAATTAGAAATGCAGATGGGGCCCTATTGGCCTACGTCTTTAATCATATAAATGTGCGAAAGATTTTATATCACAACAGTCTGTGCTAAGACCAAAATTAGGCTCCTAACCCACAAAATGTGCTTCTTTAAACAGGCACTTAAACACCAAGATGTTCTGACGTCAGATAGGAGCAGCTGATAGCTACCAATTGTTAAGTATTTCCACTTCCAAGTTTTGACTTTGTCACATTTAAAATGTAGCTGCAGTAAAGAGACATTTGTCTAAATACTGCCACGACAAATCACAAAATGGGAATATTTAAATAGTATTTTGAATTCCAAATATAAATTTGTGTGTTAATATTTGGTTATTATTGTTGAATAGACATGAACGTGAGTTTTCTGTCATGCCTATTTCCAGTCTCACAAAAACTTTCCAGGTCACATCCCTGCAGCAAATTATGCACTCTTTTCAGATTAAAGCTGTTTAGAGACAGGGCATTAAAAAGTATGTCAATAGTAACATCAGACTCATGGATTCAGTGCCCCGGAACACTAAAAAGAAGCTATACATTCAGCAAACAAGACAGCGCACTTTAAGAAATAATTTCTTCAAATGTCTAATATTAATCATTAATATGACCTTAAAAGAGATCATTTGGCACTCAAATACAACTTGTAAGGAAATGCTTTCCGCAACCCAACACAGCTTTTCTCACTAGACAGAGGGCCTCAACATTTTTGCTTTAGAAGAGATAAAGGCTACGGGCTGAGTTACCTTTGGTGTGGTCTTGGTTTTCGGAGCCTTGGCCTTTTCCTTCTGCTTTGGCTCTTTGACATCAGTGATAGACTTCATGGCTGCAGCAGCATGCCTCAGGATACAGTCGTTACCACAGTACACAGAGTCTGGCTGGGCGTTATTATCACAGCCAGGCCCAATACACTTGGGAAGGGAAGACTCATCCTCAGCCTTCTGCCCAGCATTCTCCTCCGGCACCTGTGCTGTTGGTGTTGTTTTCACCTCCACATTTGATGCCACTTTCTGCTCTGCGTCTTTTGGTGCTTTCTGCTCCGCTGCAGGTGTTGCCTTCTTTCCCACAGTCGGGGCCGATGCCTGGGCTGCTTTTGGTTGGGCTGGCTGCTGCAGAGTCTGCTCCAAGTCAGTACACAATGAAATTAACCACTAATGACGAGTAACGCCCTTTTATGAAATGTTTTCACAACACCAGCTTTCTGAATTTACTGCTCATTGTATTGATTTTTAAAATGTGTACTAAATTTAGCAAAACAGTTGTCAGTTGAATCAGTGGCAGTCTACCTGATGCAATGTCTTTCAGCATTGTCCACATAAAGATTTAAAATCGGAAACCTCTACTTTTTGGGTCCTAATGTGTATTCTCTAAAAGACAAGAATAACACTCATGCCATTTCATGGGGAACTTCCATGAAATCATTGATTTGGAGTTTAATAATATAAATGTAGATTATCAGATCAAAACTTGTCATGCACTATGAAACACTGGACACAACAGAACATCTCAGACATGATTTAATAGCTTAACTCGTAATAACACCATCATTCAAAGCCTTTAAGTTTTTACCTACCGGCTGAAAGATCTTTATCTTCTTTTTCCCAGTTGGATTAGTAGCTTTCTCGATCCTGCCTTTGATGCCCAGGTCCTCTGCTCCCTTCTCCTCGGTTCCAGCAGATGTGGAGGACAAATATGCTGCCACAGCCTGAACAGCTGACTGACTGGGGTCAACTCCACCGGTGTTGGTTATCTGAACAGTTGCAGCAAAGTCAGTAGTTGGAGCAGAAACAGCAGGAGTACAAGTCGAGACTTCAGCTTTTAGCTTCCCGATCTCTGTGCCGGGACAGAGGATAGATGTGGCCGGTCTAAGCACCTGGTTTTTCTTAGCTGTGCAATTCGGGCAGATGTAGTCTTCGCCATTTCTCTCCATCAGGCGCCCCCGAGCCTCAGTGATGCCCACACAGTCGCCATGGAACCACTCCTCACAGCGGTCGCAGCAGATCATGAACCTGGTAAGGACAGAACATTTACAGTGCCATCTTTCTTCAAAGTCATGCTTTGAACTCTAGCCTGTGTTGCCTTTGCCAACATTGAGGGAAAGAAAAAAAATCATTACAGAACTGCAACAATTACTTAATAAATCAATTAGCCAATCAAAAGAAAACTAATTAGCAACCATTTTGAGAATGTATTAATCGTTTCAGTCATTTTTCAAGTAAAAATGTCAAACATTTGCTGCTGCCAGCTCCTTGAACGGTGAGAATGTGCGGCTTGTTTTTATCATTTATGGTTCTAAATTAAGAGTCTGTGGGTTTTTGACTTTTGCTTGGAAAAGGAAGTAATGTGAAGACATTCCTTTGGGCTACTTGTTGCTGTAATGAGCATTTTTCACAATTTCTTTGACATTCTTACAACTTAATGATTGATCAATAATGAAAATAATCAGTAGTTGCAGCAATTAAATGTGATATGTTCATTGTTGATTGATCAAAATAAAAGCAATAATGTATAAAAGGAGAACAATATACCTTTTGTTGTGTTTCTGTCGACAGATGCAGTAAAGTGCATTGGGGTCATAACCTCCATCTTCCGACTCAGACGATGATGAAGACGAAGATGTCGAGGAGTCATCCTCATCCTCATCCTCCTCCTCCTCATCTTCACCATCATTGTCCTCTTGTGTCTGGGGCTGGTTTGTCTTTCCAGAAGCTTGGGCAGCTCTGGCCAAGGTCTCCCTCTTGACAGAAGCGGGAGTTTTAACAGCAGGAGTGTTCTTATTAGCTGCCCTCTTTTTATTTATGTAAGTTCTTATTGGTCCGCGCTTTATTGATATCGCTGCAGGCTCGTCTGTGCCATCCTCCTCAGTCTCTTCATCGGTCTCCTTCGTTTCCACTTTGTCATGTTCGTTCGTCTCCTCGACGGGCCCCGTCTTCGTCTCGGAGTTTGGCTCTGGCTGAGGCAGTACGGTATTAGTGCTCTCTACATCTTCAGGGTTGGGATAACTATTTTCATCTTTTTTCTCTAGTAACTGGTCCTTATCAGAAACATCTCTGGCATCCTCCTCATTCTCAGAGCTTCCCTCATCTTTGACTGTCACTCTACCGCCTCCTCGTGCCTGCCTACCACCTCGAGTTCGCCGTTGCGTTGGCTTCCGTGCAACACTTCTGGTTCTTCTCTCAGGGGACTCCACCTTGTCCTCTACAGCCTTGGTGTCAGCATTACCATCGAAGCTGGCCTCTGAGGCAGTCTCTGCATCAGTTGGAGTTTGGGAGGGAGGATCCCCACTTTCCAGACTGGGCGGGGCGCTCTTTCTTGAGCCTCTTTTGGCAGTCAAGAGGAATTCCTCTAGCTTGTCCGTACGCTTAGACTGCCTGCCGCTGCGGCGTACAGGACAGCGATTTTCAGGGCTGTCGGTTGCTGCCTCTACTGGCATCTCTCTCTTTGCAACAGTGGACCGTCGGAAACCCCAAGTCTTCTTTACTTCACTGTAGGCCTTGGAAGGTTTATTTGGCTCTTCTAGTGTCTCTTTGGCCACATTTTCATTTTCGGTGTCAAACTGATCCTTCTGCTCACTATCCCCTTCTCCAAAACCTGTCAACAGATGATCAAAGATGGCTGTGTGCAAAAGAAAAACAGCATGCAATCCCCACAGTGCAAAATAACAGCATAGCCAAGAAGCTGCTGATCATTTTGTGATTAAGCATACACATGAATCAAATTATTTCAAAAATTATTGCTTGATTAGGATATGATCTTACTAATCCTAAATTTTTTAGGTGAATTTAAAGTCATTCCCGGATCATAGAACTTGACACCAGCATTAGTATTACTATGAGGTCGCCACCCCTTTATTAAATGGGAAAAGAAGCTAATTAAAGGTACCTTGAGAGCAGCTATCCATACAGTCCTGGCTCTGCTCTGGCACAGGAGCTAGACAGAGGTCAGGCCTCTCATTCTTCTCCATAGATGATGGAGTCAATCACTACTTCTCAAACTACAGAAGAGCAAAAGAGACCAGCTATGAGTCACTCTTTACAGTTCATTATATGACTGATACTGCACTTTTAGTTAATAGGCAGTGCTGGGTATGCTCCAGGACTTAAAAATATAAATGTAGTTTTCTATGACATTCTTGCTCCAAAATAGTGACAAATATGAAACGTATTTGCACCATGCAATACTAATTCAACAAATCTTTTGTAATGGCAGCTGTACTCAGAGTATGCAATGACGTCACTGTAGCATATAATAGCACTGCCATCACTGAGTAATTAACAACCACATTATGGTTGCTATGAAAAAGGAGTGATAAAATACTAAGAGGAGGAATGTAAACACATATCTTCAAAACAATAAGGCCAACATTAATGCATACAAGTGATATGCATCCCTGCCAGTTGGTGCTGTGTAGACTAGAGTTACACAGGGCCAGGAGGAAGACTGAACAGACACAGGGAACAACTCTGAGGTTGTTCAACTTGTACACCAAAGAGTAAAACCTGATAACATCATCAGCCTTTTAGAGTTTGCAGTTACGTCTCAAGCTATGAGGATACTTTGGATGTAATAATTATAGCAAATATGAACATTTTGCAAAGTTTGTGATTTTAGATTTTTTTGGAAACAACTTTGAGCTAATTGTGAATTTGCCTGCCTTTAGCAGACAATACTGATATTGAATATTTCTGGCATCTGGCTTAGGTTTTTCATTCTGCTGCATTTTGAATTTGGTCACTTTTTTGAAAATGTGTGTCAGATAAACTTTCATTTTTGTGCGTTGAGAGGTTGCGGTTGTGAGCTGAAGGAATCTTGATTTCCAAGTTATCTGAGACTTGTTCTTCTGATTTTTGATACAACACTGCCTCTGACATCTCATAACCCTGTATACAAACCTCTTATTCACAACCTCTGATGTACGGAGTCCTGAAATATTGAAAAATGTGCTACACCTAAAAAATACCACATGTAGTCTAATACAATATACATGCACCAAAACCAATTCAACGCATATACAAGTTCCTCTGAAATAACTATGTGAAACAATTTAGAGTTAGCTGATATATTGTATTAGTACAAGTCTAACACAAAAAATTGCAGTACAGCTGTGTCACATTAGGGATTAACAAGAATTTCTTAATTGTCTATATTACATAATTTATCTACCAGACAGAACTGACAAATTGATTTTAAACTGTAAAATGTCCCACTCCTGTCGAATCTTGGTCACAATTATTATTTTTTCTCTAAGAAATACACAGTAAGATTGCTGTTTATGTTAAGAGTGTTGACAAATTACCATCAGCTGATTTATCATTATCAGATTTTTTTAAAACTAACTCATTTCAGTATCTACCTCAAAAATCCAGTAATGGTTGAGTATGTGCAAGTTTCCTATCATAAATACATGCTGTATGTGTGTGTCAAGACACAGGAGAGTAAACCTCATCTCATTCATTCTGTTTATGGGACAGGTTTGACAAATCATTTAGATGTTAAGCCTGCTGCAGTCTATAAAATGTGGGCCTAATTTTTTTAAATAGCCACATCACATGCATACATTGTAAAGTCTAACTCTGAAATTTACGGTCAAATAACATTGGAAAATGGCTACTTTTGTAGAAAATTATAATTAAAATGTTCAAAACATGCTCTCACTTAAAATTACAAATGAAAATGTTTTCTGTTTGAATAATTTGGAATTCAAGTTATGGGTTAAAACTTAGGATGAGATCAACAACAAAAAATGAATGTTCAATAGCCTAGTCATTTCAGGCACTCACAAATCTACAACAAAATGGATTACATTGATCCTTACTACATTTAGGTTTTACTGCAAATGAAAACTAAGGAAACTGTACATCAAATAAGATTCTGCTAGGACAAACTTGACAATGCTTGATTTAAGAGCACATAATGAACATAATGCATGCCTGTACCTGCAGTTCAGAAGAAATGGGAAACAGACTGCATCTTGAAGGAAAACAATGGCTTCATAGCAGGTAATATCAGCCTTGGTACAAGGATAAAGGATCTGCCAGAGAGAGGAAAACACAAGTTAGGGTCAGCGAGAGGCTAGGATGAAACAACAGTGGGGGTTCGTTTTGGATCCTTTTAAAAACTACAGTGTTCATAATCATTGTATGGGAATTTAAGATGTGGACCAACTGGGGCATTCCTCAATTGCCCAAATGCTCAATTGAAACTGCAAATGGATAAAAGAACAAAATATGAATGAGCACACAGGAGGTTGCTTTTTAAAATGTGCTGACAATTCACAGTAGAAAGCCTGAGTGAACCATTTCAATTATGTAACTGTTGAATGCCTTTGTAAAATAAATAACGCCCTTAACTAATCCATATTAATTCTTTTAATCTAGGTATTGATAAGCCTTGCACACTGCACCGTCAACACATGAAGTAAATCCACTGAAACTGGTTAAATATGATCCCTCCAATGGGGAGCGTGTGGTCACGACACCGTGCCACGTGAATGTACGGGGGGACTGTTGCTATGAAAGGTGGGAGGGGCCCCTAACGACGATCAAATTTAATACCAGCGTATAACATATTCACACCAAGCATTGGAATCAATTTCCCCACATGTAACGTGACAGATTCAGTTCTATTACACGTTTAGTGATGCTGTATTTGTAATACATGTACAGATGTTTAGTGGCTGCTGCTCGACACCGAAGGAGGGAAACTGCACAGGGCCTATGTGCAATGATAAAACTCTAAAATCCAAATCTCAACCATGCATCGTTATCACAGTTACATTGGCAAACGTGACCTAAAAGTGTGCATGCAATACGTTGGAATATATTCTCAGAAATCGGACAACAAACAACGAGAACGGACTACGACTTTTCCTTGAACACACCCGACACCAATGATGGCCGCAAAGCCAACATCCTCCCAAACCACCAACTGAACAGCTACTGTTAGCCAACGTAACGTAATCCACAGACGAACAAACTGTGTTGCATTACCGGCCGCGTGATGCACATGGCATATTCTTGCACCGGTACCTACACTTTTGCACATTATCTTCTTAATTTATATAACTCGGGTCTATTAGCGTTTCCTCTAACAACGAGGGGCTGATTTTTTGCGAAACATGCACTTGTAGCTAGCAAACCCAGCTAGCCATATTAGCCACCACGAGTACGGGCAAGCTAGAAACAACCTCAACCTGTAGATATTATGGAAATAACCCCCAACCCATTACCACACCGCTACCAAAGAGCGAACTACAAGAGGCATTAATTGTATAGCAATAGTAAAATCTAACTGACCCATGTGAATGAGCACACTCAAGATGTAATCGCGTGGTTTGTAGACAAGTTAACGTCACAGCTAACGTCCTGCGCAACATCTTCAACATCGCCTCGAATTCCTGGAGAACGACAACCCCCGTAGAGAACAGACGATGAAACGCGTAAGTATCCCATAGAAATGTATCTCGACACCAACGTTACTACAATATTGAGCTGGTATATTCTACCCACTTACATGCTAGAAATACCAATGGCATGCCCTCGCTCTTCGGTCAATCCTCCATTTTCCATTCCCGCTGGAGCTAACTGACTGCGGCAGATGGCTGACTGTCTTGAGTGAGCCCGCTGAGTCTACAGCGCCCCCACAGGCCAGGAGGAAGACTGAACAGACACAAGGAACAACTTGTTCAACTTGTATGCTAAAGAGTAGAAGCTGATAATTACACAGCCTATCAGCGTTTGTAGTTATGTCTCAAGCTATGAGAATACTTTGGATATTACAATAATAATAATAATAATAATAATAATAATAATAATAATAATAGCAAATATGAACATTTACAGAGTGCAAAGTTTGAGATTTTAGATTTTATTGGAAACAATAAAGCTAAATGTGTATTTGCCTGCCTTTAGCAGACAATATGTATATTGAGTATTTCTGGCAGTTGACTTACTTTTTTCATTCTGCTGTATATTGAGTTTGGTCACTTTTTTGAAAATGTGTCTGTCAGATAAACTTTAATTTTTTGTGAGTTGAGAGGTTGCGGTTGTGAGCTGAAGGAATCTTGATTTCTAACTTGTATCTGAGACTTGTTCTTGTAACTTTTGATACAACACTGCCTCTGACCTCTCATAACTCTGTATTAAATGCACTAACAAACCTCGTATTCACAACCTCTGATGTACGGAGTCCTGAAATATTAAATGTGCTACACCTAAAAAATACAACATGTAGTCTTATAGAATATACATGCACCAAAATCAATCCAACACATGTACAAGTTCCTCTGAAATAACTATGCAATACAATTTAAGACTGCACTGTTTGAGACCAACTATATTTCAAGATTGTCTGAGCTTACGGTTCAGATATTAGTTTCTTTGTTATATACCTACTCTACCCACAGTTGAAACTATGCTAGCTAATTGCAGACGGCTCCATAACTTATGAGACCACGGTGTAACCATAGAAACAGCTTGTTTAAAACGTTTGTATTTGTTATTTTCTTTGCAGTATACAGCAGGCAACATTAGAATAACAAATAAATTAACATAGAATACAAAATAAGTAATTTACAGACATTTCTGTCAACAGTCCTCTAACCTAAAGCTGCGGTGGTCCATTAACATGAGTTACATATTTCTTGCAGTCTTAAACTGTTTAACTGTTGTCCTTTACACTACGTGTGTTTTGTGACACTCAGGCATGCTCTTAAGATCTTTATACGGACAGCTCTCTGCAGATTGCAAAGGAGTGCATGAATAGGCAGTATACATTTATTAAACTGCCCCCTCTAGTGGCTTCTAACTATGCCAGTCCTGTTTTCACATTTTCAATGTTTCAAAGACCAAAGTGCACCAGGGGGCAGGATGTGAGTCCTGACAGGCAAACAAAAATATAGAACTAAATTTAGATTGCTCCCTTAACAGCTGCTCGAACAGAACATTTTACATATACATATCCTTGTAGTGAAAAAAACATCTATGCATTTACATTTTCAAGTATGATCAGCCCGGTTAGGACAAAGTGACAGCGACGTCAGTGCTCTTCTCCATGTCACAGTCTTTGTCTGATGGTGCAGAGACCGGCGTGTCTCTCAGAGAGTTGGGCCCACTGCTAGTCTGCCCTAAACCTTTATTTGGGAGGTCTGCTGTCGACTCAGCCTCAGGTTCTTGCTGCGGGGCTGTAGCTACAAATAGAACAAAATTGAAAAAATACATTACATCTATGAAAATATTAGTAGTATTGTGGCTGGAGGTTATGCGGGCAAGAAAGGACTGGGGGCATCCAGACAGGGGTAATAGCTAACGTAAGAAAAACAAAACAAAACAACAATAGTCCTTATTTTGTGAAAGCCACCAACAGCATGGTGATGTTGGCTCGTGCTGTTACCTGACTGAGTGCAGGACTTCATGTGTTCTGGCCAATGGGCTTGCTGACAGGGGTAATCACAGTAGCTGGTGTTCCAGCAGCAATAGAAGATGGCCTCTTTCCTGCAGTTAGCACACCACTGTTTCTTCTTTGTCTCATCCACTGCCTGCTGCTTCTCTAGCTCCATCTGCTTCTTCACTTCAGACACCAACCTCTCTCTCTCTTGTTCCAGGCTTTGTCTCATCTCTGCCATTGTAAGCTCTACATTGAAGAACACAAACATAATCAAACATAACAAACTTAAAACAATTGTTGGGAAAAGAAAACTACAAGCATGGAGTTTGCTGAATAATTACGTTCTCACCAAGATTGTGCTTCATTTCTGACAACTCTTGTTGATGCAGCCACTGTAATTTTTCTATTTCGATTCTCAGTCGTCTGATCTGAATTTGAAACCCATGGTCACATTAGGGTAAGTACGATGTCACATGCAAAGCCACTGTAATGATCTGAATAATATTTACACATTCATGGTGTCTAAAGAGCCAAAAGCTAAAGCTTACCTCTGCTATTGTATTCCCTGAAGTACTCTTCGAGAGGTCATTGTAGATTTCAGTCATTGTACCTTTGATTGCATCCATTATCTGAAAAATTTAAAATAGGAATGCAGCCATTGTGAAATTCTGTCCAGATAAAGATGTTTGAAATGACAATTTGGCCAATAGCTGATGCCAATATGGTATTGTTGTTATTTGTATTGGTTGTTAACTATTCCCCCTTTTGTGCCAATACATCTTTATTATCAAAAAGTAACAATTTCAAAGTAATTCAGCCCTTCATTACACTACTTTTGAAAAAACATGAGATCTGTTCTTAAAAAAATGGGAAATAACCTTTAATATAGCCATCTTTCATGTGAAAAATATCCTGTTTAGAAAAGTAACTGCTTCAAAAATATTTTTTAGCCTGATATACATCTACCTATGCAAGGACAAAAATGTTTCATTACTTAAATAGCCTTACAAACTAGCAGTGATCTGACGAGTGAATACCTCATGAATGTGCAAGTGTTAAATTTATGTGACACATCAGATAAATAAATAGTGTACAACATCTTGAATGCTGATAGGTTGACATCAGGCAACAAGACAAATTTCATCTGATATCAAACAGATAAATTTCTGCATCCGTAGTGGACAGTATTATTCTGATGTCCTCTTTATGAATAATATATTCTGTGATTGATAAGACTGACAAATGAAAAAACATTCCGCAACATTTGCAGAAACAAATGTTTCTTCAACGCTGGTGTGGCAGAGGCTGAGGAGGAAGAATGAATGATCAGTCAGTGATCCAGTGGATTTGGTACCATACAAAGTAAATGTTAAAAAAATTATACTAACTTTATTGGTGTACTTAGCAATGTCTGCAGCCACATCCGCTGAGGCAGTGGGAATATACAGGTCTGTTTCCACTGGTGAAGATGAAGCAGCTGTGCCTAAACTTGATGCTGCCATCATGGCAGAAGCTGGACTACTGGATACCAGGGTGACAGCCGACGTTGATGTGCTGAGCGGCGTATCTTTTTGCTGAACAGCTAGAATTTAAAACAACAAAAAGAAGAAATATCATTATAGACTTAGTGATTTGATGCTGTTGTGCGTAAATTGTAGTATTTCAACTTGTGATTTATGGAGTATATATATGCCATGTTTTCTACCTTTCACTGCCTGCCTGGTCTGATAGCGTGTGCTTTGTGAAGACTGCTGTGCTGAAGATGAAGATACTGCTGTTGAGCCGTTCCCAACGGCCTGCGTCTGGGTCGGCCCTTGAGCCTGGCCATGTCTGGAAGACGATGCCGGTGTCGTCGTGGTAGCAGCAGGTTGCTGGTTCTGTTGCTGCCGCTGCACCTTCTGCATGTGCCACTTCTGAGAGGACGTCTGAAACTTGGCAGTGGGATTCCACACCACGGCTCTCTGCACCACTGGCACTGTCTCTCTGGGCAGCAGAGGCCGCTGTTTCTTCAACGCTGGTGTGGCAGAGGCTGAGGAGGAGGAGGAAGAAGGGGGTGTTGCAGTGGCACTGGACACGCTTGTAAGGCTTATGGTTGCAGGAGAGGGAGCTGTGAAGGAGACCATGGTGACAGGAATGGCCATAGGGGACTGCGTGGAAACACTGGAAGGTGTGGAAGGAGCTGTACTGTTTTGAGACGGGAGTGTCGATGGGGTTAGGGCTTTACCTACAAGGGACAGTACGTATGTCATTAAGCAATTAAAAAATGTCTGATGTTTCCAGATGTTAGAAATACTAAAAATGGGCATTACATTTGGTGTGTGTTTGATTACTCCCTCAGCCAAGAAAAGAAAAAATTCTCACCTTCAGGTTTACCAGCAGATGATTCTTTACCAGCGGCGTTGTCTTTCCTACTCCTTTTTCTGTCCTTTCCTCCCTGTTCTTCTCCGAGGTCAATAACCAGCTCTCTCTCTGAGTCAGAGTCCTCCACTGGCACAGGCTTCTTTGCATCTTCTTTCACCTGAACCTTCTCTCTGGGACCAGGCGATGCTGATGCTTTTGTCTTCTCCGGGCTCTCTTTTTCGGCATCTTTGCTTATTTTCTCTTTAGTTGAAGCATCTGATGCTGTTGGAGTGGTGTCACCTGCTGCAGACTCAGATGTCACAAGTGTATCAGCTTTACTCTCCTTATCCTGGCTCAAGGATGGTTGGTCTTTGACTTTACTTTTACTAGGCTCCTTCTGGGCTTCATCGCTGGGTGCTGCATCCGGACCATCCTTGGTCTTTTGCTCCTCATCACTGGCATATTCACTGTCACTGGAGTCAGATTTATCCGAGTCCTCTGAGTCACTGTGTTCCACACCTTTATACACATCAACAGATATCTCATCTATACCTGCAAAATAAAGGAATAGGAGGGTCATTACGCAAAGGTGTGGAACACAATGTATGTTACAGGGTTCAGCTACAACGGAGCAAGTACAAGTAAGCAAGCAACTGGACCAATATGACACCAATAGGTTTTATCAGGGCCAATACCGATACTGATTATTGGTAAAGAAAAAAGTGATAACCAGTTAGTTTCCTACTCCAGCCCGAGACAACACTGTCCTTGCAAAAGAGATACCAGTCTATATATGCTGTAAAATGTCTCAAATTTTAAAAAACCTATTGATGGAATGTAAACATTTTTACTCAAGTGCTGTACTTACATATAGTTCTGAGGTACATTTTGCAGGTGCATTTTCTGCAAATTTTTTTGGCAAATATTGTACTTTTTACAATGATAACTTAAGTTACTAGTTACTTTGCAGATTCAGATAATTCAATTTTCATAAATTATTACTCAGCATGCGTAACCAATCAGATATGGTTTTACGTGTGACATTGAGTCATTGAAACCACATACTGCTGACTACAGACACAGAGAGATGACTGCATCAGAGCCCAGGTAGCAGATTTCAAAAATAAATATGTATTAAATCAGCAATAGGACAAAAAAGTAGCAATTTCCAATAATTGGAAGTATAGAAATATTGGATCCAATAATAAGCCATGTAAAAGTTCAGTCTCTCCCTATTCATTACCACACCAACACAACATTATATTCAATGTCACATCCCCAAAATGCATTTTGTTAAGCAATATGGGCAATGATTCTACCGTCTATCAACCGATATACCTCAGAATTTTGTTCTACCATGAGAAATCTACTGACCCAGCTGTGCCTTGCAACTCTCAATGGTTTTGTCCAAGTTCAGCTGGAAACGGCTCTTGATCTGTCTCTTTGGAGATGTGAGGACTGGTGCGGCTCCTTGTTTTTGCTGGACTGTTTCACTAAGTTCCTTTAGGTCCATTTCTGCTTTACTACGATCTGGAAGAATACATCATAAAAAAAAATTACAAACAGCAATATCCGCACAATACTGTGTTTCTTGCAGAATCATGTCCAATCACAAAATGAACATTATTTAATGCTTTGATGCACATTACATCATTTACATTATAGATTCACCTAGATTGAGGTTCAGAATGCTTCCAGTCGGTGGTGTCTTCTCCTGCTTGTTGATGCCAGAAGCTTGAGACTGGAATGGTTTAGGGCTGTCCAAGGAACTGCCTGCAGGACCAGGTCGAGGATGAGCAGGTGATGCTGTTTAGAGAAATTAAACCATTAAGCAAAGTCTCTTCCCTTTGGACACACCATACACTGTTGCTACATCAAAAAGTGCCTGGTGAAATACCTGTACAGTCCATGGACTCTTCGCCTGTACTGTACTGATTGTTTGGAGCTTTTGTCTGGGACTTGTCCGCTGTCTCCTGTTCCACATCTGAACCAGTATGGGCAGAGGAGTTGGTGCTCATGGGGGAGCGAGGCATGTCACTGAGAGGGAGCCGCCGGCCTACTGTGCTCCCTCCCACTCCAGCCCCAGACAACATGGTCCTGGCCAAAGAGATCTTGGGTGATGCCGTCATATCAAAGCTCAGCTTGATCTTCTCCTGTTTCTCAGGTTTGATCGGGGTGGATGATGGGTTTGAGGGATCCAGCAGCATCTGGAAGTTGTTGTCAGGAGTGTACGGTGTCCTGAAGGGGGCATAGTTAAACACTCCAAACTTCTTCCTCATGTTCTCCACGTAGACCTCCATTTCTTGCATTGCACTGTTGAAGATACTTTTGGTCTTCTTCACAGAGAATGGAATCTCTTTGGACATGAGGTAGCAATTGTTTAAAGGAACCCAAGCCCTAAGAGATAAAGATTCACATCATAAGCAAACCCTGAAATGTGCCTTATAGCCCAAGTAAGTGAAGCCGATAGGGCCGATACCTGTCATGCTGACCAAAAAAGCGAGCATCCACCTGTCCATCTTTGTCCCGCAGAGCTTTAGCAGGCCAGAATGGAAATCCTTTCAGTTTGGCCCACACCAGAGGGTGCGGGTTACTCTGCAGACATACAGTAAAACACTGGAACTAAGTGGTGGTATCCCAGTGATCTAAGGTTGAATGAGTAAACAATCTGGTGGAATCATCAATAGAAACTTCCAAGTTACTCAGCTAGCTTACACAAGGCTCACAAAACCAGTTGTCTCTCTTTTGGCAAGCAGACAGATAACACTCAGGACAAACTTCAATCTCGTTCATCTGCAATTAAAGAATGAAAGACATTAAATTAAGTTTCAACTGTCCCGTCTTATGTTTAAATCAATCAACAAATCAAAACTCAGCTTGAATATAAAACCCTTTCTAACCCAAACCGCATACCCACCTCATGCTCACAGATTTTTACTATCACTTTTGCAGTAGCTGTAAGTTTGTGATTGCCTGAAAGAAAAAAAAAATCATGTTATTCTAAATACGCACTGTTTTTGTAACACAAGCATATTTTGTGTAATTAAAATTATTAAAATAACTAATCAACATCTGATAGTCAGCACTGGACCACTAAACTACACTAATTCATGACATAGTATATATTTAATTTTAATTGGCATGATAATGATTTAATTCATGTTAGCCAGCCTTACTTAACGAAACATACCTCCATTGTATATAATACAGTTGTGCAAAATCCATTTTGCATCAGCCAAAAAGGCCTCTGTGCAGCCATACATTTTCTTTTTAATATTCTGTGATGCAAAAAAGAGAAGATTGTGTAAGACTGACAAACATTTTTGACATTTCTTCATTTACACTATCAAAGACAAATATGTGACAGCTTGTGGTTTACCTTTTCAAGTGTGCAGAGATCCATAGGGTGAAAAATGTACTCTGCATAATCTGGATGCTGTTCAAGAGAGACAGGTTTCTGGAAGGGTTCGGTCTATAAAATTCAGAAGACAGAAAAGAAAGTGAAGCTAGACAAACTCTCAGGCTGAGCTTACTGCACAACCTTCCCCTAGCGCACAAGAACATGCTACCACCATGCTACTATTACTCTAAAAGCCGCATCAAACAAAAGGAGAACCAGTGGAGGAAGAAATCATGACGGGGTCTTGTTAGTGTTGTAATTGATTACCCAATTAAAAGTCTTTCTCTGCGTGGAAGCTGCATGGGGGGAGCGAGATGACAAGCGGGGATGATCCTGAAAGAGAGCGAGAGGGGCAGCTGTATCCTCACCACCAGCTAAGATGTTTACCTTCATGGTTTCCAGCCATGACAGGCCCATTATAGTACAAGACTATGATTGTTAGTTCTGTTATTAGAAATTATTTGCACATGCAAATCAATAATATATCATGCTGGACTGATATGTAGACAGGCAGCAGTTCAGGGTACAGATCTTAACATCTGGCAAGACTGTTGGGAATATGATGACCAGAAAAAGCGTGTCTTTTGGTTGCATAAGCAATATAAAAATTAAAACTGGCCAGAAAAGAAGACATGCCAATATCCAAGTGAAAATAAAATGACAATAAAAAAAGTACCCCATCAGTAATTAGTCTGTCTGCCTCAACAGAACATAATCAGTTTAAGGAGCATAAAATCACTAGAAAGACCGAGTGACCAGAATACTTACACCTGGCTGTTTCATCTTCTGAAGG
This sequence comes from Sparus aurata, assembly GCF_900880675.1. Classification (NCBI taxonomy): domain Eukaryota; kingdom Metazoa; phylum Chordata; class Actinopteri; order Spariformes; family Sparidae; genus Sparus; species Sparus aurata. Next base: position 29,751,103 of record NC_044192.1, read on the forward strand.
GCAAACTTTAGTAGGTAAGACAGCTGGTCTAATGTTAGCATCATCATGGCTTTGCTCTGAGTCTCTATACACTCAGCAACTGTTATTTTCTGGAAGACATCAAGGGGAAAATAGTTTTGTTATCATATTACTGCACCAAATGTTTTTATCACATTGTTCAAACTTACGGGGACATCATCATAACTACAAAGCATTTCTTATAGGTTTGGGCTGTAGGCTCTGGGATGGTGCTTACAACACACATACACACTACACATTCCTGGGTGAGTACCTCACACTCCGGACAGAACCAGTCGCCCTCGGGCTCGGCTGGTAGTTTGAGGCACTTGGCGTGGTACACCCTGGGGCAGAGCTCACAGCAGAGCACCTGACCCTCGCGGTGGCACAGCCAGCAGTAGAAATCATTCCTGCCGTCCTGCGGTACAACATCAACAGGGTCTGTGGTGAGTGCTGGCTGCTTCACATAGTAAAAGGGACCATGTCTTAGTTCTGACTGGAATGCAGGCAAAAGAAACACAAAGTTGGGGAAGGTCAAAATCAGGCCAGAGATTAGAGAAGCCAAGCAGACATGCAAAGCATCAACAAAAGGCACCCACAAGTCCCAAACAAAGACTGCAGTGAGTCATGGTAAGAACAAGTGTTACATACTAATTGCTGGTTGGTGAGATGAGAGAATGACAAGTCAAAATCACATATATTGATGGAAATCACCTGAAAATAGAATATTTTTTTCATAAAGTCATGTGACTGATTTCTCTGATTTAAGTCTGTAGATTGGTACAGAAATGTCACAATTTTGCACAAAAGTAAACACGCTGTATAGCTTTGTTTAAACCATCAAAAGCTAGAGTTCATAGATACTAATCATTTACAAATGTCAACCTAGTTTGATTCACAGGAAGTAGGCTGTTGATATTAGTTTGCCTTGCCAAATATTTCAGTCAGCATTCTCCTCCCCTTCTACTATCTGCATGTTAACTATTAACTATTAAAGTCCCTGTCACTACACGAAACTAAAATGGCAAGTTTTGGTGAGATATGGATCGTGAAATGAGGCAGGCCTCTTGGTTGTTTTGCAGGGATTAAGCCATTTTTCTTAAAATTCATTAATTGGCAGAGGCACCTTCGCTGCGTCTTGGGTTTAGTGCTACCCAAGTCAACTGCACTCTGTTTTGAAGAATTACAAACAAACTAGAGTGATTTCCCTTCAGTGTGGTTTAGCCAGACCTTCCTCCAGATGACCCAGAACTAAAACGAAGTGTGGAGATAGGTCTGGCTATGTGCCCCAAGCATAAGGTACAATCATTTCCCACTGTGCATTTGTGAACTGCTTTAAGCACAAAGGCAGCAAAATGTGTTAATAACAAAAGTTAACTAATGCTTTTTAAGATTTGGAAGAATATAATTTAAATCTAAAAGCATTTTAACAAAGCATTTGTTAAAATTGGAGGTGAACAGATAGCATCATCAGAAGATAACATTTGAGCAGCTGTATATCATGGGCCGATGCTAAGGGAAGATCAACATAAAACTGTAAAACACAGTAGCAAAATATTCTACTATAGTACATGACATAATGAAAAACTAGAGCTAACTAGAACTTAAAGAAGCAGACTGGAGGTGGAAACCAATGGGGTAATTCATATATATCCTATGTGTTATATTGTTATACTCTAAATATATTTGGCCTCTGATCATATGGATAACAAGATAGCTGGCATTACCCAGTGTATATCCAAGTGCAAAGAGTTTCGGTTACATAAAAACATGCCATTATTCAAATTCAAACTTAGAACAGGTAAGAGATTTAACGTCCGTGCCACTGATGCCAGCTTAGCATTACTGAAGGGCTCATTACAACATCTCTCTCTCTCTCTCTCTCTCTCTCTCTCTCTCTCTCTCTCTCTCTCTCTCGCTCTCTCTCTCGCTATAAATGAATCTGGCTAATGAACTCCAAAAAAAAAGAACATCCACATCTGTTTCAACAGACCTGCGATGTGGCCAACAGTTCAGATTGTGGTTATACTGGGCAGCTTCCAGGTGTGGAAGCATGTTTCTGTGTGTAATGTGATGATGTGGGCAAGGGCAGGAGCGAAGGAGAATATGAATCACTGATCACAACAAACCTTTTCTTCCCAACAGCAAAAAGCTTGTGTTATCAAAAGTATCTTGCCTCGTGCCTCTAATTTACTGGCTGACCAAAAACATGTTTTGAGGGGGGTAGCAGACATCTCTCCAAAACTATCCACATTGCTATATACAACTGTGAGTAGGCTGAATATATGTTTGTTGTGATTTGGGTGAACTGACCTTTTAAGACAGTCATATAAAATATAAATGTTGTTATCATATTAAATCTATTCATATCTTTCGTCTTGATCTTTGAATGCCCTGGCATAAAACCCAACTAACCAAGTAAAAAACCTCTGAGTTATTTCAAATTCAGATCTCAGTTTTAACCCACACATCAGAAACATAACTAAGACAGCTTTTTATCATCTAAATCACATTTCCAGAGTGTGACCGTTCCTTTCCAAAGCCAGTACAGAGACACTAATCCATGCTTGCCCAAAAAATAACATAGCTCAACTATAACTACTCCAAAACTCTAAGACCAGAAAGAGACACACATTTTAAAGTTTCTGCCCTGGCTACCTGTCTGATCCTTTTATTAGTTTTTAAAGCTCTTAATGGCCCTAGCCCAACTTATCTATCAGATTTGCTTTTATCGAACAAACCCTCCAGAACCCTCAGGTCCTCTGGTCACAGCCTTTTAACTATTCCAAAAGTGAGAACAAAAACTCACGGTGAGGCCGCCTTTCAGTACCACGGTCCATGTTTGTGGAATAGCCTCCCATTGGACCTGAGGTCACTGGAGAGTGTTGATACTTTTAAGAGCAACTTTAAGACATTCCTTTTTAGTCTATCTTTTAGCTGAATTCTATTTAGCTAAAACCTGGCTTTTTTCTATGTATCTATTCAACAGTAGTATTCACTAACTATTCATTTTACTTATTCTGTCTTGTTTTTTGTTTTTTTTTTATATTTTTTTGCCCTTTTATGGCTTTATTGATAGAACAGCTGAAGACATGACAGGAAACAGGGAGAGAGAGAGGGGGAGTGACACGCAGCAAAGGGACCCTGGCCGGGACTCGAACCTGGGACTCGAACCTGGGTCCGCTGCAGAGCCTCGGCACATGGGACACGCGCTCTACCAACTGAGCTAAACGGCGCCCCCTGCTTTATTTTGTTTTACTTTTTTCTGTGATTTATCAACTTATTTATTTTATCGATTAAAAAGCAGTTTTAGACTTTTAACCGCCTTTAGTAGTTTATCATTAGTTTTATTATTTGGTCTATTTTTTTACTGTCTCTTGTGTCCTTTTAGTGAAATATATCAACAATAGCATTTCCTCATTTCCGCAATACCTATTGTTATTGTCCTGTTTTATTTATCACTATTTATTTATTCATTTATTATTACTCACTCTTTTATTTTACTTATTGTGTTTTAAGTAGCTGGATACGTGTGTGTGTATGCGTGTGTCTATGTGTGTGAGTGGGGGGGCTGTTGTTTTAATTATATATAATATAATTCTGTAAAGCACTTTGTGCTACATTATGATGTATGAAAAGCACTCTTGATTGATTGATTGATTGATTGATTGATTGGCCTCTCAATGATTAAAAAACTAGCAGAAGCTGTTTTGACAATCAGTCAGTTTGCTGTGACAGCAAGTTTAAATCCTGTTTTCCTAATAGTTACCTGGTCTTTGCTGCTGCCAAGAGCACCGGGTTTCTTCTTTTTTTTTGTCGGGCAGGGCGAGGTTTCAGCAGATGAGTGACCATTAGATGAGTGAGAGGGACTTGGCATCTTTCGTTTTTGGGTCGTCCGCTCTGTTGACCCCGTGTCTGGTATTGCAGACAAAGGTCAAAAAGCTCAAAGATCACACAAACCAGGAGGGGCACACTGATGGCTTAGTTGAAGCAGAAACAAAATCCAGAAATGACACACCACAGTTATCCTGCACTCACACAGCAGGTTTCCAGTAAACATGATTTGATCCATACACAGTATATATCTAATATATGATATAAAACAAAACCTCTTTATACATTACTACCTTAAAACAGAAAAGAAGCTCTGTCGTCCTATGTAAAAACAAACTTGTATAGTATGTTCCTACCTTTGGAACGTGTTGAGATCTCCATTCCTTCTGCTGTAATCTCAGTTTTTCCCTCCTCCTCTGGAGCACTGATGTAGAAAAGAGCATTGTCAAAGGTTTTCCTGTCAAATTTACACTACAGCTGAAGATCTGTCATATCAATAAAGGGACCATAAAGTTACATTATTTGATACTGTTCCTCAGAGCAGCAACATCTTTGGATCATGGTTGGGGATCCCTTGTGGCCAAAAGGTTTAAGATGTAGGCACCCCATTTCCTGCTTGCTCTCTACTGCACTCTATCCTATAAAAGCAGATTTCCCACCAACCCCCATCCCCCAAAAATATGTACACTATAGCGTTTAGAGAACATTATGTCATTAGGGTATGCAGCAGCATCGTAGCTCTAGTAAATTGAAAGATGCTGGGATTTCATCAATATTTTTGTCGAATTTAAAGTCATAGTGGAGTCAAATATGAGGTTGAATGTGAGCATTTTATATCATCAAACAAAGCACAGATTGGTTCAGAAGCAAAATATCAACATAATCCAAACAACTCTGTTTAAGACTCTCAGATCAAATATTCAGTGCTAAGATTGTAATACATTTCTGCAGGAGTTTGTTATTAAACATCAGACTCACCTACTGCTCAATACACCCCCCTCATTCTACTGAAACAGGGTTATTCTAGATAAGAAAGGTCAGTGTTTCCTCTCTCCTGACACTACCATAATTCTCAGTAGATTTCAATGTGCTCAGTTAGGGAAGAGCATTATACATTGCTACATTTTGCTTGTTTTTTCACCAACAACTCATCAAGATATTCTATTTGTCTGGGATGGTAAAATCCCGAAATATGACAAGTAAATTCTGATTCTAACACAACAATGTGCAGTTGACCATAACATCTTTTTTTCCACTAAACTAAAGTTATGTGACTTCTGATTATTACAAAACAAATAAATATAGGACTATACTGCGTAACTATTAAAGGATCACTGGAAAGAGTCTGCAAAATACCTAATGACAGACAGAGTATTGTCTATGATACAGGCACTGTTTAGATTTTTTATCTAAAATAAACTGTGACTGCTGACTGAAAACAAAATGATAATATAGCATTATACACTGCTCCAAAACATGAAGGGAACACTTAGTGGTGGGTGTGGAAGGGGTTGTATGAGGAGAATAACACCAAGTCAGTTAAACTTCAGGGACATCAATCTGTCCATTTAGAAAGCAAAAGTGCATCATTTCACCTGCTTTAGTGCAAATAAAAGTGACAACAGGTGCACTGGAGAGGAAAGTGCAAGACAACCCCCAAAAAGAGAATGGTTTTGCATGTGTTGGCCACAGACAATTGCTCTCTCCTTATCCTTCCTGACTCATTCTTCTCTAGTTTGTGTTCTGCTCGTGTCCTTGTCACTACTGAAAGCATGAGGAGGTACCTGCAACCTAATGATTCAAGAGCCCACAGGAGATACCAGGAAACCAGCTGTTACACGAAGAGAGCTGGACAGAGCCCTAGAAGGTCATCAACCCAGCAGAGTCCCGGTATCTGCTCTTTTGAGCCAGGAGGAACAGGAGGAGCACTGCCAGAGCCATACAAAATGACTTCCAGCAGGTAACTGGTGTGCATGTTTCTGACCAAACTGTCAGAAACAGACTCAATGAGGATGGCATGAGGGCCCAACATCCTATAGTGGGACCTGTGCTCATAGCCCATCACTGTGCAGCTCGATTGGCATTCGCCTAATCTCTTCACAGATTTGAGCAAATTCACACTGTGAGCACATGTGACAGGCGTGAAAGAGTCTGGAGACACCATGGTGAATGTAATGCTGCCTGTGACATCATCTAGCATGACCAGTTTGGCAGTGGGTCAGTGATGGTCTGGGTAGGAATATCCACAGAGGGTCGCACAGACCTCCATAGCCAACGATAGCCTGACTGCTATTAGGTACTGTGCTGGGATGAAATTCTCATAGCGATTGTCAGACCTTACGTTGGTGCCGTGGGCCCTGGGTTTCTCCTAGTGCAGGACACCACGGCATCATGTGGCCAGAGTGTTTCAGCAGTTCCTGGATGACAAAGGCATTGACTGGCCCTCTCACTCCCCTGACCTAAATCCAATTGAGCACCCAAAGCAGTCAAGTACCGCCACAGAGTGTCCAGGAGCTCACTGATGGGCTGATCCGGGTCTGAGAGGAGATCTCCCAGGACAACATCCACCGACCCCTCTCGAGCATCCCCAGACGTTGTGCATACTGGCACGCGCGGGCCATACACACTACTGGGTTACATTAAGAGTTGCCGTGATGAAATTCATGCATGTGAGACCAGTCTGTGATTTAAGTTTTCGCGTGATTTTGAATCCAGTCCATTGATGATTTTAGTTTCCATTGCTTATTGTTACGTCTTTTTGATCTCTAAAAATTATACAATGTACACCAGTAAAGATTTACAACTTGAATAATTCGAAGATCTGATGTGTGATCAAAGTGTATTTTGAGCAGTGTATTACTTAAACAATTCATCAAGAGGTTAAAGACACATGCAAAAATATCATGTTATGCTCCAAGGTAGAATTAGACCATGGCTTGGTGATTCCAAAATATCTTAAGCTAAGTTAAGTCAAAGGTTAACCAGTACTTGGGCAAAGGAAGCTGCGTGAAGCCATTCTCTAACTACAGTGGCAGTAGAGCGCATACCTCCACCAAGTCCCAACAGTCCCATTTAAGTCAATCAAACGTAATCCAATATCAAACTCGACAACCCTGTGTCACTCTTAATTTTAGACCACCCATAACTGTTGAACTATAATTTAAACGCACAAGAAAGCAAACCACAAAGAAACAAAACAATGCAGATGCAATCATAATCTCCATTGTGTTGTGGACAAATAATAGATTTTTATTAGGATCCCCATCACATGGTACTCACTCATAGATAACTGCCAACTAAATACGGCTGGTTTTTTTCATCAATATTAATGCATTACTCCCTGAGAAATTTACAAAAATGCCATAAAAACTATTTATTGTTCAAATCTTACAAAAACGCTAATGGGGTCTATTCTGACAGCCAGCCTCCATCCAAGTTTTTTGGGGAATCGGTTCAGTAGATCTGTGCAATCCTGCAGACAAACCAACCAACCAACAAACAAACAGGAACAAAACCCTCTTGGCAGAGGTAATTATGAATAGCAAGCACCTTTTTCCACTGACCATAGGTCTGTAAATAGTAAATGTGAAAACACAGCACAGCGGAATCTGTTATGTCTGACCCTTCTGACATCCAACAAGTGAAAAGCTGGTAAATAGACTTGCCTGCTATTAACACAACCATAGAAAAGATCAAGTGACCTGATAACAGACAGCATATCGTTATGGATTACATAATCCCAGCTCTATTGAGAAATGCCAGTGATAATTTCCCGTGAAGCACCTTCTATCCAAAATCTGCCCAACAGGTTTTCTCAGTATTGGTCTAACATGATTCACCTTGGTTTCGGGTGCCCTGTTGTCGATCCTGTTATTTTTGCCATTTTCTCTGACGCAGATGCACTGGCCTCACTGTTCAGATGACTCTTTATTTCACTTGCTCCACAGGAAAACACCATTTGAATGTTTTGGATTAAAAAAACAGACAGGCAATCACTGAAAACAAAAATACTGCTTCTATTTCAATAATATTGTTCACAATCTCTCCTCCTCATCCCTCACTGAAGAAGGATGAAATGAGATATAGAGACACAGCACAGCAGCAGAGACAGGAGTGCAGTGAAATGGCTTCACTGGCCTCCTCATCTAACCTGTCTGGACAGCCTCAGACAATCTACCCCGGCGACATCCTGTCCTGTCCAGGGCAGGAAATACAGCAACAAAAGACAAAGACAAAGACATGGACAGGCACAAGGAGGAAATCAATGCCCATCCTGACAAAAACATTTTGAAATCACACACCACAGATCACACGACACAGCCTATTGTAACCTCCTCAAACAGCCCCTTCCACACCCACCACTGCCATAACATCCATGCTTCAATGTAGGAAATCAACAGCATACCTTTTTCTCACACACAGATTCTTCAGCCTATTCTTAAATCTTTTTCAATAATTGAGGGCGTTGGGGGATGAGGGAAAAAGATGGGTCCAGGTTTCCCAGAAGGCCTTCTCTCCCTGCTGCTCTCTCCTGCAATTGTCAATCTTTAACCTCAGCTGCAGGCTGCCGATTGGCTTGAGCACCACACGGAGGTGCCTGATTGGGCGCTCAGCTCGGTGTGCCACACAGGCTCTCTTCTCCCCGCTCTCCTCAGCCACAGTGCTGCAATGCAGAGAAGACTGCTTCCGCTAAAAAACCTCCTGAAAACTGTCTCTCACTGCCTTTAAAGAACATTCAGACATACAACGGCTGTGTGCCTTTTATCAGACATGTAGATGCAGCTCTACAGGCTTGTCAGGGAGAGGATCAGATTCCCTCCCTCGCTGTGCTCTCAGCCACTGTGTGTGTATGGCATCCATTTTGAACACACACACAGACTCTCTCTCTCTCGCTCGCTCTGTCTCTCTGACCACTGTGCGCACCACACACACACAGCTCGTACACACGGCACCAGTCAAATCTCCTGTAAAGGACCACATGCAGCTTATTATATGCCCCAGCATGTTGATATGCAGCATGGGCCCGAATACTGGACACAAAGACAGGACTGAAAATGTCACAGGCCTCTCAGGCAGCACTGAAGGCACCACCCCCTCCCTCTCTCTCACATGGCTCTTCAGCACACTGTCTCATAATCAATATCCGCCTGGAGATTTGAGTGTGAGCAGCAGCATAGGGAAAACACAACTGAGAGCAATGCTTCCATATTTCTGTGCAACATATTCCAAATACACGCATTTCATTGAATTCATTGGAAGACTTCAAACCATGAACGCAACAATACACATAATTAAAACACACTGGTACGTGTGTATATACAGTGCAACACAACCATAAACAATCCTATAAAAGAGGAACATATTCAGGCCAAAATGTCATGGCCAAGAACATCATCTACACAGGTCCAAGAAGGTCAGCCGGTGAATATTTTAAAGACACACTCCAAACTAAACCGGCTGTGTGAGTCGCTGTAATGCAGATTTAAGTGTGCCCACACCAATCCTCACTCCATAGTGGAATGAAGGGATTAGACGAATTACCAAGCACCATTCACAAAACACTGAGGGGGGGGATTTGCTGTTTGAGTCAATGCAGACTTAACCCTGGTCAAGCAACATTATGTGTGCCATTATATCCAGGACATACATGTAGTCTCCCTTGTCATATTTGAATCAGAGATTTATGGCATCATCCACTAACAATGATAAAACACATATCACATTTCAACATTTGGAATATATCTAATGTTCAAGAATAAAATGACAATATCAATAAACTGCCATAAATAGATATAATTATTACCTAAATGTAACATTTATTAATGATGCATGCATTACAGAAAACTAACAACAATATATATATATAAACATAATTCATTCTAACCTGGTCGACTTCAGACAGGTTTTCAACCCTCTCTGGATGAGATGAGGTTTCTATGCAGAGCCTTTTCAGAGGAAGTCCTTCCCTTCTCCTTTCCTTCTCCCTTACACACAAATACTCAGTGTGCTTGGAGCAGAGGGACAGAAAGGGGAAGCTCTCTAAAATGGCTGACACTCGGCAGCAGAGAACAACACTGGGAGGCAGTGCACACCATTAGGCTCAGGCAATTCCTCCAACCCTGTGATAAATAAGCTGCTACGGTATATTTAGTCTGTAGATAATTGGTAATTTTAGAGAACTGGTGAGCATCTGACAGGATTAGGCCTGTTAAAAGCCAGTATGTTATTCACCAAGTAAAAAAAGAGAATAATGGTGAGGTGAACTGGGATTTGGATGAGATGTATAAAGATTAGGCAACTCGACAACTTACAGCCTGTTCTTCATTGCCATGTTAGTCTGGCAAACAATTAACAACCGTGCCCTGCTGCCTTATCCTCATGCCAGTTTGAGGCCTAAATTAAACTTGCTGTGTTGTCAGTTTACCATCTGTTAATTCCTCTGGGGACTCCCCTCTGCACTGCTCCCTGTCTCTCCCATCCTGCTGGATTCCTCACCAGGCCTGCCATCTTGACAGCGTAGGCCTGTGGCAGCCACAAAAACTCAATCCTCCTTTGATCTTGACAAAAGAAAGCAGGTTTTTCTCAGTCAGTATACTATGAATATACAATGACCTTACACTTGACCCATGACCCCCTACTGCATGTGTCCAGAAAGCCACCCAGTTAGCAGAGGCAGCCTGTTGTACTGAACCATGCTATGCTGTTCCTCCAGGCTCCACTCCTATGCTGTGGGGTGACAAATACTCTTCCCCCTCCCCCAGTCTGTCAGGCAAACCTGTATTATTACTCTGGCATGGATCACACACAGTGGCTGGTGCCTTATCAACATAGTATACATGTGAAAGAATGAAAATAAGGCTTACCTCTGTGGATGCATGGCTAAAAACTCTGTGTGATATGTCAATGCTTATTAAAACATGGAGGACAGCCCTGTCAGCCCTCACCCTGCTCACAGCACAGCCACGGCTCTCCAAGCTGTCCAACTCACTGCTCTGATAGAAGGCACACTGAGACTGGCCACGCATGCCAGCAAAATGTAAGGCAGCTGCTGATTGGCTAGAGCATTTCCTGGCTGCTGGTCTTTTGTTTAGCACGGGCAGGCTAAAACGCAGTACTGAGAGCAAGGGAAGCTAGGCCCAGATCAAACTAACCACCCACTGCACACCTATCAGCTCAAAACGACACAGCATTCAGCTGCTGTTGTTTCATAAACCTGCAAGAAAGACAGCCTTCGGTGTAGCTGTAAAGGGTTGTCAGCAGATGTGCAAAGAGAGAACAGGCCTGTGGCTGTATTCTCAAGGAGGAATTTGTCCCACAAGTTCCCACCCTCTAGATAAACCAACCATCATGAGAAAGATTCACACTGCTATACAAACAAAGGAAATGTGTAAACAAGCACTCCACGAAATGCACTTTGGTACTTTGACCTATAAAGGTTTAACAACAAGGTTAAAAATGCAGACTGAGTTCCAGTCAGGTGTGCCTTACGTTTTTTTGACCTCAAAATCAGCAGCTTCTCTGATTTGGATATTGCAATATGCCATATTGTAATTTCAATAATATTTTCATAAATTGTGCAGCTCTGTAATAACAATATTGCTGCATTTATTGTATTTAATCAGCTTTCTGTTTTGCCTACTGTAAATGTTAAGAGATGTGAGCTTAACATTATTCAGATATGTTAGGACAGCATTCAATTTTACATTTGAAAAGTAATATCTCATTAATTGAGGAGTCAGTGTCACGTTTTATGTAATATAATTTTTATTTTCACTCCCACCACTTTTTAACATAGGCCATTGTTGAAAAATCATGTCTCATTTTAACATGACTCATTTCGCTGACAAATTTCACATTGTTACAAAACCTCATGACTTTAGTTTTATACTTGGGCAATTCTGCATAATGCGTGCAACTTTCACAAACATACTGTACAGACCAGATACATACAGACAGCTAGCAGAGAGGGGCTAACTTTGTAATGAGAGCTGCAAATATGAATTTATTATTTGTTTAACTATTAAATTAATAAGCAAATATTTTGACAATCAATTAGTTGGTTTATATATCTCTATAAGAATAAAAGTCAAAATGATCTGATTTCAATGTTAAATGTGAATATTTTCTGGTTTCTTTACTCTTCTATGAGAACAATCTGGGTATCATTGGGTTGTGGACCAAATGCATGACATGCAATAGATCAAACAACCAGTTGATTGACTGAGGAAACAACCGACAGATTAAACAACAATGCTGGCGATAGTAATAATTGTGCTCTGCTTTTTATAATGTATAAGATTTGGGTGCTGAAAAGCACCTGTCTGAAGTTTACTGTGGCCTCTCCTTTTACATGAAGACAGACAACAGCTGCCTCTTGTGGCAAACCTCTGTAACAGCAAAGTGCACAGAAGAGCCAGATCCAGAGCTGAATCTAAATTGGGATCATATTATCTATGCAAAAACAGTAATCTATGATAAAATACTACCTGCACTTCAGTTTGAGCCACTGAATCTTAAAATGATTAAACACGTGTATTTAGGAATGTGCCTTTTGTAAGCACAATTTCAACAAGGTGTAATGTCTTAAACCTACTTCCTATTTAAAAAAATTCCAATTAGGGCCAAACCAAACCAAACAAACTGTGAACCTTGGGTTCTTATTGGACAGTTCCTGTTACCAATTTTCCAGCATTCCTTTAGGATTGCACTGCAGAGGTTTAGCAAGGCCTCAGAGGTTAAGGTGCTGACTTTACCCTCAGCCTGAAGTGAAACATTACAGCTTAATATAAACGGTGCTTATACATTTTTGGGGCAGAGAGGTAAAGGTAAAAAACAAACTAACATTTTAAATTGGTTTAAAACATGTTTGTTTTTTAAAAAGGGGGGGAATAGTGATTGTGGGTTGTATCAACAAAGTTAGGACACCAAGTTTAAGCCCACAATATCTAAATGTCAAATGATAAAAGTTAAGCTAGTCACATTTAGCAAGTGTCACTAAATTAATTTGCTAGTTAAGTTGCAAGAAATTCATGTGTGGACAAGTTGGGCCTGAACTGGGAAGAAAATCGTTTACCTACTTTAAAAGCGTTTTTCATATTCATATTGTCGCCAACTGACTCTAAAATGTTCCTAATTAAGGGTAGTTAAAGTCAATCAGCTTGAGAATTAGCTTAAAAGTAAGCTAACTGATTGGGCACGAGCCCTAGACACAATCAACAGGGATAACTCGTCTAACGACGGCGTGTAAAACACTTCGCAGGTCCATAATGAAAAAAAAAAACTAAATTGCATATTCTTTTTATGTTTTTAACTACATTATATATTCTGTCACCTTTGTTTGTCCTTGTGGTACCCTTTCGTCTTCAGGTAGCAGAACACGAGCTTCCAAAGTGACCGACTGGTATCGAGCCCTGTGGGCCACAAGATGGCGCCCGAGCTAGACTACTGCTCAGACCGGTTCATGTACAGCCTTCAAGTCTTCTTTGGGTTCAAGGCCTTGAACGTTACATATGTAAGTATAAGTGGTTTTAGGAGACTTCGATCATCTACTTCCTTCTCAGTGCAGATGCTCTAGAGACGTAAATATTCCTGGTCGCTTGCTGGTCTGTAGTTTGACTCAGAGATAGCATTATCAATCTAAACTGAAAAAGAACATTTTGAAAGAAAATTGATGAAACCATCCGAAAGTTGTCTTAAGCAAAATGTTTCTTTCTCCACTGCTTGAGACTTTTTGTGATCAATCACCACGGACCACTGAGATTTTGGTGTAAGTAATCATTAAACATGGGTAGCTAATCCCTAAAAGGTGAAAAAACATTATCTTCATGTAGCCATTTCAGGCATTTTTAAAAAAAGAAATATAATTTTGTTTAATTTTCCACTTAAAAATGTACATTGCATGCGATACATCAGAAACTGGTTGTTAACAAAAAGGAAAACATTGAGGGAAAAAAAATAGGCCTACAGATTAGACCCACACCAGCAGTTTATAAAACAATGGTTTTGTTTTACTGAACTTTAAAGACACAAATTAAACTCATGTAATATGGCATACACAATGTCAGTTGTTAAATATCTATTGTCTTTGTAAGCGGAGACGCTTCTTCTTGCTTTATTGCATCTGCATTAGCCTTGAGAATTTGGGGGATGGGAATGGGTTTGGAGCAAAGAAAGGCATGCTGTTGGCTGTTTGCAGGTAAACCAATCTGAATACATTAATGATTATGGGGCTATCTCCTGTCCTTTCAAACTGTTATCTCCTGTCCTTTCAGAGTGGAGAGGCTGTGTAGGGAGGGGGGATGGGATAAAGTGTCTCACACTCACTGAGGGGGGAGGTCAGTTTGCCATGTTTTGTGGGGGAGGGGGCACAAACAGAGGGCCACTGGGCCCCTCTTTGGGTCTCCGTGGAATGTAATTGAAGCTCTGTCACTCAGGCACACATACAAACAGACCAAAAACACACACACGGCCAGGTTTTTGAGTTTAGATTTTATCATGTCATGAACCATTACCTTTACCATTACCAAACCATCTGCAATGACCTGAATTTAGCTATATGTTGGCCTAATCATGTTTTGTATCAATTTATTATGTATAATTGTATGAGTGACCATATTTATCCATATTTATAAGATGTGTAGCGCTCTAGTGAGTAATCTATGTTTTGCCAAAAATTGCAAAGTACTAGTTTGTTGTGTAAAATGGTGGCAAAACCTAAAATGTTGCGACAGTGGCAATGAACTTCATGCTTTCTCTGCAGCTATGTTTAATCAAACAAACTGTATGGATTTTTCTGTCCTGCATACACACCCTTACATTTTTATACCTCAAAGTGTTGATGCTGATTGCAAGAGAATTATGTTCAGACAGGAAAGAGCAAGTAAGGAGGTAATTGCTTTGATTTGAATACTGCCTCTTCTCTTCCTTACTCGCTTCAACCCCTTTTCTGCCACTCTCCCTCTGTCTTTGGCCCTCCCTCACCGGTAGTAAAAATTTAAAGCTAGTGTGCCTGAGAGATCACCATGGAGCTACTTTGCTCCATAATTCGTGGCCACTCAGGGGCTCTGATATCACTGACAGTGGACACAGAATCTGTGAATTAACAGGCTGCACATGATGGTATGTAGCCTGGCCGAGCCACGGAGGCCAAACATCAAGATTGCAAATTTATCTTCCCCAGTTTTATTAATTCCTGCTTGATACACGCAGCATTACATATCATCAGGGACCCTGTCAAGCTGCCTGAATATTTATACCGTAATTCAACCTCAAATAATATGTAGATTTTTTCCATATTTCAAATGCCCACTTGCTTTAAATCATGTTTTAAGATAACATAATAGTATTTTATTTAAGAAAAATACTTTTTAATTTTCATTTTGTGAAAAATACTCTATGTAATTATATTTATACTGAATAACATAATAATGTAATACTCTGTAGGCATGATAAATCATTTGCATAAAGCTGCTTTTCTGCCAGCCTATAAATACATTTTTAAATCTCTCCCCTAATAATATCACTGACTGCTGCTCATATCGCCTCTGGGTATTGGCGTACGTGTAGTTCTTTCGCAGAGCGTGTCACACTGATTGCCGCGGCTTGAGAAGGAAAGCGACTCCATTACCCAGAAGTCCTGTCGCTGGGCTACAAGCTGGCTCCCTCCGCTCTGGGAGTGTTTCGCATTTAAACAAACACGGTCCTGCCGAAGATGGCGGAGAGTTTGTAGAGGCGTAAAAGAAACTGGTCTACTCAATGAAAGCGTCGAAGCCGGTGAGTTTTCTGCTATTGGTGTGTAATTCGTTAAAACACAAGTTTTGAACTAATAGTCGTGTGTGTTTTGAAAGCGCAAATTTGTCACTGAGGCAGTGTGTGTGTGTGTGTGTGTGTGTGTGTTGCCCCGCTTCCGAGCAGGCTGTGGTTTTAAAGCTACCGTGATACAATGAACCACCTTACCACTGTCCATTTGTTATGGAATGTTTCTCATGATGTTTTTGGCTCCGAAAATACAAATACGCTCATATTTGACGTTAAGCCTGGCTTAATCGTGCGCCATTGGTGTCGGTTACGGTGTTTGTTGGGGTCTCTATTATCCGCTAGCTACAAAGTTTACGAGATACAGCCTCTCAGATTCGCTGGGGTGCAATAGCCTAGCTGTTCATACTCGACACTGCTTGTGAGTGAACTCGTTTGTGTTTCAAAACGTTCGTGTTAACTTTGCAGCACTACTAGACTGTGTTCATCGTCCGCAACGCCGCCGAATAGCTCTGATCATTGTATTTTCTTTAACCAGACAGATTCGGCTCGAATGAAGCTGCAGAAATAGTCTCAGTTTATGTTAGTTGCACCGCAGCAGTAGTTGTACTGGGTTACAAAATAAAAATAAAATCGCGTATTGCTCGTTTGTTACGGTTGTGTAGCCTCCACCATGAGTGTAAACACACTCAAACACGTTTATTGGACCCTATGTTTTGTTTGTAAAATAGTTGTCCTGCCTTTTTAATTTGCACCACAAAAAGCCACACAATCTAACAAATAACAACAAACTAATTCAGATATGTTGAATCACATGTCATTAGAGCAAGCAAAATTATGGCTTATATGTCTTGGTTGGTATTAAATGTATAATGTTAACAAACTTGTATTTAGCAGTACATCACTGTCCCCTACTGCCTACAGCTAAACTTGAACTGACTGGCTCAGCATGGCTGCTCTGGAGATTCTACAGCATCTGTTATTTATTTCCATGGCTGTAGTGAGATTACGTACTCGTGATTACAATGGTTGGTATAATGACCCATCACAGTATGATAAATGTTGTTTTTCACCGCTGATAAATCACATTTAGGTTGCATGTGTGTGTGAGAGAGACGGGCAGACTGGCAGAGGGAGATGGATGTGTTTCAGTGCAGGGGAGGATGAACACTCGCAGGGTTCAGGTAGAGTCCAGGTTTGCTTTGTGTGTGCTCGACAAGGTGTATGCTGCTGAGATCTCAGTTTCTTTTTTGAGGTGGCAAGAGGACATTTTTGGAGAGTGTGCTCATGTGTAGGCAGACAATGAGGGAACTTAGTCATTCCACTGAAACGGTTGAGGTCTAGGTGTGCTGTCGCTCTCTTTGCCTGAGGCCATCCCTGCCAATACTTGCAGGTATTTACAGCTCAGTGCTCATTTCCATGTGAGAGTTTCTGAAGTCATCCAGGTATTTTTTGTCATATACGGCTGCACACTTGGTCTAACTATTAGATTGTCACAGGATTTTTTCCTGCAAATACAATTATTGAGATTATATCTCAATAATGTGAGCATTTATATGGCGTGTAGCTGGAAATAGGCATGTGAGAATGGTGCTGCTGGCAGTCTTTAGCCGTCAGATGAGCTAACTTGTCTTTATTTTGAGTCTGATGGAATGCCATTACTCAAGCCCACGTATGTGGTATTTTTGTAAGTGGTAGAATGACCACTGTGGGAACCTGTCCAATGAGCTGCTTCTGCTCATATTCTTGGCAAATGGAGCCCCCTGTCCCCCATTCTCTGTCCCTTTATCTACCACTTTCTTTCTCCCTCACACAGGGTGTCAGGCTGCGTTAACAATGAATCAATCTTTGGGGGGATTCTTTGACTGCAGATGGGGTGAAGAAGTGACTGGGATGCATGCTTTCGCTCTTTGTCTGCCGGCCCCTGTGCTCTCAATAATTCATTAACTTATCACTTTTTCTCATGGGACTGGGAGAAGTCTCTCTGCGCTGGCAGATTCTGTGGTTACATCACATCGCCTGATTGATAATCGAATGGGCTTACATTTAGTGCTGTTGCTAAGATTTAGTTAATACTCACAGAAGTTACTTTTTATCTTTTATATTTTTGCATCCTGTCAACAAAACCATAGAAATATAAATATTTTGACTCGATAAACTCATAAATCTGAATTGGGAAAAAAAAAAATAGAATTGGTTGGCTGTCTAGCCATTTGTATTTATCTAATGACATCTGTGGCTAGTGATGGCTCAGACAAGAATTTATAACCATTTCATGACACAAGCTCCCTTTTTATTGGGTAAATATTTCTGCTGCTGACTTTTAAATCCTGGCTGGTGTCAGAGAAAGGGCGAAAAATAAATGCAGAGCTTTTCACTGTTTTGTTTTCTTGATATCCGTCTCTTATCTGTCTTTGTCGAGCTGCATTTTTGCATCCCTGACATCTGAATGGGTGGCATTCTTTTGGCGTTTAGTCAGCCTGTGTGCCTACAGAGAGTCAGAGATACTAAGTTTCGTTTCAAATAACTGCCAATTGGTCATGTGGTATGTGTTCAATTTAAGATTAATAGCAGCGTGGGTGAGCAGTGTCTCAGTGAGCACTCTTGATGACAAACGGAGCTGAAAGGAAAGCCTGATTGTTTCCCCTAATTGAAATATGATTTCACGGTCCTAGTACCTTTTTGTTAAGCAGCAGTACAGGTAGTGTAGTCAAGGAAAACCCCAGAGTTATGGCCTCTGGCTTATACATTTTAAATAGCACTTGTAATTCAGGGAAAGAGTCTTTACTTATTTTCCAGCATTTGCTCTTTTCTTTAATGTTCACATGATTTACCTTGGCCTATTTCCATGTATTCAACAGTTGGATTCTCTGAATCATTGCTTTTTACCATGAAGACTTGATCCTGACTTGTCATTGGAGGCTGTTTTTACAACCAAGCTTTAAAAACACAAAAGTTTCCTGCGGTCAGCTCAAGCCCTGTAAAACATCCTGTTTAGTCCCCACATCTCAAGGTCACTCAAGCAGTGACAGTGGTCCGCATTTGTGTTTGCTTAAGTGCTCATACTACACACTGGTGTGCTAGTACTCAACAGGTAGGTTGGCTTTTTCTACCTACCTCTGTGGAGCTAAATATAGAAAACTCTGCTCAACAAGACAGTCGTGTTTCCTCTGCTAAAATATTTACAGCTACTTCGCCCAAACAAGTGAGAGTGAGACTACGGGAGCTGCTGAAACCGGATTTTTATTCACTATTCAGAGGAAGCCAGACAGCTGAGTCCCAAGTCAAGCGGTGCAGTTTGCACTCTGACTCTATTTGAAGTCACATCTCATTCATCCCCTTGGTCCCCTCTTCCTCAACTCTGAGGTAATACCCAAGTGTTAGGCTAGCTGCGCCATATGTGAGCCATGCACACTTCTACAAGCCAAACGGGCAGCCTGAAGCAATCATTGCACCCAATTCCAGTTTATAACCAGCAAGGATTTGGAACAGTTCACTCTCTGTAGTCCTCGTTGATTGGACGAAGGAAAGAGTTTATTAGGGAAGGGGGTGCCAAGAGCTTTGTCCCCCTCCCCTCCTTGCCCTTCCTCTTTAACTTCAACTCCCCCTTTAACTTTCGCTCCCCCAGCTGAAGAATGCTCGTAAAATGGGTTCACCTGAACAAGCCAGTGGGAGGGTAGCTCCCCAGTCTAGTTTTGTTACCATTGTAAAATGTTAGCAAGACCTTGTTTGTGTTTTGTTTAGGGCCCCCTTTTATAAAAAAAAAAAAAAAATGCTTTGGGGGAGAGACAGCAAGGGTGAAAAAAAGTTTGGTTTGTGAGATAACTGCTACCAGATGCTGTCTCTGTCTGTTATTCAGCGTAGGGGAGAAGGAGAGAGAGACTGTTGAAGAAGGGACGAGAAAAGACACAGTGTCATATCTGGATGACATTCTCATCTTCTTCATGGACACTCCATCTTCTCCAATTCTCTGATTTTCTTGTCCCATGTGTACTCTGCCTACTTCAGATACACAAGAATTTTAAAAAAGCTTTGTTTGCACAGGCGAAATAGTAATTTTGCAACCAAAACAACAAGGATATTTCTCTTCTTTTGCCCTCAACACTGCATTGCCTGTAATTCAACAGTGTCAAATGGTTGGGTGCATTTATTTCCTTTGTTTACATTTTGTTACTCTTTCTCCTGGTACACTCCTGAGATGAAACGGTTTAATGTTAGACCCATGTGGCAGTGGGGTGGGGTTCCCTGGTCTCACTGGATTGAGAGGCAGCTGTGGCAGGCATGGTGCTGTAGTAGAAGTTGTAAGAGGATATGTGCTTGCATGTAACCACACAAGCCAGGGGTATAAGGGCACTGAGTCACTCCTATTTTATAGTTCACCTGCAATTAAAAAGGCCCCTTTAATTAAAGTTGCAATAAGTGAGCAGACATTTGCTCACAGCACTGTGCTAGACAGCAGTTTGAGTTTCCACAAGTTTGATTTCTACTTTATTGCATGCTCGAGTTCAAAGAAAAGTCATGTTGTGAATGACAGACTTCCACGCCATCGTTAAAGGCTCCAGACTTACTACAGCATGTCAACACTGGCAAAGCATGTGTCAGATAATTTATTATTATCCCTTTTTTCAACAACACTCTTTTCTTAATTGGGCTGATATTTTTTCCCTCTATTCTCAGTGAAGTGGAAAATGTGCTTTTCACCATTACTGCTCTTCAGTATGTTGGGTGATGTCACCCTGTGTATGTGGCGTGTCGTTAAGGCAACACTCTAATCAAAAGGTTGCCGCTCTGGAGCTTACCGTTGTCCTCAGAATAGCCAAGCCAACACTTGCCTCCTGAAAATGCCACATCACATCAGGCTTGCACCAATGCACTATTTTAGATAGAAAACAACACTCACTAAAGTTGGCCACTCAATCCAGTATTAAATTTGGAAATTGCTCGACATTTGGCTGGTGGACACCATATTTCCATTCAGCGCTTTGTCGTGCTCATCTATTTACTATTAGCATAGTTGAACAAGTGATTCTTTAGGACTGCGATATGACTAAAATAGGTCAAGTCAAGATCCCTTTTTAATTAGCACCAACCTAATAGTCTTTACTACCCTGTTCCTCGTGGCCAACATTCAGCATTATTTAGAGCAATTCATGAGTTTGGTTTTAAGTAGAGATGGCAGACTTTTGTCAGTTGTTTGGGCCAAAAAAAAAGTCAGTGGGGCAGATCACAATAAGTGTGTATTGGCCCAGTGTAGATGAAGTCAACCCACATGGTTTGGTAAGCGTCAGTAAATTTCCTTCGACAGAGCAAAACATTGCAATAACAAGACAGTCACTGCGGGATACAAGGCTTACTCTTCAGTAGTTTTTAAAAATGAAAAGCAGATTCCATACCCATTCTTCAGGAGGCCTAAAATGTGTACAGCAGTTGACTTTTATGTTTTGCTGTTTTCTTAGTTAAAAAAATGGTGTCAGTGCCAATCCGAATCTTCATATGAGTTGAGCAGCACATCCTGCTTTATCATTTGCGTCACATGTTAGCAGCAGGATATTTCTTTTATTGCTTCCATGCAAATTTCTCACTAAAGCCAGTGCACGATCACACAGTAACAATTATATCATCATGGTGGATCTCCACTCATGCGCTTCAGGTCATGTTGCTCTACAGTTCACTTTGATTGGACCATTTAAAAAAATGTCACCTTTCAGGATTTGTGTTGTGACATCCTGTAACATACAGGATATTGCATTGGACTGTGTCGGAAATTGGTTGGACTGTGGACTAGAGGCCAAGAGAAACTGGATTTTTCAGGGATACAAATTATTACATTATTCATTATACTTTTAGCTTGACAGTTTTAAAGCGTTTGAATAAATCAAATTTGATCTCACTTTCAGCAGTATTCGGGTCTGCAAGAACATTGAACCTGAACTTTTGTCTTTCTTTCTTTCATCTTCAGGGTAAAAACTACGAACGTGTGTGTGTGTGTGTGTGTGTGTGTGTGTGTGTGTGTGTGTGTGTGTGTGTGTGTGTGTGTGTGTGTGTGTGTGTGTGTGTGTGTGTGTGTGTGTGTGTGTGTGTGTGTGTTGCCTTGTCCTATGTCTGCTCAGTTACCATGTGAGGGACTTGATTATCAGTGCAGACTTAATCACTCAGCAGATGGGAACAGAGTGCAGTGTCATCAAGACAAAAACAAACCCACAGTTGGATTATGGCTCGGCGTGTGCATGCGTGTGTGTACATGTGCCCGGTCAGATCGAGCACCTCTGATTTGATTTCTAAAGATATTCCTGTGTGTTATGATACAAGCACAGCAGAGCATCCCCTTTCTTTTCTGCCCCCAGTTTGCTCTCTCTGTATGACTTTCAACACTTGGTCCTTGTGACCCCTGTATCCCGCCTGTCCTCATAAGTCATTTAAACACACTTTTAATAGTGTCAACCTGGAACTGAGCGGCATGTGGTGGGCAGAGTGTTTGGTAGGCTCCGTAAAGCAATGAAGGAACATAAAGAAAGTTAACCAAAGAGTATTGTAGTAGACCCTATAAATTGCACACGAGTAAGGTTTATGTCAGGTTTTTAATAATTCATAAATCTACAAGTTTTATTGCACTGGGCTTGAAAAGTTAAAAAATTACAATTGTCTT
The DNA here is from genome assembly GCF_900880675.1 of Sparus aurata. Taxonomy (NCBI): domain Eukaryota; kingdom Metazoa; phylum Chordata; class Actinopteri; order Spariformes; family Sparidae; genus Sparus; species Sparus aurata. The sequence continues at coordinate 29,773,334 of NC_044192.1, forward strand.
GCATGTGACAGAAGGTAATATTATCCTTTGTTCTCTGATTTTTAGGTAAATTCTGCCATATTGTTTTGTTTGTTTGGTTGTTTGCCATTCATCACCCAGGATATAAGCAGGTACTTATAGTGGAACTGCAACTATTAATCAATAAATCGATTTGCCAATCAAAGAAAACTAATAACCAACTATTTTCATAATCGCTTTTAAACATTTACTAAGCTTCTAAAGTGTCAGGATTTGCTGCTTATCTTTGTCAATATGACAGTAAATAAAAAAGTCTTTGGGTTTTGGACAGTTGATTGGACAAAAAAAGCAATTTGAAGATGTCACTTTAAGGGCAGGGAAATTGTAATGAGCATTTTCCCTTTTTTTTTTTTTCTTGTTTTTTTACATTATTCAAACCAAAAGATTCATAATCAAAATAATCAGCAGATTGATTGATAATGACAATAATCAATAGTTTGCAGACCGAACTAAAAGTTTTCTAATAAAGTGTGGCTACGAGAATTAAAAACCACAGCTCTTCTCCTGCTCTCCGTTTCCCCTCGTACCTCATTTCTGGAATCTTTTTCACCTATGCTCTGTCAACACATGAAACTGGCCAGTTGAAAGAAAGGAAAAGGAGTAGTAAGGGGAAAAATGAGAGATGGGAGGGGGTGCAGTTGTGAAACTGGCGTCAGACCATCTTTTGAGTGGAATTCTTTGCAGGGGTCAGAGTTCAGGCGCGGCAGTATGGCTCTGTGATTGGCTGAGGAAAGGTGAAATGAAAACCACAGTAAACTTTTGACCCCGGCGCAGGAGCTCTGCAGGAACGCCCAGCCCCAGCTCTGGCGTGGTGGAACAGAGCCCGCTCTCTTCCTGTGTTTACTCCACCAATCCAACAGGGACGGTGGGGAGAGGAGGGGGGGAGGGAGCACATAGAGGGAGGAGAGAAAGACACAAGAGTGGGAGGGAGGGAGAAAGGAAGGGAAGAGGGAAAATCGTCAGAGCTGTGCTGCGGTCTGAAAATGAATATCTGTTTTTTTACTGAGTGGCACAGTTGAAACGTGTACACAAACACTGCTGCTGAAAAGCAAAGATACAACCAAGGCAGTTTTTATGTCAACATGGGGTCATTTCAAATATTGCCAAAAGTTAATACAATGGTTGACATATCTGCACACTAAATTATCTGAGGTTACATGATTTCTCCTGGTTGCATCTGCATTAGTGGCTAGTAGGGATGTGTGTGTTATCAGACAGGGCAGCATGGCAGCTGATCAGGCCCTGGTGCTCTGGCCCTCCAGATAAAAGGCTGTTTAGCCATTGATTAATGAACTAATTTCCATAATATTAGCCTTCTGTGATCGCAGCCGCCCACATTTTCTTTGGTTGTTGTAGTCTCCTCTGGACGACATTGTGTCCTCGCTCTTAACACATCGCCATAAACACCAACATGACAAGCTTATAGAAAATAAAGAGGTGGACAGAGACGCAGCGGTGCTCTGCCATGTGTTAGCTGGTTGAATCTGTGCCCGTGTGTGTCCTTTCCTGTTCCTTTCTGTTCTTTGTCTCTATTAATGATGGATAGTTGTAGGAGATGCTTGTGTGACACACACACACAAACACACACACCGTGGAATCTGCCATCTCTTTGTTTCCACCTTCATTTATTTTCTCTGGTTTTTCTACACGTTGCAGTTTGTGTGAGAAGTATAGGGAGATGCGCACACACACACACACAGTCTGTGTGAACTGTGTTGTGTTTGCTGGGCGCGGGTGGGGGATGTTTTCTCTAGGAGAAAAGCGATCTTATGAAGGCAGTTTCTCTCTGCTTTGAACTACCTTCTCTCCCTCACCAGATTCATCTATGGGCATCATGTACAGTTGGAGGAAAAGCTAACAGGAAAAATAGCAGTTGGGTTTTTATACTTATGTAGTTTTCTGTGCGCCCCTTTTTATGGGAAAATGTATAATATAAATAGCGTCAACAGATCTTGTTTTGCAGTCAGTGTAAATGATTTGCAGATGGGGTAAGCAGTTTTTAATTATTTTGATATATCACCCCATAAACATTTTTGCTTAATGTCTGACATAGATAATTAGATTTGGAAACTGTTTGAATGTATAGAACATAGCTTACTCATAATACATTTTTATTTTGTGTATATATATTGACATGTGTGTGTTTGGCCAATCAAATTGAATCTTAGTTGGGTCTTTTACAGACTGGGGTTTCTTACTGATGCTTTTCTTAAATGGTTTACAAACTGTGTTTCTGTCTGCCTCCTCCACCTCCTTGTCATCTTCTCTCACATTTGCGTCACCACCAGGGTTTTGAAAGGTGTGCTTTATTCCAAGGTGAAGTGCTCCTTGTGTGACTTTAATATTAACTCTAAATCAGTGACGCTTGCCGAGGCTTTACATTTGAAAAACTTAACTATTTGAATGAAATTTGTAAAAGCAGACATCTAAAGAATTTGTGTTTTATTTTTGGCTGTTTATTCACAACTCAGACATGGTTTTGAACGGACCTTAACATTGAAAATGATCCAGAAGAATAAAGAGACAGAAACGTCTCAGCCAGACACAGACAAACGAAGGGACATAGCCTGTGTTTTCAGTCTGGTTTTTAAGCCTTGCTGGAATTTCACAGCTCAACCTAAATGGAGACTTTCTCTGAACAATTTACAGCTTCCCTTTTTCAAAATCCACACTTGTGCACACATGCCTGACATATGTCCTCTTCATCCTCATCCCCAAATCTCATTGTGTGGCAGCACTCGCCATGACGCTATTAAACCGTCTGGCACCAGTGTAGTCCCACTACCCAATGTTTCATTAAAATCATGTGTGATGCTGCCAGGAAAACAGCTAAAAAGCAATATTCATCAACAACATGGTTGCATTCGAGACTATGAAAAATGTTTGTTTCTGAAAGTTATCTTCCCTGAGAATTGAGGGGGAATCCCCACAATGTCACGATGGAAGACAGCTGCTAAAGTAAGTGAAATTTGGTGCTAAATTATATAAAGCAAAAGCAGTGATGTTGTGAATGGTTCCTTTGTTTTTATGCCATCAAGTAACGGTACAAAATTATTGGGACCAGTGTGGAGGGCACGGATCATTTTTTAAGTTAACTTTTGATCAGATTTCATCATCTGTTGATCAACCACGCAGCACTAATTAAATATCATAAGATCCGAAAGTATAAAATTATTGTACAGTTCTTTTGGTCATATATATATATATATATATATCTATCACATATCTCACTATTACTCACTGAAGTCAAGACGTAAGGACGATATGCTAAACCCCATCCCAGGAAATTGATTGTCAAATCATAGCTTTTCATGCCTTTTTAAAAACAAACACAAATGCGAAGGTGCAAGGAACATATTTGACCGTGTTCGTTTGCTGTCAGTGTTGGCATTCAAGACTTACTGTCTGATTATTTGATTTGTCACTCCATCCGTGTTCATTCCCCTTTCTTTGTCATGGCCTTTAGAAATAGTTTGTGAAAGCTTGCTAGTCACATTGCTAACTAGGGATGCACGATAGATTCCTGAAAATTTGTTATTGGCCTGTAATTAAATTGTAGCTGATACATAGAGCAGATAATATTAAGCAAAATAGCTTTCATTGGCTTAACAAGTGCTACATATTTTGATACAGTAGGTGGCCATATGCAGCCTTTTAAAGTTGTTTTGCAATCCTCCAATAAACAGAATAAACTGCTGCACATGGGTAGAGCCACACATTGTAGACACATTAGCCAATCCTATTTATTTGCTCACTACATCTTCAATGTTTCTTACCCTCCGTGTGGATAAACTATTGGTTATAAACTTTTCCAAAAAAAATGTAAAAATATGAAGTTATTGGTTATCTTATCGGCACCTGCCACCAGAAACGGGTAATTATTGGGTATCGTTTGGCTGAAAAAAATCCATGTCGCACATCCCGAGTGCTAACCAACAAAAGCCAAACAGGATCCTTATATTGCAGCATTTTAGAGCTGAAACGATTACTTGAGTAACTCGAATAATGTGATTACAAAAATGGTTGAAGCAAAATGGCTGCCTCGAGGCCTCATTTAATTCCTATCAACCGCGTTATGTGGCCTTCTTAGCTCAGGGATAATTTTTCCACATGGACTGTTATTGCGGACACACATCACTACATTTTTTAAATGAGTTGGCGCGATTTGGAACGTCAACAATGTTTCGACATCTTAACCTGAAAGCATCCAGTTAACACCAGCCTACCAAGCGTCGCCGACACAAGGTAACGTAAACATTGATGTTAGCTAATTTAACGTAGCCTACCAACGCTAGTTAGAGCGTATGGTATTTGTAGAGGCTGTAGCCTTATGTAGGTATGACTAGATGTCACGTTAAGATGTGGGTGCTAGTTCATGTTGAACTGCAAGAGAGTAATGGCCTACACCAAATAATTCCTTTCCACACACACACACCCACACACACGCACACACACCATGTCTCTCTCACTTTCCCTCACGCAAGCATCCACACACCCTTACTTCTGCTGTTAGGAATAGTTGGTATAAATACCTGTATGTTTCTTCAGGAATAAAAGCCAATTGCTTGGTCTATTTAACAGGCCTGTCATTTTCGTTATGCGTTATTTGGTATTGTTGTTTAATAGTGCAAACTTGTTTTTTAATAGATTACTCGATTAATCGACGGGATAATCAGTAGAATACTCGATGCTAAAAATATTCGATAGCTGCAGCCCTACAGCATTTCCCCTTACATTTTACGCAGTACGCCACAGACTCATGAAAAGGTTGTGTTTTACTTGGATTTATGTGGTTTCACCAAATTGCACAATTAGTTGCACAGGATTCATTCAGTTGAGCATCATTAATGCGTTTTATCAGCTGCTCCTTTTTAAGTACTCATGAAAAGTATTTTACTTCTCCTACAAAATTGCACCAAGTGGATATAAAGGCAGCCTATCCTGTAGTGTGGATGGAGTATGGAGAGCTGAGCTGTAGCTGACATTACAACAGTCTGTTAAGCATGTGGGGTCCACGTCTCCAAATGGTTTTACTTTGTGCCTTGCACATGCAGGTTTAAATCCAGTATTATGTGTCCATTTAGCATGGTTCCTATCTTATCTTGTTTTTTTCACTGTTTTTTTCACTGTTTTTTTTTTAAACTATTATTATATTTTATTCATGACTGAAGTTCAAAGGAGTCCAGTTTGAAAGTCTGAAGGATAAACATTTGGATTCAGAAAACTATGGCTTCAGAATTTCCCAGGATTTCCTCTTGAATAAAGACATTGAGGCTGGGGTTGATGTGAGCGCCAGTTGCACTTAACTTAAAGTATATAGCTGGTTGTATGCTCAGCAGGAGGTGGAGAAGTTCTTAGAAGAAAAACAGGAAGCCACTCTGTCCTTTTGTTTCCTATTTGCTCTTGATGTCCCAAACTTAAGTAGACACCTTTTGTTGCTTTATTACCTTGTGTGTGTGTGTGTGTGTGTGTGTGTGTGTGTGTGTGTGTGTGTGTGTGTGTGTGTGTGTGTGTGTGTGTGTGTGTGTGTGTGTGTGTGTGTGTGTGTGTGTGTGTGTCTGTGTGTGTATGTGTATGTCTGTGTGTAGTCAAGTAATGATGCTAAATGCTTCTGGTAGCTGGTGTCTGCCTTGATTTTGAAAAGAAAGGGTTGCGGTATGTTTTTAGCCATACAGTGTTTTTTCCGCAACCTCCGACCCTGAGCAGTTTTCCCACTCTTACACACTTGCATATAAGACAGTTTGAGCACATGGTTTTTGGGTGTGTTTCTGGGGGTCTATAATTGTGTGTATGTGTGCCCCACTTTGTCTGATCTTTGTTTTGGGTAGGCCAGTGTTTATTGTTGGGGTTGCCACTCATTGTCTCAGGGAGCTCAGATTGCAGTCCTTATTTCAGGCGGAGAAGGAATGTCCTCCTCACTATTCTGGTCCTGGCTGACTGACTGACACTGCTGCCATTTTGGCTTTTTGCCAAATGCCTGTATATTAAAATAATGTATTTCATGTATTTTGTCTTATTTTATAGTACTAACTGAAATGCTTTGATTCTAAAGAATGAATAAGAATCAATGTCATTCAGCAGTATAAAGCAAAAAGGCATTTTTAGCTTAGGTACCATAAGAGTGATTAGGCTCTTTCATACAGAGAAGCCGCATTATCGCCGCTGTGTAATTCACACAGAAAACCGGCGCTACAGCTCCTAAAGAGGCGTGACGTTATACATGATGATGATGATGATGTTGTGTGTGTGTGTGTGTGTGTTTTCAAGGTGTTTCCCCAGTGTCCTTTCAAACTAAACCCGTGGACAGTTTATAATCATATGGATGCTGTTAAAATGTGTAGTGATTCAGATCCTGACCCACCAAGCATCCTGGAATGTGTCAAAGTTAAGTTTTTCCCTCTAATTTATATAATTACATAATGGCCATCAGTAAACTGGACGCTGTCTGACTCTCACTCACAGGGAGGGATGCTGTTTTCTGGGGGAAAGTTCACTGAAGTCTCGCAGTGTTTTTTTTTTTCAACACACATTTGGTGGGTAAAAGTTTTTTGCCAGTGACAGACGCTGTTTTTTGAGCAGAAATGGGACAAAGAGCATGTAGGACAGGCGGGAGGACAGGCGCCTCTGATACTACCTTCAGAGGCGTATCAGTGCCGGAGCAAAATTTCACCCCTCACTGCCTCCCAGACATTCACACAGAGGCGAAGAATTGCCGCACGATCCCCGCATCAAATGGCAGTGTGAATGGGGCTAATGCCAAATGACTTAAGCCACTGGCTTGTTATCCTTCCACCATTTGGTGTGATACCAGATTGCAGTCATTATAGCCGTTAACTAAGCATGACTGTACTCAAAATCTCCTGCATGGGCAGCAAATCAACTAATTGAGCTAGCTAACATTAGCTGCCTTCCATGTTTGTATCTCTCCAACCCCTAAAGGACAGCTTGTCACTCAGATTTGAAATGAGAATAGCTGGTCCAACTTAAAATTAAGTCCACCTTAAGTGACCCTGGGTCCAAGTTCTTACTCCCACCTTCACTTTAATCAGCAGGTGGCAAGCAAGACTCAGGAACATGGCTTGGATCCTGAGGAGTTTTAGCATCACTTCACCAGCAAACAGCCTAAACTGTTCACACTGCTGCATTCACAGCTGTACTGCACACCTCATACTCATACTCACACTCACACACACGCAACACCGTCTTTCGGTTTCTCTCAACCCCTTACTTGCTGAAATAACTCACCCAACCAACGCACTGATTAATTTCTTAAAAGGTGTGTGCTACTTCTATAACACATTTTAACATCAACAAACCCTGCTCATTGAGGCTATAGAAGAGACCTGTGTGTAAGATTACCCTGTGAAAGAAACAAGAATCAAGGGACAGATTCTCTCCCTTCATTGACTCAGTGAAGTCATACTTGATACTAGAACTTCAGGCATGCAATGCTTTGTTAGATGATTATATCTCCAGTGACTTTTAAATACTTGTTCTGTAAAACATGATTGGTACTGGAGTAGTTGCGATGTTGCCTGGGCCAACCACGATTCCAAAAATGTGGGTCAACAAATGAAGAGGGAAAGGGGCAACAGCGGCCTGGGAAAGCTGTGGAATACTCCAAAAACAACTGTTTGGAACATTCCACAGGTAAACAGGTTTATTGGTAACGGGTGATAATATCATGATTTGGTATGAAAGGGGCATCTTCGAAAGGCTCAGATACTCACAAGCACGGATGGGGCAAGCTTCTCCACTCGTGAAACACATGATTGTATGAATGTTAATCTACATGGACTCAGGAACACTTTGTAAAACTGTTCGTTGTTGTTTTTGCACAGCTGCTGGATAATTATAGTAATTAATATGATTATTAACTTCATAATTTTGGGTTTTGAGATCACACTGCCAACGAGTCTATGTCCGTTACACATGAGATATGAAGTCTGTTTTTATTTATACTAACTGGTGTAGAGCTGCATGACTAATTTTTACAATCTCTGAATGTATACACTCAAACCTATTGGCAGACAGTAAATATAGTGTAGTTGTAGTATATAGAAAACATGGTGTGAACACAGCCTAGAAGATGCCTGTGATCTTTGCAGGTCTTACTCTGAGTGATCCCTCAAAACAGACCCGTTGGCAACAAAAGCCATAACTTCAGTTACTCTACTCAACAGCAGACAGCATAAGACACACATAACTTTCTGTTTCACTCCCTGTTTCACTGTAGCTTCAATTTTTTGTTGCTTTGTAGTCAGGTTGTGGAAGGCATTCATACGTCGACACTTTTTCAATCTGCAGAAAACTTTTTCAATCTGTGCAGAAAAGAAAAGATGTATTGAGTATCCTTTTTTCAAACTAGTATATTATCAAAGTTTAAATTTCCGGTTTAGTGTCAACCTTACATTGAAGTCTAACTTGTTTGGTTTTTTTTTTTTGGTGCTGCATTGATAACTTTGCATTTTGGTTTAAAAAGTATTTAAAAGCAGATATTCAATTTTAAGGCAGTATATGACAGACATTCTGTTGCAAAACATGTAGCCAACAAACTTACTTTAGCAGCTAATTCAGATTGAAATCCCCAGTATTGCTACTGGTATGGTACCTGTCACAATTCATCCCAGTACACTGTTGCTGTGTCTCAATTCAGGGTCTGCATCCTTAGGATGTTGCATTTGAAGGCTAATTACTTCACAACACCGCGCAAAGGCTGTCCCAATTCAAAGGCTCTTCCAAATGCAGCCCACAAATGCGGCCTCCTTTCCCCTCTTTTCGGAGGGTGCATCGCTACTTTCCTTCGTGGCCTCACATATCCCAAGATACTTTGTGTGCCCGAAAAAGAAGAAAGAAAGACAGAAAATGGCGACATCGCGTGGCGTAGACCGTCACTTTCACAGGCCAAGGCAGCAGAAATCATGACGTTAGGGTAAAACATGACGTGATGCAACCATGAAATGCTTCAAAGGCTAGACTGTCCCATTTAACAACGGTTGACGTGGTTAACTAGGTCTCTCCGAAGGACACGCCTTCGAAGACCGCAAAGGCCGGGTCCTTCGAAGGATTCAGACCCTGAATTGAGACGCAGCATGTGTCTCCTCTCTTCTTCCCTCCCCCTCCCTGTCTCCCCTCCTCCTCCCTCCCTATTTCTACTCAATCTGCCTTGACTCCTCCTCCTGAGGTCCATATTAATATACGAGATCTTATATCTCCTGGGCTTGAATAAGATTTAACTTCCAGAAGTGACTTGTGCCTGTGGTGTTCAGTAAATAAGGATGGGAAAACACAGAGGTGAAACAAGGTTAAAAATAATCAGTACCATGAACGAGAGTTCATGCTTAAGTTCTTTTATTTTTACTTCAGTTTTTGGAGCTTTTTTTTTGTGAATTGTTGATTTGTTGTTTTGATGGTAGCAAGAGCCGACTCAGAATTATTAAAGCGTGTTTGGACAGTTGACAGAAAGGGAACACTTTTCTCTCTTTCTCTGTGTTAAATTATTCAGCTGCAGCATTAGCTCAGTAGCAGCCTGGCGTTTAGTACTGATGTGATCAGTGGTCTGTATTAGAGGAAAACACACACACACACACACACACACACAGACATGCTTGTAACTTCTGCCTTGTGAGTTAGACTTATGACTAATAAGAATAAACTTTGATGAAGACATCATGAAAGGATGTGTTTCTCTTCAGGAGTTGAAGCATTTAGCAAATCCAAGTTTTGCTGTTTTTTGTTATTTTTTAAAATATTTTTTGTGATCTGTTATTTTAATTACCTCCCCAAGCATGTTATGTTTTCACCTGTGACCGTTTGTTGGTTGGTTTGCAGCACCACACAACAACTACTGTATGTATTTCCACAAAGCTTGGATAATGGATGGGTCTCGGCCCATGCAGAAGCAGATGAAAGGACAGTTTCCAGAATTTTTTCTCACATTTTCACATTGTGTGATAAGGCATTCTTCAATATTTTCAGTAACTTATCTGGAAATAATGCATGGATCTTGATAAAAAACATCTGGATTACTTAGTTTTCTGTTGGATAAACCTTGATTGAAATAGCCTTGGTGGAGGTATGCGCTCTACTGCCTGTCATTCTAGCATGCATGTCCTTGGATTACAATGTACATTTTTCAATTAATGTTAAAGTCACATATTATTGTATATTCATAAGAAATGTGTGTTTAGAGCAGTATGATTATTGCAGTGTGATTATTAATAGATTCCAGGCAATAACATAGAACATATAACAACATAATTATCAATGACATGATGATGGTGGGCAAGGTGGGAAGTTTTAGGAACAGTTTGTACCCATACACTGAAGATCAGGCCCTTAGCTTTTTTTGTTTTTTTGTCAAGAGCCAATGACAGGTCCCACTGACATGAAAATGTGACTAGAAACAAAACTAGAAAGTGATTGCATCCGAGTGTGACATTGCAAAGGTTTTGAAATGAAAAACTGTACACAGATGTGGGAGACCAGCTAAAGAGAGACTAATTTGTGTTGCTTTGCTGAAAGCTTATCCAATTGCTCTGATGAGAAAGCATTAAACCCCAGAGGGCCTTCTTCACTGTGATTATATATAGCATTGCAAAGGACTGAAGGTTATAAGAGCTTTGACAGAAAGGTTAGGAGCACATGTAACATAGTGTCTGACAAATGTTAAATAGTATAGCACTGATTTTTTATAAAGGAAGAGGTAGGTGGCATGGCCTACTTTTTAAAATACTTGCTTAGTTATGAACACAGTAACGAAGGTCAGAATTAAGTGTTAGAAAATGTTTTATTTCTTGCTTGAATTGTCTGACCTGTGTCTGATTGTGGTCATTGACACATTGTCTTGTTGTCTAAATGCTGAGTTAGCTAAGCTTCGATGGCCAGCAGCCATTGTACAAGGTGTGACTAGCAACCAGGGGAGAGGGAACCAGCCTGATAAACAGAATATGTAAATGGGGTGGATGAGTGGCCACATTTCCAGGAAAGGGAAGTGATGACGCAGTGGAACGGGCTGAGGGGAGGACGCAAACAGGATGCTATCTGCTGTGGCTTCCTGTGCAATTTTAGAAATCAGATTTTCCCATGAATTTCTGTGAAAGCAAACATATAAACAGCTCGTGCTATTTTCTTAGGAAGCAGATCAGGGTTGTTAATATCAAGTCATGTTGAGACATCCACAGTTCATGACCTTTTTTTAAAAAATCTTTTTCTCTTTTCAGGAGATGTTGAGACACTGAAACGCCACTAGACCCTGGATGGAGCTTGACTGGGGCTTGTACTGGTCAAGGTGAGCATGTGTTATATGTAGAGAAACACACACGTATACACACACCCCAGGTGGACGATCCATTAAAAATTCAGACCAGTTTTAACTATGAGATGTAGTATTTCTCACATTGGCAGCTGCAGTCTGCGTACCTGATGGGTTGTACAACACATCTCACATTGTCCCTGAGCAAGTGTCATGTTGTCAAATGAAGCTGATTCAGTTTGGTGGCATACTGCCAGGCCTGTTGAGACCGATCTCTGGTTGTGGTGGGCTGCTGCTGCTCAGTCTGTTGCTCTGCTAGAGAGGTGTTGTCTACTTGGATTGTCAGTTTTTAGATTTCAGTCACGTCAAACTTTTAGAAATTCCAAAATGTCAGTGTGAGTGAACTAATAAAATATGCTATTGTAAATGAACAGAACAGTAAGTTGTGAATCCAATTTGTTGTTCTGGTAAAGTTTCAGGTAACAAAAATACTTTTTATAAAGACATTGCATTTATTCAAGTTTTCTGTAGGGCTTCCCCATGACCACAGTAGAAACTGCGCTTGACCACTATGCAGTCCCTCTTTTCATTAAGACCCCCAGCAGCCCCCAGCTCTGCTGTTTGTCCGTTTCAGGATGTGAGGCTGACTGAGGGCTGATGTCATCTCTCTCCATTGCTGCAGAGGTGAGCCTTAGGACAGAAACCAGGAGGGAAGGAAGAACGAGAGAAGGGAGGGCAGTGAGGGTCACAGTCGGAGCAGGATGGGCAGATTTAGAGAGGGGTGGTGAAAGGTAGACAGACAAGAAGCATGCGGTGCAGATTTATGGCGCAGAGTGCGTGTCTGAGACTTGGTGCTCTTCTTGTAGAAGTAGTAGTAGTGGTGGTGGGTGACTGGGCTGCATGTCCTAGCCTGCTGTTGCAGAGCAGGGGTTGCATAATGGCTCCCATCCGTTCTTTTCCACTCTGGAATAAGCTCACTCTGTGTTCAAGTGTGTGTGTGTGTGTGTCTGTGTGTGGACACAAAGTCCAGGATAGGCTTGTAGTTGAACAATCTGGTTGCACAGCCACACGCGAGAGCTTTGTGTGTGTCTCTGGGTGGGAATAGGAAAGAGCAGTGACCTTAAAGGCTGGGTACAGAGGTTTCCTCTAACATGAACTCTGAGGGGGTCAGACACAGGGCAATGCCAGAGCAAGAAAACAAGGGCAGGGTCCTCAGCCCAGTACCGCTACACCCAGGGAGGGAGGGAGAGACGGGAGGGGCTGTCTTCGGGATGGTATGGGGGGAAATGGCAGTAAAAACCTATTGGAAGAAAGAACGGATGTAGCCTAGTATGGAGAGTAAAGAGAATGCGGAAGAGGGATAATTCTCACTAGTCCCTGAAATGCGCTGTGGAGCCTCGCCTGGATTGTAACTAGGCTGCACAAGCTTCAGCAGTGTTCAGTTTTTCCCTGTGCAGACCCAGGCATTTAGACAAAGAGACAAGCTGCTGGTGAATATGTGCCTTGCTGGGACAGTAGCTCCTAGCACTGATCTTCCTTCCAGACTGCGCTGCGACATGCCTGAGCATGTAAGCATACTGGAAAAAGGTTTGTATATGCAGTGTGTACGTGTGTTGTCGCTGCTAGCAGAGTGGTTTCATTCTAGCGGGCAGGCTGGCTGAACGCAGGATGACCCATCTCCCCTGAGGCTCCAAATCACTACATCATCATCAGTCGCTCTTTGCAGTGGAACAGATGAGATTTCACTCCCATCAAGCACTAAGCAGGAACCAAGGCTGCTTTACTAACTGGATAGTGTATTCTCATAAATCTGTAGGAATCTACAATCTGCTCTTCCCTCAGAAGTCACTTCATTTATATCCGTCATCAGTAGCTCTGGGATTTTTCAAGATTTGACTGAATTTGGCAGTATCCCTGAGTGGACTTTTGAGGGAACTTTCCAATCCACACTCAACCTTTGTTTAGATTGTACAACACACATATGTGTAGAATGTATAAAACCACTCCCAGTTCAGTCTTCTTGATCATGCTGCACAATCTGTTTGCGTGTGTGTTTACATGTACATATGATGTGTGTGCTTTCAGGTGCTGATATGCGCTGAAGATGAGTGGCATAGGAGACAACTCGTTGGAGCCACTGTGCTCCGACCGCAAACGTAAACTGTCGACCTGTGACACGCCAGGCTTAGGGTGAGTGCTGTAAATTTCTGCGAAGTGTCAATCACATACCAGTCCACTTTGTCTGCTGCTGGTGTCAATGTCAGCAAGTGCACTGGGTCACTTCCTTCCTGCTGGCTTCACATAAAGATTCCTACCCTCCTGGTCCAAATGTGTGTCTACTGCTCGCGAAAATATCTAAAGTATCTGAGCCCCTGCCGTATGGCCTGCATACATCCGTTTGGGGGCATGGGGAGGTGAGGTTGTCATGGTAACATGTCTAATCCCTTTTGCGCCCCGGCAGGTGTGACAAGCGTCGGAGAGAACAGGAGAGCAAATACATTGAAGAGCTGGCTGAGCTCATCTCTGCCAACCTCTCCAACATCGACAGCTTCAATGTCAAGCCTGACAAATGTGCCATCCTCAAGGAGACCGTGAGACAGATCAGACAAATCAAAGAGCAAGGTACCAGCAGTGTGCAAATTGCACCCATACACTCCAGGTCATAAACAAAGCCACATACAAAACATATAATTTGTACCCTGCTGCAGGACAGATGATGCTACTGATGAAGTGGTGTGTTTGGTTCATGGCCAGGCTGCTTCAGAGTGACAGCCACTCTGGCTGTTTGTATTGCTTGGGGTAAACGAACACCAGTAATTGAAACCGATCCTTGGTAGTCATGGCTCAAGGCTGCCAGTGACAGTGTGTATCTGTTAGTGCCAAATGCTGCCTCTCTCTGGGAGGCTGTTGGGAGACACTGGTGATTCAGATATCAGACCTTAAAGAGAATCGCTCTGTGCCTAAGTCTTTCTCCAGTCGTTTGGCAGATTTGACACAAAAGAGGATATTTTCTTCCACCAGTTATAGCTCGTTTGAGATTTAGATATGTGAGGTTAAGTGGGTAGGGATGAGAAAGAGCGAGCAATCACACTAGAATCTACCCAGAGGGTCACAGCTGGCTACTGCTGGCCCGGGTGTTATGCAGCCAGGTTGCTATAGTTACAGGACGGGAATGATGGACGGCCTGTGTTTTTGTTTTTTTTTCCTTCTCTTTTCTTTCTCTTGTTAATTTAACACACTGTTTCCCTCCTCTTGTTAACACATCTTTGCATCATATTCCCAGGTGTCTCCTTTTTCTATGTCAGTCACTTCTTTCTCAGTTCTGTTTTTCTTGTGCAGCCTAGTTTAGGGTAGAAATGGATTTAAATCCAGTGTCAAATCATTTGCCAACTTGCTCAACGCCACAGATGACCCCTATATAGAGTGGTATCTAACAAAGCCTCAGACACATGCTGATTTTAAAAATAGAAAGGCATGCTAAACATGCATCCATGGCTCATGCTGCCACCTGCTGGTCAGTAACAAACAAAAGTACTTTATGTCTTAATGTCTAGGGAAACAGCCAACTGGAAATCGTAGAAAGGTTGCCATGAAAGTATGATGTACAGTATGGGAAAATATTATCAAGCAACATATTTTATAGTGTGGCTGAAAACAAAGCTGCAATGTACAAAATTGATAAAAGGTCAAAGGAGAATAGATAGCTGTTGTAAATGTCTCTTTATCAGTAGTGTGATGTGCTTCTTCTGTCCTCAGGAAAGAGCTCGTGCAGTGATGACGATGTCCAGAAGGCTGATGTGTCCTCCACAGGTCAAGGGGTCATTGACAAGGACCATCTGGGACCGCTGCTCCTACAGGTCAGCTTACGGAAAATCAACAGGGGGCAAAAGTTCAACTTCAATTCGCTGCTGTTCTATATGCTTGACTATCATTGCTCACTTTTAGTTGATTCAAAAGTCCCAGCTGGGTTGTAAAACACCTACAACCATAATCAAATAAGGTGTTCTTTATGTTGTTATTTGCTTTGATAAGTCTTCCTCCATTCATCTCTCATTTTTGTGGCCTTGCTGTTTTTTAGGCATTGGATGGCTTTCTGTTTGTGGTTAACCGAGAGGGCAGCATTGTATTTGTGTCAGACAACGTGACGCAGTACCTACAGTACAAGCAGGAGGAGCTTATCAACACCAGTGTGTACAACATCATCCATGATGAAGACAGAGAGGAGTTCCACAAGAATCTACCCAAGTCCAATGGTGAGACATGGGTTTATACATGACTGGGTGTAAACAGATTCAAGATCAGATGTACCATAATGTACGCTTGAGTGTGGGCCCTCTCTCACACATGCACATAAACGATTTAACACATGAATATCTGTTGCCTGTTTATCTCCACAGCACCAAATGGGGCATCGTGGGGTGGAGAGGCACCCCGGCAGAAGAGCCATACCTTTAACTGTCGTATGCTGGTGAACTTTGTTCATGGTCAAAGTCATGGGATGACAGAAGAGAGGCCTGTAGGCCAACGCTATGAGACAATGCAGTGTTTTGCACTCACTCAGCCACGGGCCATGATGGAGGAGGGAGAAGGTAAAATTATTGTTAACGGCCTCAAATTTGTTTTTCTTTTTTGTTTATGTTTGTTTTTTTTGTTACAATACTTAAAGATGGCACAATGTTTAACATGTACATTTGTTGATGCAGAGGATTTGATTTGAAGTAGCGGTAGGCTTACACATGTGTTGCTATGGGCTGTGCTGTATTTATTGGTCAATTTGTACTCAAAACTTGCAAATAAATGCAAGTAAGCTTTTGGATGCCTTTCTTCTCCTCTGGTACAGTCAAATGAGGACTTAACATTATGTTGTCTTTTCTTATCAGATTTGCAGTCATGTATGATATGTGTGGCACGACGCATCATTGCGGTAGAGAGGACGGAGAGGTTTAGCACTCGCCATGAACTGTCTGGTAAGTTGTCACTGTGTTAAAACTAATAGATGAAGGTACTTTCCCAGACTGTGGTAAATGTATTGCTTAGGCACACATTAAAATACGCCATTATTATTAGTACTGATATGACAGTGTGACTTTTCAAGCCATGTCGTTCTAGATATTTGAAGCTGTACACCATGGAGTCTCAATGCGCTGTATTAGGAATATACACTAGATCTAAAGTTATTTCCTTTTTTTACCACCACTAGACATTACTGTGTAATCCGAATGATACGTCTTCTCTTGCAGGTAAACTGATCGAAATTGAACAGCAAAGCACTCTTCACACCACTATGCGTCCAGGCTGGGAGGACCTAGTCAGGCGCTGCATGCAGATGTTCCTCCATCGAAGTGAGGGACAACCCTGGTCCTACAAACGCCACTATCAAGATGGTATGTAGTCCTGACCCCACCCCGCCCCACTACCATTAAACTTTCCTTGTCAACTTTACACACCCTGTTTTGCACGTGAATGTATTACCTAGAGTTAGAGCATGGTAACAGAAAGGTATGATCTATTATGATGGGTGTGGGGCAAGTTTACGCATTGTCAAGGAAGCTACAATCATAAAAGCATACAGGGAATGTTCCAGAACTCAAGTCACCTCAGAATAACGTTTGGTATGTGAGACACGGCTCCTCGAAATGAATAAGGCTCAAACCATTAATGAAAAATTTCCAGTATAACAGGAAACCGGATTTGTAAGACTCATTGAATAACAATCTTGACTTTATGGGGTGTGACAGAGGATAAACATACAGGGTACCTGTCACTTCCACATTAAATAGTGAACTGCACTGACCAATGATATTACTGTTTCTCCCCTAAACTCAGCTTTGTCATCGCAATATCTCTCGTCATGTAGGTGATGATGAAGACCGTTTAAAATATCCCCATTTAATTTTCAGTACTGTTGTAAGACTCTGTGATTTAGAGTTTTGTTTTGTCTTGTTGTTGCCCATCTGGCCTTCTTTGTCAAAATATTAAAGCTTTAATTGCTGTGTTAATCCAGTCAGCTTCACAATAAAATCTTTTAGAAAATGTAACACTCCAAGGCTTTTTAATTCTGTAGCAGCTACATGGAAGTTTGATTGGTTACCTGTCATATTAACCGAAGATGTGTGAGACGAGACTCATTGCAGTTATAACTTCCAACATATTATTAAGCTGAGGCAAACATTTTACCATGCCCTTTTGTTGTGTGGGGAAAAAGATCTGTCACCTCATCACAGGCCATATAGATAAGTTGCTGCCAGAACCAGCTGTTGTACAAGCGTTTGTGTTCTTGTGTTAGTGTGGGCTTTCATTCATCCTTTTCATGCTCCAGCTTTCCATAACGGCCATGCGGAGACCCCTCTTTACCGCTTCTCGCTCTCTGATGGCACCCCAGTGACAGCCCAGACCAGAAGTGACCTCTGCAGGAATCCCAACACCAATGAGCCGCACTCTTTCCTCTCCACACACTTGCTACAAAGGTGCAGATGCTGTAACACTTACTACAAGAACCGTGTTGTATGTGCTTTAAATCTGCTCTGTTTTGAATATTTGCTATTTTTTGTATTTTCTTGTAGGGAGCAGAACAGTTATCGTGGAAACCAGGGTGGAGGCATGAGGCCCCAAAATATGGGTGTGAACAATCCCAACCAACAGATGAACATGGGTCCAGGAGGGGGCATGGGTATGAACAGGGGCTACAGCATGGCTGAACAGGGCAACATGCCACAAAGAGGAGTGCCTCCATACACTGGGGGCAACCGCATGAATCCTATGAACCAGATGCATCAGATGAATCAAATGAATTCCATGCATCAGATGAACAACATGGGTCAGATGAATCAGATGAATTCCATGCATCCAATGAATTCCCCTATGAACTCGATGAACCAAATGGGGCCCATGAATCAAATGAGCCACCACGGCATGCATCAGCAGCCGCACCAACATCAGCAGATGGGTCAGTTCCATGGAGGTGGAGGTGGACCTGGAAGTGGAGGATACGGAATGGGAATGACCAGTCCCCCCCAGGCTAGTCCAGGTATTAATGCCCCCCCACACAACGTCATGGGTTCACCAAGAGTCCGAGGAAGCCCCAAGATGGGTGCCAGTCCCTTTTCACCTGGAGGTATGAATCAAACTTATCTATAATTCTTGAAAAGAATTGGCAACTTTTAGAATGCAGGATTTAGAATGACTAGTTCTTAAATCTACTGGCATTTGTGTTGATAAAATACATGGCTCTATAACATGACTTTTGTTATTCCATTACAGGTATGAACTCACCTATGAGCTCCAGTCATCCTGGTAATTCTGGAGGTGGCGGAGGAGGCACCACCTTCTCCAGCAGCTCCTTGAATGCCCTTCAAGCCATTAGTGAGGGAGTGGGCAATCCAATGCCGTCCCCACTCACCTCTCCACCTCCCCACAAGCCTGACAGTTCCCCAAGCATCAACTCCACCAACCAGGCAGCAGGGGGACCCTGTAAACTTCCAGCCTACTCTGACTCAAAGAGCCCAGGCAGTTTACTGGGGGCTGGAGGAGAGCAGCAGAATCCACACACCCCCACCAGCGAGGGCCCTCCTGACAAGCCAGACAGCCAGGCCAGCAGAGAGGTGGGTCCGACTGGGGGAGAATCCAACCGAAGGGTCCCTGACAACAAGTGCCACAAGAAGCTGCTGCAGCTCCTCACATCCCCTACAGATGAGCTGGTGCCATCTAATCACACACCAGGCTCCACGGCTGATGCTAAAGACGGAACAGTGGGAGTCACAAGCCCCTCCTCCTCGACAGGTGTGTCCTCCTCTACAGGTGGGAATCATGGTGCCGTGTCTTCTTCTGGTGGCACAGGACATTTAACAAGTCAGTCACTGCAGGAGAAGCACAAGATCCTCCACAAGCTCCTGCAGAATGGAAACACACCGGATGAGGTGGCTCGCATTACAGCCGAAGCCACTGGGAAGAGCAGCCTTGATTCAGGGGCACCAGAGCCGGGGCCTACAGCCACTGGAGGGGCTCAAGGATCAGAATCAAAGCAGGAGCAGCACAGCCCTAAGAAGGAGAAGCCTCACGCCCTCCTACACTACCTCCTTAATAAGGATGACTCTAAAGAAAGTGGTGATATCAAACCTAAGCTGGAGGAGCTGGAGGGGAGAGGAGCTCAGGGTGCAGGGGTCACCAGCTCTGACCCCCACTGCATGGATGGGAAGGTCAAGTTGGAGCCATCAGATGAGGTAAAGCCAGAATAACGATTTGTTCAATGTAGTTTAAAATGCCAAGTAGAAAATTGTCTCAAATTATTCTTTTGTCTCGATGGTTCAGACGGAGACCCTGGAGACCATTCTTGGTGTCCCAAGGAACAATTCTAGCTTCTACCCTGAACCTGACTCCAGAGCAGGGAAGGAAGTGGGAAACAAACCAGGAAATATGCCTGACAGTTTACATGGTAAGCAAGTGGAAATGAAACTAAATGTAACACTTGACAGCAGAAGGGTTCGAAACATAGAATATACACTGTATACGCTCTGGGGGGGGGGGGGGCAGCTGTAGCTCAGCGGGGAGAGCAGGTCGGCTAGTGATTGGAAGGTCACTGGTTCAAATCAAGATACTGAACCCCAAATTGCTCCCAATGTGCGGTTGGCACCTTGCATTGCGGCCTCTACCATCAGTGAGGGCCCTGCGATGAGCCAGCAACTTATCCAAGGTGTTACCTGCCCTCGCCCAGAGACAGCTGGGAGTGGCTCCAGCAAAAAACCCTGCAACCCCATAAAAGGGATAAAGCGTTTACAGACAATGGATGGATGTATATGCTATTGTGTCTTAATATTTGAACCTAAATGTGTCGAGGGCTGTAATTTCACTTTGGCATTGTGTGTCTTTCAGAGGGGGAGAGAGGCCCTATGCCTCCTGCTCAGCGCGCTGCCTATCAAAGAGCCTTGTCCATGGATGCCAAGCCCATAGGTGGAGAGGGAGCAGTAGGAGGCGGGCTGGCTGGGAGAAGGAATGTCCCCTGTCCAACGTTGGTCAAACAGGAAAACATGGACACTCCGATCCGAGGGGCCATTCCTAATGGCTTTTCCGGAGGCATGGGTGTGTGTCCACCACGAGGCAACCTAACAAGTAACTTGAACTCTCTTTTCTTTGCAATTCCCAAGAAACCTTTCTATAAAGGTCTGTGTAAAACAGACATTGGAGATATTTGTTTTATCAACACTAAGTAATTTTAAATTTAAGTTAAACCCTACAATCTATGAAAGAACAGAAGCTTAGGTTTCAGTATTTACTGTGTTGCTAAGTATACTGATGAAACAGTGATTATTGTGGTCTTTGTGTTGTTCAGGAGCTATGGGCAGAGGAATGGGAATGCCCCAGCGGCCTCCCATGTCAGGGCCAGGGGACTGGGGGATGCCAAGGGCAAGCGGCAGCCCTGTGGCCGGACCAGGACATCCTGGCATGGGTCGCTCCGGTCCAATGGCAGGACCCATGATCAACCGCTCCAACAGCGTACCGGCAAACACAAGGTCTATGCTGCAGCAGCAACTCATGGATATGGGTATGTCATGTCTCTGATGTAGTGTGTGAAACTCTAACTAGTGAATGTTTGGATACTTTATCATATTATGCACCAATTAAGTTCAAGCACCAAACAAGAATAATTTTCTACTAATTGGCTGGTGGATATTTTCACTAATTGTTTCCACTCTATATTGGTTATACACTATTATCACCTCTGCAGGTACAAATGAAGCCAATATGGGTATGAGCCGGTTTAATGGACCTGGGCCCCCACCTCAGTCCCCCTCATGGCCAGACTCTGCTATGGGAATGGATAGACCGCAAGGAAGGAATCCAAACAGGTGAACCCTCCACGCTGTTCCCAACTCTATCCCTCTGAATTTTTCCAAATTAGTAAATCTATAGCTGAATTCAGAAACTAAGCTCATGATAGTAGTCTGCTTTTCTTGAAGTGACTAAACATCTCCTGTGTCCATGTGTAGTAGGGACCAGTTTGGAAACCCCCTGGAAGAGCTGCTGGGGCCTCTGGCCAACAGTGAGGGCCCAAGTGATGAACGGGCACTTCTAGACCAGCTGGACTCCCTGCTCAATACCGCTGATGTCATCGCTCTGCAGGAGATAGACCGAGCTCTAGGCATCCCTGAAATAGTAGGCCAGGTACATAAAATCCTACACTATGCTTTATTGTGTACCGATATTTGACGTGAAATTGTGAAACCCCTAGTGTCTGTGATTTATTAACGGTATAATTATATAAAAATCCATAACCAATGTTGTGTTGATATTGCAGTAAATTTTACTTTGTCGAGACAAACATGACATGCAACCTTTTTGTACATCAGAAACAGGGACCTGAAGGCCGCCAGCAGGGCCCAGAGCAAGGCCAGGGACCATGTCGGCCATCAGAGCCTTTCCCAGGGCCGGACTCCTCATTGGGCATGGACCAAAAACCCATGTATAACCAAGGCTACCCTGGGCCTCCAGGTCCCCCCTCTCTGGGCATGCAGCCCGGTTATAGTGGCAACATGATGCAAGGCCAGTCTCCTGGAGGCTTCAACCCCGTGATGAATCAAATGGGCCAGACAGGAGGCTTCCCTGGCATGGCGGGCATGGGCAACCCCCGTGCAAACATGATGCGGCCTCGCATGATGACTGCCACCAAGCCTCTCCGACTGCAGCTGCAGCAGAGACTGCAAGGACAGCAGGTAACCACACAGACATGATATCCACCCTAAAAGTGACTTTTAGTATTGTTATACACTGCCTGGCCAAAAAAAAAAAAGTAACGCACTCATATTTCATTGGACCGCTTTGGGGAATATTCCCCTGCCGTCAGGGAAGAAAACTCCATTGATGGAAAAACTTGATCAGTGTATCAGGTAGTCAGCCGAACTGAACTTTGCTGAACCTAAACCTGACCAACTGAAGCAACCCAGTGACCACATTTCTTCCTCGAAGTTGATGGTTCACCTCTATCCTTCCAGGTTTTAATGATGCGTTGTCTAGTTCTTAACACAATTTTAGTAGTTTTTGCAAGTTCCTTAGTCGTTTCTTTGCTTGACGCAGACCATAATTTGACCCTTCTGAAAAACAGTATCATCAGGTTATTAAAGAAATTACAAACTATTCACTGCATCAGTTAGGGTTAAATAACTTTAATTACTGCAGTAATTATCCAAAGGGAGTCTCTTACCTATTTGCCTAGTTAAATCAAGATAGGGACTTTTTTTGGCCAGGTAGTGTAATATGAGATATAGGAATACAGCAAAGCAACTTGTGTCTTGTGATGCTATGGTAAAAGGGAACATAAAAACTAGCATATTGAACCGGATTCATCTTGTTTGATCTGGCAGTTTTTGAACCAGACACGACAAGGCATGAAGATGGAACATCCTCCAGCAGGAAACCCTGCCATGCACCCAGGCATGCAACCTGGCATGCAGCCTGGCATGCAGCCTACAGGCATGCAGCCTGGCATGCAGCCTACAGGCATGCAGCCTGGCATGCAGCCTACAGGCATGCAACCTGGCATGCAACCTGGCATGCAGCCTACAGGCATGCAGCCTGGCATGCAGCCTACAGGCATGGCTGGTCAGGTATGTAGTCACCACTTCCTCAAATCTAATAAAGTGTGCATTCTTTTGTCACCTTCAAGTCACCATATGTAGGATTGAGGTCAAGTATTTATGTTTGTCTGCAGCCTGGCTTCCTGAATGCCCAGATGATGGCTCAGCGCAGCAGAGAGATGATGACCATCTCTCAGATGAGGAGGCAGCGGATGATGATGCTGATGCAGCAGCAGCAGCAGCAGCAGCAGCAACAACAACAACAGCAGCAGCAGCAGCAGCAGCAGCAGCAAGGGGCAGCAGGAGGCTTCAGTCCTCCTCCTAATGTCACTGCACCAGCAGGTATGGACAGCCCCATGGGAGGTCCCCCTATGAACCAGGCTGGACAGCAGGGCTTCAACTATGGAGGTAATTATGGTGAGTTAAATAAGATGGAGCCCTGCTTCATTTTGTCTTAGATCTTTTAAATTTCACATTCATGATTATTATCTTGTTGTTGTACTTGCAGGGATTAACCAGCAGGGGGACCCATCCTTCATGGCTCCAGGTAGCAGCCCACCAGGAAACATGATGCAGGGACGAATGGCAGGTCCTCCTCAGAACACCATGATGCCAGGGATGCAGGGCAACCCACAAGGAGGGCCTCTGTACCAATCTGGAGACATTAAAGGCTGGCCACAGGGCGGCATGCCACGCAGCAAGTATGTAGCAATAGAATAGAAATGCCACACAATAGAGAGATTGAATAAAATATAGGAAAAAAAGAAGCTAAATTAAAATGTACGCATGTATGTATGTATCTATATATTGCACGTGATATTCCACGGAAAATTGACAGGAATCCAGTGAATTGAAGTACTGGGATCGGTATTAACGTTACAAATAAAAATCCCCATTTTAGCACCATACCATTTGCAGAGATAGCTTATGTCAAAACTTACTTTATTTTTCTGGTTTTCCAGCTCCTACCCCCAGCAACAATTTCCTCAGCAGGGCAACCAAGGCCAGTTTGGACCCATGATGATGAACAACTCCATGGTGGGACCCGGGCCAGTCAGTGGTGCCGGTGTGGGACAAATGGGCCAAATGCCAGGACAGAGGCACAGCCAGATGCCGGGCCAGATGCCGGGCCAGATGCAGGGCCAGATGCAGGGCCAGATGCAGGGCCAGATGGGCATGAACCCCATGGGTTTGGGCAGAATGCCAATGGGACCTGATCAGGTAGGTTTAGTAGTCTTGCATGAGGCTCAACAGTTGTTTCGAAACACAGGTTGAAAAATTATTCCTTTACATGTCTGTTATCTTTCAACTGTGTTTGCAGAAGTACTGCTGAAGATGACTGACAGCATCTGACATCTGTGGCAGAGTGGTCTGAGCCCTGAGAAGAGCTGGACCTACACACTCAAAAACACACACACGCAATTGGAGTTCTCCAGCCTACAACGTGGTGCAGGAGACTCGGCACAACACACTGCTCATCCTACAGGAAGTGGGCTACAAGGACGAACACACATACTGTAATTCTGCTACGGTGATGCACAAACACAAGATATCTGTGTGTGTGTGTGTGTGTGTGTGTTCACGTGAACGACCAGGAGCTGTCGGGCAGTATTCAGTGTCACGGCCAGGCTGCAGAACGGGACTACGGTACAACTGGCTGTGGCGGCACTTTACTGGAGGCTTCTGTGTGGATTAAAGATTGATGCAATATTTCTTCATCGTTACAGCCTTACTAGAGATTCAATGCCTTCACAACCATGGGTTTCTGTTTTGTTTCTTATCCTTTGGATGCGTCTCATTCTTGAAGTCATTGGAAGCTATAAGCACACAGTTTACTATGTTATGCAGATTGGAGCAATAACTCTCGCCTCTATGCTTTAGACTGTAACTGAGCATCATTACCCCTGTTATAAGCAAGCAAATGGTACTGCAGTATTAGATGTCCTCTGTGAATATGAATTGTAAATATTCTACAAAATATATCAAACATGCTTTTTAAAGGCCCATTATTGCACAAAGTATGAGACCTGGTTGTATTTTTGTGTCCCATAGGTCAATACTGACTTGGCTTTTCTTTTTCTTTTTCTTTTTTTTATGCCTTTGCAAATATTGCAGGCGTGTTCGGGTTTTCCTTCCCTCGTTTGTAATTTTCTGAATGCTGTATTTTTTTTAAATTTTCCAAAAACTTCATGTTTTTCATGTTTTAGCGAGGCACTTTTACTTATGATGAGTATCTGATGAGTTGAAGGTTTGAGCTTTCACATAGTTAAAGGTTTTATAGGAAGGTGGTGGAAGTGAACTCTGTCAGGATAGTCGATTACAGACAATGATTTTGTTGGGCTTTGTTTGAGGTGAGCTGTATGGGGTTCTGCCTGCAGTACGGTGAAGATGGGAGCACACACTCCTCAGTTTACCAACAAGCCTGGTCCCTGCAGGGTTCTCCCCTCCCACTAGCTCTAAGTGTATTTTTCCTCACACCATCTTCTTTTGACTGTTATTCTCAACTTGCTGAATCTACCTTTTTCAACATGCGCAATCCAAAGATATTTTTCCACATCTCTGTATAGTTTCTGAGGTTTCTGGTGTACATTTTTTATGATATGTGTTATATTAGTCTGATGGTAAATGGGTACATATCATGGATTCTGTTAAAGCATATGATGGTTATGTACTGTAAGCATAAAAGGCATGGGGCTCAGTTGTTCCGCCGTGCAAAGAGGACTGGAAACTCCACAGCAGGAAGTTTTAAATCCAGAAAAAAAAACTAAGCATGTTTTTGCTGTGAAAGAGAAATACCAATGGAATGAAATCCACTTTTAGACATATCAATATCTCCTCTATTTTTCAGGAAACAACTTCATTTTATGTCCAGATTTTGTTACTTCAGGAAAAGGGAACTTTGTAGAGTCTGAATGAAGTGCAAAAAGAGGCAAGAGATCATTTGGTTTGTTTTTGTTTTTCTTTGTTTGGAGGTCAGATAAGCTGTCATTTTACAGGATGTATATTACAGATTTTTCTGTTGATGTTGATATTGATGTAAATACAAATTTCTATTTAAACACTCTTGACTCTGGTTCTCATTATTTCCTCACTCTTATAAGCAGCGATGCTGTATTTTAATCAGTCTGACTTTAGTACCTGTACATATCGGCTGGTAAAATGAAAATGCATCGGCATAATCACTCTGATCAAACAGAAATGATGAGAGCTGCTGCTCTTGGGTTATTGGAATAAACTAATGAAGGAAGAGTTCATCCCCATCTTGAGATCTAATATTCTTCTGTGAGAGGGAAAGCTGCTTTGCTTTGATTTTCAGTAAACACCCTGCTTGGTATTGTAACGTAGAAACTGGCATAAAGCTTATACAGTAAGATGTACGAACTTTCCTTTTTAAATAAAAAAAGAGTGAAAGTAGTGATAAAACATATGTAAATACTTCAGAAGAGATGTGATAACAGATGCAAATTTGTGAAAGAAGTATTTGGTTATTAGACTTGATTAAAAGGAGATTTCAGTGTAAGTCCAGTGCAAGTAATAGTTCAGTTAAATGATATACAGGAAAAAATACATAAGTATATTCTGCAAATATATTTAGATTGTACAGTGAATGAGAGTGGACTGCTTTGCGAAAACCTGCCACCTACATTACTCACAATGCAATTTAGATACGATTACATGCAGCTTCCTCTGGGGCCACATGACGTTTTATAATACTTTTTTCACATATGCATTAGTACTACCCAAGACCTGTAAACATACCTTAATGTGTAAAAAAGGTGGAGTTACCCTTTAATGGAGTTGGAAAGAAGAAAAGGTTCTGCCACTGTACTTAGTAACGTTTCTCTAACATTTAAAGGCGTACTACTTTTTGTCTGTTATGTAAATTGAACCATCCGTGAACAACTCGTCTGGAACATGACAAGGACACAAGTGTAAATGTGTGTGTGTGTGTGTGTGTGTGTGTGTGGGTGCCTGGCGCACGCCAATAAAAGGGTTAGGTTTCTCAAAGGTTATCTCTAACAGTGTGTTCTGCCCCAAAAACTTAACCAATGTTTTTTTCTTTAAGTAAAATTCTAATCATCAGGCAACCAGTATATTGTAGCTATCAGATAAATGTACTAAAGTAACATGTACTGTAACTGTACTAGTAGGCTACAGTACTTGATTACATGTTACTTTCCACCATTGATGAAGCAGATTCAGTAGGATGGATAGAGCGCTGTTCTCCTCTGTAGTATCAGATTATTACTATTGATTCATGGATGACTTATTACTTTACGGTTACTGACCATCATATTTAGCTGGCGGACTCATTTAAAGGTGCACTATGTTTTTTTTTGTTTTGTTTATGCCTTAACAAACTCTTTGTTTTCATGTCTGAATAAACTGAATAAACAATCTGACCTTAAAGGACAACACAATTTCACACTCTTTTACTCAGTTTATATGTGGCGGACCCTGCCACCTTTCCACCTTCAAACAGTGTTCTGGGGGAGCTTATTCCCCTGTGAGCACAGCTTGTTTATCCAGTAATGGAAACAAAACATGATATTATTACCTCACCAATATCGTCACTATCAAAATTCTGAACTTGAATTTCTTCTTTTGAGTTTGAAATGATCAACAAATATCTGACGTCGCAGCAGCAGCAGCTTCATATTGACAGATGAACAGGTTTTCTTGGCTCTCTCGCCAGCAGGGGGCGCTGCTGCCCCATAACATCTCCTCTGACCCACACCCAGGGGCCAACACAAGCTCTCTACCCTGCACTTCATTTCATGCTCCAGGGGCTGGGGGCGCCAGAGAGCTGGAGGACAGGTTTGACTCCTGTTTATAGACTGAGGGATCAAAAAAATAATAATTGAAAAATACAAATTAAAAAAAGAACAAATCCGAGACACAGGCCTAATTGGATTTAATGGTAATAAAACATCGGGTACAGACTGATTACGGAGGCCACAATAGCCTGGTCCTCATTCTCTCCACAGCTCAGCCGCATTACGTAAGAGGGATTTGTCTCTGACATATAGATAATTATTAGGAATCTAAGGAGGAAACGCTGCAAATGATTTTCAGGATAAAGGGGAAACACTGAGCAGTTGTATGTGTTAAACAACTCTGCTCAAGTGCTTGTGGACACTTCTGTAGCAGCTCGGGCATTGCCGGTTCCTAAAAGAAAAAGAGAAAGAAAGAAGTGTATATATTAATAGTAAATGTATAACATACGCCTGTACTGTGGGAATCTCTGCTCCCTCCCTCCCTCCCTCCCTCTCTCTCGGAGTGTTGGCGTGGTTCCCGGCCCATCTGCGGCCTGGCCCGTGGATTACTGTTTGTTAATGTTTCAATCAGCTGTGTGTTGAGGAATGTGGAGCTATTTAACCTGAACTTCCCCAGGTGTGCCGAGGCGCCGCTCAGTCTGGGCCCCGCCGCCCTCCCCTGCCCTTGGCACAAAGCTATCACACAAACACAATCACACACTGGCCACGCCGGGGCTGCAGCTGTGCGCATCGCACCGCAGGGAAATGGGAAAAACATTGCACCAGGGAGACAGAATAAATCTTATAACGAATCGGCTCGCCAAGGCCGGTTTAACCCCCGCGGTGCCGGGGAGAGAACGAACAACACAGCAGATTTACACGATAACATATTGAAACAGCGCAATTTCGTCATGGAGTGAAAAACTTGTTTTCGTACTCCTTTAAGCCTTGTATTACCTCACCTCACGTTTGTCAGTCATATATTACAAATTCATAGAGGCTTAAATCACCTTTTTTTTAAAAAAAAAACAAAAAAAACAAAAAAAAACCAAATTGATCTGGAATCTGTTGATTTCATTCAGTTTTTTTAAAAAAACTTTATTTCAAACTCTTGCCACGATTTGTCAAAATCTTTTAAGACTTTGACGGTTTAAAGGGAGACTTCCTCTTGTAACGTGATACGGTAATGACCCATAGAGAAGCAAATTACCAATTTAACTGGCTACGAGCCATTATGTTGACCACCAGCTCTGGTGTTGTGTTACCTGAACGACTTTACAGCTTCTCCTCAGTGTAGCACCTTTTTTCTTCTCTTTTTTGTCTTAGTAACATCCACGTTACACTCCCACAACACTCCAGTCAGCCAGGCGAGATAAGCTGGTCGGATGAATGTGTTGATAATCACAATGATAATAAGTCTGTAACAGCCCATAATAACCACATGTGTGTCATGTTTCACAGCTGTGGCTCTGGGCTTTTTAAGGAATCGGGACTGAAACTCGTGATTCAGCACACACACTCACTCACACACACACACACACACACGATGACACAGAAGAGTTCTTGTTCAAAAATAATTGTCTTGTTTTAATAAAAACACCAATAAGGTACATTGTAAGAAAACAATATCTTTCACATAATGTGGCATTGTAATATACAATACAGTTTGTCGCTCAGGAATCTGAGAAAATGTTATTTTTTCTTCTTTTACAAAATGTTGAATTCTCTATATGGTTTACACAAGATACAAAGAGCGTGACAGAAACATTAGCTTTCTTTAGAAACTCTACAAGCAACAGGCGACGCCAGTTGCACTGAACTCGTCTTGGTCCCCCGGCTAACCCAGTCTATATCTGGACACCGCCGGTCTTCTTCTCTCAGGGCCCTCTGATCAATCGAGAGCCCTGAGTGACAGAGATCCTCTCCGGCGGACGATGTCCACACAACGTCGTTTCGGTTTCTAGCATTGGGAGTTTGAAACGTCCCTACACAGTTCAAGGTTTTTTTTTAATCGATGTGGTCGTCACATCAGGTAGCCTTGTTCGTTCTTCGCGGTGCTCGCTGTGGGGTGAGGATGGTGCGAGCTCTTAGCGGCACATAATCCTGTCGTCTGAGCATCCATTCTGCGGGGGGAGAGAGAAAGAAGAGAGGGTTGATTAGTACATCTGTTTTTACACACGAGGCGGTGACAAGCGAAACCGGAGCGCAAAGCTGACTTTTACGCACAGGGCTGGCGCGCCTTTACGCACGCGTCTTTGCGTTCAAAAAACACATGCTAACAGCGGTGCATTTATCCCGGATTTGTAGTGCAGTATATGTGAAGAGATATTTACCTCGACTGCGATGCTGGCGAGCTCTGCGTTCAGGGTGGTGAGCGGTGTGCGAGGCACGTTGCTGACGGACAGCTGGCGACTCTTCTCCGGCTCGTCGAGCTCGACCTGCAGGTCCCAGATGTAGTCGATGACGTGCTGCAGGATCTCCACCTTGCTGGCCTTCTTGTTGGTGGGCAGGGTGGGCACGAGCTCCTTCAGCTTGCTGTAGCAGTTGTTCATGTCTTGGAGAAATACGCTCATCTGCTCGTCCAGCAGCGGGATCTTGCACTTGGAGATGGTGAGGCTCTGTTCGGACAGGCAGCGCACCATGTCCTCGCCGCCGACCTTGCTCTTCAGGGCGCAGGTAGATCCGACAACCTTCATGTTGATTAGTGTAGGAGGTGTAGTTTCCAAAAAAAAAGATTAGTCGAGCAAAGAGGCTTTCCCTCCTCTTAGAGCTGTTGGCTATGTAATGTTGACAGTTCGCAACATCCACATGGGCAAACCTCCTCGGATTTATAGCGGAGCAGGAGCCGGGGGCGTGCCGGAGTCGTCCTGTTTGAAGACGGTGAGCCAATGAGGAGGCCGAGTTCGTATTGAGGGGTCGGTCCAAAACAGCGCTCGCAGCCAATGAGCGCGCTCGGCTGGTTATCGGGATTTACAATCTGTTTGAGGGATGGCGTTACAAATGGAAACAAATGTGTGTCTTTTATGGGTAATATGTGGGAATCCAGCTGTCCATGGCTTGGGGACTCTGCAGGTGTAGATAGCCTGGGGACAGTCACGGGGTGCTGAATGCCTGGGTATGCGCTGTGAGAATGTGTGTGGGATGCGACAGGATGAATGGGATGAATGGCTAATGATAATTAGGCTGCCACAGTGCCCTAGATTTGCCTCTCACAATTGTTTGATGGCACTGCAGATGTGGATGACAATGGTACAGTAAAAGTAAGACAATCGAGTGTCCAAACAATCGTGGGAACAGATTCACTTTTTATTAACTTTAATTAGTTCAGGATGATCGAGTTAGTTCGGACTACAGTTTATAGTAAGCGGTGCGGAATGCAGTCACTAAATAGATTAGCTGTTATTCGATTTATCAGATCATTAGTTTAATAAAATTACTTTTTTTTTTCTTTTTGGGACAGATTGTTAGTTGTTGGGGAAAACACGCTGCGCGGTCACTCCTCTCCTCTCTCTCTCTCTCTCTCTTTTTTTTTACGCTCAAAGCTCTCTTTATGCTCTCTAACGGCACTTTCCTCGCAGCACACAGCCTCTTTTAGCTGAAGGACGCCCAGTGTGAGCAGCAGCTTCACGGATTCCTTCACATGTTTCGCGGTGTGTGCTCAGCCTTGTGTGCACACTCAGATCGCATCGCTCTGTTCTGAATCTTCCCCCCAGATTGTCCAAACAAGCCCGAGCAGACTGGCAGGCGCCAGCGCGGTGACGTCACCCATTCATCCGAGCCTTGACGCCTGTCAGCCTGGCGCCGCTCGGGCGGTCTCCATGGAGACGTCAAACAAGAGGGCTCGCACTCCTCCATTCACCTGCGAGGCGCGCGGAGCCCTGAGAACAAACCGGCTCCGGAGCTTTGTCGTTCATTTATCACCTTAAAAAGCAGCGGGATGAGATTACCGCCCGGCGCACCTGCACAGGGCTGCTGTCAGGACGAGGGGGGAGGGGGGTGAGGAGGAGGGGGAGGAAGGGGAGGAAGGAGGGTCGACATCATGTTGTTACCGCGTTTAACACTAAATAACTGACGCATTCCTCCACACAGCCCGCTGGGACTACTGTGTGTCCCTGCGCTTACTATGAAAATGCTTTAAAAACAAGATTTCATGCATTTGAGTTTATTTGCAGGAATGAAGTTATACTGCCTTATCAGCCCTCACAGACGATTGTGGTGCCAGGTCATGCATTCAGTTTATAATTGGGTTGTATTCAAATGTATGCAAACAACAACAAAAGGTTTTAACTTGACTTTTTACCTTTTTAAGAAAAATAATAAAAAGGAAAACTATTTTTCACTTCTCCATTACAGGTAGCATACAATTCCTGCACATTACAGTGTAACTAGGCACATTTACTCTATTACTTTACTTTAGGAGTTTAGGAGTTTATGTATTTAAAACAGGGACAATGCACAAAAGAACATTAATCTCGTAAAACAAGAAAAAATGTATTGAGTCAGGTTAGAGCAATTTTGCTAGTTTCCGCCTGTAGTCCCTGGGCAGGTACTTAAGTACAATTTTGAGGTATTTGTACTTTAGTCTTTCCATTTTCTTATACTTCCACTCCACTACTTTAAGGAGGCAATTGTCATACTTTGTACTCCATTACTTTAATCTGATAACCTTAGTTAGTTTTAGTACTAGCCACATGAGTGCATTCTTAAATCAAGTTATTTTTATCAACAGACTTGAAAAAGACAAAAATCAAATCAGATTTTCAGAAAAAATATCGGATCAGATAATTGGCCAGGCCAATAAACAGTCAACCCATAATATACAATATTTACATACATGTATATTTAACTTTTATTTTAACTTTTGATACTTAATTACATGTATTATCATGTACTTTAAGACTTTTACTCAAGTTTTATTAATGGGTGACTTTCACTTTTACCAGTGTTATACAAACATGGTATCTTTACTTTCACTTGCAGTAGGACGTTTGGGTACTTTACAACACTGAGTAAAATATAGAAATAATCATGTAAAATTCAAGTATCTGGAAATTGGTCTCGAGTAAATGTACTTAGTTACATTCCACCACTGTGTAATACGATGCCATGCTTTTAAACTAAGTTCCTTTACCTAACTGAGGTCTGCAACAAGTGAGTGTTAATAAAAATATGTTTTTGCAAGATTTTATTCAGTATTGTTATAAAGTAATTGCACAGACTGATGCAATGCGCAGTGTTTCTCCCAGTCTTTCATTAATCAGCCTCTTCTTTAAGGAATCAAAAGCAGCCATTCTCTCTTCAGATTCGACCATAAATGCTTTTTAAAGAGCTGCACAGATGTTTCCAGACCAAAGATAACGGCTGCATTGCTCTGCTGTCGTGTTACAAAGTTAACTACCACCGGGACTGTTTCTTCTAGCAGTTGCAGTAGCCTGTAAAAACTTTTTAAAAAACTTTCTTTTTTTCCCCTTTCTTTTCTTTTCTTTTTTTTTTTTTTTTGCCCTCTGTCCTAGGTCGCAGCTGACAGGGCGGAGGGAGGGCCGGGTGGGCAGAACAATGGGAGTGCGGTGCAGGGATTGTGGGAGAGAATCTAGGCTGGAGCCACAGTGTCTGGAGCGCCCCTCCACTCCCCTCATCCAGCTTTTGTTCAGCTGCAAAAGCTATCAGCACTTCCTACTGACACCAACAATAACTCCACACAGCTGGGCCCTTTTTAGCCTGTTTACAGCACATCAAGGCAGAGGGGAGAGAGAGAAGACAGAGGGAAGAGGCAGAGGAGGGGAAAGAAAAGTGAAACATATTAGCTCCTGATTTTAACTGACAGAACGGCAGTGCCCTCTCTCTCTCTCTCTCTCTCTCTCTCTCTCTCTCTCTCTCTCTCTCTCTCTCTCTCTCTCTCCTCCTTCACCGCTGACACACAATCCTTTTCCCAGAGGGCTCTTTACATGTGAGCCGATTATCACTTTTATTTCTGCGACCGGCTACTGTTTGTGTCAGGGCTGTTGCAACATCCTGCATCCATCAAACAGCAGAAAGGCAACACTTGTCTTTTCTTTTTAAGGACATTGTGTATCTTGGCTATATTTGTTCCAGCACATTTCCCAGTAGCGTTTTTCTTTCTTTCTTTTTTTTTTTTTTTTTTTAAAGATAAATCGTACCATTTGGTTTAGGGGAAACGTATTAGCGAACACGCCCTTTTTATCGCTTACAGCGAATAGATCTACAAAAGCGCACTACAGGAAGCCACGAGGGGAAAAAGTTTGTACGGGAATTCATTGTGAGGAAAT
Source organism: Sparus aurata (assembly GCF_900880675.1). Taxonomy (NCBI): domain Eukaryota; kingdom Metazoa; phylum Chordata; class Actinopteri; order Spariformes; family Sparidae; genus Sparus; species Sparus aurata. The sequence goes on from NC_044192.1 coordinate 29,807,217, forward strand.
AGGACATTCCAGCAATGCTTTCACGCTTTTGCCGCTGTTAGTATTGCTGTGGGGACAATAAGTAGTGCGAGTACTACTTCCTGTTACATGAAAGTGACCAAAGCACAATAGTAAATGCTTTCTTAGACAGAGGCTTGTGATTATTGAGATACTACTGTGGAAAAGAAATGTGCAGGAATTTGATTATGAGAGGAGAGCACCACAAGTGAGTTTTCAGCAATTTTTACTCACATACAGACACGCACACACACGCACACACACACACACATACTGGCCATCTCCTCGCAGCTGTGGGATTAGTTTCCAGTTCCCAGTCTCGCTCTTCCTGTTTGCTTGATAATGATCACACCTGTGTGCAGGTGTGTGCAGAGGCTCATATGGGAGTAAGTGGGAGGGGTGAGTGTGGTGTCAGATGCTGAACGAAACAAAAAAAAAAAACTTTAACCACACGACACAGCGTCACACCACTCCCCAGCTGAGTGACGACTGATCGGTGCCACTCAAGACCTCTCGGTCAGGAGGGTTTGTTATGGCGTCTGTGGGTGTATATTTCTGCCTGGATTCCTGGTGTGTCCCGGCGTGGCCTGGCACCTCCCCGGGTAGCCCAACCTCTGTAATGACTGAGGACCAGTGGTTGGGAGTCACTTCCTGTGGGAGTCCTGGTTCAGAGATGTGTCATCGGCAGCGCAGACCGGCTGGAGCCTTACTGCCTGTTGGGTGTTTTTCCCCTTGTGTGCAGGCGGCAGACTGGGTGGGTGGACGCATGGATGCCCTTCCCTTTGAGCCAGGGGCAGGTTACAGGAACACTATCTCCATCTGATAGTTGGTGTGGCGAGAAACCTCAGAGGGATCCTTGAAGCCCCACAGGTGTCCTCTGAGCTGAGTCCTTGGCCTCGCAGGGACAGCTTGGTCTCTTTCTATCTCTTGTGTACGTGTGTGTGTGTGTGTGTGTGTGTGTGTGTGTGTGTGTGTGTGCATTCACTGGACCCAAAGCTCACCCCTCCTTCACACCCCTGTGGCCATCTCCCTCCGCCTGGTTCCCACACACACTATCAAAGCCCTTTAATGGCTTCTAATTAGCTCCCCATCTGCTGGTGACAGCGCACTGGTGGCATGCTAAAGCACCCATTGAGAGCATAGGCATTGTGCTCTGGAATACTTTCCACTCCAGTGGCAATTGCCTGGAGAGAGAGCTTTAGTTGGGGGTGCTGGGGTGGGGCTGGGTGAGGAGGGGGTGAGAAGAAGGAGGAGGAGGAGGAGATGCTGGGTAGTGTTCTCTACAGTCAGGGGCTTGGGGGGAGGGCAGGGGTGGAGGGACGCACAATAGGAGACAGTGTTACGGCTTGTTGCAAATCTAATAACGCCAGAGTCCCTTTTCCGTCCGCTGGTCATCACCCCCACCACCTCCAACGCCAGCAACTATTTCACGATCCACCTCGCCCCTCCCTCGACTTCTTCACTTCACCTCAGTTTGGCGCTGACAGCTCAAATGTGACTTTGCGCCGAGGCCACAGTGAAACCGGCGACACAACCTGATGAGGTGCTCCATTGTCCCGAGGAGCCCCGTGGCTACTGTTCCCCACTCGGACCGAACAATAGACGCACCTCTAAAGAAACTGTAAATGTAGCCTAATGAGGCCTCTTCATTAGCAGGACCTGTCTGTGTGTGAATGTGGCTTGTTTGTCAGATCCTATGAGGCCTTCTCCTCTCCTGGACTTCCAGCAGGGCACAGGTCCACTGGTAGCAGAAGGGGGCACCAGCTGTTCCCAGCTGGTAGCCAGAAGATGCCTATGGGGGACAGGCCTGATTGCTGCTGGCCAGCTGCCCCCTGCTGCAGGAGGGAGATGGAGAACAAACAAATAACTGCTGCCGTGAAAAACCATGAGATCGGCTGCATTCTTTGTCCGTAGACAATGTGGACTGTCTCTCCCCTTTGAGCTACAGAGGAAAACAAGTCTGCAAATCAGCACCAAAATTCAAATCGAGCCAGACAACCGTCACAAAACCCACAACATCAACAACAAAAGGGGAAAACACACCCGGGGAAATCTACATACCTGGTCCAAATTCAAATCATGCTCAGGTAACATCAAACTGTTATATGCAAAACTGGGGCCTAGAATGAGCCCCATACATAACACAGATAATCAGCACGACATTAGACTTTCAAAATGAGCGCAGCGCATTCGCCCAGTTTTGCATTTACAAGTTCTGTGGAAACAGCCAAGTCCGAATACCATGTGTAAAAATGTCAAACACAAAAATCACCTAAGAGAACCATGTTGTCGTCCCGCGTGGCACCAAAAGTACGCTCTAACTTAAATGAACGTACGCCTGTGAGTTAACAGACGTTACGTACATATTTCCTTTACATCTTAACATATCTTACACAGCTGGGGTACCTACTACAGCTGTAACCATGATCTTTCCCTAAACCTAACTGAGCAGTTTTGTAGCCTCAACCTAACCAAGCTGCGGCCATTAAGTGTTTCTTTATATTACCATGACGATCAACTGACAATGCATCTGCTATCCACAGAAATTGGACTTTAGCGTATGTGACACACGCAATTTAAAAGCGGAAAGTCATGTGATTTGACAGCAGGTTGCTTTAAAAGGGATGAAGCAGAAGATATCATATGGTGTAGAGTCATCCTACTCCCTGTTCTCATTGCTGAACGGCACCATGACTTCTGCCGTTTGACATTTCAACATTGTTTGGAAACACGACACGGGATGACTGAAGTGTATTCCAGCAGTTAATTCAAGAGAGGAATTATTTCATCCCACATGTTTTCTGTTCGATCACAAGCGTATAACAAATTCACCAGAGGCCAACTTGCAGCACTGCTGCTAGTTTTAAGCTTTGCAAAGTTGGAGGTCTCCCAGAGACTAAAAATGAGTAGCGACCACAAACTTTTCCAATCATCTTTCGGAAGTTTGTAATCCTGTTCCCTTTCCATGATTATTCTTAGGACATCTGATTTTGTTTATACATTTTCACAGAATTTTGTCACTCTTCTTTTTTTTTATCTCCCACCTAGTGTTACAGTTGGTCGTGCAAAATCCGATTTAAGAGAGTGCATGTCTCATTTGCAGAAATCACCCAAATTCTCAGTTGGGGCTCTGAAACAAATATCTCCCACTAAGTCATTTTAGGATGAATACCGGAACTAAAAGACGAAAATACTTTGCCTTTAAAAGTTTTTTGAGATTCCATACGGAGGATCTGCTCGATAAATATGGAACAGATTTGATTATTTGTTCTTCTCTCTTCTCTCCAAGATTCTCTGGCTAGAGAAGGAACTGTCCTGTCCTGTCCGTTTGTGTAAGTCTCCACAGCAGAAGGATGCACTAATTGCTCTTCTCCTCTGACCCACACAGGGATCCAAGCAGGGGGTGGATGTATTTTAGCAAGTTAAGAAAGAGAAAACAGACAGATGATACCAGTGTAGTCATAATAAACGCTAGCCCCCTCTTGTCTTTTGCAGCACAAAACGTGGCAAGATTGGAAATGGGTTTACTTTCTACCCAAATACACTTCTACACTCTATAAATAAGGAAAGAAAATGTAGTGGTAACTTGCCTGTGACATAGTTGATCTCGAAAATTGCAAACTTTTCATTTTATTTTATTATTTTTCATAAAAATGAATCAAGAAAATGGTCGGTTGATTCCAGAATATGGATTTCCTGAAAACAATGGACTGAACCATAATAAGAAGGTCACAAAGAATGTAATGAGGCTGTAATAAGAAACGGAACTAACACATTAACATCAACGTATTCAATTGTCTGAGCTCATTCGGGTGTTTTTCAGATTCCATGGCAACTGAACGCGCCACTTTGAAATGACAAGCAAGAGCCACGTATTTGTGTGTGTGTATGAGACGAATGGTCTGTCACCTAACCTCTCTCTCCATCCCACACACGCGCACACACACACACACACACACACACACACACACAAACCCGCACATCCCCACAGCTGCACAGAGGCGTCCAGTCAGCACGGCCAGGGGACATGGGAGCCAAAGCCCAAAGATGGAGCATGGACAGTGGCAGCTGGGGAGCTGACAAAGCCCCATTCAGAGGGCCCAGGCCTGGGGACAATGGCTGGGCCAGGCTGAGCCCTCTCCTCCACTCTTCCACCCAAAGATTAATACTTCAGATGGGCTTCCCGGTGGCAGGCAGGGCTAAAAGGAGAGCCCTCCTGTTTGTCACTGGGCATTGTGCGAGTCGCCTGAGAACCAACCTCTTGGATGAGCTTGACAAATGAGAGCCGCCATTGACAGTGAACAGATTGGGCCTGCCACTTTTGTTTTGATTGTGGAGCGGGTATAATCAAGTTATTTGGGCCTCGGGGAGTTTTTGTTTCTCTCTCCTGATGCTCTTGACACCAAAGTCCCACCTTAACAGTCTCGGCTGGCTCAGCTGTGATCTGAGCCTGGTCAAGTTTCCCCTCCTGTTTGTTGTTTCTATTTATCAAAGCTGCAGCAGGAGGAAGTTAATTTACTTGGGTGTGGGAAACTGGCTGCCTATTCATGTGCACTACAGAGGCAGCGCAGGTGCAACAGGTGTAGGTGTGTGTATTCTTGTCACTGTCAATGGGGCTACAGTAGAGTTATTGTTATTTTTTCTATGCAGATGTCCCCTGAACACCTGACCTGAGTAATGTTAAAAGAATCGCCCAGCTAGGGGACTACAGTAACCAGAGACCCTGTTAGGTAAGGGTTAGGGGTAAACACCAGCCGCTCCCCCCCTCCCTTCCTCCCTCCCCCCCTCCCTAACCTTTTCTCTGTTGCTGTGAGGTGAGTGCAGCGCAGGTGTTTAGCCCCCAGCTAGGCAGCATTTCAGGTTAAACTGTAGGAACGCTGCCCCGCCTTTACACCAGGAACTAGAAGTGGCCGCAGAGTACACAGCGTCACACCTGCACACCTGTGCTCCCGGTGTGTGCGTGCGTGCGTGTGTGTGTGTGTGTCTGGCTACTGTGATCACATCACCTGATTTCACAGCAGGAAATGTTCGACAACTGAAACGTATTATCAGTTGGGCACCATGTGCTGTATTAAATATGAATGTTAGTATTTGATGTGCTGCCTGAGGCTCATTTCCATCTGCGATCCCTCTGGCAGGCGACATCTGAAACATCCACACAGTGACAGAACAGCAGGAAGCAAACGAGACAAACAAGACAAAACACACACACAAACACCCTGTCAGCGCCAGTGTTGGATTATAACGAAGTACATTTACTTGGGTCCAATTTTAAGGTGCTTTACTTGAGTATTTCCATTTTTCTGCCACTTTATTTTCTCCACTTCTCTACATTCTGGAGACAAATACAGCACTTTTTACTCCAGAATGTGTTTCACAATAAATACATTGACTCCTATCATCCCATACTACTTGTATATATTAATTTGTTTTGAGAGAGACCTCTGGCAGCAGAAATGACGTACTGTGCATTTAAGATCATTCTACGCTGGATTTGTTGATACCCGTTGGTAAACATTATTCAAAGGTGACAGAGTTGACTGCTGAGTCTCATTCCCAGGCTGTCGAATACCAACGCTTTGGTTTGGCAAAAGTAGTGAACTGTTGACAACCAGAAGCTTCCCGAGGCAAAGAAAGGGCGGAGGGACTGGTCTGTGTAGATACTGATACAGACAGACACTTCTTATTTTTGTTGATACATTGCTTTCTGTTTTCGGGTTAAATCCTGCTGAAGCTTCTGTTAGATCTACCACTCTTTACGTCATGGATGTCCACCAAGTTGTGGCTCTCACAGAGAGAGCTGTCTGTAACGAAAGGGTACAACAAGATCACCTGAAGAATACATTCTTGTATAGTGTACAGTTTTCCCAACAAAGTAAACAAAATCACGCGCTGGAGGAGGGGCCGAGGCATTTTACATTTTTATTTTTGAGAAAAGTCTAGAATTCTCAAGGCTCACGGGACGATGTTTCTCCAGCATCTTATGGTGACGGTGTTAAACTGGATGTGTTTGTACAAGGACTCTTAATGACTGTTTCTCCTGCCTGCCACCAACATGTACTACAGTAAGACGTGTGGGAAGGGATCATAGCGTGCATGACTATCTCTGCTGTGTCCACAGAGGGACAGTCAGAACAGAGAGCGCTCATTCAGTCAGCATTACACATGCAAATAAGCTGCACACAGCTAAATTAAACTGACCTAAAACTAATTTTCCCCTCGCGCCACTCACTCAACCTTTGACTGGTTCATAAAGCAACGAGCAGGGACTGAACATTTGTTTTCATGTGCTGCGGCCACAATAAGCGGAGCCTGGGCCATCTGCCCTCTCTGTCCTGTTATTGCCGCGCATCGACCAGCCATTCTCACGATAAAGGAATGTGCCCTTCTTGTAAACATACATCGACCCCCTTGAAGTGCCACAAGCGTCATTCCCTTTCCTTGTTCCCTCCCATCCCTCCTCTCACGCCCGGGTGTCCCCTCATCCACCCCAGTCTCCATCGGCCCCCCAGGTCCTTCTCCTGCCAGTCCCCTCAGCTGCCCGGGGACGATCCTCCCCTGGTTCCCACGTGGAATTGAGAGACACACAGCTAAGACAAGCGCCCTGCTTTCCACCCAGGGCCCACTTCCAGGAATCTGCTTGTGTGAAACTTCTCTGCAGCAGAAGGTGCCCTACTTTTAAACTTCATTCTTCTCCCTGGGATTGTTTCAGGGCTTTAACAAAAGGGGAAAGAGCCTGTGTGCGGGTCAGCAAGGGGTGTGTGCGTATGTGCATCTAGGTTATACCGGGGTGCATGCGTTCGCGTGCACGCCCGTGTTTATGCGGCAGTGTGTATGTGTGTGTGCACGTGAGGGGAGGGCCGCGGGATTATAAAGAGGAAGTGAATGGGAAGTACACACTCAGTGACAAAATAAGAGGGAGACATTCCTTTGCTGCCCCTCCCCTCCTCCTCCCTGCTCCCTCTTTCTCTCCTCTCCCTCCGCAGTGGCAGGGCCCTGGGAAAATCAAACAGGTGGTTTGGGCCTGGCAGGAAAGCTGGCTGGGCCCGGGGTGGGCAGGCCTACAGGCTGCTGGGGGCTATCAAAAGCTCTTAGGCCCAGCTTTAGGCCAGCACTCTGAATGGCCCCGGGCTTCATTATCATGTGAATTCTGGGAACTGCCCCGGGCCCCCAGTAACACCAGTGAGCTGCCCATATGGCGTTCGCTTGGCAACTAGGGAGACCCGGCAGCTTCCCCCCCCCCCCCCCCCTTCCAGTGCTACTCCTCCATTCCAGCACTCCTGATATCAAAGGAGGACAAGGAGGAGAGGGAGGCAGAGGCCCAAAGCCCCCCAGCCCCATCCCTCTCCTGGGGGGGCTGGACCACACAGAGCAGCAGTGGACAGTCCTTAGGGACCCTGGATAACACCGCTGCCCTACAGGGCACTACATCTAGACCTGCTCTGGGTGGATTTAGCCATTGAATTAGCATTAAAGACACATTCTAAAGCTGTCAATTTAGCATCAGAGCCCGAGCTTTGACGGATAGAGATGTCGGCAGCCTCTCCACTTTCACGAGGGGGCTCTTAATCAGATGCACTCCTTCCATCAAACCATTTCACGCTGAGGATATTGGAGGGTAGATTCCTTCTGAATGATTACTTTCAGGGTGCACAAAGTGGCACGGCAAAATTCATCTGTCTGTCTTCACCAAATATGTGGTTATGCAAGTTTGGTGATTTGTAGGTCCTCGCCGGGCTGGCTGGTCAAGGCTGATATGGGCCAGTTACGTGTCAGACGGGTCAGCATTTTGTATAATTTTACTCAGTATCAGGGTTAGAAGAAAAGAAAATGTAGTCAGTAACGTAATCCAAGCATCACAACATGATTACTGTCTCTCTCTTTCGGATTACTTCAATACCAAACATATGCTGTGACAGACAAGAGAAAAGAAATTTAATTTAATATTAATAACGAGTGTGTTATCCTGTTAGTCATCCTCTTTTTTACTGATAGTACTGGCAATCTAATTTAATCTTTTTTGCTCTAACCTACCAAAAGTTACCTTTTTGTGTCCTGACTACATGATCCTATAACAGGTATACCGTTACTCTCCAAGCCTGGGCATTATTCGAAAGATGTATCCTACCATCGACTCATGTCCCATAACTGTCTGCAATCATTTTTTTGCCCCTTTTTACAGTTTACACCACAAAATCTTAAATGCTGTGTTAAAAGAACAATATTGAGACATCATAAGTTATATCACCATAAAAATAGATGATATTTTGAAATCCATTTAAGGAACTTCATAAATGTTAGGTCTGGCCGGCAAAATCCAATATCCCAATATTTTTTATATTGCAACATTACTGTATTGATACAGTATCAGGTATTGGTACTATAACATCACCACAATGAGATTTTTGATAGGAAACTATCAGTAATATGGATGTAATGACTAAGTGGGTAAAGGCAAGTGTGAGAAGAAGAGGAACATTCTGGTAAGTTTAGAAAATGACATCACTTTACTGTAAAACCAGGAAAAAGACAACACAGGTCACAATGTAGCGATAGCCAAAATCTAAGATGATATACTGATCATATCAGTGACGTTATATTTCCCAGCCCCAGCTGTGTGACCAGGCCTTTCGTAAGCCATAGCAGCCAAAACACTGAATAGCTACTATATGCAGTAGGTGTCCTGGCCCTATGTGGCCCCCCCACAAGAATTCCAAATACATTAGCAGTGACTTAAAAATCCCACAGAGACCCATCTGAGGTAAATAACCTCGTGAGTCATCTGATTTTCCTGGATGAGGATGAGGACACTTGTACAGAGGAGATGTCACTTAACAACAGAGCAGGAATGCTGCTCCAGCTGCTGCAGTCAGCCACCTGCGTTACAGTGCAGCGGGGGGAGGAGGAGGAGGAGGAGGAGGAGGAGGAAGTGTGTGAGCTATGTGTGTTATATGTGCCACATGATCTCATGCTGATGAAGAGACTGGATGGCTCCGGCATTGTTCATTGTGATAACAGAGGTGTATGTCTCTATGTGTGTGTGTGTGTGTGTGTGTGTGTGTGTGTGTGTGTGTGCGCGCGCGGGCCTGCGCACGTGTGTGTAGGCATATACAGCACATGTGGATAATCGACTCAGCTTACTTCACTGCTTGCACCTGTGATAAAGAAGGCGAGGTATGGAAAACAGAAGAGAGAAAAACAGGGCGGGGAGGAAGGGAGGGAGGAGTGCGCGAGTGGGAGAGAGAGGATGAGGAAGAATTAGAGAGAGAGCGAGAGCTGAAAGTGTGATCTGACTTCTGAGGAACTCTACTGGTGATTCATGCCGTTACACATGGAGCGATTCACTCCCTCTGCAGCTGTGCGGGCCACATGCGCAATATGATTTCACAACATCTTCCCTGTCCTTGGAAATTCCTTTTTTTCATGCAGCCCTCTCACCCCCATCCCTCCTGTCAGTGTGCTGGCTGTTACCCTGACAGAAAGGCAGGTGCACGACTTAGTCATTCTTCTCTTCCCCGAATAGGTCTGTGCTTCACTGAGGCTTTAGTCAGCGAGAAGTACTTGAACGAAAAGCGCTGTAGGAGTCATGTGTTTATCAGACAGTAGGCTTCACAGCGCTGATGCTGCTTGTGGTGATGTTATCATCATCCCCTCTCCCTTCAAGAGGCAAAACAGTCCCCCTGAAACTCAAGTGACTCAGTATTTCTAGGTTTTGGTTCCTGCTTTCTGCCCTACAGGCTGTGTTTGTTTACCTTTACAGTATCACTCTCTCTTTCTAGTATTCGATCCGCTCCATGTCCAGTTGTGACCCAGGGGTGCGCTCACACCCAGGATGACGTGTGTGTGTTGGGGCTGTGATTCATCCCACAGCTGCCCCCCTGACCAGCTCCAGCTCTGCAGACTGTTTACAACAGACCCAAATTCATAGCAGTGAGTAAACTTTCACACTCGGAGGCCGCGGTGATGCCAGAATCCAGGATGTACATGATTGGCATCTGCGAGGCTTGATTAGTAGTCATTCCGTGGCCATGTGCTTAGGTGTAGAAACTATTACATAGATTGGATAAGCATGTCGACCCTGATTTCATAGCATTTTAATTCAAGAAGCTAATAAATTATCGTCATTTATCCCATGAGATCCATGATTGTGTTCATACTGTGGCTGCAACAGGGATGGACCGACTCAGTGTGCCAGAACCACAACACTGACCTCATCAAGCCGATCTAGCATCGACCACGACATGACCGTTCCAAATTAAACACACTCATTTTAGAATTCTGTTCCTATCAGTAATGTTCAAACTACTGGATCATAGCCCTGTATTTTCCGCTCGCTGATGGTTTTTGGAGATCGCGGACTGAGGAGCTCAAAGATGAGACTAGAAGGCTCGTCAATGCATTGGCAATGCCTTCTTCAAGTTTTCAAGAGGGCTAAATGTCTGGTCTTGCCGGAGACAGATTGGGCAGCCAAGCAACAAGCTGTTGAGAGATCTTAGTATGTAACCCCCTGTTGCAGATGTGCCTCTGATCAGGAGCTTTTGTAAGCGATCTCCAAATACAGTGGAAAAAATTAGGACTACGATCCTGTAGTGTGAACTCTGCATTAAATTCTGCATTAAATTCAGAGTCACAGAGTTTCAAGTGCCTTATAGCAATCTTTAGACTCATGTAAACCTTGAATAAAACAGATAACATACACAATTAGTTGATTGCAGTGACATTTCTTTTGGTTTACGAACTTTGACAAGCATCTTTAACAGAGATGCCACACTGAAAACTGCCACATGAGGTTAAGAAGTATATGCGGGAACACATTTTGTACTTACAACTACCATCTTTCAAACTGCTGAGTGCCACTGACCTCCAAATGGGTTACATGCCCTGATGTTCTCACATTTGAGACAACAAATCTAAAGAAAGACAAGATTAATGTGTGACTGACGTGATGAGATAAAAGTAGTGATAGTGAAGCCTGTGATATGATTGTTACCTGACCTTGTCATTCTTAATCATTCTCTGTCTCCATTCTTAGTCAGTGACACATTATAGAAATGATCGAAGGACAAGCGCCAACAACTTCAGGCATTACCGACCATCGAATGATGGGAAAGTTAGTTTACCGTTTACCAATGTTGCAGGCAAAATAGGTTGAAACCACTAGTTCAAAAAAAGGAAAAGTCTATAAAGAAGTATTTCAAGAAAAAACTCATGGTTCTCAGGCTGTACTGTAAAGTCATGATGATGGCTGAGCTTTGAACCTCAGTACTTTGTGGCATTACATGAAATGCGTCCATGTCACTGAATATCAAAAGATGGCATCTTGTTTAATCATTCTCTGATAATAGATCTTGGTCAATTGATTCGGTAAGATTAGAGAACGTTTGGGATTTAAACAAGTTAACCATTGTGGTATTGATTGACTGGCCTGAATTGAAACTTAAAGGAGCACTATGTAGGTTTGGAGAAGAAATTAACTCTAAGAATTTCAACATTTACAATATCAATGAGGTAAAAAAATAAAAATGTCTTTCCACAACTGAATAAACAAGCTGCTCTCGGTCCCCTGAACACTGTTTGAAGCTCAACAGGTGGCAGGGTCCGCCACATATAAACAAAGTAAAACATTATGAAATTATTATAATTTTTTTTTACATTACATGTAATTTTAATGTTTTTACTTTTTTCAAAATTATGCAATGAAGATCTTCATGTTCTGATTTCAAATTCTTCCCCCAAAAGTGCATCTTCCGTTAACAGGTTAAAACCTCTGCGTGAGATTACCTTTAAGGAGACGTAAGATGTTATTACACTGTAAACATCTGCAGGTGAGCTCACATTCTCTTGGTTGCATCAGTTAGGTGGGTGGTGCCTTTAATGAATAGAACCTGTTTGATATAGATACATAATATATGTTAAGAGCTACATTCATTGTTTCGTGAAGCATTTCAGTCCCTAATCCCCCACTCAAATCACCCACCCACACACACACACACACACACACACACACATATATATATATATATATACACCTCTTATCCCTCTTCGCGCCAAAAGAGCCAGAAGGAGAAACTGAAAGAAAAGAGAATGGGCCTTCGAATGGCGAGGAATGAGAGTTGAGTTGAGGAACAAGTGAGTGAGTTAGAGAATGAGAAAATGAGAGGGAGAGACAGCATGGATTCTTTTCTTTGGGGCCTTAAAGACATGTTTCCCTCAGATGTTGGCTCTTCTTCAGATGCTAATGGTTCACTCTTATTCCCAAGCTGGGCCTTAGCATAACAATGCAGTGGAAGTGAAAGAGCTAAACCTCTGCTTTCTTTAAGAAGCCAAAGCTGGGCTTTTCTTGTGGACTAATGCCCCTCTCTCTCTTTGTGCTCCCAGTGAAAGGCCTGTGGAACGCAAAGGCAAGGTGATCACAGAGTTTACTGAAAATGAGACTGAAACAACACACGGGCCCGGGCTGAAATTGCATCGGTGAAGTCATTGTAGATCAGCAGAAATGACCAAATATAGAGCAATGAAGTTGGCTGGCCCTGAGCCAGAGCACTCAATCTCTGGAGTATGATGACAGCAGTCATTTTGAATATTATCAGCTTTTGCTTTTAAAGCTGTGCTGAATTATGTCTGTTGGAAGACTCCAATCCAAATGTTATGACTGTGCGTCCCGTGCTGACTCCAAGACGCCAGAGTCCCATCTGAAAAGCAGTTGCAAGCCTGAAGGGTTTTTGGATGAACTGCGTTCTGACCTTGACGGGCCCCGAGTAGATACTGTGGTGAGGCCCTGATAGCCTCTGATAGCAAAAGAAGAACATATGGTTTTCTGCTTTATCATTCATCAAGGAAGAATGAACAGGACGAGAGGTAAAGGACATGGAGGAGGACACAAAGACACTGTATGGGTCACGGCGGTGGCGGCGGCGAGACATGATGACTGCAACTTATCCGTGTTTGTGTGAAGCTGAACTGTTCCTTCTCATTACACATCTTTCAATTTTCTGCCTTTATGCGAAAGCGGTTCTTAGAAATTTGGAGAGATCTCACAGGGCACATTTTGAGATGTGGTTTCAAGGCTGGCTGGCATTTTACGACTGCATGTTTATGACATAGGCGCCTATAAAAATATTGTATGCTGAAAATATATGTACATGGGAGGGAATTCTTGCTTTAACAGGAGCAATTGGGAGATTTCATTCCAATGAAAAAGAGATAAATGACAGAAGATCTGATGAACTTTATTGATCCCATGTAGGAAAATTAACAAATGCGTAAAGAGAGAAGTAGCCTAACAGACTTGAATACTATATAAGACTTTACTGTAAAATTAATCACCAACTTTTTTAGTCATTGGAGAATCACTTTGAATAACCTTTTAAGGAAAAAATCAAAAGGATTCTCTGATTCCAGCTTCATAAATGTGGATGTGTCTGGTCTCTTTCCTCGTCTATGACAATAGATTGCATATCCATGTGTGTCCACATAAGTTGTGGACAAAACAAGACATTTGAGAACGTCATCTTGGGCTTTTGAAACCATTCTAATCCTTTCAACTTTTATTAGATCAAACAACTAATCGAACGGTCGAGAGGATAATCAACAATAGACAATGAAAGTAATTGTTGGTCGCAGCCCTCGTCCAGAGGACAGTGACCTGATATGACTTAAAAGGCATGACAGCATAAAGTGACGTGTGAACTCTAAGAAATCCAAATGAGGCTTCATCTGTTGTCCCTCGGGCCTCACGATGACAATAGCTGACTAAGTACCCCCCAATTACCAGGTTTTACCCCATTAACACCTCTGACGTGCTCCTTCTCTCTCTGTCCTTGCAGCTCTCCTTCAGCCCCCTCTCCCTCTTTATGCAGATGAGTCCAGGTGCAACACAGAGGAAGTTAGCACCTCCTCAGCACAGCAACACACTCTATTTACATGCAAAACACTGGGCTTAGTCAGTAAATGTGTGAACACAGGTGTGTGTGAGTGCGACGTGGTAGCGATGTTGTCACTAATCTCTATGTCCTGACGCACTGTGTGTGTTTGCTCCGATACTGTGGAATCGCAGTGTTGTGTAATTAGACGCCTCGTGGATTCACATGTCAGTTTTCTATTGTAGGAAAAATACAGAAGGAGGATGGAAGAAGCTGAAAAATACGCCTCTCACAAACACAGGCCTGCATTTACTCGTGCTGAATCGAGCTTTTTGTGCTCTTTCATTTGTGTGCGTATATATATGTGTGTGTAGGTTGAGAGGAAGTCGGTGGTGGCACCCAATGTCATTTGAAGCGGAGCGCCTGGCGCCACAGCATCAGGAACATCACTCCCTGGTGCCAGGCTCATTTTTATAAGCACTCTCTAAATGACACACAGCTGGCTGCATGGAGACAGCAGTCACTGCCGTCACTACGCCCTAATCTGTCTTTCCCTCTCTTTTCCTCCTCTCTCACACTCTGGTGTTCAGCTGGGCTGCCTCCCTTCCTCCCCCCCTCCCTCCCTTCAGGGTCCAGACTTTGTGGAGCCGAAGCTGCAAAAACTCACTTCCTGGAGCTGGTGTTCACTTCCTTTTCTTTTTGTGGGACTTCCTGTGCTGCCTCTGTGATCAGGCCGGTCAGAGCTGACTCTCTGGGAGAGACTTCCTGATGCACAGACAGCTGGGGAGATAATTCTCCTTTTTTTTGCCTTTGTCAGGATTTTTTTTTTTTCTATCTCACTTTTTGCGTCTCCAGAGGTCTTCTTTTCCCTCTGTACTGTTTTTCCATTTACTCTGCTGAGCTGCAGGTTTATTTTGATACAGAGCGAAGCGAATCTGATCCCCCAGAGAAAGATCATCTTCTGAAAAGGCGGACCTCCAAAGGGCAGCATCACAGGAAAATGAGCCTAACAGACATCAGACAGCCGAATGATATCAGACAGAGCTCATACCTGCTAATCTAGAGAAAATATCTTGCAATATCGCACCAGGCTGTCCCACCAAGAAAGCCTGACGTTCACCTCAACCGGCACCTCGCCCTCCCCTCTGGCGCAAGCGGAGGAATGTAGTGGGTGTGGGTGTGTGGGCCCTGGTAGCGAGCAGAGACTGGCTCTAGTTGGTACATCGAGACCGAGAACAGGCTCCTGTGATGGTTCAGGACAGGACAGAGCACAGACCCGCTGCAAGGAAGAGGCCTCCAGAGAGGAAAGTGGGAGTGATACAGCTAAAATAAGCTGAAGTTGTTGTGTAGGAGAGAATGTAGTTTGATTTCAGATGCCATTCTGTCTGAGCTCTGGCTGAATCCCAACCAGCAACACATCACCTATCATCCATAAATGTATTTTTTTTAATCGCTGCAGCCAAAAGAGCTACACGTGAACTTCCTGGCCAAGGCGTCCATCTTTTTTTTTCAGCAGCAGCATATGTTCCCCTTATGCTACTTCCTCTCTGAATGTCCATCTGGCCACCTGGACCACTGGTGACAGCAGGGTGGCAGGTCCAGGGTCAGGCCAGGGGAGAGAGGGCAGCAGGGAGCACCACTAGCCTGGGGATAGAGGGTAAGATCCTAACCTGAAGAGAGGCTACGGGCCGCTGAGAGCCAGTGTGCCACCTCAGTGCCCCCCCCCCCCTTCTGCACAGGGGCCAAACTGAGAGGGCCTCCTTTGAGGGACGTGGCTCACACATGGGCTCCTCACAGACAGAACGTGTTGTGTGTCAGCAGGCTCTATGCTTTGTGCAGCGGACAAATGGGCTTAGTGTGTTGCTCCTCTGTTTGCGCGGCTGCTCTCATATGTTTGAGGTTCTCTGAGGGGAATGACCTGGCAGGGGCAATAAATAGTTGGACTGGATAACTAGTGTTGTTTCACCTGAACACTCAATCTGTAGTCAAACAAGCCCAAGGGATACCTATTGAAGTGTACGGCTTCTTAGGGTTTATATTGCCTCTTTTGACATCTACATAGATAATATCAAGGTGTGTTGAAGTTGAGCTGTGCAAATAGAGCTACAAGTGAAGGTACTCTGTACAGATAGCAGTGTTTTGTATCAACCTCTGGCAGTTTCACTTTCCTTACGCAACAAAAATAACAGCAGCGGTGATACTGTCTCACTGCCAATCTGTCATAATTAAGGCGATGTAGTTTTGTGGACTCATCCTCAGGGGTGGTGGAATGAGGGTGGGGGGATGGGGGGGTTATACGAGGGCGAGGCCCATGCTCTGGGCATGTTCCGACGGGATCCCCAGGCTCTGCTGTGCCCTGGCCCCGGTCTGCTTGGCTCGGCCTGGCTGGCTGTTCCCAAGAGTGCTGAGTGACAGAAGAACACGGCGAACTCTCCACAAGTCCTACACTTCCTGAGCTACTGCTGGGCTCGACAGCCCTTGGGAGCTCTGCATGGCAGCAGGCTAAGTACACACACAGGAAGAGGTGACATCTGAAACAGCAAATGCTGCAACAGTTTGTTTGTTGCCTCTTTAAACTGGCGAAAGTTTCCAGTGTATGCATTGTGTCCCTGGGCCGTCTCACCACACCAGAGCATCTGCCAAACAACAGGATCCAGCATTCGAATTCAACATAGAGTAAACTTTTTATTTCACGAGATTGCAGTGAAACGCTTGCAAATTCTGTTTGTCCGCTATTTTTTTTATACTGCATGAGAAACGCCTGAGAAATGCCTTCTTTGATAAATATGGCATGCTCTAAAGAATATAAAGTATTACCAGCTGGTCTAATTATCTAAAATCACACAGTCCTACAGTACAAGTGGGAAAAGAAATGTGTCAACAAATGTTCCAGTGACATGGTGCATTAATCATAGGAGCTTCAGTTTGATTATGTGCAATGTAAGACTATATTTGTGTGCTTCAAATCATTGTGACTTGCTTCATAATTCCATTAAAAAAATCTAATAACGAATTCTAACATACCCAAGGTATTAACCAGCTTAGCCCAGAATGTTTTTTTCATATAAAAGGAGATGCTTTAAGAGAGCTCGGGGATGAATGTGTAATGAGCTCGAAATAACCTAAAGCCCTTTTTTCTCTCTTTTTCTCTTCTCTGTGTCCTCCCTCCCTCCTCCCCTCCCTGCCTTTTTTTCCTCCTCTTTTGGGAAACATGCCTTTCCCAGCTGCACAGCCCCCACAGCGCGAGGCCAGGCCAGGAGCACAGCTGGCCAGACTTGGTGGAGCCAGTCGACAGGCGCATGGAGCGCAGCCCGCCCAGGGCCCGCTTCCTCCGCAAACATGCCCAGGTGTGGGGCCTCCGAGCTGGGCTTCTGATCTCTACCAAACAGTACTGTGTGTGTGTGTGTGTGTGTGTGTGTGTGTGTGCAGGGAGGGACGGTGGGATGAGGGATCAAGAAGGCAAAAGGGGGGAGGAGGAGGAGGAGGGAGGGAGGGGAGGGGTGGGGGGGGGGGGGGTGTCATGGTGTAGAGGGGGGTGTCCCTGCTGAAGCTGTGTCAACATTGTGTGCTAATGTGTGTGAGTATGTGCATCTGTATCTGCATGTGTTTGTGTTTCGGGAAGTGAGGGGTCACCCCCGGGGGAGACAGTGGGCAACAACAATTACTGCAGCATTGTAGCTAAATTGTGTCTGAATTGTTCGTCCCTGCCCACAGCCAGCCGGTGCCAGGAGAGAAAGGCTTAGAGTGGCTACGTAATTACTGTGCAGTGGCTCATTTGGAAGATGCAACACTGCTTATTAGCATATAATGGAAAATAAATGATCACCTGCAGGATGAGTACACACTCATGCAAAGCTCAGAGGGCTGTTTGAAGAATGTAATTCTGTGCAGATTACTGATTACCTACCACACACAACAATAACTGCCTACTTTCTGTTAACTCTGGGTCTCTGCAAGCTCTGTTGTGCTGCTTGAGCTGCGGTCTTAATACGCTTAAACAAAAACACACTCCTGAGCACATCCAGCTCAGGCCACAGAGCTCGCCTCAGTAACTTTCCCATAAATCACTTCATAAATCACTGCACAAAATGTACATTTAACTGATTTCAGATTGCTTCGTAACAGTGACATTACCTGTGGCTGATTTGATATGCAACCCCCTCCCCTTTACCCCCTCCAGTTTTACTGTGTTACAAACGATGGTGACCTCACACTGGCCTGGTCGACATCCAATCCAAGCGTTTAACATTATAACCAGATTCCAACACACACACACAGAGCGGCCTTCAAATGCACGCTCGAGCACACACACACACACACACACACACACACACACACACACAGGAACCAATTCCACACTCTGCACCAGATGAAACATAGTGTAACAGGAGGCGTATGAGCTGGGGTCAGATCAGATAAGGCGAGGCCAGACAGCCTCAGATAAGCTCTTTGAACGGCTCTATCTGCAGCGTCAGGGAGACGTTCTCCCCTCCAGCCGATTCACATGATGACTGCTGGCCAGGCGGCTGTTGCTGGCCTGTTTGTGGCCTGGCCCTGCTACTAATTAACTGGGAGAGCCCAGGGCCCTCTGACTGACTGCCTTGTCTCCTCCAACCCCCCCACTCTCCACTCAGGATTGCTCATGCATGCATGCTAACAGACACTCACGCAAATACACACATAGACACATAGACTCCTATCTGTTGTGGACCCCAGGAGGATCTTAGATGGTGTAGGTGGCCCTCTTGTGGTATAAAATGGAGGCTGTTGAGGAATGAGAGTGAGTGCCGTCTAAACCTCTCAGTTGTTGGGTCTTTCTGTCTCAAAATGTGAAAAGTAGATCCCAAAAAATCTAATTTGGGCTCAACAGTGCATAGTCGTACATACTAAACCACTATCCAGAGATAAAACTAATATTGGTCAAACTATCAGTTCTTGTTAAGATATGCAATGAATCATTTAGTTCTCTGAAATAAAGCCAGGTATACTGTTACCCCAGTGGTTAGCCTACTTCTGCAGTTTCCAACATGTGTAAAAGAAAGAGCAATTGAATAATAAAAAAAAAACACATATTGAGTCATTACGCCTAAAGACACGTGTTGCAATTGATATTGACTGTGTGAAAACTAGTTTGCAATTGAACAGAAAAGTCTAAACTGTGAGCTAAAAGTGGGCTTAGTGGATAAACAATGGACATTAACAACTAAACATAGTGAACAACAGTTAAAATGTACAGCTAATTGATAAACGGTTAAAATAATTAGCCAAAAGTAAGATATTAACAGGTGAGAATGAAGGCTTAGTATGAGACAAATGGTTGAATAGTTAACATAAAGTAGATTATTTGAAACTGATAACGTGTTAGACAAACTGTTAAATCGTTAGCTTACAGTCATGGATAAACAGCTGAAATTGATAGCTAAAGGTGTCAGACAAATGGTTAAATATTTAGCTCAAAGTCATGGATAGCCTAAACATTTGAGACGGACAACTCAAAGTATTCGACATACTGTTAAATTGTTGGTTGAAAATCATGCATAAATAGTCGAAAAGCTAAAAGTTGGCTAATGGTTAGAAAAAGTTTGCCAAAACAGACGCCGGTACAAGTAGGCTACAACCCTACCTATTAATTGGGAGTTTAACTGTATTACAAATATAACTGGAATATACACTTTTATGTAATCAATAGTGTCAAATAACATCCACCCTCAAATCACCAAGGGTGACTCAGTTCATCGAACTGGGCTGTAAAACTGGTTTAGTCAATCATAATTTCCCAAAGCCTCACATGACCTCTTCAAATTGCTTATTTTATCTGACTAACAGCCCAAAACCGACAGATATTCAGTTACATAAACAAGGGAAAGCAGAACTCTCATATTAGAGTTATAATCAGTGAAAGTTTGACGTGTTTTCTTGATAAATGACTCACAAAGACAAATTAAATACATGTCAGTTTATCAACTAATCCATCCTGCTAACTCATTAACACCTTTCCCTTCTGTTTAACCACGGCAAGGCATACCCTAAATTTTACCTTTAACACTGACAGTCAATCTCACACTACTCATATTGTCGAGTCTTGTACACTTCATTGTCTAATGTAAGCTTCTGATGACAGTCCAGTCGGAGGTCTGTGCTGTGTTTTAGCAGCGCTCCCCTCCCACGGTGCAGAGGTTAAAGCCCAGTTAACCTTGTATCTCCAGAAGCATTCCAAAGGCTGTCAGCTGGTTTTTCCTGCAGCGTCCCATGCAGGGTCGGGGCCTTGATGCTGGGAAGCCGCCCTCTGAATCCCCACAACAAGGAACAACACAATCAGGGATATTTGAACAACCACAAAGCACATACACACACGCATACACACACACATACACATATGGATGCAGGAGGAAGCTGTGTGAGCGCTGCTGCTACTGGTATCTCACCATGAGCCAGCGTAGGTATGCTTAGGAGGATCAGCTGGGATTTGTGTTTGTGTGTTTGAGTGTGAATAGGTGTATTTGTGTGTTTCGGTTACTGTGTTTGTGTCTGCTGGTCGGACTAAAAATGGTGGCTTGCTCACCTGTTCACACAAAGTGGACAGAAGGGGAAGCGGCCTCTTTTCACAGGGCCACAGTCACGGCTGAGTGTTCACACACACACACACACACACACAAACAGACACACACTGGCCTCCACATTTTTCCCCCTGCGCTCACCTGTTTGTTCAGAGGATGTCTGCAGCCCGATCAACTTAAACACAGCTCCAATGTTTCCACGCTACCTGTTTGAACAGCTGAGTGAAGCGTTGACTTTAGCACTTTGCACAATAGCACGGGATTGGTTTGGAAGCACACACAGGCCTCCTCCTCCCGTGCTCCTTCTGCTCGCGTGGACTTGGATGTGTTAAACACTGCCCGGTGACCCACTGAAAAGACTCCCCCCCTCCCCCTCTAAAATAGCTCTCTATGGTCTGATGGAGTACAATAAGAAATCTGGTTTTAACTGCATGTTTGTGGTCTGCATTGCTTACTATATATGGGCCGGGCCTCCCAGTCCAACATCTAATTATGTGTTGAGCGCTGATGGGAAAGGATTACACACACTCGCATCCAGCAGGAATCTGTAATTGTGTGAATGTACTCTGTGGATGTTGGAGTGGATGTCAAGTATGGGAAGCAGTGTGCTATTGAAGGAATACCCTGGTGCCAGCGAGACTAGGGAGCAGAGCGCAGACGAGCTGTGGTGGAGCTAAATGAGGAGAGACGGCAGCGTTTATGACACCAAGCTGCATTCCTCTGTGATCTATAGGCAGCTGCACCCTGATGGCATCATCTGCACCTACACCTACACATGTACACAAACACACAGTTAAAGGTGTACATGTAAAAGGGTGGTAACTTTTCAAACTTGGAGCTCATTCTATCTCATATAGGCAGTGAGGGAAACTATTACAGGCTTAACGCGGCACAGTGGGCTTGTCGGCGTCCGTCTGTCGCTGGCCGGCCTGTTTTGGGGGTCCGGGCGGAGGGGTTTTGTGGCTGCGGTGCTGCCTGAGGCCTGGCTGGGCTGATTTACAGGCGGCGTGGGGACATGTGCCGGGGATACTCCCAGAGCAGCCTGGTGGGGGCCAAAACAGCCACACTGCTGCTGCCTGCACATCTGGAGTCTAGACTGAGTGGCTCTGCCGAGCGCCTCACTCCCTCCCTTCTTCCCTCTCTCCGCATCCATCCATCCATCCATCCCTCTGCCTCAGCTGCTGCGTCTCCCTCCTCCCACCTCCATCCACTGTTTGTGTAGCTGCCCGGGCTCAATTGAAATTTAAGATCGGCTCTCACTTTTTCCTCTCTCCCACTCACTTTCCTTCGCCCTTGTCTCTTTCTTTCTCTTCTCTCCCATTTCTTGCCCAGCCTCCAACACAACTGATGAAGGACAAAATAGTCCGAAAAAAATGAGTAAGCGTCACGGAGCGCATGTGGAAGACATCATAGGGGATTGTTATTCCTCTCCCTCTGACAACCGGAGCCTAAGTGTTCACAGGGGGACCCTCCAGTGATCTTTCAAGGAATTGAGGATCTGGCTCCCGAGCCAAGGAGCGGTCATATAAACACATTGACTCTGACATACATAATAAACAGCAGTGCAATAAACATGATACCTCACATACTCGCTTTTGTGACACACAGCCTTGTTTTAATGGCGGCTCGTGTTAGCCGCTGCCAGGACAAATGTTCCTTGTTCAGCCGAAAACCTTGTAAAGATAAAGACTTCTGTCCAATCAAACTATCCTCCCTTCCGTTACCTCTAAACACACATCTTCTCTTACGGCATTCGTACAGCTTTTTAACAGCACATTTCAAGGGCATTTAGAGGTTTCGTCACCAGCCGTTCACATTAACACTGACTGTATGTTTCGTACGATGTAGCCGAAGCTCGCTAATGTTGATGCGAGGAGACGACAAAAGATGAGATCATTTCAAATATTAACAGATTTTTTTGTTCACGTGAGTGAAGCACCGCATTATGTCGAAAATTAAGCATCTTCTGAGCATGACCTTGAAAACACAAGCCTTTTCCAAACTTTCCAGACTTTGGATGAACCCTGCTACCATCCACTCTGACCATTTATCTCCCCTCTCTCTAAATCACACACACAAGGAGGTAAAGCCTGTAATGCTGCTGTTTTTCCTCACATATACTTCACACAGGGGAGCACTCATTAGCTTTGTAAGGGAGTCCATAATGTGTAAACAGAGACATATGTGCCATCTCTCATTACACCCACATGATGGATGAAGCTCTCAGCTTCATAAGATAAATATGTTATGGTAAGTCGGGTGGTCTTGGGAGCCAGTTAGGAACCTCTACTTTCCTGCTGAGATATGAATTGTTATGCAAATTATCCATTGTGCCCGACGGTGGCTGTTTTATAACTGCTCCTCCTGTAAACAGCATGCATCAGGGTTTCCCCTTGGAACATGAGCACAATCACAATAGCGTATTCCCTTTAAACAGTGGAAAGTTGTTGCAGAAACAACTTCTCTCTGTGGATCCAGAGAGGCAGGCGTCAGTATAATTTACTGCAGACAAACAGGGACCTCTCTTTCTTTCCATGTAGCCTGATTTCCTCTCAGTCATGAACATGAGCTTTTTTTTTTTTTTTTTTAACTGCCGTGTTCACCCTATCGCATTCACACTGTGTCATACGCTGCGGGATAAATGGCTGTGTTCAACTCTCTGGTGTTAAACAGGTCGTAAAAGGCAGCCACATGATACTCTTCCAACAAGGCCTGAACCTGTGCTCGCCTGACTGTCGCCTGCCTGCCTGCCTCCCCCCCTCCCCTCCCCTCCCCTCCCCTCAAATGGAACAAATTATCCAGCTACTTGGGTAAAACAAGGTAATATTCATTCTAGAAAGGAGTCAAGAAAGAAAGACGTAAAAGATAGAAAGAAAACATCTGGGCAGTACTGGTTGCTGTTTGCCTTCTCTGGAAGCAATTAGAACAAACAGTGTTCCTGCTCTTTCTGAATGGTCTTCTCTCACGTTTCACTCTGGTTGAACCTCGCACATCCTCTCACCACCTGTATCAGCTCTGGTTCCCACCCTCGTCTTCTGTCACCAGCAGATATTGAGGGTGAGAGAAGGGAGAAAGACACCAGATACAACAGAAGGAGGGAGTTTTTGTGAAAGTCAAAGAGAACAAGTAGTCCCAAGTGATGGAAGTGACCTCAGCTCTTCAGATTACGGGTGCAAACCGTCGGCACGGCTCTCACCTGCGCTGAGGCTTGAGTATCACACATGACAAAGGTCTAGGTGACAGGTCTTCCCTGCTGTCCATGCAGCTTAAAAGTTATCCTCAAAGCGCCTGTTAAAGTGCCATGCTGATCTTGGCTGACGTGAGAACAAAAGATGCTCTCCACTGATGTCCTAAAATACCTCGTACTGGTCACTGACAAAAGCTTAAACACTGCCAGCGAATCATAAAGATGCTTTTTGACCTTTCAAAAAAATACAAAAATTATCAAAATGCTGCTGACGTAACTACTTTTCCCAAGTGACAAAATGGACGTTAATGCCAGATGGTTTACTGTAAACCGGACTTTGAGGTAGCTGAATAGCTTTTGTTATTTCCGACTAAGTGCTGAATCATATTGTCCTAGTGAGACCCATATATTGCACAATACATGTGTGCAGGTCCAAGAGAAAGAGTGTTTTCTACTCATGAGTGTGCAGAGCTAAAGAAAGTGTCCTGTTGTTGCACAATAAGCCACCGGCTGGCAAGGCGTGTGCACCATTGGTGTGTGTTGAGACCCGCAGATTGGCACAACATTGTGTGTGAATCATTGGGCTTACTGGGGCAACACCACTGTCAACACAGGCCTGCCCAACGCCCCACTGGGTGAGGCTCAACAGCAGTGGTGGTGCACCAGGATGGGTATTAGCTGTGTTTGTGCTCATAGAGTTAGGCAAACACAGGCTTAACCTGTTATCCAAAGGCTTAGCATAAATTCTGTCTGGTGAAGAAGTCAGGTATGAAGAAAAGCCATCGGACTGCTGCTGTAGGTGAGAGGTGTTGTTTCTCTGAACTGACACAGATAAAGTGGTCATGAAGTTATAATGTGAAGTGTTAGGACAAGCAATTCCACAGCCAAAGCAGGTGAGAATGGCAGTGTGTATCATCTGCCTGGTTTGATAAAGTCAACCATTACAGGTCCATCGTAGTGTTTCCAACATTCCCCTGAAACCTTCCCTTAAAGTGAGACTATATAACTTGCACTATGACAGGTTCTAATACATTATATCTGACAATATGACCAATACAATACATTTCAAGGTGCTTAACAAGCTTTATCAAATGTTTTAATGTGTGGAGATGTAGTTTTCAGTGTTGTTGTCATTATTAGCTTTATTGTTGTTGTTTATATGTTTTGTTCCCTTGTGCTTTAATTGTTTTGTATTATGACATAATTTTTAAATTGTGTGGACCCCAGGAAGAATTGCTTCTACCTTGGTTGTGGCTCATGGGGACCTAATAAATTAATGAATAAATTAATGAATAAATTAATACAATAATATTTATCACTTGTTATATAACATTGTATTGTATTATATTACGATATCTATTACAAAATTCTAACACGAAAATACAATGTTAAATTAATATGCAATTAAATGCACCCTAGACCATTTTTGCAAACTCGGGTTGTCCAGGGGAGAAAATTAATGGAGAGTGGACAATTAACGTTACATGTTTCTCAAAAGAAATCCTTGAGAGGGGCACCAAAATTAGTGTTATAATTATGCTGATAAGGAACCTTTAACTTAAATACATTTGTTTTTATGATATTCACTGGGAGCAGTAAGAAACATCCTCATCCACCAACGACAGACTCAGATTCCCATGTTATTGCACAAGATTAATAATATTGAAATTACAAAGTTGTCTTAAAAATGATCTATTAGGGGGACTATTATTATTTTTCCCAGGATAAGGGGGTCTTGTCTCCCCTGCCCCCACACGGTTTACACCTAGGTTTTTTTTTTTCTGTAACAGCATTACTTCTTCTGGTATGACTAGTAGCTAATGTTGGCTAATGTAAGCAAATGTTTGAGAACTTTACTGAATTATCTCTTACACTAAATGTTATTCCTGACAGACATTTAAATAGTTTTATCATAAAAAATACACGGAACGTAAACACTCCATTCCTCACGGGAGACATGTTTGTTGTTTCAAATGGATGTATTAAGGGAACTGGATACCAGTCTTAAAGATGAAATCAGATCAGTTTTACAAGTTTTACAAAAGTTAAACTTTTATAGGTTCAAGTTTACTATTACAAAATAGTAATAACTGACTTAATTCCCAGTTCAAATTGCACTGTGAGACAGAGGAAATGTGTTGGGTCACAGTACTGCCACTGGCCATTGGTGCAAATTTTCTTTTAAAGGTGCAGTGTGTAAGATTAAGGGGTGTTTGGGATGATATATTTATTTATCTTTATTCATTTTTATTATCTTTAGCAGGGTAACTCTGATGTAAGTCATATAATATTTGGTACCTTTGTGTTCCAGCACTACACTGAAGCTATATCATACTTTGCTGTATAAAAAAATTGAAAGATTCAATCCAAGTTACAGTTCGACTGCAGTTTTACATCCAAAATCTACAGTGAGTTTGGACTGTACAAGAGTAACTTAATACACTTATCAAAGTTTATTTTAGGACTGAAAGTGGGAGTTAGATGAAAATGAAACAGTGGTGTCAGCGGTCATGCCCTGTCAAGTAGAACCAGATCAGTCTCGATGACAGGTGACAGAAGCCATGTTATTATAGCAGTTACTCAAATGATTCATAAAAAAAAAAAGGTTATTGTTCGAAAGTCTTTGTAAGTGTCTGTGCATGTGTGAAAGCATGCAGTGGTATCTGCCAAACCAGTCAGTCACAGTGACTGTGTAAAGTCTTTAACTGTGCATCAGCTCCAGTTGTAAACTGCCCCACTGTGTTAACCTGGTTTGTAACAAGCTGCCTTTAGAGGGTTTTTACGGCTGTGTTATGACGTCCTGAATGGTCCGCTGTCTGCAGGTGGCACTTAGCCTTTCACTCAACTCTCTCCAACTGTATCCCTCTCTCTTTTACTCATGGCTCTTACTTTTAGTTCACTAACTTCTGGACTGAAATGATGCCCCTATCTATCATCCATCATCCAGCCATTGTTGTCATCAGTGATCTCACCCTCCCTGTCACGGTGAACCAAACCATTGCCAAGGGATACTTGTCAAGCTCACAGTAATGCCTGTAATAACAGCTCTATTGGTAATGACAACAACAATTCTCAGAGACATATTTAAACAGATTACGGGCTCCTCTCCCTGGGTGTAGGCTGTTGTTTCATCTGCAAATGATTGCTCTACCAGCACCTCGCGGAAAAACAAGCAAACACAGGGAGAGCGGAGATATCGTCTGGTCTTCAAGTTACAGTAGATTTTTAGTCTAAAAATAGGCCAGTTACGGTTGAGCTTGTAGTTTGGATGAGACGCTGTCCATGTGTATGAGGCCTCTCTTGCAGGAGCTCAGTGCCTTTGGGAAATAATGAAAAATAAACACAGAGCCTTGATGTTGACTCAGAGAGAAGTGATCCACAGGTTATTACGGCGCTCCTCTCCCTCCTGCTCTCCCATGGCTCTTGGATGAGTTTGTGTAATCTAAGCAGATTGCCCCCCCACCCACCAAACTCCAACCCCCTCCACACATACACACCCTCTGGCCTCCAGGGCAATAGATGTCAGATGCTGCTGTCATGTCTCATTTACACCTTTCTTTGCAGCTGTAATGGATAGATGGAGGGTGTTTGTGATGCTAGTCTTGCGAGCTGAGATTTCTCACACAAGGTTGATGACAATTCAGTTTGGTCTGATCCATACCTATCATAAACAGTGGTTAAAGGCTTGTTATATGAACCTATAACCGTACATATACACCTCTAAAGCTGTGAAGGGAAATCAACCCCCTAAATGTTGTCGTCTTGTTACCTGTGAACATATGCTTCATGTATGGATGGACCAGACTCCTTAATTATTACATATAAAAGAGCTTGGACTCCAGCTTCCAGCCCTAATGTATTCCTTGTCTTCAGCTTGTTCTTTGATTCAAGTGTTTAGCATCTTAAATGCATGGTAGGTAGGCAGGTAAGGGCATGATTAAGTGATTTTTCTAAGGGATATTTGACCCCTACATTTACAGATGATTTCAAGTTCAAATAAAAGAAGAAAAATGATATACTTCTACTCTCTATATAAACCCACAGATATATTTTCCAGTTTTAAAGAGGAAGAAGAGGTTCTCAATTGATGGGAAGCATATTGCGATACATTAGCCCAGATACCCTTAAATCTATAAATTCATTCAGTCAGTCAACTAAGCTCACAACAAGCCTTCATATTATTTAGAATGACTTGTTTTCTCACAGCAGATAACTTGACCCATTTTCCTGTCCTGCCCTCTGAAACTAATAACCAGAAACAGGCCTGCACACGGAAGCCTACAGGATTTGCGCCACTTGTGAGAATCACTTGTAAGCTGGTGGCGCCCTCTTGTGTTCATATTTGGTAAGTAGAATAGGCCGAATAGAAGCAATATGAGGGTGTTTGAAGCCGGATTACAACTCATTAACAAAAACTCTACTTGAATATACGTTTCACTGAAAACACACATTTTTAAATGACCCACCTCAAGCCACACGTTTTGAGCGTCATAGCAGGACAGCTGTTAATGACAAAGTTAATGGCTGCCTGATACTGTGCATGCTGTACACTGAATTGTGACATTAATTTTCTTTCCTTTGTCTCTTCTTCTTCTCCTTCTCCTTCTCCTTATTTGTGTTTTGGACTGATTTGAATACAAAACCATTGACTGTCCCACTGCGCTGTAATACCACTAATCAAACTACACCTGCTCTGACCGCACAACAATCAAAATATCAATGCGCGGAAGGAACCGTTAGCCTGCAGTTCACTCGACGACGAGATAATGAGATAACGGAATTATTTTCTTTTTCTCCAGAAAAAAAAGGACCAAACTTTCAAACCTTAAATCATTAAAAAATTATTTAAACCAAAAACCCTCCTTTTATGAGCATATACGAGTAGATATGGTCAACCGTCGGCAGAGGTCGCTGCTAATCAATGCTAGTCCGGGCAGACAGGAGAGAGCACACAGCAGGTGGGCTGTGGCACAGAAAGGTCAGGTGTGTGAATTTGTATTTGTTAATTACCTTGTGAGAGACAGCTGGCTCAAGGTTTTTGTTAAAAAGATTAAAAATATCCACGATGCGGAAAAAAATAGATAATACAAAACAAAATGTATGGCTTAACGTTTATCCAGCTAGCAGGTGACACACTTCACAAGTCACATCTTTTAGCTAACCTACAACTCCTGTCAACAAAAGCAACGGTTCCTCCTTTCTCCTATTCAAGATTAATGAAATGTTAAAAGGGACCGTCAAAATAAGACGTGAGGCACACAATGACCGGTTGCAGAGCTAAATACAGTGTAACCTTAGTCGTAACTTTGCCCAGGTGAGTTGTTATACTAACAAACAATAGGCTAAAGGCTGGAGTTTGTGTTAGCTGTTGTTTCATGCATGCAAGTAAACACATCCACCAGTCTATGGATTTGATATTAATAGACAGTGAGTGATGTTTGGTGATTCAATATACTGAATGAATTATAGATGATATGTCCTGGAAAATATAACTCTAATCTCTGAACAAAACATCACAGACCTCAAGAGCTGCTTCAGCCTGAGCTCCTCTCACTCTGCCCTAAGACAGCCAGCCAAGAGGAGAGAGACAGACTGGTGTCTGTCAGGAAACACTGCGCTGTTTCTCTGAGCCTTTCTCTGTCTATCCACCTCTCTCACATGCACGCACTCAGGTCCTTGGTATGGCCAGTTGTTGGTGTATTTGGGACATCTGTGTCTCAGTGTGGCTGCCACAGTGAGGTCACTCACTCACTGAATCATACTGTTATTCTTTTTATAGATGTCCTGTGACAAACGCTGGAGTGAAGCAGCTCCGCCTGATGCAGATCTGAGCCTCAACCAGTGTGCAGCAGAAGCTGTGCTGCAGAGGTCATCCTTGTGCGAGGTAGGAAAGTACTGAATATTGATTACAGCCGCTGGAGTAGGCATGCAGATCCTTTACTTAAATAACCATGGCAACACTACAATGTGAAATACTTCCTTGCAGCAGCTTAATGTTATAGCTGATCCCGGCTGCTTAGTACATGGTTTAATCTGAGGCATTACATCACGTTTTAATTTTTTCATTTTTTTTATTTGACATGTCTTTACCTGCAAACTAACAGTCAGATAAATTAGTTTAAAAGTAAACAGAGTACAATTGTGGAGTTGTGCAAACTTAAAACACTAATTTGACATACCAGTGCCTCAAAAGTGTACTTGAATACAGCACTGAAGTGACTGCTATGTAGTCCATTTCGAAGCTCTTTGTGTAATTACTTACACACTTTACATTCCCCGTTTTGGTATCATGTCCCAAATCCATACTACATACAAATTCTACATATCATGTCCTAAATACTAATCACTGTGTTATAATGGTTTGACATAACGACAAATTTAGAATCCCACTGCCAATTAAACTTCACAAAGACAAAGCAATGTTTTGTTTTTTATTCAAATCTTATTCCTTTTGTTCTCCAAGGTCTTTCAGGAGCTCTCTCCCCAAAGTTGATTTTATTTTTTTCCCCATCTCCGAGCAGCACTTCCATTTTTTGGTGCATTGCATTGTGCAAAGAAATCATTCATCCACAGCACACTCAAAAATTGTTTCAATACAGTCTTACATACTGAAAAATCTGCTTACAATTAGATTGTATTATGGACTTGGTGTCACAATTAGTAAGTACTTTACTAATTTGAAATGTCACTGTAGGATAGGCACAGGTGTAAACTATAAAATGAATGATGGCTGAATTCCTTGCTGCTTCAGTTTCAGGATATTGATGTTGTTTAAGCCGTCTCTCTTTCACACCGCATGGCGTACTGGGGCTTCTGAATAGAACAGAGCCATTGTTAATGTTATTACAGCTCTGGCTCGAAAAACGTTTGGAGTTTGTGTTAAGCGAAAATAAAAACGGAATGCAGTCGCTTGTAAACAAACTGTGTTTATTGTTTATTGTCCCCAAGCCCATGTAGCAATATCCTTTATACAATCATGTGTTTCACGGAGTGGTGAACCTCACTCCATCCTTGCTTGTGAATCACTCCACTTATCAAGGATGCCTCTTTCATACCCAATAATGATACTATCACCTGTTACCAGTGAACCTGTTTACCTGTGGAATGTTCTAAACAGTTTTTTTTTTATATAAGTATTCCACAACTTTTCCAGTCTTTTGTGGCTCTTGTCCCAACTTAGTGAAGTTGATAAGGTAAAAACATGTACTGTTTTCAGTTGGGTTTATGTCAAAAAGGATGAGCAGATTATTACATTCTGTTTTATTTATGTTGCCACTGCGGCCCAACTTTTTTTTTTTTTTGGAATCAGGGTTGTAAAAGTATTTTCTAACCTAATGCACATACTTTTCCATTTTGGGGGGGACTGGTGCTACTGCATTTTTGGACTGCAGTAGCACCTGTGCTTTTCCTTTCATGAGGAGTCAGTGTTGCTGTGAAAAAAGCCTGTTATCACTTGCTATAGATAGTGTAAGCTTAAAGGGGTAATTTGCAAGATATGACCAGAATTCAGATTCAAGAAACAACAGTGTTGACGCTGACGTAACAGTTTGCATGCCAACCAGCCAGCTCCGGCCCGTCCTGCCTCCTAACACCACTTTGTACAGCAAGAGGCGATAGTCCGCTTTCGTAGTTTCAGCAGGGAGATGCAAATGCAAGTAAACAAAATAAACTCACAACATGGAGATATTTTCATTCCTAGTTTTCATACTAAAAAGAAGAGTACCGCTGTACACTGTGTGAATTCAAGTCTCTCTTGTTTACCAAACTAAGACGAACTTAATTGCCTCATTTACTCATCATAAAACACACACTGACTTTCTTTTGGTGTTTCTTTTGAATTCTAGCCATTTCTTGCAAATCACACCTTTTAAAACATTTCGTCACCATCTACACATCTTGTTTTTATGATATGTACAAATTCACAGTCTGAATGCTCTTTTCCTTTTTGAGTGCATTCCAAAATGCATAAAATAGTAAATGTGATTATTCCTTTGCAGTAAACTTGTTATAAGCATGCAGTATATTTTGCAGGTACAAATTTTAATCAGATTGCTTTAATCTGATTATGTGTAACACATCACTCTTCAGCCTCTTCATGAGTATTATAAATTCACATCATCTCTACAGTAAAAAAATGTGTCTTGTGCACCGTGTGTTGAACACAAGGTTGCTTCTCCTGTGTTTGCATGCCTTTGTCTCCCCCCCAGTCCCTCCTTTCCATCCATCTGTGCTCTTCTCTTACTGACTTTGTCTCTCCTCTGAGTGTGTTCCAGCCATATTGTGGTTTGAAGTGTTTCTGCTTCTAATGAGCCAATTGTTCTTGTGTTTTGTTCCCCTCAGGGAGTGTTGTGTAGCTAACAACATTCTGCTCTCAACCATTTTAAAACATATTCACTGCACCAGGGAGGGATTGGGGCCAACGATACAATAATGCCTTGAAGCATGTACAAAATGAAAAATGTGTTAATGACACTCGCACTAGCGAAATGACAGAGCATTCTTTTCCTGTCAATTAGACCTTGGTTATTCAAAAGCAATTTGCAACTCCCTGCAGAGTAAAATGTGTGCCATCTCCCAGGCCTTAGTCTGTGATTGTGTAAGTTATGTATTCATTCTATGTCACTGCGTGTGTCCTAGTTCGAGACTTAGAAGTAATATTAAGGTTAGATACAAGCCAAAGTACTCTATTCACGGAAGTATTCCCTTGAAAACCGAAATGTATAGGTCTATTTTAGGTGTGTATGAGAGTGTGCATGTGTGTGTGCACATGTTCGCCGCTGACCGTGTACAAGGGGTATTGATAAAGCTGGCATGCTAGGCCCTGATTAATTGCCATGGCATTTGGCTGTTCTCTGTAAATGCCATATCCCATGCTGAGTGGTTGCTTAATGGATGTCTGCCCATTGCAGTCCCAGCATCGGCCCTTTCTTTCTTGCCCTCCCCTCTATCCTTCTTTTCTCCTGTCTATCCTCTTCTCTCCTTCCTTCCTTCTGCTCCTCTTCTTGATAAAAGGTTAGCTGTGCCTTATCAGCAGGACTTGAGTGGAATGATCGCACACAGCTCAGATGTCCACACTCTTGACAGTTTTGTCCACAGCCTCCTTTCTATTTCTGACAGCTCCGGTTCAAAGGTATCTCGAGGTTACGTCCTCTCTCTTCTCCTCTTTAATCTACAGTAAATGTGTTTTGATAAGAGCAGTGAAAGAGCTCTACCTTCAAGTGTGTATACCCTGAAGACCCAATTTTCGGTTTGTCTCTACATCTCTAGAAAGAAAAAAAAAAAGATATGAAGAATTAGCTTTCGTCCTCAAGTGAATTAGTTTGCTCTATCTTAATGAGGTTTGCCATGTCAGAGGGAACAGTTCAGAGCCTGCATGCTAAACAGACTGAAATTGGAACAGAGTATTAGCTCCGCAGCTACAAAAATACCTTCTCTCTGCAGCCCTAATTTCAACACTTCCACGCAATTACCCTTATACACAGTTTTATCTTGTCACTTCCAAATGGGAATAGGAGACCAGGCAGAGGAGAAATCATCTTGTTTTTTTTTTCTTTCTTTTTGGAAAACTAATTCCAAAATCTAATTAACTGCAGAAAAACATGTCAGTGGTTTGGCTGGAAACATCGAACGTAGTTATGCAAATGGACCCGAGGATTGTAGAATGTGATTTGACAGAATCTCATTCTGGATGGTGCGAGGCCAGATAGAAAGATTACTCAGCCGTATCTGAGTGGAGGCAAACAGGAAGCGATGAGCCTCGTAATTTATTGTGTTGGTATTTCTCCTGTTTGACTTCAGACAGCTCATTAAGGAGCGAGGTGTCACCCAGCCGGACAGAAAGACAGACAGGAGCATTTCTATAATGGGCCCTCCTCTGCTCTGCCTGCATCAGCTCTTTTCTGCCTTTCATGTCGCAGGCTTAATCTGTGACTTTTTTTTGTTGAAAATATGAGGTGCCAAATATGATTTTACACAATTCATCATTTTGCCCCTCACAGGGAAGAGAGGGAGATGCTATTTCATCCTCCCACTTGTCTTTAGTCTGCTTACAGGGCTGTTTCAGGGCAGCCGTTGAGAGATAGCCAGAGGGTTTAGATAAGGAGAGGAGGTCTGTCTCACATTTTGTAGGACACAATGGTGAGATGATGCTTTCTGCTGTGTTGTGACAGTCTGCTGTACAGGTGTCATTCTGCTGTAGCTGGCTAGTGTTACTTTTGGCAGAGAGTGGTCCATATGCCTCGAGTGTCGAAATTTAATTAACATTTGTGCCACACGAAGAGGACTGGAGCTGTAATGATTAGTTGACTAATCGATGAGTGCTTCGAGAGAAAAAATATTCTTTAACCATTTGATTATTCAATGAAGCATTTCAGTAATTTTTCATTCAACAATGACAATTCTCCATTTTCATATTACACTCAATATTTTCATGTTTGGGACTGACAAAACAAGGATTTTAAAGGCATCACATTGGACCAGGATGGACATCTGAGATTTTATAGATTAAATGATGATAATTGGTAGATCTAGAAAATAACAGGCATATTAAAGCAACGTGACGTAGAAAATTGTATTTGTGTTTTGGATCCCCCCACTGTCCGTGTGTTAGATGTAATGTAATGTCGCGTACTTACTACAAATGGAACGCGACATATCATAGCAATATTATGCCCTGAAAATTCATGTCTTGAATTAAACATGCATTCCCAGGCCTTTTTGCCATGCAAAAGACAAAGGCATTTAAAGTGTGCACAAGTGCTGCATACACATATACTCAAAGAGTAACAACATGCCAAGCTAGCATCACCTGAAGCAAAGACAGTAACAAACGACTAAAGCTCAGTCGAAATGGGTTGACTCTGCTTATTATCAAAAACTAGGTAGTTGACTTTGCCATAAGCCAAACATCAAGCAAGTACAACAACACAAGGTATAACACTTAGCAGGCCAGCTAAACTGCAACAAGTTCAGCTCTGCACCTTCTGCAGCACCTTATTTAGGAGAGCTGTCGACACCAACTAAAAGCCACTCTGCATTTTACTCTTGTGTCTTCCCTATTGTTCAGTCACTGTCCTCCGTCACTGTCCTCTTCCGTCTCTTCAGCTTCAGCTCTTGCCACTAGCACAGCTCCATTTCTGGTGCCCATTTTTTCCCCAGACCTGAAAACCTCCCCTGGGCGATCCAAAGCAGCTGTGATAGAGGTGTAAACACTGTACTGTAACTCCCAGACGATGCTCTGAACAGCAGGGTCAGCTAGCAGACCTAACTTGTAGCTGCATCACACACATCAGTTACTGGTTGCTTTCAGGAAACTCTGAAAATCACAGAGAGTTGAGGCAGAGCAGCCAGAGAACATCAGAGGGAAAACCCGACAGCTTTTCTCCATAAAATATGATCCAGTTTCACCAAAATCACTGAGATTGATGCTGTGTGTGATTTAGTGCCTTAAAGTGTTATGCACTGTGATTCATCTCATTCACCGTTACATACTGCAGAAACAAGTAATAGGGGGCCAGCGTTGCTGAGACAGATACAAAGACCCTGTTACAAATCACTGTACAATCAAAATGATTTTGAAACAAACTGTTATAAGGTATTTAAATAAAGAAAATAAAAAAGTTACATAAAGTTGCTTTAATCAATACTGAAAAAATAACTATTAATTGCAACCCTGGTGAAGACTTTACAGTGACTACCCTAACCCTCTCAACTATCTGACTCGGTTCTAATCCTAATCTCAATCCACTATGCACCAAACTAGCCTCTTGAGGAAGTGCAGACACGCAAAACATCCTTATATTTGAGAGTTTTTGTAACGTTTCATGATATTGAGTCATCACAAGTACAAAACTAAAAATAGTCACACATTATGAGAATACCCCCCTGCAGCGGTGACCTTTTACTGTGATGTCAGCTTGTACACCATACTCTTCAGGAGCCCTACTCACACCCTGACAGTTCCTGATAGCATGCCAGCGAGTGTTTGTTTGCAGACAGAGGGCCATACAAAAAAGAGGCAAGGTCCATCCTGGTACCAACAAGTAATTAATTAT
Source organism: Sparus aurata (assembly GCF_900880675.1). NCBI lineage: Eukaryota > Metazoa > Chordata > Actinopteri > Spariformes > Sparidae > Sparus > Sparus aurata. The sequence goes on from NC_044192.1 coordinate 29,842,873, forward strand.
TGAGGACATCAAACGCGACTGCTTGCTAATCTACATAGCCGTTTAAGGCCTCTTGATTTATAATTCAGGCCCTTTACTCACTCCTCTGAGTGCTGAGAGTGGAAAGCTGCATTCGAGGGCACTTGAAACTTCAACAAGGCAAGGTGTCTCTTTTCACTCAGGGTCCCTTGTGACTGTGTACACGCATAATTGTGTGCCATATACATACGTGCAGGCATGCTTGTTATGTTAAAAACAACAAAAAACGTGTTCAAATGTCTCACACAAATGTCCTTTTGATGATACTGTAAAATTCACCCATTTCCGAGCAATTAAATTAAATTCCTCTGTGTAGCCGCCCTCACAACGATTTAAAGTGATTACAAATGTATTTGTGCTAAAATCACTGGGGTGCCTTGTTAGACAAACCCACAATCTCTCCTTATTTAATATGTGTGGCAGATATTACAGTGCTGTACGTTAGGAATTCAAATAACATGGCGTCAAAGGGGTTTAAGTTAATTAGCTAGAGATGCGGTGCTGGCGCTGGCCCACAGCGGCTTGTGTTCCTGGGGACCGCAGACCGCGACGGGGGGGCGCTCTTTGATCTGTGGATCCCACGGTCTGGTTACAGTTCTCCAACCTCTGCAGTGCCTGCTGTGCATGGGACCGATGGGAGTGAAGTGTGTGTGTGCACCTTTGTGCAAGTGATTGATCCAGTCTGTGCTGATCATTTTTAAACACTTTTTTTATTGAGCTTTTAACAATGTAAACTTTTTAAAACACAACTTTTCACATGTGAGCCCTCACAGTTGGTATGGTATAACAGTACAGTATAACATAACTTATTTGAAGTAGTTTTGTCTTACCAACAGAAAAAATAAAACTATAAACAATTTAAAAAAAGTGTTAGGATGATGGCAGATACAAGTAAAAGCCAAAAAAAAGTGGTGGATGTCCATAACCCTTGTTAATGGACTAGTTGGTGTATTTTTAGAGGGTCTTGTGTGAATTCACTTTCTATAATGTAATTCAAACACAAGTGGGAAACTATTAGTGAAGATGATGGTATTATTTCTAATATTGCAGTTTCTAGTCTGGTGAAGTGGTTTCTTAAAGGTGAGGATATTTTGTAGAAATGTACAAATCAAATCAAATCAATTTATATTTATATAGCCCAAAATTGCAATCACGTTGCATCAATGGGCTTTACAATCTGTACAGTCAACAACATCCTCTGTCCTTAGACTTCCGAATTGAGTGAGGAAAAAAAAAGACCCTTTTAACAGGGTAAAAAAAAAAAAAAAACGATGGAAGAAACCTCAGGAAGAGCCACAGAGTAGGGATCCCTCTTCCAGGATGGACAGACATGCAATAGATGTTGCATGTACAGAAAAAAAAGCAACAAATCACAGTTTAAAAGTTACATTGACAGAATGTCTGATACAAATTATATGTAAAGTGTGAGGATCCAGGAGACGACTGAGCAGGACGAGGCATCACCAAGTGGTGCCCGAGCCACACAACCTCCTGTCCACCCTGGTGACCTGGAAGAGGGCAGGCCACACAAGATAATTAGTAATAGACAGAGAGATCAGAGTGAATAGGCTTCATGTCCTTTTTTTAATGGGACTTTATGTTTTTTTCCAAATCTAACTGCGTCATTACTTCTCTCATCCAATTCACATTTGCAAGTAGAGATTGATGAATGCTTCCATTTAAGAAGTACTAGTCTACATGCCAGCAGACTGACTAATGTTATCATACTGCACTCTGAGCTAGTTTTGCTGCTTTGGTTTTAACCATAACTTCTGTTACTGTGGGTGAATGAAATGGCATATTAATGTTTGATCAACTTTGACCATTCAATTTACAAAAGGTTTGATAAAATGTCCCACTCTTCCCATGATTTTATACAACTGGATTTCAATAGCTATTCTTCCTAAACTAGTCTGAACTGAACTGAACTGAACTATAACAATACATTACATAAAACATTTCAACAAAGCACAATTGCAGAGGCTGACATTTAGAGCCAAGGCCAAACCCTAGCCTCAGAAGACAACAGCTAGGTACCTGTAGGAACATGAGGGAACAGAAACATGTCAAGGGTAGCAGAGAGTTCAGTATTATTATTTTGATAACAACGATAAGATATAAATTAGCCATGTACTCATTTTCGAAACCAGTGCAGTTGTCTTTCCCCTCATCAGGGTTTTTTTTCATAACCCTTATATAGAGTGGAAGATGAATTCCTTCTAGACCTGAGTACACCTCCCCCTGCTGGCTGTTCATCAAACAACATGGATTCCTTTAGTGAACTGGCAGGGTGTCCCATGTCTAATTACTATGTGCTAATACACAGTGTACTAATGTTGACAGCACACTCTTTTGGCAGATAGAGTGAACAAGAAATCAATGGGATGTACTGTTTTGTACTAACAGGGAATGATACAAGCCGTGTGGGATGCCTGTGAAGCTGCAGATTGGGAAACAAATTTCAAAAATGACAACTTGAACTTCTTAGCTCATTTTGTTTTTCCAAACATATTTTGACTTGCCAAACACAGGTGGAACTAAAATGTCACTAATTATTGTGTCCCAGTCAGGTGTTTCCATGGCCATGACAGTGGGATCATGATGTAGCTACCAGGACGCCTCATTACACGTTTGCTTATGCTGCTATGACAAGCTATGTGTGTTCTGAGAGAGGTTTAAAAAGCTGTAAGCAGCGCATGTGGGACACCAGTTTCCAACATAAGTTTTAGTAGGGTTGTTCAGATACCGATACCAGTATCAGAAATGGCTCTGATACAGATTGAAATGGTACAGGAATCTATGCACCGGCCCAATACCACGTAATTTAATAGCCAAAAAATGGGACCCTACTACTTTTCAAAAAGCAATCCATACCACTGTGCGCAGGTATTCTCAAAGTGAAACTCTCACCAAAAAGCAACCAAGGCTTTATTTGTGATTGTATATGAGTTAAACCTTCGTGTAAAAGTCCAGTTACGACGAAAGAGGCACTTTTTTGATTTACCGTAGTTTTGTTTTCGGGCAAGCTAATTTTCAGTGGAAGGCTCGACACAACATGAAACTTTGCTCGTAGTATCACCAGGATCTCTACACATGAACATGAGCATTGAGAACATTGTTTGTGTACACAGAGTTTATGAAAAAGAAGGTTTTTGAACAACTCACGTTTGCAGCTGTATCCCCAGCACGCCGCCGCCATGGCAAGTGTGCAAAGTGTCGATCCCTGAGTGCGAACAGGAAGGCTTGAGGAGCGGTCCACCATTACTCTCCTGCCTGTTAGGTCGCTCTCGGGGATCGACACTTGTGTAGAGACCCTGGTGATGGTACGAGCAAAGTTTCATGTTGTGTCGAGCCTTCTTAGTGTTTTAAAAAATAGCGATTTTGATGCTATTGTAAGAGTGCCCCCGCACTACATTGAAAATTAGCTTGCCTGAAAACAAAACTACGGTAAATCTTAAAAGTGCCTCTTTTGTCGCAATTATGCTTTTACACGAAGGTTTGACTCACAAATAAAGCCTAAGTTGCTTTTTGGCTAGAGTTTCACTTTAATGCACTGGTATCTGATTTGTATTGGCTGATACGCAAGTTAAAGTATCGGAAGTTGTTTTCAGGAAGGGAATAAAACCTCTCTAACTTTTAGTATTCATGGTGGCATTTTTAAGCATACTTCATTTTAAAATGTTTCCAGTGTGAATGCACGCCATACTCAAAGCACAGTACAAGATGTGGAATAACTATATATATTTGAAACTAGGACACCATATTGGTCTTTTTTCTGTCTATGTCTGTGTTTGTTTGTATTTGTCCTCGTCACTGCCAGAGTTATTGTGTAAGAACTAAGAAAACTTGCACACATGGCAGTCTGTCTCAGGATGGTGCTGGAGGGAAATCTACAGTCTGTGTTACAATTAAGAAGGATAGAAGCTTTGTCACGGTTGCTCAATTGGAGATTTCATATTTTATTGCAAAGCTTTTAGTGAGAGACTTATTCAGACTTACTTCTGTCTGAAATATGTCTATGACCAAAAGCTTAGCAATTAAAATTGAAATCTGCGATAGAGGAAACTTTGCCGGAGCCTCTACTCTTTTTAATTGTTCCATTCAGAGTTGTGGGACATTCATGAATGAATTATAACATCACCTCAGGATATGGAACCAACTGCTGCAAAACGACGGCCACTCATAACTGACTTATTAACTATTTATATTTTCAACGAGGGCGTGTGATGTGACGGTGACGGGAGAGATGAAATGAATAAGAGGAGAACACATTAGATAAGAAAGGATGATGTGTGTGGCGGTCACCGTTGCCAGGATGTAATGATGTCGGGGTCTGCTGCTAAACCATGCCTGGCATTCTGGCGACCTTCTGCACCACAGGAGCTCGAAGGAAACATGGTCCAGGAGCGCTGAGCACAGCTGCAGAATGTGACTCATTCAACTATTTGCATTTGTAATTAGCCAAGAAAGCCGTCCTCTGGACATATGTTTAATCCTCTTAAGTTTGTGGGTGTTCTTATGTGTCTGGGCATTTTGCTTTAACACACTCTGGAAACATGTTAATACAATTTTTGAGTCCAGGAGCTGAGTTGGAGGATGGGATTGTTATAATGGCTGTCTGACTCTGAAGCCATGTGCTCAGAGGTTAGATGAGGCTCTTACTATTGTACCTCCAGTAGCTGCTGTGCGATTTCCAGGTGAATTGTTTCATGGGTCCAGGACTCCTTTCATCCTCACTTCTGTCAATCCTGTTTCCTTGAGTCCCCACACTGTCAGCTCCTAGGCTGCTCATATCTGTTTTCCTCTGTTCTTCTCCCTATCTCTGTTCCTTTTCATAATGTAGTCATGGTGATGTAGCGTTGTCTCAATGCATAGGGCCCATTTGCACATCCACGCACACACTCAGACAGGGAATAGATGGAGGACAGAGTGGGGAGGATGTGTGTGCATGGTGGTGGAGGTGGAGAGAAGTCAGCCTTGAACCAGCTCACCCAAACCAGGAGAATAATAGGAGGAGTGGTGCTCTCAGAGAGATACAGATCTGGCGAGGAGGGGTGAGACAGTGAGGGGGTCTGCCTCATTTGCACTGGAGTCCTCCCCTCTTCATGCAGCCAGCTGACAGCGGATATTTTTATCAGGCTGGCGCACACAGTGCAGAGAAGGAACAAACTCATTTGTAAAAGCACACTCCCAGCCAAGGACAAGATCTCCACTGGATGGAACATAGCTGTCTTTCACAAAAGAAATCACTCTTTTTTATTTATGCACCTGTCTCGGCACTGTCATGCAAAGGTGCCGCACAAGACCCCTCCCCCTCTGTGTCCGATGAAGCAGAAAACAGAAAAGCTATCGAAATTTGTTCCCTGGACCCTTCTGGTGGTTTTGAAAGTCTGAATGTTTTTTTTCTATGTTTTTTTGTTCTTTGTCTTTCTGTTTCTGTCTGCCTTTTCTTCCAGACCCTCAGTGGGATTTTCCCAGAAGCCAGTGGGGTTGATACCTGTTAGTTTAGATAAGGAGAGTTTACTCAGCTCATATACACTGGTTTAATTGAGAATACATCTGTTGATCTAAACCCAATTAGAGGTCAGTGTGAAGCCACCGCTTAAGTGTGTGTGAGAGCAAGCGAGAGAGAAAGAGAGAGAGAGCAGCAGCATGAATAAAGTATGTCCTAAAGTGGTGTCACTGGGCTGCTGTGTTGGCATGTCGGCACTGCTCAAGAAAAACATGGCCGTCTCTGGGGCATTGTCTGTAATCCAGCATGTTAGAGCAGCTAGATGGCTCCTTTATGTAAGCAGTCCCAGAGTCTCAGACATCATCTGATATGCACACAGTGGAGGAATAAATACATTTCCAGCATTATATTTTGTTTTAAGATGGTTATGAATAGTGTTAGAAGAGACTAATCCGATCTTACAAAGGGCTCATGGTTCCAATTGGCTTGATTGACAATGCTTTTTTTTTTTTTTTACCAGGATTAGTACTGAATGCACCTGATGTTAAAGCAGGAAATATAATTTTCTTTATCCTCAAATGCCATGCAAATCCCCCACTCTGAATAGTTTGTTTTTGCATCTGCAAGGGACAGCCATGGACAGAAAAAATACTGTTTGATTTTCTCCAAGCAGCATGGTTTCATCTCGTCGCAGTGACACAAATACCGTGGTGTGCCGAGCTGACAGATAGATGATCCATTGCAGACGTTGTAATTGAAAACACTGAGAGGGGGTCGACAATTAATCTCTCTTTCTCTCCCTGCTTCAAATTTCCGTGGAGAAATACCTCGAAAATGCAGATAATAGATAAGAGTGTTATTGATTAGATGGGGTGGGAGGAGAGGCGAGGAGGTGCAGAGGTTCTCCATCACTAATCTCTCTGGCTGTGACTGCATCTAAATAACCTGCAGAGAGGGATAAACAGGCGCATCCATCATGGGACGGCTGGTGCGGACAGTGATGGATGCCTCCGCCCTCCGCCGCCCTCCGCCTTACCTCTCCCTCCTGGCCAGGGATAGGAAGTGACACGGGCACTCAGGAGAAATACCTGGCTTAAACTGGGCAGGAAAATGCTCTGCTTTAGCGTGCTGTGATGGAAGGATTCAGGGCAGGCTTTGTGTGAGTGTGTGTGTGTGTGTGTGTTTGAGTTTGTAGAATTGTCCCGTCCTCCGTCCCCTTGTCTCTTTGAGTTTGTAGGATTATCCATCTTGATAGATCCTGTTTGTTTTGTCAAAGAGGAAATTGGTTTTGTGGATTTGTGTGAGGGTGTCCGTGTGTGTGTGTGTGTGTGTGTTTGTGTGCGGTGCATGTGTGTGAGCTCAGCAATATATGCCTTTTGTGTGCTTGTGTATAAATTGATTTAGGTGTGGGTTTCTTCTCTATCTGCGTGCCCATGCACTGTGAGCCAAATCCCCCTGCACTGCCTGGACCCAGTGAGCAGGCGTGCCCACGCCAGCTCGCCTCAGAGGTGCCAGCCTGATAGATATGGTGTGTGTGTGTGCCAGGCTGTGCCTTCCCTCCCAACCCCTGCAGCATTAAGATTGATCCCTCGTTCCCTCCCATTCCTTTCTCTGTCACTCCTCTGTGTGCCTCTGCCTTTATGAGACTGTGAATAGGTGAAGCTCACTAGCTCCAACAGATGGCCGGAGCAGCCCTGCTTCACTGTCTCTCTCTCTCTCTCTCTCTCTCTCTCTCTCTCACTTACACACACACACACACACTACTGCCCCATGAATGACAGCCGAGAGAGAAAGAGAGGACGAGGCAGAGTTAAAAGTGAACAGATTGAGAGAAGTAACAGGAAGCAACACAGGATAAGAAAGACTAAAACTAATGGAAACAGAGAGCCAGTGAGGATTCACGAGCAGGGTGGAAGATGGAAAAGGAGACAGAGTGACAGAACAACAGCAAGAATGTGCGCAAAGAAGAGTGAAAGAGAAGAGAAGGAAAGAACCGCTGCTGAAAAAGGGACTGAGGGCAAAATTGAATTGTAGATTGAGAGAGCCTCTCTCCTCCCTCTTTCCCTCCCTCTTTTATTTATCTCATGTGAAACCACGCCTCCCTCCTTTCACTTGTCAGTGCATCTATAACAGTGAGCTGTCTGCACCGGGCTGCGTGGGGGGTGAGACGAGCTCCTCACTCTGCCAACACAGGGGACCGGATCTGATCGGACCGGACAGGACTGGATGTTACTGGACTTGCCAGAACAGGTGTGTGGATTTATGTTTGTGCATGTGTGTTGATTTGTGAACGATGACAGAGAGCACCATGTGTTTCGCTCAGTGTGTGATCGCTTGTTCCTCCACAGGACTTGCTTCCAGAGTCGCGTATCTAGAAGGTACACTGGAGCTTTGCCCTAGTTTACACTTGAATGCTCTGATCCGTTCTGTTTGCCTCTGAGATTTATGCATGGAGCTCCTAACGGCGCTGCTTATCAGGGTAAGAGAGATAAGACCTCTCGAACATCGGGTGCACCGGACACTTCACTCGCTTAGGTGTCTCTAAATCAGAGCAGATAGTAGAGGAGCTGCTGTTAATCTGGTGGAACAAGTTGGTAGTTTTGGAGGCTAGACGCCATTGACATGTGCTGTGCCTCAAGTGTATTTGAAGTGGTCATGTTTCGAAATAATAGTAATGTAGGTGAACCGTTGGTTGTGTTGAGAATCTGTGAGGATACTCAGTGAAACAAGTCAGCACAGCTTTCACAGCTCTTCGGTCTGTCTTGGTGTTGAATCCGACGTGTGATTAGTTCTCTTTGTCTTGCTGTTTCACAGTCTGCTGTGTTTTGAAATATGGAACATGCATTGTCTCCGCATTGCTTTGTATTTATTCAGCCAAATATAATCCTGTTGCTGAATAGTGTGTGTGGGTTTTAAATTAGAGCAAAAGCGACAACTACAGCAGTGAACATTTTACTTTTTCCTAAGGCAAGACTGGTCCAGTTTCTTTTTTTTATTGTTTACCTTATGGGGACCTTTTTAAGAAATGGAGGAGGTATCAGCCAAGAAGAATTTATTCAAGAGCCGCCATTTCAACAGTTGCAGCCGCTCCCACTCCTATAGTAGCCTGCATGGCTTAAGAGGCTGGTCCTAGTGAATGTACTCACTATCAGTGTTTTGTCAATATCTTTATGGGTCAAAAGGCTGTGTCATCACCAAGTGGTGGCGATTAAGAGCAGCGGAGAGGAGGGGGGGGGGAGGCGAGCGCTGACCTAAAGGCTGAAATATTCATGATAGAGACAGCTGAACGCCCCATGCTGTTTGTAGTTATATGGGTGGAGGGATGAACGAATGCAAGGATGGAGGGATGGGTGGAAAGGAAAGAAGCTTGAGGGATCTGTTCTTTAAGCATTCATTATTTATCACAACGCACTCTGCCATGGAAGCTCTAACCCCCACATCAACTGGCCTCTTTTCTCACTCAGATGCCAGTGGACTGAAGGAGGATGCTCCTGCTTAGTCTACCTGTCAGCTATAGTCCCTCAGGCGTGCTGAGACTGCAGCCGCATGCTGCAAACTCTGCTCGCACACACACATACATGTATGCACACTCCCAGATGTAGAAGATACCTGCTCAGATTTATATTTACACACACTGAAATGTAATGGTTACACTTACTACGTTCAGTACTGTAATGGCAAATGCAAACAAAATCCCAATCTTTTATTCGTACTGCGTTAACCCAAACCTTAAACTGGGTGCACTCACAAAGTGCACACACATACACACACCCCTCACCATTTTACTTTGCTCGCATCTTTCTCCAGTTCCTATTTTCTTCTCCAGTAGTCCATTTTCTTTTACACTCTTTCTGTTACACATATACGCCACACAAACACAAAGACAGACACACACACACACACACAGTCAGTTGGAGTGACGACCTTGAGACCTGTTGATGTTGTTTGCAGCAGCCGTGCTGTGAATACATAAGAGGCCATGTGGGACTCCCGGCGAAAATGGGGCACTTGACATGCCGTTTGTAAAAATGACTGGAAAATGTGCAGGAGGGCTGGCGAAGCAGTCGAAGGGAGACACTGGCATGAATATGGATTGTATGCTAATGCTGCACGCAAAGGCTGTTGACTCAAGCTGTTGATGAAAGCAGAGGACATGTTCCCCCATCCCCACTTAGGAGGTAGAGCTATCGACAAACCCATTGTGGATGCTGCCGCGTCCCCGGCCAGGGGAGCATCGTGATGACAGGTGGCAGATATCAGTGACAGCAGCCAAGGTGACACAGCGCAGCAGTCTCTGAGGGCCCGCAAGGGGCTGGGGCAGCGCTGGTGTCTGCTCATTTTACCGCCGCCTTGACCTTTTGTGGTTAGACACAGGGAGGTTATATTAGAGGGTCCTAAAGCTAATGTCTCCCATTAGCCTTATTCAGCCCTCTCAGAGCTACACTTTCTTCCACCTGCTCCGCTTTGTGCCCTTCTACATATTTACTGTCTGTAGCAAAACCGGCTGGTGCATCTGTTTTTATAAACATTTTTAATTTGCCCATTAAAAAAAGCTGAATTGGCAGTAAAAAGATTTTACTCTTGGCTGAGATGGAAAACTTGTTGTACTGGAATAGAAAAGATGCAATAAAACCTGATGGAAACAGATTTTTTTTTTTTCTAGATGACTTTCATAGTTCATCTTTGTCTACAGGGTATTTATATCATTCTGCCACGAACCTCCACTCCCAGAGCAAAAAGTAGAAATTGGGTGTTGTGTAACTGCAGTGTCACTAGTTTAAAAATAATCGAAGGTGAGAGGCAGCGAATAAATGTCACGATGTATCAGAGTCACAGACGCGTAATTAATTTTGCAAGTTGGCTGCTTGAATAGAATATCCCCTTTGACTAAATAACAATTTTGCAGCAGTTTCAGCTTCAACTTGGAAGCATAACCTGTGTTTCATTACTCCATTCAGTCACACATCCGGCTCCTGTAGACTACATAAAAAGTAGCCTGACAGTAAGTAGCATTCACATGTTTCCCCTCCGAGTCCCTCTTTATCTGTATGTATGAGATGCTGTTAACAGGTCCTGCGATGTGGCGGCAACAAGAGATCAGTGCGTGAATCTCGGTGCTGCTGCTCCCCTCAGCTCTAATGATAGAGAGGGAGAGGGACTCCTTGACGACGACGCTCCTCTCTCAACAGTGAGAGAGTGAAGAGTAGTCTACGGCTGGCGGGAGCGAATAAGGAGATGCATGCTGCTATGTGTCTTTAAGTGCGCGTTCTTCTGCGTGTGTGTTGTGTTTCTCTGTCTGTGCACAAATCAGCTCAATGTGTGTGTGTGTGTACGTGTGATTCCTAACATTCACATGTGGACGGCCGTCGGGCTGCTGTGAGCCAGCGCAATCAGCTTTCAATCTCACCCCTCTATGTGGCTGATCTGCTGCGGTGCAGGTGCCCCACGGGGAAATGTAATTATACCCTGCTGGCCACAGAGTACAGGCTTCACTGCCCTATCTGTCTCAGGAGGGACAGCAGCTAGAGGCCCCTTCTCACTTGCAATATCAAACAGCATGTCACTAAAGCCCCACTATATCTCTGAAATTTGTATTAAATCCTCGCTCCCATCTCCTCCTCTAATCAGCTTTTAGATCCCGGGGTTATCGGTGGCCTTTTGCTACAGTTTTGTTACAGCTGTGAATAATTTATGACAGAATTAACTGTGGTTGCTAAGAGCAGCGATCGGGAGATTTGGGCACACAGCCAAAATCTGACTGGAGTTCAAAGCCACTCTACTCAACCGTTTTTTCTGTCTGATAAGCAAATTCTCATCACCGCAGATCTAATTATCCACATAATTATTTTCATCGCACTTCCACCACCTGAGTCCCTCTGTGCGGATTTGAAGGGCTCTATCGATTCACCTGCGGTATATTCCTCTCATCTCGTCTGCGCTCCTTTCTTTTATGAACATGTCGCCTCCGCTGCCTGCTCCCTCACTGAGGTGTGTGCCGAGATGGTGCCCATTAGTAAAGCAAAGCAAGCAGACACACCCCACTCTCTCGGATTTAGGCAAACAATCAATGAGAGCACTCACATAACAGCAGTCTAAGTGGCCCACCGATGTTACGATTAAATGAATACAGGATGCAGTGGTGATGGCAGGACACACAAACAACATAAAACAGATTATTTTCTATTCTGGAATTCCTTTCATGTGTACAAAACATCACCCCCAACCTTCTGCCCTGTTCAGAGTCTTAACGCGAAGAAGGGATTATATGGTAAATAAAGGAGAAAAGACAGCAAACAAAAAAAGATCAGCTATGACAAATTTAAGACGTCACTAAATAAAGTAAGACAAGGGTGAAGCCGGGACGACAAAATATACCGGCAGTGAGAACAACACTTGACTGAACATTTTACCCTGTGAGTCTTCGTGCGTCACCTGTTTCATCATGGTGTACCTTGTCATGGTAACTTACTAGAAGTGCAGCTGTGCCAGAACAATGCTGTGTCCTTCATTTTCCTGATTTGCTACACTCCAACTCTTCCCTAATCTTCATTCCTGTGTTCGTCATCTCTCCGTCCCTGCGTTTAGCCCGGTCACAACTTCACCCTCGCCCCCTCCCTCTTGCCGCTCCCTCAGGGTGTAGCAGCCATTGTTGTGCCTAATAAGGTTTATGGAATTACAGATCTCTGAAATTGGATTTTCTCACTTCACCAAAGCAGGAGGATTAGGGGTTTAAGGCCTGGTGCATCGGGGCACAAATGACCTGTGACTGAACTGTTTTTTTGCTCACTGCGCCCTCAAGGTGGGCAGATCAGGACGTTGATGTGCCAACAGTTCTGGAGAAAGACAGAAAGACTGTCAGGTTTCTTGTATCCGTACATGTACCTGGCAATTAAAAGGATTCTGAGTCAGACGGCTTTTTGGATCCTTCGTCTGGATTTGTGTTTCTCTCGTGTCGACCACTCTCGCACACTCCTCCTCTCTCTGTCCTCACAACTTCTGACTGTGTTTGATCTGATTCTAATCTAATGAATCTTTTGATCTTCCCTGTCTGACACCCAGACACAGCCCAGATTTCTACATCTAAAGTATCTCAATTCGTTCTAATCCTTAAAATCTGGCCGCTGGTGAAGCAATTGATTCGCAGTGATGTACAGAGATTTGGACTTTCTAGCCCGTGCTTGTGTTTAATGAACTGCGGGATTCCTTTACTAACCTTGAAGGTTAAAAAAGACGCTAGCTCATCGCAAATCGAGATAAATTCCTCTGTTATTGTTCAGATGGGACTGAGCATTATCTACAGCTGGAATGAAGGAGTAGCAGGCGATAGTGAGAAATGAAGTGAGAAAACACCAGAGACAGGCAGCGCAATGAGCGCATTGAGATGTTGGCAGGAAGGTGGTATTCATAAGGAGTGGTCCATAGTGGCGGCTTAGTGAACTCTTAATTGGGGAAGAGACAGGGCTGGGGATGATGGATCAATAGGGGCAGAGCCGGGGTTCCAGCCCACTGAAATCAATCAGCCTCCTGCCCGATGGGGAGAATGCAGCCAATCAAACAGAACGCTCGCGCTCATTTACCCTCTCGGTCAAACTTCATCTGGATCAACAGACGGCTCATTCCAGCTTATCTCGGTCAGAAGAGAATGGAGTCGCCCGATTGCTTTTATTCGCTATCGTGGCCATTAGGTGGTATTGCTGGAATGCTCCGAAATGTCCTTACAGTTTTAGTGCAACTCTGCCAAGAACGGGAGATTATCCCAACTAATAAAACATGATTTATTAACACAGGAGCGCTTTATTGGAGAGGAATATTAAATGAACCCCTGGAGTATTTTTACTCCACTGCTAAAAATAGTCACTTTCTCCTCTTCTTCATCTTCCTCGCCTGGGTAATAGCCATCTTTCTGCCCTGTCACTTTTTGATGTATCATCCTCTTATTCACATCAAGGACAAGGCCAGGTGTCGCATTTTCTCTCAGTTGCCGTGCTTGTCACACTGCCTTGTCACCCACAGCCTGTTCCAATCCCGTCCCGATTCTTCCTCCCCCTCTCTGCTTATTTATATTAAATCTGTCACTCCTTTATTTTAGCGAGAGAAAAGGAAAGTAAATCATGTTTGCCATTTGCAGCCTGCGGTGTCTGCTGGATGCTGCAACTTTATGTGGATGTCATCTGTGGCCAAATAAAAACCCCGTCAAAACAAGTAATGTCTCTGCTGTGTTGTATTGTTGGTGCCAGACGGAAATTCCTCCCCCTCGTTGAGTCCTTCAAAAGTCTAAGTCAGTTGTGTGTTAAGCTATCTAGGAATATGCTTCACAGGGCAAAGCAGGCCTTGACTGAGGTCTTAGGCTCATTTTATTGCTCCAGATGGACACACAGACAGATTGACAGGCACAGGTGTCCAGCCTCACCTCTCTTTGATGCCCATGAGTGGCCGGCGGAGCTGGCGTGGGCAGAGAGCAGCTGGAGTCAGAGACGTGCCTTGGCAGTGAGATACATATGAGCTTATAAGGTTCTCCAGTTATTCTTAGCCTTGCTGCACATAAACTGGTGCGGGTTTGTGTGCAGTACCAGACTTTTGGGTGCAAATTATTTTAAGAATACGTATGAAACACTAGCGGCTCCATCGGTAAAGAGAGATGAAAGACAAGCTCTCATAGTGTGGTTATGGAGATGTCAAAGCTGGTTTGGCTTGGCTCAGATGTTTACAAGCTGGACACTGACACCTGTCCAGTCAGGACATGGATCAGACAGCATCAGTCCTGTCAACACGTCTTCACAGGCAGACACAGAACAAGGCCTACAAGATCTTAACCAGAGGCTGTTGGAGACATGGAGACAGTGTTAAAAGCAGTTGAGGTGCAGAAAAATAGCAGTTTTCTCTCAGCTCCCTCCGTCAAGCTACATTCTGACACCAAGTTTAAAGCAGCGGAAGGCTTTACTTGTCAGCCTGACTGAAAGTGAGCATAACAAACAGAAACTCATTATTATCACTATCGTTGAAAGTGTCCTGGAGGGTCAGAGATAATCATGAATAACATTTTTACACTATTTTAGCTGGCACAAATCTAATTAAGCCACCTCCTCAACTACTGCCACAGTCTGCCCGATGCCACAGTCTCCACAGGCATCACAGCATCAGTCAAATATTAATTTTATCCTGTGCAAATATCATGCTCACTTTCGCAAAATGTATGTTTTTTATCTCCAGTTTTACCTACAGTTTGTCACAGTGTATTCGCCTGAAACAGGTGTGTCACCATCCTCGGGGTATGTGTGTGGGAAAGGTGGAACCTGGGAGTGGCATGTGGTGTGAGACAAAAAGCCCAGCATCATGAGCATGAATGAACCAGAATGCCTGCAAAATTCAATAGATTTTTAAATAGCTTTTTGAAAAAAATAAAATAAAAACATGCCCACATCGCATAGATAGAAGATGCTCTGGCTCTGTTTAGGCTTCTAAGTGGAAATTGCACATGTTCCAAGTATTCATCCACTCTGGACTTTGTGTTTGATTGCAGAATTTGGCAGTCAGAGGCTGATATCTGTGGGAGAGGAGAACATCAGAGACAGCTTGTTTAGAAAGAAAGGTAAGGCTGCTCATTTCCTACACACTGTGAAAGTGATATCTCCTGCTATCGCGTCTCCCCCTCGCGCACACATACGCAAAGAGTTGTCTCGTATGTGTGGATGCAGATTGGTGTTATGTTGCTGTAGCCACGGTGGGTTTCTGTATGTTTTTGTTTGTTTACACACAGATGTGGGTCGGTGCGTGCAAGGTCGCGTCTCCGCGTTTCATTATGGAAATATAATCGCAGTATAAAGTTCAGTCACTCCAGCGCAGTCTGTATATCCATCTGGGTATCACTCCTCCACCTGAGTAGACAGGTTCTGATCATCGCTCCCGTTACCATGGATTCTGCAGACCTGAGAGGAAACAAACAACACAGCGGGCCACATTTAACGTCAACACTCTATTTACTGCGGGGGATAGATTCTTCGCCTCCAGAGGCAACTCACGCATCATGCTGCCTTAGTCAGTCTCCAAATCACATCACCTCATTTGATCTGCCTGCTTGTGATTAGCATTTCATCCAGCACGAATAAAAGGATGCTTATTGCTGGCCACACTGCGATGGATTCGGTGATCAAAGAGAGCTGTGGGTGTCGCGGTTTTGTTGTGGCCACAGCAGATGCCCCCTCTGTGGCCGTCAGTTCAAATGGTAATTACGAAGAGAAAAGCGAGGGAAAAGGGATGATGCAGAGAGTGAGGGTGAGGTGAGGCTGAGGGAAATAGTCATGAGAATTAATGAGCAAGCTACAAAGCTCACAATTATCAAATCAGCAGCTGAAAAATCGTGTTCACCCCCTGTGGCTTTGGGCTGTACACCAGCTTCATGTCTTTACTAAACAAGCAATGAAAGCTGAGGCCATTTTTTATGCTTTAAATCAGTAGTTTGAGGCAGTGGGTTTAAAAAAATGGAAAAGATTTTGTGCAGAGGCAGTTTAAAGGCAATAAATCTGCATGACCTGGACACATCACTGCTGCAGTGTTACCACTTTCCTGTTGGCTGTTTACTAGTGGCTCACTTGTGCTGCTGCTGTGATCAGAGTCATCTTGTGCGAACAGTTGGATGGCAGCAGAGGAAGCAGCTCTCAGCACATGTGGGCACATTATGTACACAGCTGTGCACAGCTGAGTCATTATCACTTGCAAAAACATCAGTACGTGTCTGTAATCAGCTCTCCTTTTTGATTAACAAACGACTCACTACAAACAGCTCTTAATATAGCCGTGATAATTTAGGGTTTTGTTTGTGAAAAAAAATAAAAACACGCCAGGCTATGTAACTTTTCTTCATGGAGCAGTTGAGGAAGACGAACTTTGATTTTCCTTCTTGTCACAGTGAAACTACCAACAGCAGACAGGTGAATGATGTGCCTTTGGTAAGCTATTCTGTTTGAGGACTGATCTCCACTTCAAAACCCCAGCGTGAGGACAGCATTCACCTCTCTCTTTCTTCCTCCTCTTCTTGCTGGCAGAGGGAGCCTTCGGCAGTGTGGGATAAAAACCAAAAGTCTTCAAGAGAAACTCTTCAAAGGCGCAGTTCATCTGCCGTGTGAGGACCTCATCAGTTCAGTTTTCTTCTCTTAAACCACTGTCCCTTCCACAGAGCTCCGGTTGTTTACGCACAGAGTTATGTGATATTCCTCCTCCGTCCGTTTGCAGCCGGTTGCGTAAGGTGCTTTTTGATATCTTGTGAGTGACGAAGGGATATTTTCCCTTAACAACTTTGGGGGATTAGCTTGTTTGTGGTGGCAATTTCTCCACAGACCGATTCCTCACATCCTCTCTGGGGTGTGTGATGAACATTGTCGGGCTCCGGGAGCAATTTCCTGACCCTCATTTTCCACATCAGCAAGACGGGGACTGCCAGCTTGCTTCCATGCCGCAGCCTGCCTTCGGCCCACTGATTAAAAGTCAAATATTAAAGTGCTCTGTTGTGAGCTCGGCCTAATTGATTCTTTCCGCCGGGTGCACACAGAATGGGCTGACAGCAGGCGATACCAGGCTTTGTCAACATCGGGCATGCTGCCTGACGCTCAGGACGGCACCCCAATAAAGCCCCCTGTGAGTGTGCCAACCTGCGGCGCCACACACAGAGAGGCCACTCGGCACCCTGGCCAAGCTTTATAGTGACAACACAGAGGAGGCTCATTCTTCTGCTGTGTGTCAGCTCCCATCGGCTGGCTGGGAAGTTGGCTCTCTATTTGTAAGGAAGCGACTGGCTGTGAAGAAAGTGTGTGGAAAAAAAAAAAATTCTTTTCTGCCAATTGCATAACCACTCAGCTAACTTAAGCTATCTGGGGCGACGGTGCTGAAAGGAGGTTTCATCTGAATTCCACAAAAGGCTCTCTTCTTCTCTTCCGATCCCCAGCTCTCCTGCCGTTCAGATAATTGCTTTAATAGCTTTTAATCACAGCCGTGTTTAACAAGGAGCTTACCAAACACAGGATGACACCAAGTATGTCATCGCTGCCCACCCTGTGAAAATCTGCAGGACATCTGGTAGAGATATGGAGCGTCTGGTTGAAGCTTGTGGTGTTTTCCCCTCCCTTAACTACAATGTGGGGCTAATTAATTGAATCTCTACAGCAGTAAAACAGTGTCCCCGCATCCCTGTCCTCTCTTGTCTGCTTACCCTATGGATTTACCGGCCGTTTTATGTGTCTTGAATTGGCTGTACTCCCCATTTATTTTTAATGCTTGTCTACTTCACATGTAGGAGAGTGCAACCGCGATATTGCCGCTATACAACGCTCATTAAGCGCAGACATTCATCCGCAACGCTTTTCTCATGAATCTGATTGACCTTTTTGCTCAGTGTGATCCACAGTAAAAGGTTATAGCCACCTATTAATCCCCCCTGGTTGAATAGCTGGGTATATCTCCTGTCCTGTCTGATGCTTTATGTTCCATCTGAGCTGATGGGAAGGTGCAGTAGGAAGGTTTGAAGGTGTGTGGGGGTGGGGGTGACAGAGGTCGGAGAGCGTGCCGATGGTGGTGTAATTACTCTATTAGTGAAACGGGGCCATGCTCTGCACTCTGACACTGCGCTAATTACAACACAGGGGTGATGAACTTGATCAAGGCACTGCTCGTTCATGTTTAATAGCAGAGAGAGAAGAAGAAGACGCCAAGCAATTTGACCATTTTGAGGAGGATGTAATCACAACATGTACATTTTCCAACCGTGCAAATCCAGTGCATTTGCTACTTTAATTTTTAAAATTCACATTTCATTGTGACCGATCGGCCGCACAGTCGTGGAATGGTCTCCCTGCTGCTTCAGTAGTAAAGGCCACTGAAAAGTAATCACAGTGTCCTCTCCCTTGAGCACCGAGCAGGGTTTCATTTCTGCCTCCATCCAGTTACTTCCCTGCTGTAGATCCCAGGGGGATGTCCAGAGGCTGAGTGGGGGGTCACGATCACAACCACAGGGGGGCAGACAGCTGGCTGCCTCTCTGACAAGAGCCTAATGGAGGGCTAATAGGAGCAAGGCGAGTCCTAGAGACCGCAGCTGTGACCTTGACACAAGCCTGTGGAAGCAGGTAGACAGCAGGAGGTGGAGGATGGACAGAGAGGTGGAATACTATAATAGAGGCTGACAGGCAGGTGGTTTAATATCTCTTTTCCTTCTCCTTTCTCCCTCTGACTCTGTTTATTTGAACTTTGCCTACCTCTGTTGTCCAGCCACTGACCCCTCAAACAGCTTCAGCATAAAGGAATGAGATTTTCTCCCTCACTCCTTTTTGAGTGGGTGGGTGAGTCACTTAGCTTTGTGTATATGTACACGGGTGTTGCCATGCGTCAGAAAAAAAGTCTTTAAATGTTGTTTTGATTTTTCTTTAAAGATTTTCTGTCCTAACTTAATTTTTTTTATTTATTACTGTTGTTTTTTCAGCAGCTCTCTTTACTGAGAGAAATTCTCTCTTTCTCTTCCGTGTTCGTGCTGATAATTTATTCTGTTTTCGGGAACATTTATTGAGATTAGAGTAACAATCTTTTTATGACTATGTGCAGACTGAAATTTATCCATTTTTTTTTAATTATTATTTATTGTTGAAGACAATTTCAAGTTTCTATTATGTTCTTGTACAGTTTACTGCCAGTAGCATTTTAAACCTGATGACTTTGGCGACCAATGCAGTCCCTTTACAGTGCATTTAGTTTTGGCTGTTGCAAACAGACTTCATCACTAGTTCCACCATTATGATGTCCCATCATAGAGTATATTTGTATCCTTTGTATACCAGACATTTGACTCTAGTCATTTAGTTTAAGTCTCCAGCAAGTCTTTTTGTCCAAGTTTCAAGTCAGTTTTTATTTGTCACACCGAGTCAAGTATCCCAGTCTTACCTGCAGTTTTAGGTCTTTGTGAAGACAATAAACAAAAATGTAGGGCCTGTCTAATAATGATTTTATTGGCCAATTTATCATACTTATTCAAAAAGTATGTCAATGCATTGTAGTTGTATTAGAATAATTGATATTCAGTGAAATGCATGAAAGCGTACTTATTTCTTAATTTCTTCTCATTGAATGAATATTACCTCCCCATTGCTTTTAAACAGTGACATACTGACAGCTAGACTAAAGAAAACAAAATAACTAAACAAATAAAATGGACATAGACAATTCCTTTGAGTCATCATGTCTCAGGACAAGTAAAGTCTCCCGTCTTTAACTTCCAAGTCAAGTCTCAAGTAATTTATTATCTGTCAGGTCAAGTCATGAGTCCAAGTCACAATGACTCGAGTCCACATTTCTGTTTCGTTACATTCGTATTTGTGACTATGTACGGGAGGCATGAGTGTGTTTGTCTCACTCCTCCATCCGTGATACAGATCAGAGGGAGGTCAGGCCTTAAGGGACAGCCAATGAGCATCATCCACAGTAAAGGGAGAGCCACTACCGCCTGATCAATCTGAGCTCTCATTAAAAGGCTGCCAAGCCCTTTGCAACCCGATACAATATCAATACCGTAGCACCACAGAGAGACCTCCAAAGCTGTTAGGCAAGCCGCTGGCAGCTTAACTGTCATTACCAGACGGGCAACATGCCAGAGACCCCCTTCGTGGGCCACTTAGGCTCCCCTCATGGTCCCAAACACAGGTCAGTGCAGACAGATGGGCTGTCTGGGCAGCTGTCCCGGGGACGAGGCAGAGAGAGATGGATACGGACCTGTAGAGGAGGAGACAGCCTATGCTCTCTCACAATATAGAGGGACGATGTGGGTTGTGTGCAGTTACACATCGCTGCGGTTTCACCTGAGGCTTGTTTATTTGCCTCTGGTATTTTCTGTGTCGGTCATGTACAGAGGATGATTACAGGGGCCATCACACATGTCAGTGTTTAAACTGAACAAATGACGAAGAGTTTAGTAAGAAATACACTGTCTGAACTATGGAGGTGTTGTTACTGCTAAAAAAAATCTGCTCTGGGTTTTGGCATACATCCAAAGATTCCTGCTGGGAAAACCACGAGCACTCAATAGTGCTCTGTGGTAATTTCTGAGTAGAGCAAATGGGGGGAATATAAGTGGCCATACATAGAAATCCTCTGTAATTCAAATCATTGTGTGGAGGTCTCCCCTCTTTGCTCCAGGCTTAACCCCTGTGTGGTTCCGATAGGGGAGGGAGGGATCAGTCGGTGCGTCTCTAAACCCAGAGTAATCCGGCGACAAAAGGGCCAGGAGAAAGCCAGCTATCTAAGGTGGGGGGGGGTTAGGACAGAGAATGGGAGGAGTGAAGAAGTAAAGAAGTGGTTGTCGCCTCTACAACCTCCCAAGGGTGTGCTTAACACCAGAGAGGATGGTCCTCACGGCATCTACAGACCCCTGCCACCCTAGTTTGAAACAGTCCTCTGCTGTGTAGAGCTCCCTTTTCGAGAACCTTTGTTTATCAGTCGAGCAAAAGAATGCCAAGTCTATACATGTGATCACTTCTGCAGCAGCTGAACTGTAACTTCCAGCCAGCATATTGATTTATCCGGGCTGTCAGTAATTCATTCAGCGGGCGAGCGGCAGTTGTTTACTGAAAGTTGAAACCGATATTGTCTGTAATCATCATTAAGTCAGGGCCATTAGGAGCAGTCCCAACTGCAGGTGCTAATTTGATGATGGGGAGACAAATGGCATGTAATTAAAACAGAGCAAATGACAGCTGAAAACCTATTAGTCCTAGAGAATGGGATCTAATTTTACCAACGCATGTGCAGCTTATAAACTATAGAGACAGAACTGTTTACAGAAGACAAATATCACTGTGTGCCTCCCGATAAAATTCCACTCATCAAGCTTTTTTTAGTTTCTAGCATTTCATATTTTGAGTTATTTCTCGTTGCTGCTGCAGTTATGCAGTGTCATGCAGAAGTCACTTGACTGCACTGGGGTCTCAGTGAGGTAGTTAGGTCGGTGGGACAATTGGCCCCGGCTGATTTGTCTGTAATCCATTTAGCTCAGATGTGACACACTGTAGGGGGGCTTTGCCTCTGGTCAATAAGTGCCAATAAGAAACAGCCATCACTCAGCAGGCTGCCCTGTCCACCAGCTTGCTCACTTGTTTCAGCTGTCAACCCCTGTCTCAAAGGAGCTGGCAATTGTGCTGCTCTTTCGGACGCACCACAAATGGCTTTCCCATACCAACCTCAATAGGACAGGAAAGGCAAGGACACTCGCAGACTGCAAAGCAGGCACATTTCCCTCCGACATCTGAATAAACCCATCTGAAGTGAAAACAGCCACGTATTTACAAAACACCATTGACAGTTGCTCATTCTCTCAGTCCTAAACCCCTGGAGGTGGGGTTGTGGGGGGCTGAACCCAAGTCAGGGACAATCGGCGCTCTGTTTGTGTTTTCCCTAACACCTCCGTGTTCTCTTTGGGCTCTCTTGGAGCGTACCGCAAGGGTGCAGAGGAGGAGGGGTAAATGCCATGACCCCGCCGTGGACCCTGACTGAAGCACCCCCAAAAACCTGCAGACCACCACGCTAGCGCTACATAGCGCCTGGTTGCTGCGGGAAACAGAAAGAAAGAAATCACTCACCAAAACATCATCACTGCAGCAGTTTTTGACGTTGTTATTTATGTTGTGGCTGCAATATAAGCTCATTATGAGGAATATATTCACTGAGTTAGTTTGTTAAACCTTGAGGAGACAAAGAGGCAGGCAGCAGCTGTATGATGTCCCTCTAGTGCTGCCGGGGCCAAACAATTTCAGAACAGTACAATAATACGACGCTGTTCATTTCCTCTAGATTCAGAGATAATTAGCCTAACTGCGCCTCTCTCCTTTTATGTCCCCTTGTTGAAGAGAGAGAGAAGTTTGAAGTCTGATACGCAGAGTGGGTGTGTTTGTGTGTCTGTCTGTTGCTCTGCCTGCATGCATGTGTGTGTATGGTGTACATTTATAGTCAACAGAGCAGATACGGGGAGTCTGTCAGAGCTCTTTGTTCTGTAAAGAGAACACATCATGACTGGGCCTTTTGTCTGAACTGACACCATCATATAGACTTTTCTTTTCCTACCTCTCTCTCTCTCCCTCTCTCCCCCGCTCTTATTTTTTCCACCAAACCATTCACCCATCACTCTCTCTCACGATGAAACCATTTAAAAGATAATGACCCCTGTGGATTATGGAGTTGCAAAGATGGAACATTTTTACCCTGTTTCTGGATGTGGCCAATGCTCCAACTTCCAAAGTAGTGTGACTACCAGAAGTTAACTTCTGATGACAGAGTTGGTGTGTGTGTGTGTGTGTTTATTACCCTACTTACATGGGACTTTAACTTATATACTACTACATGAAAATACACTGGTGATCAGGGTGGGGCATTTTGAAGGCCAATTGGTTTCACTCATTTCTCACCTGTTCAAAATGATTTGGCAAAAAGATCACCTGTCAGAGTATCAGAGCTTCAAAATACATTCATACACAAGCCCATGTTGAACTGCACTAAGTGTTTATAGCAAAATGCTACTTTACAACATCCGTGCATGAGAGGCTTTTTGAAAATGAAAGCTAGTAAGGTGAAAAGAAATAAAAAGCAAAAAGAAATGAAAATAGGTTCAACGTGTGTAATCAGCTGTGAAATAATGTAACATGCTGCTATAGAAGCCTCCACTCCTCTACTAGGGGCCCTAGTAGAGGAGCCCTAGTCTAGGGCTCAGTCACAACCTAGTGGAACCTGGCTGCATGTATTTGCTTCCAGTCAGCCATAACAACAGTGCGGTCTGTCACTGATGCTGGGCAATTAGGCCTGGCTCGCAGTTGGTGTTCCAGTTCATCCCATTGGTGTTAGATGAATCTGAGGTTGTGGCTGTGTGTAGGCTATTTCTTCTGAAACAAAACTGTGAAAACCATTTCTTTTTGGACCTGGTTAAAGTATGAAGACATGCTCTGGTGACAAGATTCTTTCAATAACCCCACCCAAGCCTCCTTCCAGGTGACAACAATCAGGGTGGTGTGTGTATATATATATATATATATATATATATATATATATATATATATATATATGTATATATATGTATATATATGTATATATATGTGTAAATATATATATATACACAAATACACACTGAAAACACCAAAGACAAAGCTAAATATGCCAAAACACTCATGATATTAGTAGAATATCGCAACTAACTTACACATAATCATAATCTTGTCTGAGTTACATGTGTTTCCCTTTATCAGAGAGTACATTGGTCACATCAACATCAAAATAACCTGATGCATTAAGATGCTTGGGATTAATGTAGATAAAGTAAATATATGAAGGTGTAGCCAGGGACATTCATTCTTTGACCGCTGAAAAATACTGAGAAATACACACACACACACAAATGAAGTGCAATGTGTAAGTGTAAGTGAGAGAGAGCAAGCGAGAGAGAGCTTTCCAGCTATAACACATCACAGCTTCACCCCTTCTCTCAGGGCAGCAGACTCACTGCAGGATTAATGATGTGTTAAGTACTAAAATTATACTCATTCATTTTTCACCGTCTGGGCTGCAAATTCCACATGGTATCAAAGGTTAGAGAAGAATATTGTATAATGTATAAACAAGAAGAGAAACACACACAAATGTAGAGCCAACCAGTTAAACAGTAACTGCAGGGAGAAATATTTCACACTTGAGTCTCCCCATCGCAGCAGAAATCTCATTTTCTCTCTTTAAAAGTCTAACCACTGCTCTTTGTGTGTGCGTATTCAAACAGAAAATTGCTGTGTAGGTTCCGACTGTCATCCTTAAATGTCTGCAGAGTGCCGAGCTTATCGGAACCTGAGGGAAATCTAAATTAAATCTTCCCGGTGAATGGGATCAGCCTCCGCATTATCTCTTGTCATTCTCAACTATTAAAGTTAGTTATTAGGAAGTGAAGGCACGTTTGTCAAAAGAATGTGCAGGGACTATTTTAAAGCAAAGAGCTGTTGGAGAGGTATCGATAAGATTTTAGCGTTATCATTCAGGGACTAGAGAGTTTTTGGCTGACTGTGCTGACCTGTTAAAGGAGTCGTTGTTCAAGATGTCATGATACCAACATTAATCATTGATAAGCTGTGAGTTTAGAGGTCATTTGGGAAAACAGATCATGTGGAAAGCAGCTGTACATAAAGGATGTGTAAAGGACCTGTCAACACGGAGACAATCCTCTCCACAGAAAATACAGCATTGGTCGCCAGTGGAAACTGCTTTAAACTACCCATGTTTACATTCAGTACAAAAGCAGGAACATTCTCATGGCACAGATAAGAGGAAAGGAGTAGGCATGACACAACTGAAAGGCACACTAGTTGCCTTAACTATAACAATGAGACTCAAAAATGAGACTCAAAACTATCTCTATCAACTACCTTTTCCAGAATTGCCTTTAAAGTTTGCCTACATACTGTAGTGTTGCTTTAATTGTTCACCTTAATGCACACATTCTAGCTTGCATCGCCTTTTTCTCTTCTCTCCCAGTAGGTGTCTGCTCTGTGGACTTTCTTCATCAGCAGCATGTTTTATACAGTCAGCCAAAGTTTGGACTTTTTCACCCGGAATTCCGTTTACACAATAGGTGAGCCGCATGTGGATTGTTGCATGTGGATCCAGACGGGGTTGTTCACTTGGATGGATAAAAAAAATTAAAGTAAAAGATGTGAAAATGGGTTGCCAAATATACTTTGGTAGCACTTAATATACCTGGGCAGCCTGCCCAAGTAAGGTCTATTTGTGGGAAATGGTCCAATCACAGCCAGCCATCCAGTTATAGTTGCCAAAACTTAAAACGACACTGTCATTATATTTTTTATAATGACAGTGTATCAAATGACGATGTAAAAACAATATGTCAGTGCCGCTTGTAGTGATCATACAGAGAATTATCATATAGTTTTAAAAAAAACAAAAAAATTTTAAAAACACTGTCCACAACCTGCTCAGCACCAAACCACAAAAAGACATTTTGTTTAGAAGTTTTGTTAAGTTACTGCAGCTTTAGTTTCATGGTAAAAGCTTTTTTTTAAAAAACTTAATTGTGGAAGAGGTTTATTTTGAAAAATTTACAGGAAATTAAATGTGTCACAGAATTAGTGGAGCTTTGTTAACGGCTATCTTCAGTAATACTGCAGGAAGAAGGCTATGACACGTCTTCAAGCAGGTAGCCCTGGTGTGTTGGAAATGCAGATTCCTTCAATGCTGGCTGCTGCGTTGAGTCAAAGCGCGTTGAGCCAGGCTGGCACATATATACATGAAAAGGCGCTATAGCGGTGATGGCAGTTGGCAGAATAGGTCATTTAGTGTCAATAGACACACACAACTGCAAATGATTGAGGATATTGCTCTTTAACTGCTGGATATGTAAATAAGCAACTGCTTGCAAACACTCATGTTCACTTAAAAGATGCTGATAAGTCAATGCTGTGTTCATAACTTGTTTCTGCTGGCTAAATAGCTAAAAAAGGTTGTTGTTGCATTTTTAGCTGTACCTCAACTATAGGGCCATATGAGCAGAAAATGCTCATTTGGGTCGTTTTAAAGTGCATTGTCAAAGAACATATTTTGCCATTAAGATCCAGGATTGATGAGCCTGAAAAAACTAGGTTTTCCAGATTCTGGTGGTGTTGCAAAGATTTGCAGGCAGAGAATGACGGATGAACGATGGCAACAAACCATGGCTTCTTATTATCATGAAAAAAGCATTCCATACTGTATTGAGAATTGAAAACCCCTCCTTCCACCGACACATACTCACACACAGACACACACACACACACACACGCACACATAAACTTCTCTGAGGGAAAGTTACTCTCAGATAGATGCATGCCACTGCAGAATTTGCATCTGAATGCCAACTTTTGTTGGTAAATTCAAGGGTCCTTGGAGATTTTGCACATTCTGTTCGGAGCTAGGCAGGCCAATGGGAACAAAGTCACACATTAGCAAAGCCTTGCCAGCCTCAATTATGACCAAAGGGATTGGCTTGATAGTGTTGCAGCGGGCCACATTCAGAACTGGATGTGTCTATTTAAACTTTCCTGGCCACTTCCTTTATGTTTTCCAGTACAGCGGATGGCAAATTCCTGCATGGAGAACGACGTAGAGGAGATTTGGGGGCACTCTGCTACCACATTCTGTTTCATTCTCCACTATTTCATATGGAAGCCTTGGTCTGTGAATCTAGTTTTCATGTTTGAGAAAAATCCATCTGCAATGGAAGCGCTCAGGCTTTGTTCTCGCCACACTCTATGCCTAGAGGTTCTTTCCTTTTCTCACACGTTCTCCGTCTTTTTCTTTCCCTGTCTCAGAACACTGGTGATAGAAAATCCAGGAGTCTTGCTTCAAGCTTGTGGGCTTTTGCCTCCATATTTCATATGCATTATGAGACACCGCTGATTAAATTTCAAGTGTACGCCATGACTCGTCCTCCCTCAATATGTAATAAATGTCTGTTTTTCCCTCGGTTTTCTCATCTTCTGTCGGTGTTTCGTGCCTTCTCACGGGGTTGCAGATTGGACGAATCAGACTTTATGCCTGTTTCAAAGCCCAAGGTGTTTTATTTATAGGGAAAAAGTACATTAACGCCCCTGCAAAGTCTTTGGAAGATTTATCAAGCTCTCTCTCTCTGTCTCTCTCCCAGCTCCCTCACTGCATCACTTGAGCGGTGATAGTTGAAGTACAGATGTGCGTTGTTGGACAGTGTAGCATATCTGTCTCTCGATCTGGTGTGTGTTTTCATCCCTGCACTCTTGCCACCGTCTTACCACCGTGCCCACGCTGTGACATGGCCAGCTCTGTTGTCACAGCATTTATAATTCAGCCTTCTCAATAAAAGATGGACGGCATTAAGTTTTTATCTGGTGATGCAGTGCTGCTGCTCTATCAGAGCCTCTTTACAAGCGGATGACTGAAGAGCAAAACTTTCCGCCTCTGTTCCGACTTCCAGGCATCACTTGGCATTAGTATAACCCGAGATGATCCTTGTTCCTCAAACATGCTTTTAGAAGCTCATTCCCTATGATCTCATATTCTGCTAGCTTACTCCCCAGCCCTTCCTCTCTAAGCCCCCAACCTTTAATGAGTTTTGCTGAGGGTTATATTTACTCATGTTGTCTTGTGCTTCTGTCTAAATGGCAAAATTTCCTCTTTCATTCTGGGTTGTCTGGCTGAATCAGCATTGTCGTCTCGCAGCTCACTTAGCGCAAAGAGCTGATGTGGGCAGAGCTCTGTCAGGAAACGGGCTTCAAGTCATCCCAGTTTACAGAAAAGATATGGTTTGCCTCACACTATGAATGCATACAAACCACCACATTGGTCATGTTGCTGGAGACTGAGAATAGCTCTGCTAAGTACCGCTGTTTTCTAACGGTTGTCCGTCTCTGTTCTTCCACACATCCTCGAGGTATAATGGCTTCTGTCTGTTTGGACGTTATGGTTTCCTCCGCTTTTTTCTTTTGTGGTTTCATGTAGCATCTGCCACCCGGAGAGATAAACAGTACAGGCAGATGAAAGAAAGAGGGAGAGAGCAAACTGTGAAGAAAGGACAGTATGTGTCAGTAAGAGCTGATAAAAGCCTGAAAATCCAATTAGTCCTCAGTGTCAGGGGGAAGGAGGAGGCCTCATGGGGGTAATGTTGGAAAATATCCACCAGCAGAGCATGTCCATAACACAACATTTACATACTTGGCTATTGATAGGTCAGCATGTAAAATCGAGCAGGTGTTTTCTTGTACGTCGGGACTATATTTGGTTTTGCCCACATCGGCTCTTTGAACAGATAAACAACTATCAAACGGCGGCACTGTACATTCCACACCACAAACCACTCAAATGACGGAGGACCATTTTAATTTGAGCGCACTGGATCTATTCCGTATCCCCTGGAGATATCCTGGAATCCATTTTGGTGACAGTTAAATGTCTGTCTTTCTTTCACCAGGTTTTTTCCTTGTGGATTTCCTCATTGATGGTGTCTTGTTTTCATCCCATGCCAGAAATGAAAGGGGGATGCAGACAGAGAGCACAAGAAAGGAGCAAGGACAATTTCAAACCGCTCAGCGCCCGGGGTCAGAGCTCATGTGTTCCTTCAGGGGAGAACCACATGCCCTGGGAGTAGAAAACCAGAGCAAACACAGCTGCTGCTGTACTGATTTATTTGTGTGTGTGTGTGTGTGTGTGCGCGCACATATTCACATGCACGTAGTGTGTATTCACGTGTGTAGGTGTGTTCATTTGGTACTAAGCAAGACCAAGGGGAGGAGGATGGAGAGGACGTGTGGGCGTCTGGGAAGACCTTAATGAGCACAATCTGGACAACAGCGTAGAGCGGAGAGGAACAGGGAGCTTTGTGTTAGATAGAGAAGCTCTGCTACATTCAGCTCACACTTACTTTAGCTTCTGAGACTCTGCATGGAAAGAACGATTCTCCTCTGTAATCATCTCTGCCCTTAAATGTTTAATATGTTTAACATTTTGAGGGCCACATCCCATCTTTGATAAGTGCGTTAGTTGTGTTTGTGTGCATCCCCCCACTGCTGTGTGTGTGTGTGTGTGTGTGTGTGTGTGTGTCTGTGTATCCCCATGTCGAACTGTATTCCAGTCAGGTTGTTGTTAAAGAGGACTCGCAGTCCCAGGAGGGAGAGGTTGTCTTTGTGTTGTTGTTTTTGTCTTCATCATCCTCCGGCCACATGCTCCTCAAGGACTCACAACCACATTTACACACACAAGCACAAGCCCACAGTTTATTGTAGCAGTGGAGCATCTCAGTGGGTCCACTGCTGCTTGTAAACTGTGTTTATGATTATTTGCTGATCTGATTATGTGTCGTGATAAAATAGGCACAAAGTCCAGCTCTTCTCTGTAGCCTCATGATATTAAATTGATGCTCCAAATAACAGCTCAATGAAATGTATGTGAAAGATAATGATTTATGTTTTTAGCCTACTATTACCAAAAGCAGATTTATTAATGCAAATGGTATTTAATATTTTATGGTCAATGAAGCATATTTTTCGCACTGGTTCTTGCTTTATCTGCTGAGATTACATAGTAGTGAACATTTAACATTGTTGAAAAGCAGATATCAAAATAAGTAACAATGCTCCTATTTCCATTGCTTTGTTTTCTTTAGATTCTAAGTTCATATACACATATTGTTCCTGGAGTATCTTTAAAATTGTATTAGATACTAGATAGGTACTACTGCTACATGTTTGCAAGGGAGTGTAAGCAACAGTTGCCATGGTAAACTCAGAGGGGGCATGCTGTTAATGAGGGAGAGTGATTAGGGAACTAATTGGATTGTAGTGTAATTTTGGTGAACCGTGTGTGGAGATTAATTAAGAAAAAGCTCTATTTAACACATACTTGACTCTAATTGTTATGTTAAATTTACCAGAATTTGTCATTTTCTGCACTTCCAGCGGCACTTTGCTTTTGTGATATTGCCACATTCATATCGCCTGCTTTCATTTTCAGAGGTACTTTAGTTTTTTCTGTTCCCCACTGTGTTCTGAGTATGTGGGATATTTGAAGTCAGTGTTTTCTGCTCTTCAGAACTGCAGTCTCGCTCTCTTCGCATTGTCACTCTGCTCGTTGACCCCTGTCTTCATTGTCCTCCTCTCATCCCCTTGTCTTCTGTCTCTCTCCTTCACCTCTGCCCCCCACACCTCCTCACATCCCTCATATCCACCCTAACCCTCTCAGGGGGAGGTGAGTCCTGAGCTGGCCCTGGGCCCAGGCCCATTAGCCCCAGCCTGGCAGCCATGTGCTCATCACCAGAGATCATTACACCCAGCCAATGACACCACTCTAATGCATCATTAATGATTGATTAACGAGCTGAGCTCAGCCCAAACGGGTGCATTTGTATGGAAGAGCACCCTGTAATGGCTGTGCAAGGCCTGCATCTGCTATCCTTCACCATGTTTTGTGTGTGTGCATGTGTGTGTGTGTTTTATTCTTATCAGTCTCCTTCCGTGCCCCGTCTCTCAGGTTGAGTGAGGGAGCCGCAGACGTGTGTGTGTGAAACGAAGCACTGAGGAGGTGACTGCAGAGTAGCGTGATGGCAGGGCGGGGGCTCTCTGCCCCTCTCCCTCTCCTCCTCCTTGTCCTGGTGGGAATCCTCCCTGTGGCCCAGGGCTCCGGATACCTGTCTGGGTATCGCCTCCGGTCCCGCCTGCAGAGAGACCGCCAGATCCGCAACGTCCGACCCAACATCATCCTCATCCTCACTGACGATCAGGACATAGAACTGGGTAAGAGATTTTCCTCCATTAATCCTTTCCTGTGTGTGTTTACTGTGTGCTTGTGCATCTGTCTTTCTCTGTTTGCTTTGTGTCCCATGGGTATGGGCATTCTCTCCATGTGTATCCAACAGCATCAGCAAGGGAAAGTCAGCCTAATGCTGCCTCTTGGCACCATAACAACTGGCCCACTCAAAGTCATGTGCTCCCCTTGCCAACTCCTCCATTGCTGGCATGAAATGAGGGCGGCCTATGGCTTCCATTGTCTGGGTGCCAAACCCTGGCCATCTCCCTTCCCGCTTAAGTCCTTTAGCGGCGTATTGGACTGGAGTGGCTGCATAATGGCCTCGGTGACATCCTTTGTCCTCCTGTGATCGCTAGTGAGAAGACTCCCATTGAAAAGCAGGAATTTATGGTCAAGCATCTGTTTTCCCAAACAATCACCATCAGCCTGAAAAGGTTTTAGTACACAGGAATCCAAATGGGTTACACTTTACCAAAAAGATTTACTTTCCTCTCCCTCTTTTTCTCCTAACTTGTTCATAATGGTTTTTGCACTTTTCCCCTCATACCCTACATTTATATTTCTCACTCTGTACTCTCTCTGCTTTCCTCAATCTTTCATTCTTTTTTCCTTCTCTGTCTGTTTTATGTCCCCCTGCATCCCTTTCATTTAAATCCGTGGCCTTTGAATCTCTTCTCACCCTCCCATCCCTTCATGTGACCTCCCCCTTTCTCTCTTTGTTGCACTGTTTTCTCCCAGGCTCAATGCAGGCCATGAACAAAACTCGGCACATCATGGAGAAGGGCGGCACGCATTTCAGCAACGCTTTCTCCACCACGCCCATGTGCTGCCCGTCACGCTCCTCCATCCTGACAGGGAAGTATGTGCACAACCACCACACCTACACCAACAACGAGAACTGCTCCTCGCCCTCGTGGCAGGCACACCACGAGCCGCACACCTTCGCCGTGCATCTCAACAACTCCGGCTACAGGACAGGTGAGCACCGCGAGACACATGAATGTCAAAAAAATGTTCAAACAGATGCTGTCACAGATGCATTGAGCTCGTGGACCCAAATTAACATACTGCTCACCTCTTCTTCACTCAGCCTTCTTTGGAAAGTATCTGAATGAGTACAACGGCTCCTATGTGCCCCCTGGCTGGAGGGAGTGGGTAGCGCTGGTGAAGAACTCACGCTTCTACAATTACACCCTCTGCCGGAATGGAGTACGAGAGAAACACAGCAGTGACTACCAAAAGGTATTTATACACTCAACCAAAGAAATAGTGTCACTATGAAAGTCAAACAATGTGTTCTGTTTTAGATTAGGTTGAGAGTTGTAGTTATCTCTGCAGTTTAATCATTTGACATTCAGTAACAATTTGTTACTCAAAATTAATAAAAAGCTAAAGCTAGAACTCCATAAAAACATGTTTTTCCATGTCTTAACCTCTTCACCCCATTTAATTCTGTCTTGCCTTCAGTCTGCCTGCCATATTAATGCTTGATTTACAGAAAGCCCACCTGCTTCTACATCTACACTGTAGACTAAATGATTACTTTTCCTCCTCATGTTTTCATCTATTCCTCCCTTCACCCAACGGCACCCACTGCTGTAGTCATTTGTTTGCGTGAAGCAAAAGTCTTATTAAATTATGAGAATTTAATTTCACCTTCTGTGAACATGCTTCTTTTTCTTTGTGGTGTTGATCTGTTCTTCTTGGAAACTTGGAATCAAACTTGTTTTGTGTTGTTGGTAGTTGCTAGGCTCTGAAGCCAGCGCAAAGTGGTTTGATTGTCTTTACGACAGCAGTGCCAACAATAATACCACTTAGAAATGCTAGGGAGGGTGAAAGTTGTCTGTTTTCACTTGAAGGGGATTTATAAGACAAAAATCTGGGTTCAAATGGTTTAAATAGTAGATGTGGGTCATTATTTAGACATAGAAGTGCTTTGGAATCTTTTTTGACTCACACCAGGTCACCGACTCAACACAGTGCTGAAGGCTTTGACATCTGCTCTTCCTGTCACTCAATGAGTGCCTGATGGACACTGTCTGCTCTCTCCGCAGGACTACCTGACAGACATCATCACCAACGACAGCATCAACTACTTCCGTATGTCGAAGAGGATGTACCCTCACCGTCCTGTCATGATGGTCCTGAGCCATGTCGCTCCGCACGGACCAGAAGACTCCGCCCCGCAGTACAGCTCCGCCTTCCCCAACGCATCACAGCACATGTAAGACAATGAGTAAACATGCTAAAACCAGCTTTGATTAACCAAACTGTGATCCCTCAGATTGTTCTGTGATAGCTGATATTTAGATCATGTTTACCGACTTGGTTTATGTGGGACACAGCAGACAAACACAAGGGTACAGTTTTTTTTTTACCATTTTCACATTCACAGCTATTTACTTGCCTGTGAGTCATCGACACATTCGCGCTCTCTTTCATTTGACCCAGAATGACACAAATTCCATAATCTCAACGCCATCTTATCTTCCTGTGCCTGCAGTGTGCTCTTGGCAGCTGAGCCCTCTCCACGCACAGCCAGTGTTCCAGCCTAGCTTATTTGGCTCATGTGTTGTTCACATTAGTGTTACCACCATAATGAGCCTGGCTAATTTGTAGCATTTTGTCAGCCATGATCAAAGAGAGGCATGAATGATGTACGTTTAATGCATAGGTAATGAATTAGCCGTATTCACACACACACAAACACACACACACACACACAACATTTCAGCCTTTGTCTTTCTGACTCTCCATGCTCCGGCCGTCTGTGTAGTGCTACTGGCTAATGGCAGACCTGCTACTGGCCTCCAGAGACAGATCCAAGGCCAGTAATGAGACTGCAGTTTCTGCCCCCTCCCTCCAGCCCCCTCACACCCTTCTCCTGCTCCATCTAATCCCTCCAGCATCATTAACCTGTGCCACGCAGGCTTTATACACAGAATATTCTAAAAATTCAGCCCCAGTGTCTTTGTACAAACTTTTAATTGCTCTTTCCCCATAAATTTGCCCTCCCTCGGGTGATGTTTTCTGAGAGCACTTCTCTGGCTATTTTTCTCACTTCATCTCCCTCCGCCCTTATCAACCACCTGAAGAGAAACAGGCAGTAAAAGTCCTGCATTCCTCTGGTGATACATTTTCCTCTCACCTTGGCACCTTGCAGACACATCTTCACACTTCATTACAGTTTCCATTGTGGAGCAGGCTGTGAGACATTAGCATTTCTTAAAAGTCGAATCGATCCGCTCTAAACGTTAAATATATTTTGTTCCAGGATCTCATTAGCTATTTAGCAGTGTTTATTCTCAAATAATTAAAGTTCCATATGGCTCGGAGTTAATTATTGATCAAACTGTGCTTACTCACTGTGTTCAGGCCTATCGATTGCCACGCTTTGCATTTTATATGGTTTATGTAACTTCCAGTTCAGCATTGCATAAACAGTTTTCTGGCTACTTTGGAACGAAAAGGATAGGAGATATCAGCAGACACAGGCAGAGGATATTGCTGTGAATGCACAGTGTAACTAGCCACACATTGATACATTTTCTATAATCCAATTTCCAGCTATAGAGTGTGAAAGCACATGTATAGAGATGGAAAAGAACAACTGAACACAGATGTATGCATTGAGTCCTGTGATTTGTTATCTTCTCTTTTTATGATTTAAAAGAAGCAGCTGATGCTTGTTCAGAGCCAGTATCAACATGCATCCTGGGTGATCCCATCCCAAGTGGACAACTCTAAATACATGTGTGAAAACCCCCAAGTGGCATTGAGGATGCTTTTGAGATCCCATCACTCAGACCACATTCAGAGATTGTCTAGATTGCATGGACCACATTCTTTTAGCAGTGTGTAGGCACATGTGTCCTTGGCTACATGTAAGGACTGCTTATTCAACAGAAGTCCTCTGCAATACAACAACAAGCCACAACAACCAGCATAATGGTTTATACACTGTCTGATTACCATTCGGTTCTCTGTGATGTAAATTACATTTGTGGGCTTTCTTAATCTGCCAGTGTTAGCAGCAGATGTTTGTTAATGCATTCTCTGTTTCTACTGAGCATTGAACTAGTACTGCAATTCCCCAGACTGACTTACAAATTGCATGATTTTTTGAGTATTTAAAGAGGAGAAAAGTAACCAACTTTGCGAAACAGCTGCAAACTAAATCATGTATGCCCTCTTTTAAATTTGGCATTAACTGCATTACATTAGGTTGTTTCAGTCCTTGTAAAAGTGTCAGTTTGTTTAGGTAAACTCTACCAGCCTGTCTGATCGATGTCTAAAGGGCAGCCTACCTCTCAACAGCTTTTTGAACACACTGTTTCCACTGTCATCATTTACATCAACAATATGAAAGAAGACATTTTACAGGTGTGAGCTGACGGACCTTAAACTGTCTGCTTGTGATCGGATCACTCAAAACGCATGTTGAGACCAGATGTGAAGAGCCTCAGAGATGAGATATTAGAGCTGTAATTAAGATTACGATTTAAGTCTTTGTGTCACCTGTAGTTCCTGGTGGTAACACTAAAGGTCACAGAACTCTTGGGGTAGCAAAACAAAGTAACTATATATATATATATGTATATATATATATATATATATATATATATATATATTTATATATTAGGGCTGTTTTCGACTAAGGATTTTCATAGTCGAATCTGATTCCTCAGATTTTGCCGTATTCGACTGATAGATTTTTTTTTTTTGTAAAGTTAACAAGCCTTACCCGTTTCAAATGATATGCCATGTTGGTTGTCATCGTGTGATATGAAAGAAGCTGCTGACACAATTTGCACTTCAGGTCATCTTTAACCTTTTCAAAATACTCCCACACTTTGGATGATTTTTTAGTAGCCATTGTGAGCCAATAAATCCGTAAATGCTAACGGTCCTGTAGTGTGCTGCTCACCTCCGCTCATTTGGATTGTGCAACTGCAGTGGATGATTTATTAAAGGGATATTCCGGTGTAAGTTTAATCCATGGTCTAACACACCGCGAAACTGTGTTAGACTCCCCCTCGAGAGACAAAGTTTGCAGACCGCTAGCTAACGTAGTTTTAGCATCCTCAGAAACGACTGCACGACAACAATACATTGCAGTAAATGGGTCCAAATATAAAACCGCCATCAAAAAGCCACAAATAATGCTCAGAACAGCACCAAACTTCAGCAACATTAGAAACAGGGTCCCAGGACATATTTCGAGGCATCAAACATTTGATATCATTGCCGGATTTGTCGGAATAGATAAACAAAACTCACCTCTGCAGCTGCAGGCTCGTTGTGGGAAAGCCATGTGAGTCGATTACCGAGTGCAGTAGAGTTCCGCAGCTCAATGATGATAATTACTGCGGGACTCTACTGCACTCGGTAATCGACTCACAGGGCTTTCCCACAACAAGGAAGGCTTCTTGGGTGGTGAGTTTCGTTTATCTTTTCCAACAAATACAACAACTACAAGGCAACTATATCAAATGTTTGATGCCTTGAAATATGTGCTGGGACTCTATTTCCTCGACTACGAGGTTCATAGTTGAATCAGACCTCTCCAAATGGAATCGTCGAATAGTTACCGTCAAAAGATGCAGAAAATGATTGCTT
The DNA here is from genome assembly GCF_900880675.1 of Sparus aurata. Taxonomy (NCBI): domain Eukaryota; kingdom Metazoa; phylum Chordata; class Actinopteri; order Spariformes; family Sparidae; genus Sparus; species Sparus aurata. The sequence continues at coordinate 29,879,282 of NC_044192.1, forward strand.
GCTTGTTTCATAGAGGCATTATTGATTAAAAATTGTGAAAGTGCAAAACTCTCATTCTTCATAATACTCAACTGGTATTTTGCCATGTAAATGTCTTTAATATCAAGTTACATTTTTTCCAGGAATTTTTCAGACTGACACGCAGGTTGTAATAGTGCAAATATATAAATATTCCAATAGTTTAATAACTCCAGTGTTATAAAAAGTTCCCAAAAGTCATTCTTGAGTAAAGGCAAAGATATCGTGTTAAAATAATACCTTGGTAGGAGTGCATGAGTGCAAGTAGTGAGGACCTGAACGCAAGACACTCAGGGCAGGCAGGGTAAAGAACAAAAAGCAAACTTTAAATAACAAAAGATGTAGGCCGAGATCTTAAGAAAATACAAAGCCAAAACACCAAAGCCAAACAAAGTACAAACCAGGAAAAACACAAGGAATAATAGGACACAGGTGGACACAGAAAAGGGGCAGGAAATCAACAAAGGGAGGAAGTGAAAAGCAAAACATGACACATAGAACAGCAGAACATCAAAATAAAACAGGAAATGAGGGAACCACAAACTCTATGACACATATAAATAGTATTTGAGTATCTGATATTAAATGTGCTTAAATATCAAAAGTAGAAGTAAAAGAAAACATACATATCTTTATGTGTATGTATACACGCCAATAAAGGCTCTGATGCACCAATAAGTAGAAGTAGAAAAGTAGAAGAAAATAGAAATACTCAAGATTGTATTGAAGTACAGTACTTGAGTAAATGTACAATCACTGGTAAACTCTTCAGCGATGGATAGTTCCTTAACAGACTTTAATTGAAATTAATCTTTGAGATTGTTACTTTTAAGAACAACCTATTTACATTTAGGGTATTTAGCAGACGCTTTTGTCCAAAGGGACTTACATGAGTACATTTGTCACAAGAGAGAAACCACGACATATCACCGTCGATAGAGTAAAAAGAAAAATAGAAACAATTGTCAATTGATCGTAGCTGCGACATATTGAGTTTTATGTGGTTTAGTTTGATGTTTTTCTGTCCTTTCCTCTTTCAGAACCCCCAGCTACAACTATGCCCCTAACCTAGACAAACACTGGATCCTGCGCTACACAGGAGCTATGAAGCCCGTCCACATGCAGTTCACAAACATGCTGCAGCGCAGGAGGATGCAGACACTGCTGTCTGTGGATGACAGTATGGAGAAGGTAGACAGACAAGCAGGCAGATAGACATATGCTTAAACAGAGAAACTTAAGCACAGTTGCAGACACACACACATTTCCTCTGAGTGTCTCTAACCCTGAGAGATCTGTGCTTGTTCTGACTGGGACTGTATAATGTATTCACTGACACACTTGATAAACTGTTCTATCCCTTTTCCTCGAAACTGGCACAGGAGACTTGAGCTATCAAACATGAAGTATAACTTTTTACACAATGTGAGTGTTCAGTGAGTTATATCCCCCTCTGCAGATGTACAACATGTTGGTGGAGACAGGGGAGCTAGACAACACCTACCTCATATACACCTCAGACCACGGCTACCATATCGGCCAGTTTGGGCTGGTCAAGGGCAAATCTATGCCTTATGAGTTCGATATCCGTGTTCCTTTCTACGTACGTGGACCCAATGTGGAGCAAGGTGCCACGTGAGTGACACGTAACATTTTTCTGTTACTCGTTCAAATGTTCCGATATCAGATCTCAAATTCTAATATAATATCACCTTTTTCCAATGTTCCCTGCAGTAATCCTCATATAGTGTTAAATGTTGACTTGGCACCGACTCTGCTGGACATGGCCGGTGTTGATATCCCTGCGGAAATGGATGGCAAGTCTATCCTCAAGCTGCTGGACACAGACAGGCCAGTCAATAGGTGAACACAGACATTAAGTATTGCTCAGTGTCCTGACATTCAAAAGGCACTTAAAGATTGCTATTTAAAATGTTGCATATTAAGTCAAAAAGTGATTTGGCTGAACTTTTGAGGCCGAAAGTTTTTTTCTTGGACAAGTCTACAATCAAAATATACACACCGCCTTTCTTTCTGCGCTGTACAAGGATGGCATTTGAAAATGAAGTACGTGTTTTGTCAGCGCAAATATCACAGAGTAGTCTGACAGGATTTTTTCATTTCTTTCCAATCATTTTCCAGGTTCCAGTTGAACAGGAAGGGTAAAACATGGAGAGACTCTTTCCTGGTGGAGAGAGGGTAAGTTTTATTGATTGACCTTTTGCGGGACATGTTCTCATTCCAGGCATTGTCCTCTGGTGACATCAGACTCCTTGTCTTTGGTTTGTTGATGTGTTTTCCTGTTCTCTCAGGAAGCCTCCACACAAGAGAGCTGATGGGAAGGAAATGGCCCAGGAGGAGAATTTCCTGCCAAAATACCAGCGGGTGAAGGACCTTTGCCAGAAAGCAGAGTACCAGACCTCTTGCCAGCAGCCAGGACAGGTACCTGACCTGCAGGAGCTGAGAAGGAGAGGCTATGTTCTCAGGAGAACAGCATGGAGTGTGACTCATGCAGGGTGATAATTCGGTTGACTGTTGACTGAGTTGACTGATTTACTGAGTATAAGATGCAGTCATAATACTCTCGGGGTTCCATTTTACATCGAAGTCTCTTTTTTAATCCTTCAAAATGAAGCACACTGAGTATAACATGTGTGCATTAATGCAAGTGTATAAAGAGCCGTCCTATTTGTTAAAAAATGTGAATTCATAAATTCATGCCATATGAACTTTCTATTGCTGTTGATCTAGAATATTCCTGCATTTGAAGGGTTCTACCGAGTACCATTAGAGGTCTGTGTTGGGAAATTTGAGCATAACTCAATAAATAACATTTTAGCATAATGGGTTTTTATGCATCAAAATTGCTAAGGCACAAGCCTTAAGAAGCAGCATCATGAAATTTCCCTCTGCTTTATTACAGAAGTGGCAGTGTGTCGAGGACCCGACTGGCAAACTGAGACTGTATAAGTGTAAGGGCATGGCTAGTCTCTATGCCCCACGTATGCAGGCTCTGATGGCCAGAGGTGCCTCTCTGCTGTCGCCCACGGCCAACTCTGACAGCTGCGACTGCGGCAACGTGGGCTTCAAACCATCAGTCCTGAAGAGGAAGAGGCTGCTCACCAAGAAGGGTAAGTTCCTCCTGTCGTTCACATGTTCCGCTGTTCTGGTAGTTATTATTAGATGTGGTATTGTTCAGAAAGACACTTGTGATTTACTTTGAAACGTCCTTGCAGCAGCCTACAAAGCCTTACCAAACAGGGCCATTAATCTCTAGCTAAAATAACCAGCTTTCAAGTAGTCATGGGATGAGGACTGTGTGTCTGTGCTGCCATCAAGTGGTGGACTACAGGAGACAAATGAGAGCAAATGAGCCTTTAATCAGAGGGCCTTGAAAGACACAGAAGATTGTAAATGATTCATGGGGTATGACACCAACTGCATGGAACGTTGATTCATATCATTTTTTTTCTGTTATTCTACATCGTAATAGATCTCGATTTTTCAGTATCAAAAACGCATTCCTCTTTTTCATCTTATCCAGGTTCCTCTGTCTCGTCTTATTCAGAGATGAAATCCAGTAAGACTGTCTCCAGGAAGCGCTGGGCCCGCTCCGTGTCATTTGAGCTAGATGGAGACCTGTATGCCGTGGACCTGGAGGAGGGCTACCAGCCCCTGGGTTCCAGGAACAGCAGCTGGGCCACAGACAGGAGGAAAGAAGAGGGGAATGAGGATGACACTGAAGAGTTTAGTGGCATGGGGGTCACAGCCAAACCCACAACCAGCAATAAACTCACACCACCTGCTGCTCTTAAAGTCACCTACAGGTGCTGCTGTGTACATCTTTTCACATAATTGTGTGGTGTGGTTTTGGTACTGAAGAGAGAAAACAAATATTAGGGAATCATTTTGACTGCATATGCATGATATTTAGTGGTGCTGTTCTGTTTTTTGTATCCTGCAGGTGCTCAATTCTTATGAATGACACAGTAAAATGTGATGGAGGTCTCTACAAGTCTCTTCAAGCATGGAAAGACCACAAACTTCACATTGAGCATGAGGTACTGCAACATTGTCCATCCTGTTAAATCTAAAACATAAAATCCGTTCCACAGGTTGCTTGAGGTGCATAATGAGCTTTGTGTGTCTACTTGTTGTTTCAACTGTATTTAGATTGAAACCCTGCAGACCAAAATCAAGAACCTCCGCGAGGTCAAAGGTCACCTGAAAAAGGTGCGGCCGGAGGAATGTCAGTGTGACACTCCCAGGTAAGGATGTGTCAGAACCACTCGCATAGAGATGTATTTGCGCTCAAGCACAATTTTCAGGTATTTCCGTTTTTGTGCTAATGTTTTACCTTTTACAAAATATAATAATTATTATGTTTTATAGATTATAATACCCAACGGAAAAGTAGTGAAATTAGCTCTAATTTACCAGCTGCAACATTGATGTGATGAACACATTAATACATCAATAATTATATTGCTAATAGTTTTGTAGTTTTATTTTGGTAAGATTTTTAATGCAGGACTTTCACTTGTAGTGGAGTATTTCACACAGTGGTTATGCTACTTTTAAGTGTGTACGATTAAGTCACATCTAGTTAGGTTTGTCTTTTCAGGGCTACTGTAGAATTAATGCCAATGTGATATAAATTAATATTTTAAATATGAAAGTTTCACTCTAAACTAAGGTAAATAATTCTTAGATTCGGGTAAACATACACAAATGAAAACATAATTGTAGATATTATATTCTACTTCTGAAAAAAAGATCCTCTTAAATCCGTCACACCGGACTTATACGATCTGCTCCAGAATACTTCTTCTACCAATGTACATATGTGACCGTTGTTTCTTGTCTTTACAGTTATCTCCTCAAGAATAAAGAGGCTTTCAGACTGAATGCAGGACGCATGCACTCACTTAGGTAAAAACTGACATTGTTTAACAATTAATAATAATTTATGACTTCCTTTTTGCAGTTTGACTGTATTTAATGTGTTTCATTCTCATCAGAATGCCATCGAAGCAAAAAAATCAATGGCTGCAAAAGGAGCAGAAGCGCAGAAAGAAATTACGTAAATTCCTGAAGAGGCTCCAGAACAACGACACATGCAGCATGCCAGGCCTCACCTGCTTCACCCATGACAACCATCACTGGCAGACTGCTCCCTTCTGGACAAGTGCGGAAATAACATGAGTGTTTAAAGAGATTTGAAGAATAGTGTGTTGGAACTGTTAAATGTTTTCCAAATACATTTTTAGAACACTGCTGTAATATCCCTTGTTTTCCACTCTCACCCCTCCCTTCCTCAAACCCCTCACGTACCCTCCCTACCGCAGTGGGTCCATTCTGTGCATGCACCAGTGCCAACAATAACACCTATTGGTGCCTCAGGACCATCAATGACACACACAACTTCCTGTTCTGTGAATTTGCTACCGGTTTCCTGGAGTATTTTGATCTCAACACTGACCCATACCAGGTATTTTATTTGTTAGAGAAACAGTGTACTGTGTGACAGATAGATAAATAACTCACTAATCATAACTGTAAAAGGATCCCACAACATATGATTCACAGTGCCTTCCTGTGAGCGCAAGGGTGTGCAACTTTTACAGTGTTTTCAAGAGTTTCCAAAGCCCTTGCTGACGTTTTGTCCTTATTATTCCTGTAGCTGATAAATGCTGTCAGCACCCTCGACCGCAATGCTCTGAATAACATGCATCAACAGCTCATGGACTTACGAGGCTGCAAGGGACATAAGCAATGCAACCCAGAGAAGGGTGAGTAAGAAGTCTCTGAGGCAAACATGACTGATTATAGTGTCTCCAGTAATTTCTGACTGAGACTAATGTTACCTCCACTTCCTTTCAGGAGGAAAAGAGCGAAACTACTTCAGTGAATACAGGTATTTTTTTCTTCCTCTTACAGCCCAGCTGATTACTTTTACAAACACTGCAGATGGATTTCATGTTAAAGTTTGAACTCTGGGAGGATACTTCCTCCCTAGTGGGTCTTTGGCTATGTTTCTTCTTATTGCGAGTCATCTGGAAAGTCAGGAAAATAAAATACAGTCATGTGCTGAAACTGAACCTCTTCAAACTGTCACAGTTCTTTACTGTAGAGATCAGAGGCTTTTTAGCATGCAGAAGCAGAAGCCAAAGACGGACAAAATACAACCTGCTTTTCAGCTTTTGCTGTTCCCTTTATGTAATGAAGCCTAATTGCTTGTCTCTGCTGTGCGTGTGGGGGTGTATGTGTGTGTGTGTGTGTGTGTGTGTGTGTGTGTATGCATGCCTGTATGTGTGTGTACCTGTATGTGTGTGTGTGTGTGTGTTTTGTGTGTATATACCTGTCTCCATGCACGTGCATTGGCCCTGCGCGTGTATACGTGCTGTGCATGCTTCAGGCCAGTTCATCGTCGAAAGAGGCCAAAAGTGAAGAAGCCTTCCTCCAAATCGCTGTGAGTTTGTCATAACCCATCTGTTCCTTTGTAGTCAGCCAAGCTTTCCCCATATCTCCATCCAGATTTTTTTCAGCTTGGTCAGAAGACCCAGCAGCATGCTCCGCTCCCTCCTCTTTACTGTAATTCTGTCCTCCTACTCTTACAGTAACTCTCATTTACCTGCATTGCAGAGCTGCACCTTCTTCTCTCTCATTTACTCACTCAAGTCAAATTCAGTAAAGCAATGCAGATGTAACACACTGTCTCATTATGTTGTGTTTTCAGTCCTGTTATTGTCATTTCTTACTTTTCCTCGCAGTGTTGGTAGGAACAGACCACAACTGGAGCGATGGTTTGCCTCGAGTGGCACATTTAACTCACTGTATTTGTTTCCCTTGCACAGAGGGCAGATTTGGGAAGGATGGGTTGGTTAACCACCTGCATCCCACAACCCATCATTTCGGCCTCCTCCAGGGAAGGAGGGAGTAGGGGGAGTGCAGGCAAACCCAAGGACCTTGACCACACTTCGATGGACCATAACCTGAGATACTACTTTACTCTAATGTGGGTTTTAGTTCTTAAGAGAGCTACTCTTCGTAAATCTCACCCAGGCAGAGGAGATGCTGAGACTGAGAGGAAGCTTAAAGACTTTCCAAGTGTTAATTCTACCTTCACACACATTTCATTCTCATTTATATCTTCTGTTACCATCAGCTATGAGGACCATTAACATCAACAGGATGCTGTGAATCAGAAGGGACTGTTTGCTGTCCACAAGCCATTCAGTCTAACAGTACTGCTTGTACATAATATATATCAGCTTTCATCAGTTCTCTTTCATGTCAAACGGGACTGGGTGTTAACATGATGAGTTACATGTCACCTCTGCTGCTACACAACGATGTCATGGCCTCATGATGTCACTGTGGCACAAGCTGATTAGCTAAATCATTGGCTCTTGGAGTTACAAAAGACTTATTTCCTTTCTTTGCACCAACGTGTCTGCACATGGAAGTGTTATGGACTTCTAAAACGGTAACTTCGTCATAATCTTTTGTAATATAGTTGATCTTAATGCTGATGAATGTCCTTAATGAATCATCATCTTCCTCAAAGCTGTGAGATGTCAGGTGACCAGAGATTGCCTGCCTCGATCCAACCCCATCCAGTGGCAGCCGCACCTTGAACAGGCCTACACTATCTCACAATGATACCATCCAAACCTCCTGAACATTTGACCACTGGCAGAATACTTCATTAGTGAATGCCATTTTACTCCTTTGTATTGTCAGTACCACACTGTAAAAGTATCCAAATAGTTTGTTCAGCTTGCTATAAATGGTGCTACAGGATAACAATACGGAAGTAAGATCTTGCTGTACAGTACAGTATGTATTTGAATGTATGTTGTGCAATTAATATAAATGTTTACAATATTTTTTATAATACTGAAGAGGCAGACCTCATTGTATGATATGAGTTGACAAAATGTACTTATAGGGAGAAATGTAGCTTGAGAAATTTCCTTGCCCGCAATTTGTATGTATGTCCTCTCCTTATTTACATCGGAAAAGCACTTAAAGGGTTCACTGTGAACAGTTGCGCCATGTACATTTAATGGATATATAGTTTACTCTGTGCCAGAGGAACAACACAACAGTGTAATACTTATTGATGTGAATTTAAAGCTACCTGCCTTTGTTAGCTTCTTTGATTTTTTTTTTTTAGCAAATATTTCCATAGACCTGAGTGCTGATAGTAATTGTGAATAAAGTGTTGTTTGACCATAAAAGTGACCTGATTCTTTTTTTTCTGAAATCGCATGACTGTTTGTGTTGCTGTCCAGCAGGTGTCTCTGTCTGCTTGTCCACAGGCTAAGACCAGGGTGACAACACAATTACAATAGTGGAAAAACAGTGAGTTGATAGCATGTAAAGAGAGATGTTTTTTTTTTATCTCCAGCTCTCTGATTGGCTGAGTCAAGTGTGAATACATTGTAAAATGAGCCTATCATAATCGTGATATGATATTCAAATATGGATTCAGTGTTCTGGGTTTAGCATAGCTGGTCTTAGTTGGCTAACTATTTGAAAAGTATGTTTTATACTTTTAACTTAAAGCATGGCATACAACATACACGTTGAAACAACCTGTCAGTAAGAAGTCTACACTGCTATTTTAATTTACACCAATATAGACATGTTATATATCTTTTAAGTTTTAGTTGAGGACGTTAATGTTTCCTCACAGCGTGAAAAGATTTACATTTTATCAGTTCTCTGTTCAGCCAGCCGAGCCACTAAATGTTTTGCTTATGGTTCGGTCCCCAGATAGTCTTTCCAGTCAGCTTGTAACGAGGGGGGGTGTGGTGTCGGTGGTGGTGGAGAGAGGGGGGAGGGGTGGGGGTGCAGACTGGGTGACCCCCATCCCAACCCATGACTCACGTGCAGAGGCGGAGACTCCATATCGGATTCACCGCCGGAGGACCGTCCCGTCCCGTATTCGCTCCACGGACCGCTCTGTGCTCCAGCTAAAAGAAAAATCCCCCTCTTCACTCTGATACCAGCTGAACATCGTTTACCTTTTTGTTAACGCTTCGTTTACAATGTGAAGAAAATGGCCGGGACAAGGTGAGTTTCTTCTTGATGTAACTCCAAAGTGATACTACAGAAAGTTTGGCAGTGGCGCGTGGGCGCCTCGCTCTCACCCCGCCACAGCAGCTCTGTGAGGGCAGACTGAGAGCAGGACCGAGCCGCTCGGCGGTAGTTTACTGTGAGTGCTTCACAATGTTTGCCGGTGGTTTGAAACATGAAATGATACGCTGGAGTTTGTGAAAATGTTGTACCTGTAATATGTAGAGATTCACTTCGGTACAGCAGAATTTCAAATTGTGTTTTGTGGTGGTGTTGCCATTTTATTGACTGAACATAAACTTGGGCTGTTGTAAACATTTAAGTAGTTGGTAACTTGCGAGTAGCAAGTGAAGTAAAGTAAAAACTATGAGAGAAGTCTGACACTTGAATGTTTGCCTCCATTCAGTATGAGTAGTAGAGATAACGCAGCTGTAGCTGTGGTAGGTCACAACTAGCGTCTTATATGTCACCACCAGCAGCTCCATCTGTTAAGTTTTTCCAAAACTGGTCCACAAATTGTCTGAGCTGCCTTCAGTCTTTGCTGTGGTGAAGAGACCAATAACTAAAACGGAAGGCAAATGTTCCACAGCCCATTTGTTGCTCCCATTTTACTTTTTTTTTTTTTTTTTTTTTTACTGGTGGAAGGTAACTGGGGGCTCTGAACTTCACTGGTTTGATCTCCACATGGTATTTTTTTTCTGCTTTGACTGCAGATGTGCATTAAAACTTTGTTTAGCTTTCATCGGTTTCTTAAGACAGATGGTTTCCTTTAGCCCTCACAATCTTATTTAAAGCTACGGAGATGTATACGACAAGCTACTTTGGTTCCTTTCAACATTTTCCTTCAACTGTTTTGCCTTGATACATATGCTTTTTACTGCTGTGGCTCTGTATAACTCACTCGTGATGGCTTTTAATGGCTAATGCTGAAGTTTTGACAAGCTTTGATGTCTTAATATATCCCCTGTGTGTCCACCTCCTGTTGAATACTATGCCATGGACATAATTCGACAACCAAGCCGCCCAGTCAGATGTCATTTTCATAGCCTGAAGCTGTAAGTTTGGCACGTCATGCCAGCCTGACTTCATGGGTGCAGCAGTTTCACCATCCCCCTGCCAGCTGGTGCTCATCCGATGACTGCGTGGTGTTGGTTTCTGCAGACGTGTTAACTTCTCTATCAGTCCGGTATTACATCTTTATCCATCCAAGTCTACAGAACAGACAGTGAAGGCAGGACAAGACAATGGTCCGTTTGGTGTTGCTAGCCATTAAAACTTCTCTTCCGTTCAGCAGAAATGACAATAGGATGTTGTCTCACTGTGTACCCTGCTAGTCTCAACACACTGTCCATCCCCCTGACAAGATGAATCCAAATTTTGCACTTTGACAAGGATGAGGCAGGATGTTCATCCTACAGAGGATTTGACAATGGACAAGTTTGTTTGCCTGTTGAGCGGAAGTGATTTTGAAGCTTGTGCTCCATTGGGTGTGACGCTAATAACTGGATGACTGTGTACGATCTTCTATTTTGTTAGACGTAAAGCTTCAAATCATATTTTCCAGCTTTCATCCTCTTTTTCCCTGCTTTCTGGACTGTAATCCTGCTCACTTCCCGGTGGATCAGTGCTCTTCACGCACCCCCAGACACTTTTCATCTGACTTTGATTCTCTGTGGCACGCCGCATTGACACTGTAATGAGGTTAAGGTGATTTGCCCAAACACATTTATCTGTACCTGTACAACAGCTGACACCTCGAACCTCCCCTCTCTAGGGATTAAAGGCTGGTTAGCTTCCCGGCACACACAGGATTGAAGCTGATGCTAAGAGTGCTGATCATCACTCACTAGCATTAAAGGGGATAATAACTTGTGGGATGGTCCAGTGTTCATCCGCTTCAAAAGAGAAGGAGTGAGCTGTCACTATTATTGTGTGAAGCTTATACCAGTATTGGAAATGTCTCCATTAATGCCTAAAATGCTGGATTGGGTAGCAGTGAATACACATATCTGTGCACTGTTTTAATTGCATGTAATTTATCAGCCCTCGGAATGGAATCCTGCAACTTCCCAGCAGCATCTTGCAGACCTGTATGAATCTTATTGAGATTTCTCCAGCATGTCAGCAAATTGACACTGGTTGACATTTGTTTTTAAATTATGACCGACTGTAAAGGTCTCTGGCATTCCTTCTCTGTGTCTATTTGTTCATTTTTGGAACGGGTTTCACCTGCTCTGAGCCATACAACAATGACCGCAGTCATGCATACAAGAACAATACTAGGGGTTGACCGATATGGTTATTTCAGGGCCCATACTAATACTGATCACTATTCATTAAGGAGACCGATAACAGATATTTGGAACCGATATACATTCACAGGAAGAATTTTAGAATAACCAGTGATGGAATGTAAATTTACTTGCGTATCATAACGTTTTGGGGTATATCTCTGCTACTTGATACTTCCACCAAACTTTAAAAAATACATATATTTAGCAACAAGTTACTTTGCAAATTCAGATTATTCAGTGCTGATTGGCTATTACTTATGACACTTAGACCACAGAGTGGTGATCCGTTACAGAGAAAGAATGCTGCAGCACAGCCAAATGACTGCAATTTGCCAGAGCGATACTGATATTTATTAGGAAGTCAACATGTTGATATCAGTAAATCAGCTGATTTACTGTTTTTTTTTTTTCATTTTGCAGAGATCATTCAAATGTGGTAATCAAACACATGTGACAAAGATATGTAGCAGAGGCAGGATATTTTACCTTGTAACAATAGCCTACACTTAATGGCACTCATCGGGCAACATACACTGGTTTCGATATATCTGATATGGGTCAATAGGGGCCAACTGAAATATCGGTTGGCATCCACAATCTGTATCGGGAAGGAAAAGACAGAGTAGGAAAATCTTAAATTGTCACACTGCACAAAAAAAGCTCCACAGATGTAAAGCTCATTAAACACAATCATTACACACCGAAGAGTAAGACTGAAACAGACAAGACTGAGGCATACTCAAAGCCTTCCTAGAAAACAATGGTTTTTGTCCTTAAAATGGAGCAGCGGCCCAGTCGTCTCCCACCATCACAACCTAAAACTCTGTTGTCATTAGGAGATGTTAATCTGTCTCTACACCGTTGATCCCCAGCGATGGCCTCTTAAATTATAATCCAGCCCAATTCTCCCCTCAGGGGCCCCACAGACCCAGCGTTAATATCTTCACCAGGCTTTTCTTGCACTTCTAAGCCTGGTGGGCCTGTCTGCACCTTCACTTCCTCTAGAGGACAATCTGGATGCTTCTTTCCTGTGTGGCTCCTCAGCCAACCACTGACCCCCGACTCACCCTGTAACTCTGCTCTGGGATTAGACTCTGGCCTCGTTTGTCATGTCAGCAGGGGAGCATTCGGGGCAATGGTGTGGTCCAGCTCAAAATGAAGTTACAAACTGCTCCTTATGGTAGCAGACAAGTAATAGGAAATGTGATTTGGGCAGCACGCAGATGGCAGAGATTGAATGCATGGGTGTGTTTTTCCAAACGCTGTGCAGAACACGTCTTCATTTATAACATGTAGACCTGGAATGATCTGACAGGATAAAGTTTGGACAATGAATGTGGAGGGTTATTAAGCACAATTACATCCTAATAGGTTCATTCATTTCTCTTGTTTGGACAAGTGACCCCATTGTTCCCAATCCGACAGCTGGTGTACTGGACAGATAGGCCGGCCTGTAAGTGGTAAACACCCTGGTCCTGTCCTCAGCCTCACTTGCACATGTTCACTCACGTCCAGAGTCGTATCTGACCTGAAAATCTCCATGTGCTCCTCAGCACAGGAAAGGGGTGGATTTTAGGAAGGACAGGGACTTCTGTTTGGTCAGGCCTTACCCCTATAAAAGGGAATTTATTGACCCTGTTGCTGAGTAGTGTCTCACACAGACGGTGGCTGTGCAGCGGAGCGGTAAGGGGGCCGGAAGTTCCCAGCTTTTCTGCTGAAAGCAGCAGCATTCGTGGGAGAAGCGAGAGGATGGCTGGACAAGACAATACTCTGTATACAGAAATCACAGAGCGCTGCTTCTCTGTGGTTAGTTTGTAGGCGGATTACAGCGAGTGTATCTGAAGTAACATTCAAGACTGCCAACACAAAAATGTTCTGCTGGAACCGGCGGAGAGGTAGGCACTGTTATCTCAAATCTCATGAAGAATCGGTTTGATGCAGCGGGGGTGAACACTTTGGCAGCTTGAGGAAATTAATTCACTTTGGCCATGTAAAATCGCTAGTTGGAAAGCAGCATGGGAAAGACGGGCCTTGCTGAAGGTGGCTGGGCGACCTTGTGAGATCCGGTCTAATCCTGTGCCAATGGAGAGGGGAAACTGTCTCTAGTTCTGGATTAGGGCAGCTGTTGAAGGAGGTCACCCCAGACATGTCCCAAGCTCCTCCCCTGCCGTGGCTGTGATTGGTTGGGCTCCTCCTGTGTCGGAGGCAACACAGAGAGTTCTCGTTGAATGAACTCTGCCTGTTGATCTGACAATAGTCTGCATTGTCCTGTACCTTCACAGGCTTCAGAATAGGGTGCATTTCACAGGCTTTGTAATGCATATGGCTGTGCGTCATCACAGGACATTCTTGTCAACTAGGTAACCATTTTTATTCCAAAACCAGAGAGCCCACAGACCGAGTAACAGATAAGTAACAGTGATCGACTGCAGCAAAAATTAAGACATTTCTGACCTCTATGTCAGGTCAGTGCATTAATTTGCTTGCCTCTGTCTACTTTGTTGTGCTGAAGTCCAAGTACAGATTGGCACTGTGCAGAAAAAGCTTCACAATCCAAAGTCCACTATGCTTTTTTTTACCACGCCAGGGTTTTAAAATAGACCCCATGACCAGCAATACCACACATGCGTACACAAGTCTAGGATATAGCACACTGACTAAACCAGGCTGTCTGGTTTTTGCGGTTTAAGGCGTGTGCAGTCACTACAGTGACTCACAACTGCCAATCACGCTACTCTCGGGCGATACTAGACAAAATGAAAGCGTTCGTCTAAGTATATTTATGCATTTTTATAGAGTGCTGATGACATTTCCTTGTTGTCACCTGCCTACAGGGGAATTATTGTAAGTGATTTTACAGAAATTGGCAGTGTTTTCCTCAAAGGTGTTGATTTTCTGTACTCTCAAGAGACAAACTGCATGTGTCAGGGATGCAGCACTTCTCTTTGATATCTGGCACATCATGGGTCTGTACAGTGTTCTTACTGTTTTTTCAGATCGGTACGGTCATAGAAGAACACAGAACTGTCACGCCCAGTATTAACAGCTTGTTAGTGTCTTATCCGTTGCAGGCCTTTTGGAGACGAATCAGGTGACAGAGTGAGCTCAGGACTCTCCTCCTCTGTTCACCCTCCCAGCCTTGTTCTCGCTGCCAGGCATGTGGATGCCCGGCTGTTTGGTCTTAAAGTGCTTTACCTCTCTTCCCCTCCATGGCAACCTGCTGGCCCGGTGCCTGGGTCAGCTCACATAAGGCCGGCTCTATCGTGCCTGACGAGTCTCGCCTTGAAAGACGACCCCCAAACTTGTTTGCCAATGTCAGCACACGATGAGTGAGGAATGGATACTGACAACTGCTGCTGAGGGCTGGGAGTAAAGAGGAAAGGGGAGGAGGGGTGAAGAAAAGGGAAAAAGGTATAAGGCAATGTTCCAAGTAATAATGCGGATCCATTTAAAAACGCTGGTCTGATGTCCACATGAGACATCCATGTTAAAATGCAAATAGGGCTGCAACGAATGTTTTTTTTCATTACTGATTAATTTACGGATTATTACCAGGATTAATTGTTTAGTTTAGGTCAAAAAACATTTTAAAAATGCTCATCACAATTTCAAAACCCAAAGTGACATCTTCATATTGGTTCTCTTGGACCAAAAGTCTAAAACCCAAACCCCAACCCTTCATTTACTGTCATAAATGACCAAGAAAAGCAGCAAGTGCTCTCATTTAAGAAGCTAGAACCAGCAAATGTTTGTCTTCAGTTGGCGGCAAATTTTCTGCATTTTTGTTTACTCTTAAGTGCCACATTGTAGGCAACTGGACTTGTTTCTGTTTCTTCGACTTGAATTCTCGGAACTGACACGAAGTCCAGTTGCTTACGATATAGCACTTCGAGTTACCATGACCTAGATGGCCGAGAACCTTTATCAACATTTTTGTTAACATGGTCTTTAAAGTAAGTTGACTTTTTTGAAAGGCTCATTGGAATGACAGATGCACGCATGGTCATCCCTTTAGTGTCTCATTGATAATTCTTTGCCGTTTTTTTTTTTTTTTTTAGACCTTTTTCATCATCAGAACTCCTCAGGGTCTGTATAGGAGATGAATAACCTTGCCACAAGGCAAAGCAGCCCTAGAATATATATAGATCCACAGACAAAAACAATAACTGGCATTTCACATTAGCATAGAGTCAACATAGTGATAAATAAACCTGAAGACATTCTAACAAGGGACAAAAGAGGAAACACGTTGGGCAGCGTGCAGCCCGGTGGGTCTGGTTAACATAGCACATCACTGTTAAAGTCAGAGAACAAGATAAATATACAGCATCCTAACCTCAGGCATTAACTTTTATGAGGGTTTCTGTGGGGACGAGTTCCTGGTTGCCTCTCTGAAGTCCATTACCCCATAACAGGCTCAGCAGTCTTTATGCTGGTTTGTTTGTCGTTAAATTAAATGCAAGACACACACACACACTCACAGACTGGGACCAATTGTACCTTCAGTTCTCCCGACCTTTAACCCCGGTGACAGGACAGGAACGAGAGGTGTTAAACAAAAGGGCCAAAGAATGTGTGTGTGACAGGTGCAGGGCCTTTTTCTGTCATCTGAAACATGTGCATTCTCCCCTCTGATTGTTCCGGACACATGGGCGGAGCGTAGGAGCCTATTCTCACACATACACACACACACACACACACACACACACACACACACACATCCTGCACAGAGACGGCCCACATACATCTCGTCCCAACTCTGTTTGCAACAGAAACATTTGGTTTAGTTGAGACTTCCGGGAAACAAACATTCATTCACAAAGGCTGAGTTATCTTTTTGATAAGGGTCAGATCAGCCTCTGTCAAACCTGATTCATGTCTGTCACGATCAACAAACACTGCTGGCAGTGGAAACATGCAGGAGGAAACGCAAGAGACAAAGCTGACCTATAATTTCTGGCCATGTCTTGTAGATTTTTTGGGGGAATTTTCAATGCAGGAACTTTAATAAGTTTTCATTCAAGCTAATTTCTTGTTTTTTGTTCATTGTGCTACAGAAGAAACTGTACGCGGAAGAGCAGAAGATGGCACAAAAAGCATGGACCATCACTGTGCACAAAAATAACTTGTAAAAACAGCCGTCACGTTTTCATACATCTTTGCTCGTCTCTAGAAAACAGTGAAAACGGACAAATGGCTGATGGTACGCAACTTTTCTCGAGCCACTAATGTAGCTACAGGCTCTCCTACACCCTGGATGCCTGTGCAGCACTGCTGCGTGGCGTTACCACTAGCTTTTCATTTCAGTGTCCATGTTAACAGGTTAGAACAGCAACACTGGATGCACAAGTTGCACTTCCCACGAGGGTGTCAAGCAAGTCTGCAGTCTTGCCTATTTTTACCACAACACGCGCACAGTTCTGAGCAAATATAGACCTGATAACGACCTGTAGACAGTCATATCGACATCATACCAGCGTTTGACTATAGTTTTTGATGTCTGTATCTGTGGAATATGTCACAGACATGAACACAGTACACACAACTGGTGAAGGGCAGTTTTATTTTCCTAGGCTCTTTTTCTCCCTCCGTTTCCCCCTCCCGCGGTCCCACTCTTTCAACTGAGTTAAGGAAAATCAAGTCATCCTATTTATTGATAATTATCAAAGTCAAACTCCATGTACACAGAAAGGGCAGACAGGAGCTGAGCTGTAGCAGCAACGCAGCCCATGTAAACACAAACATGTGAGTGAGTAACAACAGCTCAGCAACGCAGTCGCATCACATTCAAAAGCATCCTGTGTGGCCTGTGAAATGATAATCCATATCAATAGACCGTATACACACGGCGTCCATTTTCGTTGCTGAAAAGATGATTGGTAGTAAAAATATGGAGCGACATTAGGCCATATTTCACAGTTATAATAATTTTGTGATAACCGCATTAAACCACTTACCAGCTAACATTACTATCGCATCGTGTAACACTATCAGATAGGGATGTTTGCTGGAAAGAGATGGATGGATGGAGTTTCACTATCCACCGCCTTTTACGTTTCTGATCAGACAGGTAGTGTGAAATTGTAACGATGTGTTATTCGTGATCTATGATATGATTGATTCTTTGTGTTTATGAGTCTTGCAACCAAGAACACAGCTGTACAACATTTCAGCTTTGAGAAGTCAAAGGAAAATAACCACCGTGAATACCATCAATACAAGCAACAAATTATCTGTGCTTAATTATTTAGGAAAGAATTTTAATTAAAAGATAACGCCGATATTGACTTTTTCTTTTTTTTTAAATGGCCTTTCCATTTGTTTCAGTACAATCATGTGCTGCGCCCCCGGCTGACTGGGTTACTCACACTAGAGCTGCTGCCCTCTACGCTCCAGTACACAGGACTGTAGCCACAGCACTCGACATGCCAGCCTCACGATTAACGCTCTTCGTTAGTCACAGCTACTGGAAGCGCTGCCAAGCACTCAGTAGTCGGGCCGTGTCCCCGATCTTGTTTTACAATATTTAGATAAGCAGGTTGCCTAGCAGCCACGCTGAATAGACTTTGTACATGGTTTATGCATAACCAAACAGAAGTCCGCTTTTGGTGGATCACTCCTTGTATTATATTGAGTTACAGGCCCCTACTTGCTCCGTGAAAGCAAATTACCAGTGGTTTCTCATCGTTGTAGATAGTTTTGTACCTGTGCCACCAGGTGAGTTTAAATCCTTCCTCTTCTCTGAGCTGTGACTAGTTTAAAGGCCAGTAACTGAGGAGAAAGGGTGTTTTATGCTTCTGAATAGAAAATGGCAGATCTGTAAATATATACCAGCCAGGGTGGACTTTGGCACTTGTTGCCGTGCCTGATGAACAGAGCGCTAAGGTTTCCTCGATGAATGGCAGGCCCTGTGTGAGAACTGTTCCACAAGGGACGGTCACAAGTAACGGCGTAGAATAGTCTGTTGTTGGAAAAGGTTAGAGGTTACCTTACAAGAGTCCTAATTGTTAAAGAGGCCTAAGCTGTCTCGCTGGCTCTGTCTATTTTCTCACCTTAAGTTTATGGTGAAATGAATGCAGTAATACCCCCGTTTGGCATCGGCTTCTGAAAGCGTCCTATCTGTTCATCAGAAATGCCACAATGGCACTGAAGCATAAAGTTGCATTTCAAACATTAATAGATTATCTGATGAAACACTGCTGCCATAGTTTTTTCAAAACTTTATGCTATGCAGAGAAAACAATCTTTTTTTCTCTCTCTGTGTCGTTTATCTTTTGGACGACATCAGCAACCACACTGGTATTTGAGTTTGTTTGTAATCCAAAGTTGGACAATGACACGAGGCTGCTTGCTGCCCTATTTCTACTGGGTGTATTGTCCAGTCCTCTATGTTTACCGTTGCTGGGAAAAGTGCCATTTACACTTTGGCGTTGGCTTCGAACAATAGGGCAGATTCCATGAGCTTATATTCTGTTGTTTCCCTCGCTCTGGGAAACCGCTCTCAGTTCTAGCTATTTTTGGAGCCGACTGTAAATTGTGGATGATAGATGAAGTATTTCTCCTTCAGAAGGAGACCTCTGGCACATTGGGAGCAACAAGGTGGTTACGAAGGTGTGCTTGTGTGCACGTATTTGGTCTCAGTGGCCGGCTCTGTTTACTAAGATTTCTCTTTTCTTTTTTTCTTTTTTTTTTTTTTACAAGTTGACAAGCTTTATTTTTAGTGGCTGTGGAATAACCATAGGGTATTGTAGCCTCTCCTTGACCCAAATGGGAGACAAAGATCCTGTGTGCCATGGGAGAGCAGAGCGTGTAACTTCACACGGGGGTAAAAAGGACAGTGGATCTCATACATTGGTTTCCAGATCTTTCACAGCTGTGGACAGTTCTTTAAAACAGAATTGTCTAACATTACCAGACGAATGATACAACAACAGTTGGATGAAGCTATGTAAGTTAGATGGAGATACTTTTGATCCTGGTTTGAGAAAGGCTTGTGTCAACTACATGTTACTATTTCTGGACATATTTCTGGTGGCGTCTGTAAAAACCAAAAACTTGTTAACTCTCTGTATTCACATATTTACTGAAGGCAGTCGAGAGCTGGCTTAGGACCACTCAAAAACACGGGTCCCTGGCACACAAGTCTTCTTCAATTAGATTGAGATTCCCCAGAGGTAAATCAGGTGCTGTGTCCTTCAGTCACAGGACTGTGTGTGTGTCTACCAAGTTAATTTTAGTTCAATATAAAACATTTCTGTTGGAGTTAAACTCCGCTGAGCTGGTGCAGACTGCATTCCAAACCATTTATGAACATTTGCAGCATGAGGCAGACTCTGCCGGTTGTTTGGAGTCCTGCACTATGCTTTAATGTTTGCCTCTCATGTCAGGAAAAGTTAAAGTTCATTTCATTGGTATAAAAGTTAGTAACTTACGGTCAGATATCTATCACATGTGCTCGCTTAACTTTTAGTATGCCCACTTCAAGCAGGGGACTCGCTTTTGAGAATATAGAACATGACCTCAGTCCCGGTAAAAGACAAGTCCCTTTGTATTCAACAAACCCATGTAATGGTCGTCACTCATGTTGTTTGAATACTCCCAAATGTGATGTTCCAGGAATGTCAGAACCTGAACACTGGTCCGTCTTCCTGCTTATCTGCTAGTGTCAACAGATCCCAGCAGGCTCGCTCCCAGCTCTCACTGCTGTTTATTTACGCAGAGGGAACGCTCCGTATGCAGCCACTACACCCCGTGCTGCTAAACTCGTCAGCCGCGGCCTCCGCAGTTGAACCTCAAAGCCTGGTTTCCTGTTGGGGTGTTCAGGACACCATCCGGCATTTTAGATTCTGTGCCGGTTTCCCCGGAGTCATCACTGCTGTGGAATTTTGGGATTTCGACAAACACACAGAGAGGGACACACAGCCTCAGCTCTCTCTCACTCCATGTTCACAAGGGATTGGTTTATTTTGATTCAGATACAAACACAGCATTTACAGAGAGTGATGACAAACACAAGGCTAAATAACAAGGAATGCAGCATGGAGAGATCAGTTTCTCAGACTGGGGAGGCCCCTTTTGGAGGCCGGGAGCACTAAAAGGATGAAGGATCTGGTATGTGTGGGGTAGTATTGACTGTTTGGCCTCTGCTTTGAATGCCCCATTATTCACTAGGCTGCCTGCCCATGAAGTGTTGCACATCTAATCAGTCTGAAAGTTATCTTCTAAACGTTGGGCCTCATTGTGGGACCTGCCTCTGTTGTAGGGAGGCAGACTGTAATAAACACTGCTCTGCTACACTGAATCCCAGTATGACACAAACGAACACATTCATGGAAGTGTTTCTTGCACTTCATTTAGCAGCGTATTCACTCAAAATCGCAATGTAGATTGCGATCTTTCTTGTCAATTTTTCATTCCAATTTCCAATTAGCAGAAACCATCTAGTTGTCCCCATCACTGCATTGGTTTGTTCACATAGTTTGGATACGCAGGTCAACGAACTTATGTGAAGTTTGGAAATGACAGTAAGACGACATCAACAGGGCTCTAGACTAACTTCCACAATGGTTGCACTGGTGCGCCCAATTCTTCTATTTAGGTGCAAGGACATCATTAAGTCCTATTTGTAAGAAAAGTATATTTACTTTACCTAACTTGTCAAATAATGATGCTTTGGTTTTCCCAACTAGTCAAAAACTGGCCCTTTGGGGATGGCTGCTGACCCACCTTTGACACATCATGCAAATAATTGTAAACAGCAATAAAGGTACAAAGGTGCATGTTTTTCTTCATGTAAATCACAGCACACACAACAACAAACTAAAAATAAACTAATTCAAATACTACATTTCAGGCGCACAGTGTAGCCATTGAAAATGTTTGGTCACACTTGACAGATTTTTGGGTACATGTGCAACCAAAATGGTAGCACCCAGGAGCCCTGGTTGAATACAGCAATCTCTATGGTTTGCGTGAAAAGTAGAATGTTGCTGCCTTCAGCATCGATAATGACCAAACTGCCTCACTTTAAATTTCCTCTTTCATCTTTTTGTCATCCACGGTTGGTTAAAAATATAGTATGAAATCCCTCTACCTGTCAAGTCTACTAAGGTCAGGGCTGCTTGCCTGGTGTGAGGGATTGGACAGATGGCTTCCCAGCACAGGGCACTGGGACACATGGGTGGACCGTATGTGTGAGGCTCCTATATTATTTCCATGCCCTTTCTATGTAACTGGCTGTTAAATTGTTGCCCCTGGATTACTTGGGGCTGGTGCGGCTGGCAGCACATAAAAGAGATATAGGTTGATACTTGATGAACAGGTACGTCAACATGACTGAAGGCTTTGCAATTAAAACAGACACAGCTGTTGTTCCCAGTGAGTCGTCGTCAACACGGTGACATTGTAACCTTGGCAGACCCAACTGGCACCACACTCTTCTGTGTCTATTTCTGAGGCTGGGGGTGCACACAAGGTGGGTTTTGGCAGGCAGATGAAGAACGAATGTCGGTACTTGGTGGACATTGTGGGCACTCTTCTTATCCATGCTTAGCTTCGCGTTCTTTCTGATCATAACAGGTAGTTTGGACAGCAGGCTCATACCATAAACAACTGTGACCGGGAGAAGAAAGACTTTTCTGTCCTGAGAAAGCTGGGAAAAGATCCAAACCTTTGGGGGATTGTTGTGACTCTAATTCCTCCCCACTGGCGCTGTTCTCTCTAAGATTCTAGGCTTGAGTTGGATGAGATGCTGAAGAAGAGAAATGACCTATCCCTGCCAGGACCCTCAAGTGGTCATTACAAGAGACTATAAAGGAGCGTTGAGTCCTCCTTCTGGCGCTGATCGCGACATTTACTGCGTCTGAGACTTGGTAAAGGACTCTTGTCGGCTGTATGCAGTGTTCCTGTTCCCACGTGGATTTGCTGGCACAGTTAAGGCCTGCATCAGGGAAGTAGATCAAAGGAGACATGATGGAGCTCTCTAAAGGGTACCATGACCTGAAATACATCACCAGCAATCTTTAGTCTGTGCTTATTTGTAAGATATATTTATTGACCCTGCTTTTATTTAAATTCCCTAAAATTCAGATCATAGTCTAATTGTGTGTAATAGCTTGTCCCTCTTATCTGTACCCGTTGTATGTGTACTTTCCTGCAAACTGGGTTGTCCTTCTCTCTACTTCTCTCTCTGCGTCTCTCTTTTTTTGCGCCTCCCCTCTGCACCGTCTCTTTTCTGTTGTCTGTGTGTATTGTGCTGAGCTGGCTGTTGTCACTCTGTGATTGTAGTTAAGCTCGGTGGTTTTGTGCGTTGGTAGCACTCGGAGCGTATGCCTCTCTTTAGGTCCTGCTGACTCCATGCCTGGCGTCTCACTGAGTGCGTCCACCTGTCTCCTGATTCAGAAAATGCACTCATTCGCTATGACTCCCGCTGCTTCATCATCTACCAAAGAGATGACATCATAGCAAACGCACACACAAATGCAGATGGTTACATGTAGGGGACACAAACATTGACACTCTCTCCATATGGGCCAGTGGGCATATTTGGGCCTCTCAGTCTGTCAAACAGTGTGAGTTGTTTACTGCTTGTCGGGTTGATTAGTACTCAGGCGTGACCGTGGCCTTCATCATCGTATCCTGTTGCTGAATAATATGTTGCCATTTTCAGATGCAACTAACACTTCACTCTTTATTTAATTTCTTCTCATTCAGCTCTGATTGGGTGGAGATCCTGGAGCCACGCTCCCGTGAGCATATGTACGTGAACTTGACCACTGGCGAGTGCGGTTGGGATCCCCCTCCTGGAGTTCCCGTCCGCCAGGCAGACGGCAACCAGTGGTGGGAGCTGTTTGACCACCAAAGTGGCCGCTTCTACTACTACAATTCGACTGGGCGCCGCACCGTCTGGCATCGACCCCAGGGAGCCGACATAGTCCCCCTCTCCCAGCTCCAGGCCATGAGGCGATGCACTGAGGCCAAGCGGGCTGCAGGGGGCATGGACAGGCCCCACCACGGGACCACGGGGAGTATCAGCAGCGCAGGGAGCCAAGGGCGCTGCACCCCTCTGCCCGAGCCGGACGGAGATATCCCTGTCCCCAGAGGACTGGAGAGCAACGAAGAGACTGCCAACCCCGAGCTGGAGCCAGCACTGGACAGCAGATTGCAGGGAGACGGAAGCAGCAGCGAACACAGCACAGATGGCAGTAAAGACCCACAGAGGTAAGCCTGACCAAACCTTCAGTAGCTTCTACAGTATGTCTGGAGAGGGATTTGTGCTTAATCATTAGTGGATCATATTACCAGGAGAGAAGTGGGGAAATGTGATAGTCATCACAGCATGTGGCGTAGTGAGTCGTAATGACTTTCAAATGCTTCTTCTATGAGAACTCACGGGATTGTTTTGACTTTTGACCACTCCGACTAAACCCAAACTGCTTTTTTATTTTCATTCTCACTTATCTGAACATTCCATAAGTCCCATGTTTCCATACTACTGCCTGTGAACCGTGCACAGCCATTTCAGCAAATCGCTACCAAATGGGGAGCACGGTCAGTTACATTACAGAGCACGACACCGCCCCCCCTCACGCTAGGGTTAGTGGTGCAGAACGGGCCCTAACAGTAAGTCATTCAGAGACCCCATCATGTGCTGTGCGTTGTGGCCTCGTCCAAACCACCATCTCTTTCCTCCAAGTCAGATTCCAGACATGCCTCTTCTGTTTCCCCTGGCACAGTGCCACTGATGCCGTCTTAGTGTCCTTCTGTGTGCTCACCACCACCACCACCGAGCTCCACTCTGCTCCAATGCTCATTTCATTTTCCTAAAAACAGATCTGGGCCCCAGGCCATTAAAGACTGCGACGCCTCTTATGGGTGAGAGCTTAAATGTGCATGCATGAGAGGCATGTGAGAGAGTGTTGTCTGTGGTTAATAACAAGCAGAACCACTACATTCCAGCTGCCTATAAACAACGCAAACTCTGCTGGATTTCAAAGGCTCTGCTATGGCGACTCTGCCTCTCAGGTTCCTCCTGACTCTTCTTGTACCTCACCTTGGCCATTAGGAGGTTACCCCTCTGACCCTCCAATCCTTTGGGATTACGTAAAGGTGGAGGGGGAACTAATTGGTCATCCATGGCTGTTGAATGACACTACTGGAGGCCTTGTTGACTCTGGTGTGTGTGGGGAGTGTTAAAACTCCCCACAGGATCCCACTTTGCCCCAGTGTGATTCAACCTTTCCCAGAACCTTTTCTGCCTCTGCTTAAAACAATGGCCAGCTGTGTTCCTCTGAGGAAGGCTGCGGCGTCTTTAGCCCACAGAGGCTTGATATCCTACTTAGCCACATGGCCGTTCACATGCTCACCAGCCTCCATCTCTTAGCAGGTAATTAGAAACCACCACAAAATGCTCAAAGAGCGTGGAATGTGACAGCTCAAAATGGATGAAAACAAACTCTGAGACATGCTTATTATCAGTCAGCGGTCCATCTCATTGACAATGACAAGGATCAATGGGTAAGGGGTTGGATGACACAGTGGTTTGAGGTTAGCTAATTGTTCAGTCCCACCCAGAATGTTAGTGGCTTTCATGGGAACATAGTCCTCTTCCCCTTCTTTTAAAAAAAATACTTCTGGTCATAGCTGTTTTATTTCTAGAGTATTTGCATATTTCTTTGTTTAAAGTTCCTCAATGTTTGGTCCGAAACTCTCAGCTATTTTAGACATGTCCTCACATGTTCTCTTCTCCTTCCTTTTTTTTTTTTCTCTGAAATTTCAGCGGCGATCAAATGTTGTTAACTTCTGACCTTTGCAAAACAATGCTGTTATTGTAGAGATGGGACGATCCCAGTTCTTCCAGCACCAGTTTCCTTTTGTTATGACCTATTAATAAGTCTGGTCATAAGATAGAAGAGTTTCCAAAGCTTCCACACACCCTGTGCGTTAATCTAAGCACTGGTTGCTTGATGTGGCTTCCTTTCTCTCGTTCTAAAGCTCATATCTTTATACTTGTTCACGCTTATAGGAAGTGTAGGCACGTGAGCGCATTTAATTGTCAACTTGCGTGCCAGATCTGTTACTCATTGGCCAAGTCTTATCACATGTCCTGGGAATTTCTGGGTTCTTTGAGCCTGTGGAGCTCATCAGGGAAGTTCCATACTCTCTAGGGATAAAGTCAGTCAGTCACATGAGGTTATGGGTGCAGGAAACTGAAGCAAACTGATCTGTTTTCATGATGTGGGACCTGAAGGTGTTGCAGATCAGCTAACTTGTAACACCTGTATTGAATTTCACCCACTTTTCAATCCATGTCTGCGTGCTGTTCTCATCAACTAAATAACATCTGTAAGGGATTTCACCATAGATGGTTTGTGATCTGTGCATATGTATGCCTGTCTTCACTGTGTGTGGGCTCCTCTCCTCTGAGCTTTAGGGTTACAGGAGACCTGCTGAGGTTCAGTGGATGTTAAAAGTCTGCTGAGGACGCATGACAGCATGGTGTAAGACAACCCAGGGGTGACCCAAGGTGGTTCACATCAGGGTCACAGCACTCTTTTGTCTTATGGGCCGGCCCGAGGCGTATAATGGACCACTAAAAGGAACAAAGGTTGTCACTTAAACCTAGTTGCCCCCCACAATCAACTGAGAGCTTTCTCTGAGCAGGAAGTCTAGATATATTGAATGGAATACACCGAATGGCTCGTATGTTCCCTCTCATTTAGCCCTGTAATGATATAGCGGTGCACCAGCATTCAATCTAAGGCAGTCACGCTGACACTTAAAACCTGCCTTTCCTGATTGTTCCTTGGCTTTGGATTCCTTTAAAAAGATTCGGCTTCCACAGAGTTGAGTACATCAGTACCTTGGTGAGCTCAACTCTGTCGGGCTTGTATCTTGTATCAAAGGTTGAATCAGCGCCTACACATTAAAGAGGAGACATGATAGCTCGTAACAAGGGAACTTAGAAATATGTTTTTGATTTCATTTGAGTCTGATGTATTTTAGGTAAATTGAAGCACTAATGTGTAGAGCTCTCCCCAGAGGTGACAAGTGTCAGATGACACAACCAACTGAAAAACAGAACTGAAAACATTTTGTTTTCTATTTCAGTTTTTTCAATTAAGGCATGTGCACGAAAGCAAAAGCATAAAACAAGCCAAACCAAAACAAGCTTCCCCTCATGTGCTTGCGACTGTCTGGCTCATGAGTCATATAAGAGAAATCACCTAGAGGGTTTATTTAGGAAACGGGTGGGCGTCTGATGGGTGCGATAACGTTTTTTAGTTTTTAATGAGTCACACATTGTCTGCATGTAAACTGCGAGAGCACAACCCTGTCGTGCTTTTCATCTCCCGCCACTCTTGAGGACGTAGCCACAGCATGTTTTTTTACACACACATCGGAGCGACTTGTTTTTTATCTCGACACTCCCAGTGTGGTAAGCTCATTTTTTAGCTCCTTCCAGATGGTGTTTTAAGTGCGCCTATAATAATAAAGTCTGCTTTTTTTTCTACGCGAAAAGTTACACTTTGAACTTGCGATCCGGTTATGTGCTTTGGTTTGGTGAGCAGTGACAGTATCCTTATTTCGTTTTTTGTTTCTCCACACGTTCCACATGCATTTCACATTTCTCATAAATGCAACGTTTATGGCATTCTCAAGATGTAGATTACAGAGCCAAAGTTTTATGTGTCTCACTCAAGCAGTGAACCCAAAACCTCTTTTGTGTTATTTTAGATATCATTGAAACACTGCTTATACGGTTAACTTCTCACTCTGGGACTGTGGAGTGGTGGAATATCTCCAGTGGCACCACATGTGAACTGGCCTCAGGCATGCTGCTCTGACAAACTCAGCTGACATGCAGCCTGCAGAGATGGTATTTTTCATGGTACTTACAGGGTTACCATTCTCATCCATTTCTAATTTATTGTGTACTAGGAATAGGAGGCTGATAACTGATATTTGAAACTGATATACGTTTGCAGTACAAATGAAAATCCTCTTGTCAAAATGAAGATTAAAGGTCCACTGTGTAGTTTTTGGGAAAACATTTTAATCAAAAGAGATATATCTTCATTGACTGATTTTTATAACATTTAAACAAGCTAAATAAATAAATTCTCTTCGTTCTCATCACTGAATAAACTGTATAAGCAAACTGACCTCAATGGACAACACAATTTCATACTGTTTTACTTTGTTTATTTCTTGCATCAGTGTTTTAGGGACCGTATTTTTCTCTGAGAACAGCTTGTATTCAGTTCCGGAAAGAAGTTTGTATTATTGCTCATTAATACTGTAAATATTAGAATCAGGTTTGGAATTCGGTCTGCAAAAGTGATCGAATTGAACGGAGTACAATTTACTGATGTACTGTACCTAAGTACAATTTTGAGGTGCCCGTAGTGTTCTTCAGTATTTCAATTCTCTGCTACTGCTACTTTTTACTCCACTACATTGTTTGTATAACTTTAAGTAGTTAATTTACAGATTCAGATTATTACAGTTTTCATAAGCTATTACTCATGACGTATAATCAATCAGATCGTCTTGTGGCACCGAGTGAGACCAAAGAGTAGTGCCTACAGATAAACAGGTGGATGCATCAGAGCCAGTATAGTGCTTTTTAAATTGATGTATTTGATTTGCAATATTACAAAAGGAAATGTTGATTTCAATAATAGGAAAATGCTGTTGTTACTATTGTGATCCTGATCATGTTTTTGAGACTTTGTATTGGCAAGAGAATAGGTTAATTTGTGTGTGTGTTGAGAGGATCCAGTTTTTAAAGCGTTTCACACGCTGTGCCATTATGGATCGTCCCTCATGAAGAGAGTCACAGATAAACTTTCAAATTCCAGAGGCGGGTCTCTCTGGAATCCAGTTGGGTTTGGCCTCATCCTGTCTCTTCAAAACTATCCTAGTGGCTGTCCTTCAGCCCGGCCCAGCCCTCCTCATAGAGTTGGTTTGAGTGAGCCACAGACATGCACAACTGGTAGACATCTTGGCTCGGAGGAGGGAGGTGCGTCAGTTCAGCTGTTGCAAGACAGCTGGCCCTCTGAAGGTGCCTGACAGGAACTAGGGGGCTGCCTAGAAGCTTTGCCTTGAGCCCAAAATTTTTATTTCATGCTTGTGCGTGATGTTTTCATGACAGATGGTTCAGATGGGAGAAGAAAAATCTGCTTTGAA
The DNA here is from genome assembly GCF_900880675.1 of Sparus aurata. Taxonomy (NCBI): domain Eukaryota; kingdom Metazoa; phylum Chordata; class Actinopteri; order Spariformes; family Sparidae; genus Sparus; species Sparus aurata. The sequence continues at coordinate 29,907,871 of NC_044192.1, forward strand.
CATCAGAGTATATGACATTGTCCTCAGCGAATCCTCTCTGTCTTTTCAGTTTCCTTCCCTTTTCCAGATCGCAGTTGTCTCATTGGTCTCCGCTCTGAGGTGTTTGTGTAGCAGAAGCTTGGCCTGTGTGACCTCATTTCCTCTTCCTGTCCAGCCAATGTTAATAATAACCCCTGTTTTTCAAACCACACTATTCCCAGGAGGTATATGTAAGAACTTCCAAATCCATATCCCTATCCGCCGTAGTGACTCAGCTGATGGCTTTTCCAACAGAACTTATTCCAGGCAGGAAAGAAAGGAGAGACAGAACATGTGCTGACAGCAGAATCCCCATAGTATATTTAGCTGGTTATTGAGACGACCTGACCACAGCTATGTTCACAACAGTGACAGAGGTATCTGGGACTGAATTTGTGTGTGTGGGAGACGAGAGCTGCTGAGACTAATTGAAATTTTCTGACCGTTAAGTTGATTTGCTGCCCCAGAAGCCAATCAGATTACCCCGTTGGCTTCCAAAGGGCCCCTAACTTCATTTAATCTTACATTTTTCGGTCTTCCTTAAGATCTCACACGCTAGCTCCAGGCTCTGAATGCAAGGTTTTGTCTGCGCAAATGTGGGCGTAGCAGAGGTGTGTGCACATGCGCTGTGTGTGTACCATGCGTGCTTGGGAAGTAGTTGAAATGGGGATTATCTCTTTGCAAACAGCACGAGATTTAGCCAAATTGTTTGCACTCCCAGTGATAATTATCATGTCTCTTTCAGCATCTGTGATAAATCGCTGTGCATAATCCCCACCTTCGGCTAACATTCAGCAAACACCTGGCAGGCTGCTAGCAGGCAACACACCCTTTCTAAACAACTTTCATTATGATTAGAAGAAAGTCCAGGCCTGTTCAGAGTTACGTAAGTCTGTTTGCCTGACTGACTCTGGAGGTCGAAGATGGCTCTTTCAGGTCCGTCTCTTCTCCCCCCACCCCCACCCCCAAAGCCACTCCTTGCCCTCCATTGCCGTCGTTGAGGGAGGCGTCTCCGTGGCGATGACACAGCCATGCATTGTGTGAGGCTCCCCGCACTGCCACAGGGGCCCCTGAATGAGCCCCAAGGAATGCCAGCCTTCCCGCTCATTCCCGTGCTGCACTCTCCCACGACTAATCCCCTCCCCTTCTCATTTACACATGCTCACACCCTCCTCTTGTCTCTCCAGCTCTGTTCTCCTCCTCCAATCGTCTCCCCACTCTGGGCCCGTTTTTATTTTCTCACCATTGTACTGTCGTTGTCTCTCTTCGGGTTCAGGGTTTGTAATCATACTTTATGTGGTTGACCTGGGGTTTACTGATATGCGAGTGTTGTTCTAGCTGTGTAATGGGATTAGATATCGAAGACACTGTAAAGCCTTACTGTTGGAATTGGCTAACGGCCACCGTTTGATCGTGGTGATCATCGCACCAAAAACCCTGCTGACACCCAACATAATGTGCCAGTGCTAGAGGGGGTGAACATGCTAGACCTTTGCTGATCCTGGCTGGGACAATGGCAGGCGGACAACAGAGACGACGCCTGACAAAATCCCTCTCTCTCCCATCACTGTGAGCTGGTGGACTTAGCAGGATGCTTGTCTCAGGCCCATGATTGTGTTCAGTTTGCGGTCTTGTTACACATATATGGATAGTTTGATGACAAATATTTTCCTCTAAGTTTTGGTGTCTTACTCAGAAGCAGACAGCCTATTTGGTCACTAAAAATTTTATTTTTTGATAACTCCTTCTAAAGTGAAGATAGTTCAAAGCTCTGGCTTCTGTGTGTCAGTATTGACATGCAAAATGAAGCAGTTGTGAAACGGTGACATCATCACTAACATTTGTGTTAGTCCAGTAAGTGTAATAAGCATGCGACAACAACAATGGCAAACTACTGGATTGTACATCCTACATAGCACTGCTATACCATGTGCCAGGAAGGTTGTTAGATAATTTAAGCTGCTGTAAGTGATTTTTTTTCTTATGAAAGGGATTATTAAATTGCTCTTTATTCCAGCAGTAATCACTGTTATAGTGTTTTCTCAGTAAGACAGGGGATTGCTCGCTGCAAAACGGACAGGAAGTTAGCTTCAATGGCGACAACACGTACGCAAGAAATAGGTGTCAAGAAAAGATAAATAAGTAATTATTTACTATTTTCGTTGTGTTTTTTAGTTGCTAACGCCATGGGATAATAAGCTCATACCCATGCTCACGATGTTCTTCTCTGGTACTTTGTCCCCACCTATTGACCTGGCACGATAGTTTGTAATTGTTATTCTGTCCATTTGTATGTGGAAATATTTCATAAAACCATGGTTGTGTGGATAGGAAAATAATTTTTTAATGGAAGAGAAAAATAGCAATTTTCAAAAATACCTGTATACGCGCAGACCAGACCGGACTCCCTGAAGAAGATGCTGTTAAACTGTGCTACTGAATTCAGAACAAGGTACGATTTAATGTTTGAATGGACAGGAAGTGTGGTGGCGTGTGACTGAAAAAATTGGGGAGGACACAAGGAAAACCACCCGTCTTGTCATGTTATTGTACACCAGTAGCTACACAAGTGGTTTTATAGTTGACACAGAGATTTGGCTATGTTTTATTTTGACCGATTACTATTTTATCCCTCTTGCCCAAAAATAGAGGCGCAGCAACCTCCGCTGCCTCTTTGGACCAGCCTTCGCTGAATAGTACAGATTACATTTTACAGTTAGTGGGTCGGAGGATTCAGAATTTCTCCCGTATGAACTAGTGAAACATTTACTAAAGCTGTGTATAAGCTCCCTATTATTAAGATTTAGCCCATACTTCCGCCCTGGCCGCGGTGTGTGAACATTACATTAGGCATTTCCTGTTTGTGCTACATACGGGGGAGCCCCCTCTCCCCAACCCTCCACTGGACCCCGTCTGACAGGAAGTAGTGGTCACAGCTATCTCAGGGTCAGTCCTCATAAAGTACGTCATCCCGCCAACAGGAACACAGAAGGCAGATTCATGTTAGTTTTCCTTTTTTTTAAACGGACGGCCATTGCATGAACCCCCGGAGATTGTTTTATATGTGTTTGATTTGTTTATGATTAATGGAAGGGGAATTTGATTATTGGTATTGTGTGAGTGTGTGTGTGTGTGTGTGTGAGTGTGTGTGTGTGTGTGTGTGTGTGTGTGTGTGAGGTCCGCTGTGTTCTCTAGCCTTCCAAATCTATGAAAAGCCTTGATGTCTCATGTGTGAGCCATCCCTGTCGTAGCAAACCGGTGCTAAACGCTCAGCTGCTGAGGTGGGAACGATTTTGTAGCATTTGTATCACCTCCTCCTGATTTGACAGGACCAGAGTGAGAAAACATACACCGTTTCAAAGAATACAAACCGCGGCTTCTCATGTTTACAGCTTTCACCTATCAACCCTACCCCTCCCCCCAAATGTAAAACCATACACCCTCACACTTGCTTGTAACAACTAAACAGCGGTTAGTTTGGGTGAATCCCATCCATCAGACCTTCTTGTCTTCACACGTGTCTGTCTGTGTGTGTGTGTGTTATTTAGGCAGTAAACTCTCTTGATTGGTCTCGGTGAGGCGGGGGCCTTGGAGCATTCCCAACAACAGTGGTTGTGGCAGGCTGTGTTGGAGCTGTGCCAGGTGGCTGAGACCCAGCTGTTTATGGGCCCTGCCTGGATGGCGAATCTGTGGGGCCGTTTGAAGATGAGAGCCTGTTTACATTCAAACCGCTGAGGTGGTGTGACTCACACTGCAGATGGGGGTGGCACAAGGTCCTGAGAGAAAGAACTGTAGCTAGGAGGACTAAAGGAAGTTTGCCGTTGGCCTGAGGACCTCAGGGGAATTGTTTCAGCATTGTTCCAGAGAGATGTGGGGAGGAGAGGGGGGTCACTCCGCCTCTTTCTCTCCTCCCTCTGCGTCCTCCTACTGCCGTTACAGCCCAACTCTCAAGTGCGTGCTGTAGGAACAAGGAAGCCTTTGAACACTTGCTCTGGCTCTAGACTGATCTGTGTTTATGTGTGGATTTACACGGACAGAAGGTGATCAGCTTTGATCTAATTAATTACCCCGCTGAATGTTAAGTAGAGGTTGGACGAAGGAAAGGTAAGTCTACTTTGCCTGCCTTCAACTTATTTACCTGCTTGACCTTTGATTAAGCAAGGAGGTCTACTGAGATTGTGTATACTTTACTGCGTCACATGTGTCTTACTCTGGCCTGCCGCCAACTGTGTCCATGTGTTTATGTGTAGTAATGCCCGCTTTATACACACACTCACTGGTGTAAGTGGGCAAGATTTTGATCAGTTGAGGAATGAAAAGTCCTACTTGCTGTGGAAGATTATGAGGCCACAGCAGAGCAGAGGGCAGCAGACCGGAGCGGCGTGACCAGATTGATAGCAGATTGTTTTACGTTGCTGGGATTAGAAGTGGGCCATTGGGTTTGAAGTTAGCCTAGCCGCTCAAGCAAAAGGAGGAGAATTAACCTCTGGCCCCGAGTAAAGATATTCTCAGCCGTGAACTGCTGCAATCCTGACTTTTCTCAGATCAACATCTTTTCATGTGGCCTGCTGGTTTATTGCCCACATGTTCATTCAGTGAGGGCAGCCTTCCATGCCATGTGAGAGTCATATGTAGATGAAGCCAACATGAGCTACTTCGCAGACTTCACTTCAGCATTATTATACAAAGACCTTACCCCATATTCTCTAGTCCCACTGTGGCTGGCTTCTACTGAGATGCGTTGTGTTCAGTCACTCAGTATTTTTAGGCACAGCACACAGTGAAGTTATAGTCTCATGGGTTTGACAAGGCTGTTTTGACTGCTTGACTAAAAATGGGGTAAAGACTTTGGAGGTCAGCAAAATGTTTGGAGAAGAATTTGTGGATTGCTGCTGGTTTTCCCAACCCTGTCAGCTTTGGATTTTTTTTTAGATGAAATATAGCAAATGGCTTTACGCCTGTGTATAATTGTATATGATAGTAGTACATTTATGGTGCTGCCTGCTGTCTTTTGGGTGTTTATTCAGACTTTATATATACATTGCTCCTTAGTCTGATGTCAGTTCTCATCCTGCTTTTTTTTCTCTTTCTCAGGGATGCTTCTCAAAGGTGGCAGCCTGCCCCTGGTTCTAAGGCAGCCATGTTGGTGAAGGTGAACAGCATGAGTCGTAACCAGCCCAGCCCAGCCTCGCAGCAGCACCACCAGCACAGCGCAAACGGCAAAGCCAACACCTTCACCCTGCACCCCGCTAGCAACAAGGCACAAGGAGGGCACTCGAGCTCTCCCCAGGGGTATAAAACTGCCCCTTCTGGCAAAATGACAACCGACACACGTCATGCCCATCACCTGAGAAAAGCCAGCAATGGCAGCTTCTGTTTGGTGACATCAGACGGGGGCCACCCCAGTCCGCTTCGCCACAGGTCGCAGACCAGCACACCGCGCCCTGTCTCTCCCCAGTATGGTTGTACTGCCCCAATCTACGACGAGCCAGTTACAGAATGTCCCATATATGATGAACCCCCAATAGACATGGAGGTAGAGGGGGCACACCTGTACAACGGACAACCTCTGTCGCGCCTGACACCTACCCATAGCCTCCAAAAGCCCAGACACCTCCAGCACCCGACCCCAGGGTCCAGACACAGGAGGAATCCTTCTGCCTCCGACTACAGCCCAGCTGGTCTGGAGTGCATCAAGCACATGGTCAATGTGGACCCCAAACAGGGGCTCACACCCGGCTCTCCTTTACCCACACGAACCCCTTCTCCTACCTCCAGGCAGGATCCTGTCTTGACCCAACCGCAGCAACATCCGCAGCCCCAAGCCCACTCTTTGCCCCAGACCCACTCTTTACCCCAGGCTCGTGGTCAGTTGAGAGACAGAGAGCCAGGGACCCCAGGCCCAAATACACTGGACAAGAAGCAAAGCTGGCGGGTCCTCGAGGCCACAGTGCAGCGCGCCATGGAGGCTCGACACAGCAGGCAGAGCAGCCAAGCCTCGCAGGATTTCCCCTCCTCAACCCCTCAGGCCACAGCAAACTATCAAGACTCTGGTTACTCCACCGGCCCCTCGCCAAGCCTAAGAAGAAAGAGCAGGAGAAGGGTTGGAGCAGGTGGCTGTGCAGGAGGCAGGCCAGGGTCGGTAGGCAGCAGCGGGGAGCTGTGCGCCCTCAACGAGAGGCTGATGGCCGAGATGAGGGAGGTTGTGAGTCGTTCGAACACCATGAGGGAGGTGAGAGCAGGGCTGGACCCGGAGATGGGGGAGAGGGTAGTCGTACCTCGGACACGCTCCCCTGCGGACTCACTCAGGTGGTATGGCGGAGGGGGTGGTGGGTCAGCAGGCAGGTGCACATCACGAGAAGACCTGACCCCCAGGTCACTGAGTAGAGCGAGTAACCATGGCAACCCTGTATTGGCTCCTCTGGAGATACCGGGGAGGCAGAAAAGGACCTATGAAAAAGTGGACACCTTGGATATGAGTGTGAACAGCCAGGCCAGCCTGTCCTCACCAGAAACTCCAGGACCGCCCTCACAGGTAAATCCACAACTACTGTGTGTGTGTGTATATGTGTGTGTGTGTGTGTGTGTGTGTGTATGTGTGTGTGTGTGTGTGTGTGTGTGTGTGTGTGTGTTTGGAGCCAAAGGCAATTGGTGTTAAATACGAAATAGAGTCTGTAAGTGAATACATCTTAGCTAATCCAATATCATGCAATTTTCCTGTCTAATTAAGAGCTCAATTGTGTCTGTGTTATTGTGTGGTCTGTTTACCTCAACAGGTTTGCTTGGATTCAGTTTGGTCTGAAAAATGCTCTGATTACTGATGTCTCTCTAGATTCACTGTCAGATTAGGGAAGAATTCAGTCTAACTGTGGCAAATGAGGCTGAGTTGTGTCTGAATCTGTGTATTATGGGAATTTTAAGCTGCTGCTTTTGTGTTGTTTAGTGTGTCTGGTCCTCAGAGAGCTGTAAGTGGAAGAAAGGACAGATTGTTAGACTGAGCAGAAATATTCTCCTTGACTATTAGGGCAGATCAGATTTTTCAAACAAATCTGCTTCTCTTTTGACTTTGCAGAGCTCAAAATTACAAAGAGACATATTTTGAGGAAAAAACAGCGATGGCTTATCTTGACGTCAGGAAAAATGCACATGATCGAAGATGAAAGAATGATTTGACTCTCACTTGCTCATAACAGTTATGTAAGTTGGAGCATGTGTAGCCATTTCTAATCTCCAAATCCCCTCTGGCAACAGAATCATACTCCATACCTCCATACATTATATTATTATTATTGTTTTCAGATGAGGTCCCACAGCACCTCTGCAACTAATAATAAATGTTAGGTTGAACAGGGAGCTCTGGGATGAAAACAGTAAGACTAATCTGTCTCTTTGAAAAGAACACAGAGCATTTTGTGAGTAATGCCTCTTTGCATTCCAGTCTTTAGTGCTGAAATGTCCCCAGGACATTAAGCAGTGGGCAGACTGGGCACAGTTGACAGTAATGGCTACAGTCCCAGCATTACCTGTCATCATCTTACCACCGTCCATCTGCCCTGCACTGCAGGTACCATATACTCATATGCCAGCTCTATGCTTGGGCCTCTGGGCCCATGCCAGACCAGAAAGATTCAGGACATGGCTTCCCTTGGTCAGGAAGGAGAGCCGCTGCGGCCCATATGGTCATGGCTTGGAAGGGAGATGAGGAGGAGGAAGGGGAGGCAGGCTGGTACCGAGGCTTATTGGTACCACTGTAGCTTTAGCATGTTAGACAACAGCCAAGGAGCACTGAGCGGGCCCCCTAAGTCTGTGCTGGAATGTTCTTCAGACCTGCTGTTATATCACTCACACACAATCCCAGATTATGGCTCACTATGTGTGAGAAGTTTGCATTTTCCATATTTGAACATTTTGTTCTTGAACTAAATAGTTTGATTACCCTTTCAACAAAGACCGTGAATAATTAATGTTTGTATAAGTTGAGAGCATTTTCCACTCTCTCAATGTTCTGTCTCAATCCATAGCATGACTAAATGCTCCTGTGCATGTGCATCTGTAATCTATCTGTAGAACAGTGTAATTTACTGAAAGCATCTGTACAGAAAATGTCCCAGTCCCTGGTTAAACACATGCTTTGTTGCATTTGATCTTCTGGAGTTGACCTCTGTCACACACATTTTGAACTTGTAAACTCTGTACGATCGTTTAGACTCCCTGCCAAAACCGAACCTCAGTTCTGCTCCATTTGATTGAAAAACCAAAATCTAAATTCCAGCTTGTCTGGCACTCGTCAACTACATATTACATCAGGGTCTCATTGAAAATCCAAGTCAATGCTTTTTATGTTCCATTAGTAAATTTGAGCTTTGATTCTGGCTCAGGTTTCGTGTTGTTGCTGGAGGGGTTACTGGCTGTCTCTATTAAGGGAGGTGAGGTTGCCCCTTATAGTCATAAACTGCACCGCAGGGATCACATGGAGGCCTATGTAGTGCATAGCTTTGGTTTTGCAGGGTAGGTGAGCCTGGTGCTGGAAGGGGCAGGGGGAAGGACTGTTATGCCACTGTCTGGTCACCTGCCCCTGAGGCCAGGGTTCATGAGGATCTGTTGAGATTTCTTTTCTGGTACAATTCTAATGTGGTATTAGGAAATTAATGTCCTGATTCTGCAACAGTCGGCCCCCCCTAGCCCAAGCACTGCAGAGCACATCCTGGTAGGCGTAAAGCAGTGCTAGTGTGACCCAGTGAAGACTCTGCAGCTGCACACACACTCACACATACACACACAGTTTGTACCTCTGTGTGCACTCTTGCCTCACCCCTCTGCTGCCGCTTCTTCTACCCTCCTTCCCCCTCTGTGTAACTCACCTTCTCTATCTCATGTCCACGTCTTGTTCCCCTGCAGGTTGGCACTCTAGAGCTGCAGGCTCAGTTGGAGAGCAGGAAGAAAGGCATGGTGGATGGGCGAACAGCTTCCCTGGGCCCCCACCGCTCTGCCACCCATGACAACGGAGAGGGAGGTGATGGGGCAGGAGATAGAGCACGAGGAGCAGCATACCAGCTCTCCTACGCCACCCTGCGGCAGCCTCCACCACCTGCCATGGGCATGGAGGACTGGGCCAGCAAGCATCTCAACATGCACACACAAGGCCTGTTCCGTCGCCGTGTCTCCATCGCCAACATGTTGTCGTGGAACCGCGGATCCATCAAAAAGCCCATGCTGGTCACCAGCAACCGGGCGGTCAGGAAGGAGGCCTGTGAGATGTTCAAGCTGGTGCAGGCCTACATGGGGGACAGGCCTACCCGTCTGGACCGCCGTCACTGCGCCCTGCTCATTGTCACCAAGTGCTGGGACATGCCAGGGCTGCGGGACGAACTGTATGTGCAGCTGGTGAGGCAGACCACCGGCAACTCCAGCCCCAGAAGCTTGGCGGCAGGATGGGAGCTGATGGCTGTCAGCTTGGCGTTCTTTGCCCCCTCGCCTAAGTTCCGCTGCTACCTGGAGGGCTATATCCAGAGACACACGGAGCCCACCATCGACAAGAAATGTGAGTCTCAGACTGAGCAACAGGGTGGGTCACCTTTCTTTCTTTTTGTACCTCCCTGTGTTGTCTGATCGTCAGCATTATTTATGTAGACCAAAGACATTTCTAACTCTCTTTTAAACGAAATGTGCCTTTTTTTCCTTGGCTCTGAATTTTCCTGTGGAATTACTATTTAATATAGTCAGTATGATCATGATAGAAAGCAGTGTTTTTTACGAGCCCAATTATATGTTTGTCTACCTTGTGTTTCTTTAACTGAGCATCAGAAATGTAACCTATGTTATCTTGTGTTCCACAGTGACTCAGTTCATATTGGAACAGCAGGAACTAAAGCTGAAGAAGAATTCAAAGTCCAGAAAGAAGCGGAAACAGAATTCAGACGATGAAGAAGGTAAAACCTTTGTACATATCCTTGCTCTTCAGTCCAAAATATTGCTTTAAGGACATTGGATCTTCTGTTATCCCCATTTGTACAAGCGTATCTGTTTAGCAGAGTACACAGTACAGCATGTAGGGGAGGGAGTCCTAAAGATGTTTTTCTACTTTGTCCAAAAGCTCCCTGTAGAGGGACCTCTCTGACTGGGATGGAAAATTCAGTGTTGTTTGTCAGTGAAGTACATGCTGATGTACTTTCAGACACAATGAATGGGTTTCACAGAAAAGATGAGCAGGAAAAAACATGTAGGATGAGAATTTCATAAAGTTGTGTGCGAGCACAATGGACAACACTGTAATTCATGTTAGCGGTCTCCCTGGCCACTGGCATGTCAGACGGCCATTTAAGGGGATACCTACTCATCGGCACGTGCCCTCATTAGAGCAGCCCACTGATGATGATGTCACCAGAGAGGAACCTAATCAACCCACTGCAGACACCACAGTAGTGGCCTCACACATTGTGCTTCAGTGACTCAGACTTGGTGCTTTATGCTGGAAAAGATCCAAGTGACTAAGAGGTCAAAGAGAAAGTCTGCTGACTTACCACTTCATTGTGACTAACTCCAAAGATCTTTAACAGAGCAGTCTTGATGAAATCCAACAAGGAAAAAAACAAAACACATGTTCAAAAACAGCATAATGAGAGCTGCTGTTGGCTTGATGGATGGAGGAGCTGGGACGTGTACACTGTGTCTGACCGGAGCACTGAGCAGCTGTGAGCAGCAGGAGTGGGAGTTCATGTGGGAACTGGAGGCCTGTTGTCAGGCCAGACCTGGCGCAGGCTGGGCTTGGAAACTACTTTTTTGGGCTCGAGGCCCGAGGTTGTGTTGTTTTCAACCAGCACTTGGATGAGCGAAGATTTGTCTCATAAACGACAATAACCAAGAAGAGACTGAAATTGTTTTCTCAACATTCATTAAAGGTATAATGTTTAATATGAATTTAAAGGTACTATTTGAAATAATTCCTATCAGGTCAAATAGTGACCCTTTAGATTGTAGGTCGGGTCGGCCTTCATCCTGGAGAGTTAGTATTTGACGAGTTGGGAATGAAAATCAACCTTTGTCGGAGTTGGAGGCTGTTTTTGGTTGTAGTTGACCAAAGCTGCTGATTCCACCATGATCTGAGGTCATGGTCCAGGCAAACTTTATTCAGCTAATAGGTCCACTAGCAGCATGGATAGCTGAGCGAACTAGCCGTTAGTGACAGCCATACATAACAAAGAGTATAATGGGCAACAGTTAGTAGATTTGCTGCCTCCTATATTCCTGGAGATGCATTTAACGGCTCCGTGTTTTGGTTGTCAAGTTTAGTTTTAACCTATGTGTAGACAAGTGTCATGCTGCTCTCGGCCTGGAACAGTACACTCAAGCTCCTAATGAGCTCGCATTTCCCCCGGGCTTTGGTTGCCTGGATGTTGTTGTTGTTTTCCTGCCATCAAACCCGATGTAAATATAGACCACAGGTTGTGTTTCTCACTGCAGCACAGGGGCTCTGCACTTTTGCTTTTCACAAAGTATGCATACAGCCGCTGTGCTGGGAGCCTCGGGGAAAAATAGCCCTTCTTTGCCAAGATCAAGGGCAAATTATTGGTATGATCTCTCTAATTAGATGTAATTATAGCTGAACTCGGTCAGATTAGCAGAAGTGGTGAGCGTGCATGGGAGTCACCTGTTTGCCATAAATCTGGGGGCTTCAACTGTTGGGATTTTAAAGAGTAACAAACACTTTCCAACATGTTCCCATCAGTGGGTTTGTCCATCTGGCTTCTGGTTCTGGTAGCTGATATAGTGGAGATGCTGCGAACGGGAATAGACCCCATGAGAGCTCAGTGTTTGCTGTAAACTGGAGTTACCACAGCAATGACAGAGGAGGATGATTTATATTCATGAATGCACACGATGGCTGTGCAATCAAGATTTCCTTTTGGCTTTTTGTATGAGAAGTCTACAGCATCTCTTTTTTCACCACAGATTGCGTTCTTCCTTGGCTTGTGTCTCAATACAAGATCGTAGCTCTGATGCAGTTCACTTCTTGAACAGATCTGGGCCCAACAGTAGCTACTTGGGGCAGGCAGCAGACAGGGAGCCTCTGTGTTTCTCATTTTCTTTTCGAGGCCCTTTATGTCTGTGTACACTGATGAATCACCTCAAAGTTGGATGTGTAGGCCGGATCCTGTCTCTAAGCTTTTGTTCGACGGCAGTAAATCTTCCCTCAGCCTGACAGTTTAGCCGGGCCTGCTCTAATCCCCATATGCCAGAATCACACCGTCAACATGTCTCTCCAATTACCACTGCCTGCCTCTCATGCACTATTTGACAACTGTGGGAAAAAAAACCCTGTCTTGTTTGTGGGAAAGAATTTGAATTATTTGTAATTTTGTGTGTTTGGTAATGCCTAGTGTTTGAGGGTTTTAGGGTCTTTGAGGTTATAACAAGGGTGTGCATATAGTACCTTGTTGGGTTTGGTTTCATTGTGTCTCATTCCTGAATTTGCCTCTTCTGTCAACCTACAGGTCTGCCTATAAGTACGTACGCCAAGTTCTGCCATCGGAAACTGCAGAAGGTGGCGATCACTGGGGGCAAAAAGGTATGCCAGAAGAACTAAATGTAAAAGATCCCTTCTGTACATATATTAAAGAATATGTCCATCCAAAAATGAGAAATCGTTCATTATCTACTCACAGCAAAACAGTGTTGCAGCATTCTCCTGAACAGCCAGAGTAGGTGGGGGGGGGGGCCTTGCTTTAAACCATGAAAAAAACTAAAACAAACTTGAAATTGTTCTGTCATGCTTGTAGGCTCACGTCTGAAATTCGGGTTTACAGTGAGCACAGAGAAAAGTTACACTTTGAGAAATGAATGTAAGAGCAAACTTGTCAAACTCTCTCTCTTGACACATACATCATTCAACACAGTGAAGCTCAAACATTCTACCGTAGGAACAAGAAGAAAAACACATTTTTGACTGGGGGGGGGACTTTGAGCTTTCAATGTTGCATTAACATGTTATCAAAAATACGTCACTTTCACGTGATAAAAATAGGACGTTTCAATTACAAGGTTGTGATTTGGATCTGAGTCATCGTAGACAGCGTCACAGCGCGAGACGTAATTACAGGTGCACTGACACAGTCACAAGTAGAAACATAAACACAGACTCAGTCATAGCAGTGCAGCTGCAGACACGGCAGTGATTAGCATCACAGTCCCTGACATTCCCAGGTAGTAAATCTGTCTTCACCTCTCACCCCTCTAGGGTCTACGTAAGCCCACCTTGGAGGAGATCGACCACAGTAGGCGGGCCATCGTCACTCCCTCCCTGTTTGGCAGTTCTCTGGAGGAGGTGATGGAGCGGCAGAGCGAGCTCTTCCCAGACAGGAAACTGCCCTGGGTGCAAGTTCAGCTTTCCCAGTATGTTTTGGCTCTGGGCGGGGCTCAGACAGAGGGCATCTTCAGGTAAGATACACCTCACTGAGCCAATTACATGTCCCTACTTGAGCACTGTGGGAGAGGTCTTAGAAAGTAGAAAGGGCTCTTATGTACTGTATGTGATTGTGTATGTTTTTATTGCATGTACAGTTTGTATAAACAAATGTGTGTGGTCTCCTGTATCCCTGTATTTCAAGAAGGCTCTCGCAGTGTACAGTACACACAACAGGCAGCAGAACAAACACTGCTTAATTTGATACTTCAAAATATGTGTTTCCATTACTGCTTAAGCTTACAAGCACGTGGGAGCTTCACAACTGTGTGTTTTTGTAGGGTACTCTCCAGCTTATTTAACTCTGTAACATCTTGACTTGTTTAGAGAAGTGTTCCCTTCCACTGAACGTACTATATAGGGATCCTTGTGAAACTCCATTCCTACGTGGGGACTTTCCTCAACAGTTTGGTTATATTATGTTTATTCTGTTTTTGTTTCGTTCCAAACAAAGAACTGAAAACAAGGAACGCAGTACCTTCAGCCACCAGGCCACATTTGAAGCCAATTGGGTGTGCAGGAGTAACAGTTTTGCCACAGGGCAGAGTGGAGAATCTACAATGATGGAGATAGAGCTCCCTCATGTGGCCACTGAGTGTTACTGACATGTTGTGTTTTATTTTCAGAGTGCCTGGAGACATTGACGAAGTGAACGCATTGAAGCTCCAGGTGGATCAGTGGAGGATCCCAGAGAATCTCTCTGACCCCAACGTTCCAGGTGAGGAAGGATGTATATTGTTCTTAAAGTTTGTATTTGTGTTCACATGCGTATGTTGGGTGAGAATATGAACAGTAAGAGTATGTTTTGTCTCTTACAGCCTCTCTGATGAAGCTGTGGTATCGGGAGCTGGAGGAACCACTCATCCCAATGAACTTCTACAAGCAGTGTGTCAGTAACTGTGACGACCCTGTGGCAGCCATCGCTGTGGTTCAGTCTCTGCCCGAACTCAACAGGCTGGTGCTCTGTTACTTCATCCACTTCCTGCAGGTAACATGTTGACAAAGATTTATATTCCCCTCAGACACATCACTTACCATACGTGAGCCCAACTAGGATCGCTATTCCACTAACAACATTAGGAAAATATCTGTAACAAGATTTTGTCCCTGATCTTTTCTTATTTTTCCATATTTGTTTTATGTTAACGTAGAAGCACTATGTTACACGTGTCGTAGACAGACACAGCTATTTGTAATATTCAGCTAAAGAACTACAACAACTAAAACTGTTGTATTAACTTAAACTTCATAAGGAGTACAGGAGTTGTATTGAAAGTTTGGAAAAATGCTTAGTTTGAACTATTATGTTTTTAACAGTAGGAATATACTTGGAATGGGGTATAATCCTTGATAAATGCTTGAATTTCAACATAATCTGATGTTTCATTGACCCAATTGCTCATGTAAACCGCTAATCTGTTCATATTTTGAAAGGAAACAATCCAATCATCGTATTTTTCTTGTCCTCTGGCATCGGAATTAACGAGCACTAAATAATCATGACCAAAACAAACACACTTAATATGAACACTTGCTAAAATAAACAAATTGGTAATAGACATTGCAGAGCCCGAAGACAAACTTCAGAATTTACTACTGAACATAAACATTTAAACTAAGCCACGGGATAGCTGAGTGTGACTCATGCATTACTCACTGCAGGTCAGAGGTCTGTACACTCAGCTTTGCTCACTCCACTCTCTTCTCACATCCTGACTCTCTCTCTAGGTATTCGCTCAGCCATCCAACGTGGCTATAACCAAGATGGATGTGAACAACCTGGCCATGGTGATGGCCCCCAACTGCCTTCGATGTCAATCCGACGATCCGCGGATCATCTTTGAGAACACCCGCAAGGAGATGTCCTTCCTGAGGATGCTCATCGTCCACCTGGACACCAGTTTCATTGAAGGGGTTGTGTAGACACTGTAAACGACTGAGCCCACCTCGGGTGCCGAGTCGGCTCTCCAGCATCTCCAGTTACACATTTACAATCATGCACTAACACTAGCCCCATTCACACTGCCATTTGGAAGCCGGGATCCCACGCCAATTCTCCGCCTCCGGCTCTTTGTGAATGTGGCGGCGAGGGGTGAAATTTCACTCCGGCGCTGATGCGCCTCTGGGGGTAGTGTCAGAGGTGCAGTATTGGTGAACCGAACCAGTGTGAACGGATAAGCCGGCTGCACGTATCGAGAGCGTGTCGGTCTCACAGTCTGATAACAACACGGGTCCCTCATTCAACTCAGTAAAGAGAAATGTCCCACAAAGCAACGTTACAGAACCAAACTAAAGTAACGTAGTAACTGTAAATGTCTTTTGCGACTGATATGAGAAAAAAGAAAAACGCAAATATACATGGAGAAGCATCTGTCCTCCCGCCTGTGCTACCGACTCTTCGTCACATTTCTACCAGAAAAACAGCGTCTGTCACCGGCAAAAACTTTAACTCACCGAGTGTTTGTGTGAAAATAAATCTCTGCGACAGTCAGTCCTCCAGACCGAGACTTCAGTGAACTTCCCCCCAGAAAATAGCCTCCGTCCCCGCGAGTGACAGAGTCGGACAGTGTCCAGTTCACTGATGATGATTATGTAATTATGTAATTCAGAGCTAAAAATGTAACTTTGTCACTTTCCAGGATGTTTGGTGGGTCAGGATCTCAATCACGACACATTATAACAGCATCCATATGATTTTAGACTGTCTGCGGGTTTAGATTTACAGGAGGACACCAGGGAAACACCTTGAAAACACACAGACGTCATGTTGACGTATACTGTCACGCCTCTTTAGGAGCCGCAGCGCCGGCTTTCTGTGTGAATCATCAACGGCGGAGAATTGGCGAACCACCGCTGCGGCGATGACGCGGCTTCTCTGTGTGAAAGGGGCTACTGTTTCTGTTCAGACCACACTGGAAACTCCTAGGGTGAGATATTAACACCTCTTACAACACATGGAGTGTGAAAACAGCTGGGCCTTTGGACCCGCGCTCTCACTTCTTTCTTACTGAGAGACAGTACATATCACCTTAGGTTTCACTGTGTTTTTGATGCCAAAATCAACAGTGACGGCTTTAAAGTGTCTCACTTTAAGGACTGTGTTTTCTAACCGCTGCATGTGAAAACGGATTTACTCTTCCATTTCTTACTGAATCAGTAGTGCTACAGTTTCTAACCGAGCTGTGTAAAGTGAGTCTTACAGTATTTACTTCAGAAGTATTCACCTGCACAACAAACATAAAGACGGCAGTGTTGACACTCTGCTTTTATTTTTCTCTCTGGTTTCATTCAAGTGTGTTTGTGTGTGCGTGACTGTCAAGTGTGAACGAAAGACACAGCCTTCTTTTATCATGTACAGAAAAAAAAATACAATATGAAAAATTAAAAGAACTTGTAATGGTGTCTCATTAATAAGCTTGCCTGTGCTGTTTTGAATAATTGTACTGATAGCTGGCCTCCTCGTATTTTATTTTACGAGACACAACAAGCCACCGCAGCTATTTTGACAGAGTCAGAGCCGTCATTTCAAAGCCCAAACTGGAAGGATGTGCGTAAAGCTCTTTTGAACAGATGGTGGTGATTTTCTGAGAAAATAAACTTGGAAGTGCTTTGATTTTACAACTCTAAACACTCAAGTGAAGACAGAAAAAGAGTGTTGTAGTTGCAGTTTATGTCCTTGTGATGTGGGAGTTTGGTTATTCAACTGTTCATACTCTTTCTCTCTATTATCTGTAAGTCTTTCAATTGGAATTGTGTTCTCTTTTGTTTGTGGTCCGTGTGTTTTTTGGCTCAGGTCTTATGATAAAACGGGTGTTGGATGTGATGACTGTACATGGCCTCGCTAACAGACTGAGAATTTGATGAATCCACCAGTCAACCCTGTACTGAGAGTATCGTTAAACTATCAAGCACTATGAGAATGTAGATGAAGCTTTTTGTGTCCCCTCTCAGGCTCTGCCCATGTAAATAAATTCAGTGTGTAAATAGTATTAACTCTCCCTAAGTGTATTCTAATGATCCAGGTTAAGGGTGAAGTTAAACGTTGCTGTAAAGAGCAATAAAAAAAGTGTTTTTGTAATTAACTGTTAATTCTCTGCTGTAACCGCCTGCCTTTTGAACATAGGACTGATTCAAACCACTTTCCATGTGTGTATATGTGTGTGTGCATACCCATTTGTGATAATATGGAATGGCTGTCCATAAATAAACGGTTTGTTCAGTTGTAGATTGGGTGACTCCTGTTTATTTTTTCAGCATGTTTGCCTTTATTTTGGTAGTGGATTGGAGAGAGGAGACAGGAAATAAGGCGGTAGTGAGAGAGTGTGTGTGTGTTTGTGTGCGGGGGGGGGGCGCACGCAACAAAGACCCCCAGCAGGAAGCTGCGACCACATCGTCAACTGACATTTAACTTGTGTCTTGTCGAGATGAATCCAGAATACCAGTATTCTTGAAGTAGTTGGTACAATAAAATGATAAGTCAAACTTGTAAAAAGGCACCTCATGCATAGGCTGAATAGTAAAATGTTGATGTAGGTTAAAAGGAGCTCAACAAACATAGTGCTAGGATATACTCCTGTCCACTTAGGTCAGCGAAAGCATCTGAATTTTGTCTAAAATGCTTTCAGGTCTCCAGGTGACTCTTCTTTTACCTCTGACCACTGTTTATGTGATTGGAATCATTGGCATTTTGTGACTAAATGCTAAGTTGTTAATTAAGAGTAATTATTTTTAAACAATGTGTATGTTTTTTCTCCTCAAATTTTGAGTTGAATCTATGGCTAAATATATGGATTATTATATAATATGGTTGTTAAATGGATTATATACACAGTTTATGAGGTCTGTGAGAGGTCAAAGCCCTTAGAATTCACAAAATAACATTTCTCCTTCATTTTAATCTTAAAAGGAAATTTTTAATGAAGGGTTCACCCCAAGCATTGATAAATATGGATACATTAATGGACTTTAACATATTCATTTTATTGATTTTTTTATGGATTATTTCCATGGTCTGAAGATTTTTTTCAGGGTTATATGCTCATAAAATGGACCAAACACATTAAAACCATCCCTGAACTTTCAACTGAGATAAAAAGAAATGAAAGTCCTTTTAAGGTACAAAGGGTGGCTTTCAGGGTTTCTTATCAAGTTTAAAGGGCTTTTCTGTCTGAATATAATCCAATAAGAATACCTTGTATATTTAAGAATAACAGTAACTAACAGTACATTCACATTTCATTGATTTTCCTAAATATCCCTGTAAAATACCTAGTTATAACATTCCTAACTGGTACATACATAGATTTATAATCTTAAAGATTAAGGAATTTGTTTCAGAGAGGATCTGCCTGCCTGGTCTGTAATTTACATAACTTTATTCTTTTCATTAATCAGTGTAAACTACTGTAACTACCCCTTAAAAGCAGAAGCAGTTACTCCTTGCATTGCTCAATCCACCTATATTTCTCAGAGCGTCCTTCCAGAATCGGACACAGAAAATACTGATCTGGATTAATCATTTAGACGAGCAACAATCACAAAGTTTTATAGTCTACCTGCAACTGTGAAGGTGAAAGCAAACAAATAAAGGTCGCTCCCCATACTGTCACACAGCATCACTCTCACTCATCCACTCTGTACATATTCAGTTCTTTGTCCTTCTATATGCCTGACTTCACAAACCCCGCTTCATCTGTCACCCTGTAGCAATCAGGTTCCTGTTCACCACTGGTGAAAGGCCGACCAGGCACCGTCACCATGACAGCAGAAGAGGACGTCTGCCCCCAGCCTGTGGGACTGGAACCAGTTATAGATATGAGACACAGCGAATCATCGTGACTGCAAAAACAGCAGCCATTTATGTGGAGAGCAGCTACCCCCTAAAGGCTTTTCCCAAGGACAATCACTGTCATTTTATAAATAGATGTATATTTTTTATAAATCACAGTCATTTTAAGTTCTTCACTGAGATTTTAGTTTCACTATGAAAGTCGTATCATAGCCTATTTATCAGTAGTTCATTAAGTCAGAGGCAAAGTATCTACAACTGTTGTACTTAAGTACAGTTGTTAACATATTTGTAGTTCACATTGTGATTTCAGAGGTAAATGTACCTTTTACTCATTTTACCACTGTGGTCTGCACTTTTATGTAAGATAGATAGATAGATAGATAGATAGATAGATAGATAGATAGATAGATAGATAGATGGATAGTCATTTTGGCACAATGGTGATGGTCACACTGAAACCCACAACCAGTACACTGAGTTGAGCTCAGTTACCCTCCACTCTTGTAAACAAGCAACAGTTGTTTGGACGGACAGAGGGTGGAGCTAGATGTGTGTGAACAATGACTCACTGGACACAAATGTGTTCATAGATAAGCCCTGCAACAGATCATGTTGGCCTCACTTTATTTTAATCTAACTGGTGAGAATATTAGCCCCGCGTTTAACTTGGCTTGTTATTTCAGGTCCATTTCAAATATATTTAACGTATTTTGGCTTGTAAATGTGTTTGTCTGTATATAAAAAACAAATTAAATCGACATTTTCAAAGCAACACATTTCAGCTGTGTTTAGCGCATTATGTTATCGGAATACTTGAAGGGGTCGGGGCCGTTTTCAGCGCATGCGCAATGTGGCGCCACACTGCCCGCGCCGGTGGTGAATGCAACTGGGAGAAATTCAACTGCGTGATCTGGACCAGGCAGGCGGAGGCGGCGGTACCTGCACTTTAAAGGGATTACACTGCACATTTTTCACCCACCCGGACAAAGAGTGACTGGAGAACAGGTAAGAAGCCCCTGCAGTGTCTCCCGTTCGCTTCAGAGTTCATAATTTCGAATAAATTCGCGAATGAGGCCCGTTTTGTGGATGCATCAACAGCGTAGATGGTGTGCTGCCGCCGCATGTCGGCTTTTGGAGTTCAAAACAAACGTGACGAACTAGGGAATAAAATGTGAAATTCGTGCACTTCGTTGTTGTGTTTTTGTCATTACCGGTGCGACTCTGGTTCACTGTGGGCCTTTTCACTTGGAGCTTTCTTAAATGTCTCCGTGGTGTGCCAGTTAGGGAAGTTTAATGCTCTACATTTCCACGCCGCCGCTCGTTCTCAGCAGGAAAAGTACAGAAAGTAGGCCTAGCGCGAGGCCCCGCGTAGCGCTGTGACTGACAGCTGCACGGCCAATCAGAAGCGAGATACCACCCATCGCGGACTCTTTCAACCAATCATATTTTCCCAAAGTGCTGACGTCAATGATGTTTTATTTCACGCTACGCCCACTGGTTATAAAACAGCGGACAATAAAGTGTCGGTAGTAACGTTGGTAGAGGCGGTCAACAAAAGGGAACCTGATGGGAGACGAGGCAGCGTGCGCTCGTTGCATGAGCTGACCTGAACGCATGTTTAGAAAATTAAATTGGTGTATGCATCCGATTATAACGGTGAAAAAGAACAACCAACGAATAAATATACCATCGCAAAATATGTTTCTTTCAACGTCGCCCATAAACTAATAGTCACAATCCGTTTCCGGATTCAAAATTCTGGCATCACCAACTCCTGGTTTGCGCCCTGCCTGCCTGTGATGCTGTCGTCTGTCTGGCTCATCGCGCAGGCCGTAAAAACACCCACTGTGATTAAAAAATCCTGCATTTTACTGAGCAGAATAATGTTCCATCTTAAATATCCTGCTAGGTATCTGTCTGCAACACGCTAATAATCAGAAGGCTCTCTTCCATTGTCTCCTATTGTGTCTATACGTGGGATCGGCTGATCAGAAAACACGTGGGCCGGGTAGTGTGAAGATATCCGGTTTGTAGGCTGCATTGAAAGCCAGTCACTCCAGGCTGCCTCCGCAATGGTGAACCGAGCCAGCTATATCCTGGACAAAAAGTAAGACGTTTTGATATATAATGTTAATGGGTTAGCTTTTGATAAATGTCGCCGATATCTCGTTTCATCTGTCCTCGACACGTTCATCTGTGTGCCAGACAAAAGAAGCGCTGCTATCGGGAGAGAACGGAAATTTTCCGTGAAAGACATGAAGATTATCCACCTCCTCCAGGCCTTTTAGTGCAGCTCAGGAGCTGGACACCAGCCCCTGAGCTGCACTAAAAATCGGTCGACTATTAGCTTGCTTCGTGATTGCATAAGTTCTTTCCTACTGTAACGTTACTCGTGGGTGCTTAGGAGAGGAAGTGAAAGCTGTGGACACGATTTCGTGTGGACAGTCATTCTTGTCTATTCTCTCATCGTGCCATTTTGATAACGAAATATTAAATAATTAAATATTTACCATTTTGATATAGATCCTTATGGGAACTCATGTTAGGTTATTTTCTCAACTGATGATCATTGAGCATCTGGTATAAGTTACACATTTCACCACCATTTGAGGGGCCTGGCTCACCATGATATGTATGAATGTTCCCTTGCTTTACACTGTGTTGTACTACCATACAGCATGTGTAATATGTAGCTTGTGTATCTTTTCCCAGCTTTGGACTGCATTATTGTTCTGCTGGCATACAGTGGGAGTGGCCTACTAGCCTTTTAACACCAAAATTGCTGCACAGGTACAAAGCTGTGATTTACCATAGTCTTCTGGTAAAATAAGTATTATTGTCTGAGAGAGACGAGGCTGACTGCAAGATTGTAAACACCTTGATGGTCAACTAAACTGTAGTCATTGCTAGACACAATGTGTGTTTCTCAGTAGTGTACCTAAGGTCAAATGGGCGCAGTTTTGATTGGTATCTTTATGGGTTAATGTGTGTGTGTGTGTGTGTGTGTGTGTGTGTGTGTGTGTGTGTGTACAGGAAGGGAGCCTTGATGTGGGCAGTATGAGTAAGACGCCCCCCACCAGAAGAGGGATATCATTTGAGGTGGGAGCTCAGCTTGAGGCCAGAGACAGCCTCAAAAACTGGTGAGTCATGGCCTCACTCATTCCTCTCCATCTCTGTAACTGTTCACTGGCTTCACTCTCTCTGATATATTCTTGTTTTCTACATTGTGGGCCTGGGCTAGCTGTTTTCTATGTCTCTCCAACATTAAAAGATTAATAAAAGAGCTAAGAAAGCCTTCCAAACATCTTAGTGCTCCTTTGCTGGTAAACAACAGCTGTTATGGATGTGTGCTCTCAAGCAGCCATTGATCTGCATGGAAAATGAAGAGCATTGATTGATTGATCTTTGAATGTTTAACAGTATTATAAATGACATTGATGGTTACAATATACTTAAGATGCATATCAAGTTGTGCTTGTTACACAAAAATGTCAGGAGCCTTTTGGAATAGACTAGTCAACCTTTTAACATAGTGTCTGCAGCCCACTTGTTACTCTAAAATATCAGTTACTAATTGGATGACATTACATTACTGCACCTTCATGATTTATTGTGTTTTTCTACATCTTCTACATCAACTTTTTCAACATTGATTTATTCCCTCTGACTTGCCATCCTCATTATGTTGTGTGTTGGGATAAAGAACAAGGAACTTAAAACCCCTCCATCTCCATAACACAATATTGGATTTTTTTTGTCTTGTAGGTATGCTGCCAACATAGAGAAGATTGACTACGAAGGTGAAAAAGTGCTTATCCATTACCGGCAGTGGAGCCACCGTTACGACGAGTGGTTTGACTGGACAAGTCCATACCTGAGACCTGTGGAGAGGGTACAGCTGAGGCGACAGGGCTTGCAGGACGACGCTCCTGTACCTGTAAGTTACGTACGTTGTTTATACTCACTTCGACCTGTGTCACACAGAGCAACTGGAAGTTCGTCCCCATTTCGAGGTTATCTTGTGTTCCTATAACCTTTGTTCTGCAGAGACAGGTTCCTTATCTGTCTTTCTGGCTAAAACATGATACTATGTTGAATTTGCATATGTTAAACAAGTATCAGTTATATTTAATTATGAGTAAAAATGTGAATTTTAATTAAAGAGGAAACCAATTTTGACAGCGTGTCTACAATGTGTCAGTCCTAGATTAAATGTCTCTGTCCTTCCTCCAGGGCTTTCATGTGAATGACAAGGTCCTTGCCAGCTGGTCTGACTGCCGTTTCTACCCCGCTAAGGTCATTTCCGTCAATAAAAATGGTTGGTATCAATAATCTCAGGTCATTGTCTTAAAATATTTAAAAGTATGGCTCCATTATATTTTGAGTTACGCTTGATTGGGCAGTGTTATGGTAGATGTAAAAGGTTTTCCTCTGATTGTTATACATTGTTTTTAATTTCAGTACAAGATTATGCAAGATGAAGTAAAGTCTAAAATGTCAAACTGTCACTTTTGTTTTCACCAAGGAAACTGGTATTGCATGGCATTCAATAATAGCAAAATGGCTTTCTTTGTCACTAGCGAGAGAGAGAGCTGTCTGATGCACAATCACAAAACTGCAAATGGGATGATTTCAGTAAAAACAACAGCTGACGCATATATATAGTATATGATATGGTTTTCATCAGCTTTCCTTTATCCCCCTCAGCATCCTACACTGTGAAGTTCTATGATGGTGTTATACAGACAGTGAAGGGAATACACGTGAAGCCTTTTATTAAAGAGGTATATGTAATTTATTGATCATAAATATCCACAATCAGTCCCACTGTGTCTATATGGTTTGTTTTCATTTGAGTATTGATCATAATTTTCTTTTCTCGTTTCCTTCAACTTCCTCTTTGTCCGGATGATACAGAGAGGTGGTGTTGGTGGAGGGAAGTCTCGGTCCACTGAAAGGAACATGGTTAGAAGGTGCCCAAACCGCAGAGACAGGAGGCCTCAGGAGAACGGAGGTCCCAAGAACAAGCGAGCCAGACGCAGCACCTCCGACCAGGAGGAGGACAGCAACAGTGAGGACGAAGAGCGTGAAGAAACGATGGTTAACGAGAAAAACAAGAAAATAAATGGTGAGGTAGAGGCTGCAGCCACTGTCAAACAGGAAGAGGAAATATCAGAGCAAGCAGACCAGAACAAGCACAGGGATGCGGAAAAGGGGGCTGGACTCACAAATGGGGTGAAAGTAGAAGAAGACGGCGAGCAGAATGAGGAAAGATGCCACGTAAATGGAGACGTGAAGAAGGAAGAGGAGGAACTAGAGCAGAGTGAAACAAAGCCATATACAGAGTCACCTAAGCCATACACTGAGTTGCCTGCTCAAACGTCAGCACAAACGGAGCAGGTGTCGGTCACTATGACAACCACAGAATCCAATGGAGATGTGGAGCAGAAGCCAAACGTCCAATCAGAAAGCCCTCAGCCTGCAGCAGATGTGCCACCTCCCCAGCCTGTAAAACGTAAGTTAATTAATTGTGCAGAAATGTCATGGGATCTGTAGGATTGTGAAAATGAGAAACTATAGTATAATAAGTAGATATCACAGGATCTGGGTATATTTTCCAGACACATGTTAATAAATGTATGTATTTTGTGTTTGATAGCGGTAAGGAAGCAGGGCTTCCACAACCCCAACAGATTCAGCAGAGAACCATGTAAGTACTCAAAACTAATTAAATAAATGAATGTACAAATCACTTGCATTATTTGATGTGTTTCCTTTTAGATGCATCACTTATATTCATCTTTGTTTTAGTGTACAGGGTTATCAAAAACCAACCTCCCCCTGTCCTGTCCATCAACCTCGACCACAACCCATTTAAGTGCAGCGCTCCTGGCTGTACAAAGTCATTCCGTAAGGCCAAGCTGCTGCACTACCATATGAAATATTATCACGGCGAGGAGCAGCCTCTGGAGGGGGAGCGCAGCCCCACCAGGAGTGTCCAGACCAGAGCCTCTGAGAAACAGGTTACTAGCACGGGTTTGGACGGCCCAAAGAGAAGGCGCACTATCTCTGCCTCTATGCGTGAGTTTCTCTCTAGTTTCACTTCTCTTCCAGTTAATGGGACAGAAAGGCTGGATCAGCTAACATTTCTTCAATGTTTGAACCAAATGTATGTAGTGCAACAACAACAGCAGAAATGCTGAATCATGAAGCACTTCAATTACTAATCACTCACTTATAAGACAAGGCTGCTTTGTAAACTTGGCACATCTAGCCTGGCCTGAAAATATTTGCCCTTTGATTTCTCCCAGACTCTGTTGGAGCTGCCGCAGCTCCCCGTGGGGAGGTGAAGACTGCAGGTAGGCGCACATCCGCACCACCTTTAGTCAACACCCAGGGCCATCAGCAGAGGGCACTGCTGAGGGAGAAGAGCAAGGAGAACCAGCTGGACAGAAATGGATGCCAGCAGCAGGACAAGGACCTGGACAAAAGTTGCTTTGACATTGGTTAGTATCATGTAGTAACATGAAGTTGTTTATTAAGTCGGGAAATACACTGCATTGTTTTACAAAGAGCCCTACCTGTTCATTATAAAGTTTTCCTCTGTACAGTTTAGCTTATCGAATAGCTAGCTGTGCACAGACAAGGCTTAACCCATACTACCACTTGATGTTCCCCAGGGTCAGTTAAAGACAAACTGAAAGAGAAACCAAAGCAGAAGGACTTCCTCCGGATTAAACTAAAGAAGAAGAAAAAGAAAAAGAAGGCCAAGTCTGGTAAGAAGGGGGTCCCTGTCATGGGGCCTCCTCACATATTGGCTGCTCTGCATGCGCACTCACAGTGACATTGTGGAATTGGCTCTCCTGCACAGCATAAAGCACTCCATTCACTCCTCTTGGTGTGGTGGCTGAGCCTTTGTGTGTGGGAGAAGTGTCACATCTGTCGCTGGCCTCTGCCACTCCATTATGCCGATAATCAAAAGCTCCAATTATTATTTTTTTTTACATCATAGCTTGTATTTGCTCTCGTGTCCGGCAGCTCTTGCATTACGGATGTTGAAAAGCCAGATTTTATTGTGGCACTAAGATTGACGTATCCAACACCAATCCAACACTGTTCTCTCCATTTGTAGTTGGCATTCACATGTATATGCAGTATGTTTGGCATGAACACAGATGTAAAAGTTACCTTCCACATTGATTATTTCACACAATTTAAAGGCCTGAAACGGATATGGATTTTATCAAACTGATCGTCCCTGACTGTTCCTGAATCTATCATTTGTTTGTTGTGCCACAGTCTGTCACCTCCTGATGAGCGCCTTTTAAAAAAATTTCGAAGTTGACATTTTGTTCTACATCTGCTTCCCCCCTTCCCTGTATTAACAGACTACACAGGTAGTGAGGAGAATATTGACATCTCAGTATTGGGTCTTCAGTCCAAATTGAATTTGCCACTCAAATACCCCCTCTCACACAATCACAAGCCTGAGGCCTACCCCAGCAGGCCCGGATACAGCTACTCAGAGCAGATACATGTGGATGGTGGGTATCTCTGTGTGTGTGTGTGTGTGTGTGTGTGTGTGTGTGTGTGTGTGTGTGTGTGAGTGTGAGACTCTACATGGCTTCCTCTCCCCTCCATTTTTTTTCTTCCTCTGGATTCAGTCCATCATGCTGTTGTTTTAGTTTTTATCTGCATTTCACCTCGTAACCGTTTCCAAATGTTGCTCGAAACAACACATCATGACCTGCAGAATTACACAGCTTGGTTGCTTGAATCCTGAGCTGTTCTTTGCTGCTGCGGCTTGCTTCATTGTCTAATCTACATACATTCATTATAACCACATGTGTAGCATTAGGGAAGTTTAATACAGCTACATTTTAGAAGTAAATTCCTGACATGTTGTGTCACTTGAATGAAAAACCAAAACTTGTTTGTCCCTGTTATCGTAGATGATGATAGCATCAGTGACTGGTCCACTGACAGTTGCGGGTGGAGTGACGATGAATTTGGGGGAGATTTGGACTTCACCACTCCTCCCCTGAGTGTGGACTCCGGTGCCGTGGACACAAGTGACCAGGAAATAGTGAGATGTATCTGTGAGGTGGAGGAAGAGAATGACTTCATGATTCAGGTGAGCTGGCTGGTTTTTGTCACCCCTTATACCTTGTCTATTTTGAAGTAACTGTAAGCATCGTTTTTAATGTGAGCATACTTGTTCTTCATCTAGTGTGAAGATTGTTTGTGCTGGCAACATGGCACCTGCATGGGCCTGCTGGAAGACAATGTTCCAGACAGATATACCTGCTACATCTGCAGAGACCCACCAGGTGAGGGAAAACACCACCACCTTCATATAAGCGCTCTTGTTTAGTTTTATTTTAGTAGAGAAAACGTCACACTTCCCCTTTCATTTGACAAATTATAGTCTGCCATCTAGTGGACAATAAGAAAGCTGACATTGTGTACAATTAACAGTGGACAGTGATGATTGTTCTAGAATAGTACATTTTGTAGTTTGTTCCTTGTAATTACACTGTTTTTATATCGTGATTCTGAAGTTATATTCCCATATTTTACTCCAAAATAAAATAAAAAAAAACCTTAAAAAAAAGGAAAAGGGGAAAAAAAAACTTTTCAGATTTTGTTACAGCTCATCAAAAAAGTATTTTTCCTGAGAACAGTGTTAACCCCAGGAAACGGTAATCAAGGTCCTGGTGTAGCAAGTACAGACCAGGAAAAGGTGTTGTTAATTTCATACAGGCACTTACAAGTAGGGCTTTGACTCAGAACTTCGTTATTCGAATATTTACAAAAACAAAGATATTCGAACGAATATTAGGCAACACTTAATATTCGAAAAAGTGTTTGCTTGTAAACGTTGTTTTCAATTCAGATTCCGAGGCTTTTTCACGCCTGATGAAGTTGTGAATTGCGAGCTCATTAGCAAGGTTATTATTGGTCATCTGGGCTCCTGTAGGTGATGTTAGCGTCCTGGTTAGCGCCTATTTTGTATACCAGAACAATGGCCGCGCCAACGCCTACAACAGCTACGCCTGAGGAGTTCGAAATCTTCACTCCAGACCATCTGAAAAGCAACGTGTGGCACTACTTTGGGTTCCCAAAGGAACAGGGAAAAATCACAACTAAGGACAAAGTGATATGCAAAATATGTAGCAAACTCACATACCACGCGACGACCAGCAACTTGACAGCCCACCTGTCAACACTACATCCCGGCAAGCTGGGAGAGGAGGAGGGGTCTGACTTTTAATAAAAATTTAAAAAACAGTGTTTTTCCTCTGAAAACATCATTGCCTGCCTATTAACATTGACTGATACACTGCCCTCTGGTGGACAGAACATACACAACTTAAGTTTGATACCAATATAGGTCTTACTGAAGGCATTTAAAGGTCAAAATATTATGAATAAATATCCGAATATCAATATTAATAAACAAACGAACTTCGAATATGATTTTTGGCCAAAAGTCAAAGCCCTACTTACAAGTAAATCGTTGTACAGTAGCTGCTTTTAGCTTTAAAAAAAAAAAGAAGGGACTTTTGAGATACAGAGCTGAGTGGAGTGGAAGGAGTAAACTGGTATGCATAATTGGAACAAGATACACACTCATAGCCTGTAATGCCGAGCACAAACCACAAGATTGTTGTCCATGATTTTATTCTTATTGACAGTTTTTGAAGATCGCTGACAAAAGGCCCAGACCAGAGGCGTATCTTCAAATCAGCAATCTATTGCCATGTGTTAACGTTTCAAAAGTGCAATCCGAGAGCCTGCAGATGCCCCAAAGATATCAAACGGGAAAAATATGTATGGGTTGGGCAGCGATGCGAGGAGCTACAGCCAATGAGAGCAGACATTCCCTTATCATGCATCTTATTGTCTGGAGGGGGTGCAGCGATGTAGTTATTATCAGAATACAGAGGCATTCAGATTCACAAAAGCCTTTCAGTATTGTAGCCTTGTCCTTGCTGAACCACAATACGAGCAGGCAACTAATATGTTGTCATTGTCAAAATATTTACCTCCATCCCTCACACCCTTATTCTCTTCTTTTCCTTCCTTGTTCTTTCACTGCAAATCAGTGCACAAAACAACATGGACCGCTCGTTTCTTGTTTTAAGCTCCTGTGTGTGTTCAACAAAACATAATTTGGAGACCAGTCAGACTCCTCAGTCTGGGATTCCCCCTGCTGAAAGATCTTGTAATGTGTTACCTGTCGTTGAAGGACAGACTCTCTATCACAGAACAACGGCTTTACTCATTGCATTTGATTACATTTCATCACAATTTGTTGATCACTCCCAGGTCAGAGGCAGAGTCTGCGCTACTGGTATGATCGTGAGTGGTTGAGCAACGGTCACATGTATGGCCTCTCCTTCCTGGAGGAGAACTACTCCCACCAAAATGCCAAGAAGATCACCACCACCCACCAGCTGCTGGGAGATGTGCACCACCTGGTAGAGGTCCTCAATGGACTGCAGCTCAAGATGAGCGTCCTTCAGTGAGTCAAAAGCAATTACATGAAGAGCGTTGAGGGTGTTTCCTGATAGCTCCTGGGGTCAAATTTAAATGTGGATCATGACATAAATTATTGTTGTCCAGGGTAATACCAATCAAACCAACAGAGATGTGTTTTCATTTTATTTCTCCTATCTTCAGGAGCAATACTCACCCTGACCTGCAGCTGTGGCGGCAGCCCTGGAAGCATTTGGAGCGGCCCCGGGCCTGCTCTGACTCGTGTCGTGGCAGTGATGCAGCGCCGTCCCCTGTGACTCCTGATGAGGACATGAGCCGAGGGGAGATTTTAATGTCCAACGCCCTGGAGAAGCTGAGCCGGGCTGCCACAGCTGCCGCCTCCTCTTCGTCCTGCTCTTCCTCCCCCTTCCCATCTTTCCAGGACTCATACATTACCAGTGAACATTGCTATCAGAAACCACGGGCATATTACCCGGCGGTGGAGCAGAGGCTGGTGGTGGAGACCCGACAGGGCTCCGAGCTGGAGGACAGTATGAGGAGCACTGAGGAACTGTTGGAGCGGGAGCAGCGCTACGGAAGCCTGCTGGAGACAGACAAGCCCAAAGCAACTGGCACCAGTTACAAGGTTGGGCGTTATTCCACACCAGACACTGCAGCCCGATATTTATTCATCTTAACCTCCCTACTACTGCTAGTTGCACAGGCTACACATTTATAGGCAGTTTTTTTATGCTAATGTTCCCTTTGGACTTGTCAGCGACTCTCTAAATGTCTATGTGCAGTGTTGATTATAGAGTGGACCACAGAAGGTTTTAAATCACAGATAATTTGTGAAGGCAGCATTACATCAGAGTTATTTAAGGTGTTCACAGATTTAGCTCAGCTTTTTTAGTTTGGTTTGAATACCAATCATGATGCAACTATCTATTTTGGTTGTTTATTTCTTGTGTGCACGAATAATGTGGATCGATTTGGCTGAAAGCTTTTGTAGAATCTGTTTGTAATGAAAATCAAGTCTGACGTTTTCACTTGGATATCTCTAGGCTTCATTTGGTGGCTCTTGGTCCCAGGCTGAGACGAAGGAAGAGGAGGGAAGAGATTCTGCGGATGCTACAGATGACAACAGCATGCAGCATCAACAGAGGCAGATCAACCTGCTGGATCACATCGATGCAGTTCAGGATGAGGTCTCACACAGGATGGACTTCATAGAGAGGGAGCTGGATGGTAAGACCTGTGGTAGCTCAAGCCTAGTTATCAACTCAGTGTTTTCTGCAGGATGGGAAACTTTTAAAATTCTGTTCCAAATGATCAGAAGATCAGATTTAAAATGGTGAAGATGACACCTGCTTATATCAGTGGTTCACCAGCCAATAAATAGAGTTTATATAAGCAGCCAGCTCTTTCATAATAGTAACAATATAGTAATTTTTATATCCAACAAGGTCAGTTCGGAAATGTTTGAATTAGTAGAGATCACACAGCATAAACTAATAGGTACTGCTAATAATTTGAATGTAGAGACGTGCCATTTAAGGTATCAGACATGTTACCAATAAAGTCTGTTAATACCAACAGTTTAAAGTATTTTTACCAGTTTCTTTGCTCAGACATATGAAGGATATAAAAATAATGAAACAAATTAAAATAATATAAACCATAATAAAATTAACACAAATAAAAAAGCCATGGTTACAACTGTCCATTATCAGAGAAGGGAGTATACAAGTCCATTATCTTAGCATTAATACAGCAATTACTCACTGTGTCATAGATTATCCATTTCGTTCATCTGCTCTCGATCTTAGCTCAAAAGTCTTTTCCAGCATGTAGATCTCTGTAACAATTTCTAACCACTGCCCAATAGTAGGGAGTTCAGTTGTTTTTACTTGTGATCATTAATATCTTGGTTAGATATCCATCACTATCAGTGAAGTCACTTATACTTCCAAGGTACATAACTTTAATTCCTTGGGTATTACATATCCCAGAATGTCCGTGTTTATTATATGCACATTGTCCCAAAATGATTGTATCTCATGAAGAGCCATACTACGGAAGCCCTAAACGGCCATGCATTCATATATTTTATTTCCTCCGTTTTCCCGAGATAACGGGCTAATTTTCTCGAGATCTCGTGGTAACGAAACTTTGTTTACCCGAGATAACACACCTTCGGACACACCGTAAGAGCTTGTGCCCCCCTTTATCAGCCAGGTGCACAGTAAATCATTTCATCACGTTCAGCAAAAATCATGCAGGCACACTTCAAACACTTCAAACACGATTCACAGGAACACAGATGTTCTCGGTTCACAGCGAGACGCTTTCAAAATAAAAGTCCCGCATTTAGTGTCTAACATAATTAATGAAATAATAACCTGGCGTCAAAGAATATCAGTTAACCAAATGAGAACAAGATGTTCTTATTAACAATTTATCACATTAAAGGTCATTTACAGTCGTTACACTGACTGAGTGACTCATTCACACACACACACACACCTTATTATATTGTTATCTTGGGAAAACAAAGTTTCGTTATCTCGAGATCTGGACAAAAATGATCCCGTTATTTCGGGAAAACAAATGAAATTAACTCGTAATCACGAGAAAACAAAGTTTCGTTATCTCGAGGTCTTGAGAAAATTATCTCGTTATCACGGGAAAACGGAGGAAATAAAATGTATGAATGCATGGCCGTTTAGGGCTACTTAGATTTAAATGGAATTCTTAAATTAGCCATGGTGGCAAAGTGGAAAGATATTATTTCTACACTAGTCCTCTGAACTTAAAAGGCTTAACAAGCTTTGGTATTCCTGGTTAAAATACAAAGAACCTCTATGTGTAATGTAAGTGCCACTTGAATGCAAACACATTTTGTTTTGAAGATGCAAGAAATTATGAAACAGACCAGAGATTGTCTGGTGGCTTGTGCAGGAGAACAGGACAGAGTGTCTGTGGGGTAAAAGAAACCCATTTCTTGTAACCATGTGCTCACCTCTGGTTCTTCTTCTGCACTTTGTTCTCAGTGCTTGAGAGCTGGCTGGACTACACTGGGGAACTGGAACCCCCTGAACCCCTGGCCCGTCTGCCTCAGCTCAAACACCGCATGAAACGCCTGCTGACACAGCTGGGCAAGGTGCAGCAGATTGCCCTGTACAGTTCCACATGAGGGCGCCAGAGAACAGCAGTGGCCACAGTCCACACAGCATGCAGATAAAGTGCAGCGGAGGAAGCTCACTGGTCTCTGGCTGCGAAGATAACGATATTAATGCAAGTGCAAGACTCGGATTGTATAGCACGTTCATCTGCTGCTGTTTTTCCTCCTGAAAAGGTTCTGTGCGGTGGAATCCGATGCAATGGCCAGCCAGTGTCATATATGAGTATTTATATGAACATTTATGGAAAGTCAGCATCTTAAATCAGGATTTAACACAAAAAGTAACCTCGTAAATGCAGGAGAAAATCCTTAGGACCAGATTACACTTCTATGGTTCCCATGCAACTCTAAACCTTATGAATGCCTTTTGTCTGAGCTACTGCTTAAGGTCACCCTGTCTCTCAGTACACAGTGCTTTACATGCAGAAGCTTTATATTTCATATTTCAAATTGTAATTGAGTTCCTGAACGTACATGGCCTCTTTGCAATAGTTTTTTTGAACATGATTTCAAATGGGTCACTGTTTTTTGCATTTTACCCAAAGCTCAGTTTTGGTCACGTGTCCTGCCATACTACATTAAAACTCTCACTGTACAAGCCGTTTCTACAAATAATTTGTTCTGTTCTTGACCCACTCAAGGGTTTTGTTTTAAACTACACTGTGAAGTTATTTTTGTCTGGAATCAAAAGCAACTTATTTTCAAGTGTGATTTCTTTTTTTGTCTTCAACTGTAATGCTTCTTTCCTGACAGCTTTATCAGTTATTCTTTGTGTTTGTCAGTTGCCCGCTCCCTTAGTTCAATTTCCTCTTTGCATTGTTGTTGCTGTAGCACTTGACTTATGATTCACTGAAAACTGTAACGTGGACTTGTCTTTTCTTAAACTAGCATCTTGTGTGCTTTGTCAGTGACAGATGCTACTTAGACCTGTAATTTTTTTTTCCCCCATTCTGTTTAATCCATTTATTTACAGTATTTTGGTTTGTAAATATGTTACTCAGAAATGTGCTCTTCTGTATTGAAAAAAATCTCCAAAATCTTATATTGTATGCTACTGTACTGTAAGTGTCTGGCTTAGAAGCAGGGAAATGTCAAAAACAATACAAACAGATTTGCTGGTACATAAATAAACTCTCATTGTTATTACTCACCATGGACACATTGTTGACTGTTCATCCTATTTACTCAGCTGGCAACAACACTAAGCAGTGAAGTCAAAGGTTGCATCGGTCACAGTTCATGCCCCACACATCATTCAGTTTGATGTAACATGTTTTCTTTCGCAGCTGATTTTTGCTCTTACACAATCAGATTGAAGTCGGGGCAGCAGGAGTTTGCAGGTTGAAGGCATGAGATTGTGACTCATAGAGGAAAGTTTTCAAAATGGTGGGGTTCCTGCTGGGGTGCCATTGAGCAAGGCACCTGACCTCAAACCATCCAGTGGAGCTTCCTATAATCTGAAAACTGCTGGTTGCACTGGGCAGCTGTATGTAGGAGGGGCTTTTCTGTGAGAAAATACACCCCAAAAAGGGGGTTGCGTGCATACTTTGTTTTTATTTCATAGCCGATTTGTGCGGTTACATAATCAGATTGAAAATAGAAACTTGATGGGAATTCTAATCGGTTAATCTCCAAAATTTGAGCCAACATCACGTGGTGACAGAGCAGAGCGACTGATAGCATGTCGCCCACGAAGAACTTGTACAGTGTTAGGCCAGCATGTTCAACTCTTGATTTGCACTTCACTATTACCAAAGATGGACTATGTAAGAGAAGGTAGGAATACCCTTGATTAAGTAAATACATAAATAAATGCAATTATCTCCCTCAGATCAACAGTGGGCGTAAACTTAAGTGCAGTTGAAATAAGTACGTCAGTTTAAACCTTTGCGTTTCCTCTTGCCTCTGAAACAGAGTTTCGTCTTCATTATTTGGGAGCAGAGTGAGACCTCCTGCTCCTCCTCCTGTCTGTGCTGTGCACCGCCTCCTCCCATTGGCTCCTCCGCGGTGTCTGCGACGCAGCGTGTAGTTCCGCCCAGAGTCACATCGAAATACTAGTTGAGGCAGAGGAAGCGGCAGGAGAGAGCAGCGTGTACTGTATACTTAAATATACATACCAGCGTTGATATTTAACAATATAACTGGAGAGGAATTGACTGGATCCAACCGGATACACATTTTACCGACGAGGTAAGTCTAACCATCCGTGTTCCCGCGGTAGAATTCCCCCCATTCACCATTTACAGATGTGCCCGATGCCACAGGAGATTATCTCAGCTCGCTGTATTTCCCAACCTGTTCACGTTGCTGTCTGTATATCGCGTCGTTTGTTGGAGGAATGGTGGCAGCCTTTAGAAAAACAACTAAACCATTGTTACTCTGACTGAAAGAGGCGTTTAAACGCCGGGAGGACCTGACGTTAGTACTTCTTCATTGAGCGCGAGCGAAGCGGCTCAGTTGGAAAAACTGCAGCTCAATTGAAATGAGTTCATCGCTGCTCCTCTCAACAGTAATGCGACATAAGGGTTGTTTTCACACCGTATCTTCATTTTGTCAGCGCAGCACGGATTGTTAGTAGTTTGTTTTCTGTTACATGGTGTTCCCACTAAATAGTAACCCAGCTTTTTAGCTATTTATGATAAAAAACCAAGGCCTGTCACGATGCGTAACATCGTAAATCGCCGAGCTAAAACAACTAAAAAAAAAAATAAGGTTAGCTACCAACAGCTTCTAGCTTCATGAATTAGACACAGTGATTCAATACAAACTTCAAACCTAAAATCCCTGGAGCAATGGGAATTCGCCTTTTTGATAGTAGTAACACCAGGCATAGCTTTTAAACTCACTGTTGAGCATAATAATAATAATAATAATTCCAGTTGTACTGTGATTATATGTTCACGAGAGAATATTAACAGGATTTAGAGTTGGGATTTCGCTTTATCCAGAGTTTGAACAGGAATCCTAGCATGAAAGCCCCAAAGCTGTGTGTGTGTGTGTGTGTGTGTGTGTGTGTGTTGAATGTGTGTCTTGTCACTGTAGATAATACTCTTTGTTCTGCACATTTTTTCCAAACACTGCCTAGAGTCCAGACTCGGCAGATCCATCATAATCAATCAGATCAATCACAAAGATGCAGCTGCAGGTGCTACGCCAGTGTTCAGACACCACGTGATGGATGACAATGTCACCGGTGGCCATGCGAAGGTCACACAGGTGGAAAGTGTAACAGAGTGGGCATCAGGTGTTTTCCCCTTACCTAAAATCACCCCCGTCATCTTTGGATATATTTTCAAAGGACACTGTGTTCTGTGGTCCCCCAGTTACATATCAGGAACACATGGGATATTGTAGTAATTGTTGATAAAGGAGATTAAAAAATCCCATGTAGTAGAAGGTCACCATAACCTTTGTTTTGAGTACAGCAGATACACTGTCCGTATATTAAAGCCTTCATTCTGGTGTCTCATTTCAGTTTTAGTGTGTTGTAGTTTTATTGCCTTGGGGGTTCAATTCAGGTGTTGTATCTCCCACAATGCCCTCAACGGTGTCACATGGCCAGTGAGGGTTGAATGGAGCTTACACAACAAGCAACAACCGGCCATTTGTTGTCACTCACAACACTCTTGACAAAGACTTGTGTGAAGACTGGGAAGGCTAATAGATAACAAGCTATTGACAGTACATTTCTGTAAACTAGCCTCTTGTTTTAAAAGCAGGAGAAAGAGCCGACAGTTTATTGTTGGGTTTATTGCCATATTGTTGCAATCAGTCCACTCCTGGTTGATTATTACAGTGAAAGCCTAACTAATGGGAGTGCTGAGAGTTGTTTATTAAGCCACGCGTTGTACTTGAGGTCTTGAAATCCTCCAGGAAGTGTGTCCATCTGGTCTCTGTGTGCTGTTATTATTGGCCCCCACGGAAGTTTTGAATCATCTTAAAATGGGTTTACGCGCTTTATTAAAACACTTTGTTTTCAAGCTGCCAGTTCTTCTGTTAATCTGCCTGACTGTGGAGGGATTCCACCTTCCACACGTGCTTAGAGAAATTAGAAAACAAACAGAAAACACGTTGTTTATGTTTCTGTTTTGTGTGCAAAGGGGCAGAAAAATGTGTCTTTGCTTGCATGTGAAAAACAAGTTGCAAAAAGAAACTTTGCAAAACGGGACTCATTAAAACATACACATAGAAACACAGACAAGAGCTTCATTAAATTCAAACAAATAGAGCCGCAATGATTCATTGGCTAGTTATCAATGGTAAAGTTAATCTATTTCGAAAGTCAAGATTCTTTGTTTCCAGCTCCTTAAATGTGAATATTTTCTGCTTACTTGACTACTCCATGACAGTAAACTAAAAATGTTTTGATCATGAACAAAACAAGACACTTTGAGGACATCGTCTCGGGCTTTGGGAAACGGTGACATTCTCACATTATATAGAACAAACAACGAATCGAGGCATAAGCAATTGCGACCTTTCAAACCAACTTATCCGAGTGCTCTGAATGAAAACAAGGCAGAAGAATACAACACCACTGTACGTAATGTGGCAGTATACTGTAACTGAATGATATATGGTGTTTTCAATATGGCAGAATGAGGGAACTACACTATTAAGGTTCCTTTCAGCGTGGATTACAACTTGCACATCAGTTATTATAGGGATTACAGAGTATATAAAAAGTGAGAAATGCTCTTGTGTAGAAGAGGATTTCTTGCAGGGATGAATGTCAGGGAATAACACTCACTGGAGACATGGAGACAGTAATTAAGCCACTGTGCTGACAGCCAGTCTGCCTTGTGTTCACTCTCACCTCAGCATTACTGTGTCTCTCGGTTTGCCAGCGCTGCAGGGCAAAACAAGGCCGTCATCAGACATGGGCATTTATTGGGACTTCTGCTCCTAACTGGAATAATGATAATGCCTCAGTTGTCAACAGCACACCCTTTTCATGTTATGCTATTGCCTTTCAGTCATCTGGTACCAAGACAGTGTTTTTGAAAAATTCATAGCTACTAGGATGGTGTTCAAACCATATATTTGTCTGACCCTCCTGGGGCTCGGCTGCTGCTGCTGCTGCTGCTGCTGTGTATTTGTAACTGAGCTGCATCTGTAATCTAAGCTTTGAAAGGGCCTCGAGTTACAGCACAGCAGCTTCAAGCTTTCAGACTGAAAAACAGCTGATGCATAGACACCTCTGTTCCAGGTTAACGTCTTGAATTTCTCTCGACCCCGGCCGAATAGCTTATTCAAACAGCTATCCTATTTATCCCCGCTGCATCGGCCTCTCTGCAGGGACGGAGTGACTGTAAAT
The DNA here is from genome assembly GCF_900880675.1 of Sparus aurata. Lineage (NCBI taxonomy): Eukaryota > Metazoa > Chordata > Actinopteri > Spariformes > Sparidae > Sparus > Sparus aurata. The sequence continues at coordinate 29,946,122 of NC_044192.1, forward strand.
ATACTTATTTCAAACAAAACGAATGACAAAATGCCAGAGACAGTCGCTAGCAGGTTTGTGTGAGGTTGCGGCAGTGTCCACACACTCATCTGCTGGATCGCACCCCCGCTGGAGGAAGGGCTCCATTTTCTTTATCACCATCAGCAGCATCAGCAGGTGGTGATGAGGAGGAGAGGCAGTCAGAGTACAGGTGGTAAGCTTGTTGATTCAAAGTGTTGGAACCTTGCCAAGCTGGACGTCCGGATGCTCAGGACTGTCCTTCAGTGCTGCCGTGCTATTAGGATCACGTATTTTAAGAGCTTCTCCTCACACACCAGCACACATACTCCATATCTACTGCACAAATCGCATCACATCAAACAAAAGTGTCTTCTTTTAGTTTCTCTGAGAGTTGTCAGATGATTTCCTAGTCCGTATTCCTTTAAAGTAGGAGAAGCAATTCCCACTCAGAGGAATCTCTTTGTATTCATGAGTATATGTGTAGGAGCGTGATGGGAGGCAATGAAAGAATATGTTCCACTTCTCCCCCGAGGAAACTCCCAGTTTGTCATAAGCTGGCTTGCACAGACTGTGCACTAGGCTGTCTTAAACTCAAGACATGTTAGCAGCACGAAGCTTTATTTACAGTGTCTCATGATAGGCCATGCACAGCATGAATCATTTCATACTTGGCTGGCTTACTGGTCAAGGGAACACCTCGGAAAGTTAAATGCTTTAGTGAGCAAATGGCAGATTCAGTGCCCTGGTGGTTTGAAGATCCTCCCCTCAGGCTGTGTTGAGTTCAGACTGAGATGATACTCGGAGTCCCAGTCATCTAATGCCGGAATTTCATGTGGAGAGACTGGGTCACGGCCCAATCATGGTGGGTCATGGTGCATATAAATATACTGTTGATGCACTCGAGGAAAATGGGTAATTGTCTGTGGCTTTATGTGACTCATTTGACGCCGTTTAGCTGCATTGAAAGTTCAGGACAGTCCCTCAGAGCCTCCTGAGAGCCGAGCAGGAGCCTCACCGACTGGTGAAGCATTCCACGTTGCGTTTGTCGTCGTGACATGAAGAGAATGACTTTATGTAAATGATGGTGAAAAAGGTCATTCGATTTCAGCAGCGCCACCAGCTGAGCTGAGGATGACTCGGGGAAGGGGGGCCCCCGTGGTTGCCAAGGACACCGCCGACCTCCTCGGCGAGCGCTCGCAGGGGAAGGCGCCAGAGGAGCCACCTCTGTGTTTCTGTGGGAGATTGAGTTGTCAGTAATCAGTCACTGTGACAGCCAAGCTGACCACATGGATAACTCTATTAGCAGAGGCTGTGTTCCTGTGAGGCAACAGGCCTCTTAGCGCCGTTTCACACAGAGACACAGGCTGAGACGTGTTCTGATTCAAAGACCTCCGTGTATTCGCAGGCAGAGGTCTCTAATGTTTCTGGGCACAAGGGTTCTCAAGTTCTGTGGTGCTGTGTTAATGTTTTATGGAGATAGTTTCTGATGTTTCCACCCAGCTTGTTCAACTAATTCTTGTTCTGTGTGTCCCAGATAATGTGTGTGTATGTGTGATCTAGTGGTCAGGCTACACAGATGGTCACGCTGCTGCCTCCACAGCTGCCCTTCGGCCAGCCTGACCGCTGTCTACACATCCTGCTGAGCCTCCAGCAGGACTCCGGTGCTCTGGAAACTCTGCCTGCACACATCAGCCAGCTGGGACCCACAACACATGCACAAACACACAACACCCCTCTCCCACTTTGTCTTTCTCTGGGCTGTCTGCTCAAGTGAGCATGGCAGAGGAAACCCCCATAGACTGAGTGGCAGCTAGCCTTGCGTGGCAGAGTAGCGGCAGGTACTCTGTTAGCAGCACTGAGTGCAGGACCGACAGCTCTGGCCATTCACTCTTATTTATTGCCGGATAGCAAGAGGAGCTCAGCCAGGAGAGACTCATTCAGGCGGGCTCACACCTCGCTCTGACCTATCACAGCAGATTTATCAACACTCATTTGCTTCTGTGTGCCCCCTTAGGAGTGCTGATATTTTTATCCGTTTACCTCATCCTCCCTTCTTACTCTCCTTTGTGTTGGACCTGTCAATGCTAGTGTGTATTGATTTATTGATGATGTGTGTCATGTAGCTACAGCAATCTGTATTGCCATTCCTTTATTAGTCAATTTATCATCGTTTGAAAGCATCAGCTGTGGCAGTGCCTAGCAGGGAATTATGTGGAGTCAAAGGAAAGATGAAAATCATCATTCATGCGTGTTTGTGTGTGAGAGTTTAGCAAGCACAGAATGAATATTTTGTATGTTCCCGTTGTTCACACCACTTAGAACCTGTAATGTAGACCTAGTAGTAGCGGTGGGCGATCTGATGATTTTCAATTGATCTTGAAGGCGAAGGCGATACTTTTCAGGTGAATAGTAGAGATCGCAGTGTTTGAATGTCCTCTTACATCTCTTTGCAAAGGTCACATAACCTCATGGACAAGCAGATCAATGCTACATAGATTAACTAGTAAAGTGATGCAGCCACCTACATGTTTAGGCTACATAAGTTATAGCTACAAATAAGCAGATGAAGAGCTTGATAAGCATCTTTGATGCAGTATTGTGAATGGTGAAAATTCAGAAATTCATTAAGAAACATTACAATTGATTGGGATTGGGATTAAATAGATTGTAAAAAGATATTGGGCTAGATCACCCACCTCTACCCAGTACTGTATGGTCGTACAGGTGGATGATTTGACCAAAAAACTATGTGTATTTGTTTTTGGTAATTTCTTATATCTGTTATTGCAGTGTGTGTCATTCTGTTAAATGAGCTGTCATCTGTCAGTGTGCTGTCAAATATTTGTGCTCTCTTGGCTTTGTATATGTGTACGTGACACACCCTGAGAGATCTACCGCTGCGCAAAGGATTGTGGGTCAGAATAGCCAGCAAAGAATCTTGGTTTGTACAGTGGAAATTGCAACCGGATGTAGTAGGGCATCCTGGTATTTTTGGTATACTGCATTTCACACACTACATTTTGGGACATACCAAGTCTTTTTTTGGCGTACCAAATAGTACAATAGTATTGGTGTTGAAATGCAGGGATGGACTTTTTCAAGCAGAAAAAGCACTGGTGTGACCAATAACGTTAACAGTGCCTCCATTATCTTAAGGGTCCCAGTAAGGAAAGTCATTGAATGAGCATGAACAATACCAGTGCCCTGGATCCAGCCATCATTAATGTTTTGGAATTAATTCCACCTGTGCTTTTCCCTCTTTTGAAAAGCCAAATGTCTGCTGTGAAAAGGGTCTACTATTAATTAAACTTTTGAGGGTTTACATTATCTCATCCGAACAGAAGAATATTACACTAATTTGGCACTTTTGTCTGAAGCGATTCACAGTAAGTGCAACGAACCCTCATAAAACTAGAGGTAGGAGCCATCGACCGTGCGCGGTCTATAAATGCCAACAATGGTCTGAGAGGAGGTCTAATCAGATATGAATAAGTGAAAACACCTGTGTTGTAGCCATCCACATTTTAATTACATGGCATTCAGTCAATTGTTGATTGAAATATTGCAATATATGTAAATGTAGGGCATTAAGAGATTGTGTATTTCATTATTACACATTTTGCTGTGTTGTCCAGTCTTAGTTTGTAGTTCACTTCAAGAGTAGGAGGGGGGGGTGGCAAGAGGACACAATCACGTCTAAGAGTCAAAACACACTGACTCGTAAGACTCACTTAAAACTGATATGCAGCTCAGTGCGGGGAAACACTTCTTTATTAATACATGGTGACCAAAATAGATGCCTCTCTGACTCTGTGTGGGTATATAGTACAATGTACTGAACAGTGGGAAACATGTGAGGAATGACTCACATCCCAGCTGCCATCACACACATATATGCACAGAAGACCCAACATACTATGCACATACAAAATTCATTACAGCTACGTACAGTTCCTCAACTGACACGGGCCTAATGGAGTTTCCAGTTTGCTGGTCTGAGACATCACCTCACCAGTGGAATATATTGCTGTTGGTCTCCGGGTCTGTATTAGTGCAGTAAATTTAGCGTGCTGCTGGAAGTTATGACAAATAATTTTACGAACCATAGCGCTTTATTTAGGATGCCAGTTGGCTGTCTTCTGAGACTCTCCCTTTGTGGCTGTGTGTGTTTTCATGTGACAGATGAGGCATGCTGATCATGCCAATAGCTATATGGTTATAAATCAATACAACCAAACGCTGCTCTTTAATCTCAGAAGACCATTAGCAGATAAAGTGGCCCCACAAGGAATAATGTAATCCGTTAAAAGCCCTCAGAGAGTAATGAGAGGGGTCTTGCAAGGATGAGAGATGAGTATGAGGGACTGTACTGTGGGTGTACGTATACTGTGCCTTAAGTTATCTGAGACTGCGTGTGTCTTGAGGTTATGTGCCTGTTTTACGTGGATGGCTGTGAGCGCAACAGAGGCTGTCCCCAATCCACCATGAGTATAGAGGTCAGTGTGGGTGTTTGTGTAGAGGGGGGCCCCCTTTTTTGGCAGGCAGATCAGTGCAGTGGCTGCTGCGTGCCAATCAGTGTTGTTGCTGAGGAACCAGGCTTGTACTCCTAGACACACACACAGAAAAATTCAAATGATGGACGGCCAGTTTAGGATTTCCTCTATAAATAGATGCAACTATGCGCTTCATTAGACACGTGTTTTGAAGAGACAAAGATGCACGCACTATGAATGAATATCACGACCCAGAAGACAAGGTCATGAGTCCCCTGACACACATACAAATGCTATTGGGTGTGTGTGTGTGTGTGTCTCATAGCTTCAGAGCAGCAGTCGCGGTATTGCCCCTGTGTGTGTAATATCCCATGTCCCATCCGAGTACAACCTCTACAGCGTTTTTATCACTTGCATTTTGAGTTATGGCTGGCTTCAGGCTCAGGATATTAAATGTGGAAGTGACTAGTGAGTCTGCTTTCAGATTCAGAGGGGATGAGTCAATTATAGTAATGCTGTATTTAGCATTTATTAGACCATTTTAATCCAGGAAGGATCAAACAGGAAGGTCTGTATTTGAGGAGCAAGATTTGTTTCTCTCACTGTCTTAAAATAGCTTCTGTGACATGTATCTTACATTTCCTTTTGTCTTTGAAACCAATGAGACATTATTTGTGCTTTGTCATCTATTCAGTGTAAATGTGCATGTAAATGCGTGGGTATTAGGGGTGTGCTAAAATATCGATACTACAATATATCACGATATTTCGTCTTGAGGTACATTATCGATACACTGGTGCCAAATATCGATATTTAAAAATGTAAAAAAAAAAAAGTTCCTTTTTTTTTCTGGCCCACCACCCCTTTTCGGAGGACAGCTTTATCTTTATTCAAACATAGGCATACAACCAAATTAAATTTTAAAAAATGGTTTAAGTAGATCTGAAACCCACACATATAGATATTTAATGATAGTTGTAGTCAGTATATGTGTTAAGAAGAGTCACTGTGCAATATACTCTTTGTTTACTTGGCTGTCATTCATGTGAAATTGATTAACAATGTTTTGTAATTCCTGTGAAATGGATTCAGTGCAGTCAATAAATTCTGAATTTCTTCAGTGACACAGATATCGTGGATATCATCGTGGATGAAATTCCTTGCAATATATCGATTATCGCAGAATCGCTGTATCTTGATATTATCGTTATCGTGGGCAAAATGTCGTGATAGTATCGTATCGCGAGGTACCTGGTGATACCCAGCCCTAGTGGGTATATATCAATAATGTGAGCTCACACCTGTGCAGGATCGTTTCTCAAAACTACCTGATCCAGTATTTTCAGTTTAGTTTCCAAACCAGCGGTGGGTGTTGTTCCACATTTTGAAGTGGGTATTGGATAAGAATAGACCATTTTGATAGACTCATGAGACATCTAGACATCACAGAGATGTCTCATCGTAGTTTTTGTTATATCGTCAAAAGTTGTAAAAAAAAAAAAAGAGATCTGTCGGCTCGTATCAAGAGAATCATATAAGCTGCGAGGAGGCCTCAGGAGAGCAAGCTGTCATTTAATTAAGAAGACGTGGAGCATGGGGAGCTGAGCGTGTGCTCGTCTCCATGCTCGTTCATCTGTGTGCTTTGCTGACAGTATCAGCAGGAGATATTCTGTGCTATAGGTCAGTTTTTCTGTGATTGGGAACAAAAAAGCAAACTCCAGATCAGGTTCCCTGCCTTGCCTCCACAATAAAACACAATAACATTCAACCATCTTTTTCTATCAGAAAGGGTTGTTATTGACCTGACAGGAGGGGGTGGAGGAGTGAGGGCTGAAACGCCAAACAAATGGATTTCCTTCTTTTAATTCTCTTACCAAACGGACTGGGTTAGAGCAATAATCTGGAACTGAGCCTGTCACAGTCCATTAGCTTTACTCCGGCGGGATTGCTACCTCGGCAGATCAGAACTGTAAACACAGGTTTGACCTTGTTACGAAAAGTTGGAAAGAAATTTCTAGTAAGGCTCCCCTGGATGGAAAAGTCCCCTGTCTAAGAACAAGGCGTCGCCACTCTGGTGACTGTGCAGGGATTAGTCGTTTGCTCTTATTTGTCGCCCTGACAGCAAAACACTCCAGCACATAAAGAAGGGCAGACCTAGAAGTTGGGCTGTTGGCAGGAATGTAGTATCCCTGGAATTTGTGCTGGCCCATTTTCTGTTGTGATGTGAAGCCCAGTGAAGTCCTGACTGCAGACTGAGGCTCCAGTTGAGGACAGACACGCTTGTGTTCCTCTTTGATAGGAACTGTCATTAGAATAATTTGGTTCCCAGAGCAAGCACACAGCCAAATGACACTACTTCCTCTCACTGGAAATTATTTGTTAATTGTCAATAGCCATGTACCAAATGTGGATCTTTTGATGGACACTGCCCATTAAATTGAAACTCTCGCCAAAATGCAATTTAGGCTTTTTTTTTTTTTTTTTGAATGTATATAAGTCAAACCTTCGTGTAATAGCATGATTACGACGAAAGAGGCACTTTTAAGATTTACCGTATTTTCGTTTTCGGGTCAAACTCATTTTCAATGGGAGTGCTTTTACAATAGCATCAAAATCCCTATTTTTTAAAACACTAAGAAGGCTCGACACAACATGAAACTTTGCTCGTAGCATCACCAGGGTCTCTACACATGATCACAAGCATTGAGAACATTGATTGTGTACCCAGAGTTTACTAAAAAGTTTTTGAACAACTCACCTTAGCAGTAGCTTGTTACGCTTGCCGCCATCATGGCAGCCGAGAAGCATCGATCTCCGAATGTGACGTAACACGGAGGACAGTTAAGGTGAACCGCTGCTGTCTTCCGGCAACAACTATCCACGCGATATCTCACCTGACTTTTCCTGCTTTTGATTTTAGTATTGTTTCTTTTTCAACTTCGAGGTCAATATTGTTTTTTGCTAACGACAAAACAACGAATTATCCGTGCATTTATATGGAACTAAGCTTTGGGAGCAGTCCACCTTAACTGTCCTCCATGTTATGTTGCATTTGGAGATCGACACTTCTCACTGGCAGGATGGCGGCGAGCGGAGGAAACATCTGCTAACGTGAGTTGTCCAAAAACTTTCTTTTTAGTAAACTCTTTGTACACAAACGATGTTTTCAGGACTCCCTTGAAAAAGAGGTTTTTAATCTCAATGGGATTTTCCTGGATAAATAAAGGTAAAAAAAAATGCTCAGGTTTATGTGTAGAGACCCTGGTGATACTACGAGCAAAGTTTCATCTTGTATCGATCTTCTTAGTGTTTTAAAAATAGCGATTTTGATGCTATCGCTAATTTGCCCCAAGCACTCCCATTTAAAATGAGTTTGACCCGAAAACGAAAATACAGTAAATCTTAAAAGTGCCTCTTTTGTCATAATTATGCTTTTACACAAAGGTTTGACTCATATACATTCACAAAAAAGCCTAGGTTGGGAAAAAAAGTAAAAAATCCAAGCAAAATTGCAGGCATCACAACAGTGTCTGCTAACATTTCTAGCAGGTGAGAGATGGCCTGTTACCTGTTTCTGCTGCTTTCTGTTTTTATGAATGCAATTATGGATAACAGTTGTTCTGTGATGGGCAAGTTAAACTGTTTACATAAATTACACCGTATACATTTCATTTATTTGACTGAAATATTCAAATCACTCTCATGTCTGCTGGTCGCCATTCTACCTGTAACGTGAACAAGACTGAAAACGTTAAACAGAATCTGTGGCTACTATATTTTTACTATATAGATCTGTGTGGGTGTATGTTTATGTGTATACGTAAAACATCAAAGATTAGACAAGATATCCTTTTGCATCCATTTGCATCAATGGATCATCTGAGATTAAAGTAGAATACGAAACCCAACAATGGGTTTCGTATTTATATTAATTGGTCCCTACTGCTTCCCTGTAACTGAGAAATGTGAGTGGATTTTCAGTGCACTGAAGGAGACACACTTGTATTTCTCAGCCCCCTTTTTTAAATTATGCTTATGTACATTTTCTAAAATATTTTTTACATGGCAGATTGAGTTTTAAATCAGACTCAACCTCACCAGGTTTGCTGTAGACCTCTCCCTCAACAGGAGGTGAGGGTTTAGACACTTAAAGATTTCTGCTTCATATCACCATGGCAATTCGCCTGATGGCTGAGTCAGGCTGTCCGTAGAGACCCAGAGGTGGGTTAATATGAGGTCAGCGTGCTGACATTCACTGTGGTCAACCTGAAGCCAAAGAGGTCGGAGTCAGAGAACGGCCATGATGAGAATGATGATGACAAGGAGTAACTCTGCAGTCACGGTTGCCATGGCGATAAAGAGGCAAGAGGCCTAATTGAAGGGTCTATGGGGGGGGGTCAGCATCACGGCTGGGCTCTCAGGCATCCATCATGCATCCTGCCTAGACTTCCTGACGGTCCAAGGTGAGATGGAGATGGATAGACAAAGATGGGGAGAGAGTGCGTGGAGTGGAGAGGGAGGACGATGTGGGAGGGGCAGAAGGAAAAGGGAGGAGGAGCAGGGGATGTGTTCATCGATCTCTCAGCGTCGGCTGCTGACATGGCAGCTACAGGACTCCTTTTTGTTGGCAGAGACACCATATATCTACTGTAGGTGTTTTGGCACACGCCTCTGTGTCCGCACGCGGCGCCTGCAGCTCGGTGTTAAGGTTAGGGCACATCCTCTCTCTTCTCACAGGATGATGTGAGTGAGGTAGGAGGAAGCAGTTAGGAAAGAGGGAGGGAGGGAGGGATGCTAAATACCTTGCATATTTATTTACCTGACATATTTCAACATGTCTTTGTCATATAGTAATTGCGTCTGAATTGAAAACTTGCCGGTCGCCCAGAGGCAGTGCTGACACCAAACTGTAGTAAAGGCTGACCTGTGCTGCATAGAAATGGCCTCATGTGGTTCTCCTCTGACACGATTTGTTCCTGCCGTCATTTCTTCACCCAGCTCAGTCCCCTTGGCCCCCTCACTGCGTGGCTTGACATTTAGCGCTGAGATGAGGCCCTGCTGGCAGCTACACACCCGCACTGGGAAATGGACTCAAAGAACAGATGAAGGAAATCATGTGTGAGAGCCAGCATGTAATTCGTGTTTTACCCATCTGCAAACGGAAGGGATGAGTTAAACAGATTCTTCTGTCAGGAGGACCATTTATGAGAGCGATCCGGCACTCATGCTGTCGAGGCTAGAGGGACTCGTTCTACTGCGTGAACTCTCTCAGTCCTTCCCCCATCCTCATCCACTTTTTGATGGTATGGTGTGAATATAGGACAAACCCTACAAGCTGCACAGATTGCAAATGGAATTTCTCCCCATCATCTGAGACTACCACTGATTTTCTCTTCCAATGACGCGAAGCTTTGCTGTCGTATGTAGACAGTCGGCATGGCTCATTTGAGTGTCTGTGTTTGGCAGGGTAAAATGCTGCTGAAAGCACATGTTTTGAGCTTCACTAGATCAGTTCCTCTCATTTCTACCACTATCTATTCCCCTTGTCTCCTCGCCTCACATCTGTCCCTTGGGGCTATCCCAGCTTAGAATAAACATCGGCAACCAGCTTTGTCTCTATGGCAACAGCTGAGCATGCTGAACGGGCGAGCAGGCACTGTAGGATGGAGTGGCAGTGGATGCTACTAAGTGGGATCTTTGAGGTGATTTGATGCTAGGTTAAGGGGGTCTGAGGTCTGCCTGTGGCCCCCAGGGGAGTCAACGATCTTTCAGGTGGAAACCAAAGGAATAAGCACAGATTGATGGTGGGTGAGTGATGGAAGATGGTTACCAGTATAAAGGGGTCAGTGGGGTTGGGCTGTGAAAGCCACCCAGTCAGTCTGTCAGTTGGTTTAAGCTCACCCTGACCCCGTCTCCCTTAACACCTCAATTACCCGACTAGCCTGCTAAAATTAAAGCGGCTTTTGCCTCCCTCCCTCTTTCTGTAACAGCCCGAGGAAGTGTTGGATTGATCCGGCCAATACGCTCAAGCATGCAGAGTATTTGTTTTTCTTTTTTTCCTTGTTCACTTGTCTAAATATTATTTAGTTCCACCGTTGAGCCGGATTTGTCAGCAGGGATTTTGCCGGGCATGTTTTCACTCCCCATGCTGATGGCTGAGTACTTCCAACACTCGATGTTTCTACATTTTTTTTCCTGCCTGTTTTATGTAATTTGAGGATTGTGCACAGTTGTACCCATCTGCTTCCCTGGTTGTTTCCAAGCAAGCAAGGATGACCTCTGACTTTATTCATGCGTCAACAGGCAGCTGTGTGTTTAGACCTTTGTCAGGGAATCAAAGGATGAAACTGCTGGTTATACAGACATGGCATGAAATCCTCATTGCTGTTAGAATCCTCACTAGCCAACCCTGAAGGTTATCTGGTACCAGCATCTCAAGGTCGTTCCAGGGGGTTGGCTCCGACTCAGGAAGAGAATATAGCCACTCTTTCAGTCGGGCTAGCCATGAACACAATTGCGATTGCCCCCACTTCATGCATGTTTATAGGCATTATGTGCCATGCGATCTCTCCGTGTCTGGGCTGTTTGTGGTGCGGTGCTGGCAGGTTTGGCTTTGTCTTCCAGTTGCAAGCATTGACCTAGAAGAGGCAGAGGCTCCATCTGCTGTTATGTGCAACATGAGCCACTCTGCTGGGCACAGCCAGGTAATTCAATACCACTTCCTGTCCTCACCTTGTGCAAACAGGCAAGGCCTAAGAGGTACCATATCAGGGAAAGTGGGGGAGGGGGACATTTTGTTCAGTAATTATCGGTGGGGACAAGCGGCTGGTTTCAAGGGGAAAACAAACGAGGTGGGCTTGGGAGCTTCTTGTTAAACCTGGCCTGATCTATGTGTGTGTGTGTGTGTGTGTGTGTGTGTGTGCGCGCACAACCATCTGTGTGGAAGTGTGACCTTTTTCCTGAGAATTGATAGAGAAAACACCCTCTATCCCCGTCCCGACTGGCTCTTGTGTCATCATATACGTATCCCTGTATGCCAGTGTGAAGTCAAGAAGCGACAGAGAGAGATACTGTCAGGGCTAGCCTTGTGACTACTTTATGTTGCCCCCTTCAGCCACATACTAATTGAACTGCAAGAAGTGCCGATAGGATTAGTCAATTAATTGATTAATCGATCAGTATTGTGTTGCAGAGATACCTACTACAGTTAGCATGCTAACCAGCTAATCCCAGCTCATCCTGTCTTGTAATTCTAGTTTGTCCCTGAAGAGCTGATAGTGTAGCTCAGCTCTGGTTCTGGTGCCCACTGCGGCAATGCTCATGGGCAACATTCCCTGTTGTTTCCCCTCTGCCACAGGTCTGAAAATCTCCTCCTGGCGATCCAAAGTTTCTGTGCTTATAGTGTAAACATCGACAGTCCCTATCAGTCCGGCCATCAGCACAGCTAACTGAGCTAACTAGCTTACAGCAGCTACAATTATGTATGTAATAAGCGAATCCTTGTACCTTGGACCTGGAAAAATTGGGATTTCCACTATGTTTTGACATTTTTCACTGTTGAAAACAGTGATTTTTTAAACTTTCCTTCACCTTCAGAACCTAAAAGAAATGTCATGCTTCACCTCCCAAACAAAAAAAGATTTTCATTTTCATCTAAAACCGGGCAGAATTCCAAATGTAATGCACTAAATTGAATTTTATTGAGGTGAACACATGTTTCAGGTGAACAAGATTGCCTTTTAGTATTAGAGCACTTTTTGTTTTTGCCACATTTGTCACCACATGAATCATATTTGTGGCAACTATGGCTCAGGAGGTAGAGCGGGTTGTTCACCGATCAGAAGGTTGGTGGTTCGATCCGCTGATCTTCTGGCTGCACGTTTAAGTATCCTCAGGCAAGATACTGAACAAATTGTTCTTGATGGCTGTCAGTGTGTGAGTGACCGAGTGGCCGAGCATGGAAACATCATGGGTTTGCCAAATTGCTTGACAGTCTCTGCCATCAGTGTATACATGTGTGTGTGAATATGGGAGTGTGACAAGTGGGCTTTGAGAAGTCAGTAGAATAGGAAAGTCCCCCCCCAGTCATTAGCTGCAGCTAACAGAACCGCTGTCAAACATGAGTCGGTTGTGAATAGATAAATCCAGACATCTTCTGTCAGTTACGAAGAATTTCATCCACTCATTTTGAGAAGTCCATAGAAAGAATTATATAATGACACCTGCCTTGCCTTCAACTGGCCTTGTCATTTGTGAAAGCAGTGATACCTTATGTGATGCTCTAGCAATGTACAGTTTTTATTTCCAAACTATCATTGAGTATAATGTTTCTCTCTTCTTCTCCATGGGCAGAGTGGTTTTAAGTGACGAGACAGGAAGATGGATGAGCTGCAGGATGTACAGCTGACTGAGATCAAGCCACTGCTGACCAACAAGGTGAGTGAGTTGAGGGGAGGACAGTGACAAGCTGCTAAGGCGCACAACTGTGCACCTGAGCCAACTTGTAAATCACACATACAAACGAAAGAGACTTGTGGTACACACTTAAAGCGAGTGAGCACCCCATATGGCCCCACCAGGCAAATACATACGCTAATACACTCGGCATGCACACTCTGCAGTACCGTTCATCAAAGTGAATTATTCATATCTGCTCGACTGTCGAGAGGGGAAAGAAAAGAAAGGGAGAGAGCGAGGAAGTCAATCTAAAAAAAAAAAAAAAAGGTTGTAGACGGAATGAAGCAAGAAAGAAGAAGAGAGGCAAGGTGTCTAACGCGAGACACTCTGTCAGAAAGGAGAGTCAACCAAGTACCCAGAGAGATCAAAGGAGAAGCTGGGAGAAACTCATCTCTTTATTTCTAAGAGCTTGAAAGACTCCCCACAAGTGAGCTACGGCAAAAACAGAAGGAAGGAGGAGAAAAAACCCAAAGGGAGATCAAAGCTCTTCCCACATCGTCATCTGGCCGCCGCCTCCTCCTCCTCTTCCCTGCTCCATCTCAACAGCTGATGGGCCGATTAGAAAGAGGGTGTGTCTCCGGAATACACAGGAGTGTTTTGTTCTCCCCTCAGGCAACTGTCACAGACATTCAGGGGGGGCAAAATTGCCTCAGAGGAGAAGTGAGTTGTGACGGATCAGATCTGAGGGGACTGCACCCCCTCAGCAGGGTGGGTCTGAAGAATTAGCAGCGACATATTTCTCTGTGTTGTGCTGCATGCTGTGTAAGGTAGATGCCTTGTGTGAGGTGACAGGGTGAGGAGTATTCATCATAAAAGTAATCTGAATGAAGGATACTGGCACTGACCTCTCACTCCACCTAGTGGCCAGCTCATTAAAAAGACAAAGCCAAGAGTCTGGAAAGCACAGGGAGATAATGACATGATAACAGTGATGATAGAGGACTCTCATTTTCTCTCTGATTCAATGTGGAAATGATGAAAGCAGCTTCTGGTTTCCATACAGATGATACATTTATGAATGATAACGTTGGTGATGCAGCCAAGAGTAACAAGCAACAGGACTGTCTGCAGCAGCAAAGTAACCTTAGCAACAGTAAATAACAAGATGACAGATTTAATGGCCTTCACCAAAGGTTACTAACATATGTGATTATAGTTCAGCTTCGAGGCCAAAGATGCATAAGACATGATGGATAATTAACTCCTTGTCCAGTGCAACAGTTGGCATAGTAACAAATATTTATTTATTAAAACCCTCATCATTCAACATGTTGAGGCAGCTAACCTTGACGAAATTCCTTTGTCAATCAACCTTAGACTTTCAGTTCCTTCCTGAACCTTCAGCATGTTGACCACTGATCCGGTGGTTTGAAAACGGGGGGTGGGACAGAAACTTATTTCAACTGTCCTTTCATGCGGTATTTGTTTTTTTGTGATATGTTAGAAAAGAAAGAAGAAAAAGCAGCTGCAGCGACAAAGCAATGCAATGATTTGTCTTGTGCTGTAAATCCAGAGAGAACGCCTGTGGTCATCAAGAAAGGTGAAACCAATTAAACTGTGAGTCAAGAAGATATGAAGCGACGCGCAGGTGTGCATAGTAGGCGCGGCCTCCTGCACAGTGAACTTGACCCCTTGCAGTGCATGTACTGGCTCTCTACAGTGATGACTAAACGCGTAATGTTCCCACATTCAATATTGCATGAAGCATAGAAGGTATCGCACATAGAACTGGTTAAAGGAGCTCCTTGAAGCCCATGGTGGCGCAGAACATATTATGTTTCTTTATTTATTTGTTTTTCAGATTCATTTTAAGAGTTTAAGAAAATCCATTATAACTATGGATTTTGTTAAACATCTTTATAGATACTCTTTTTAAGTTCTATAAATGCATCATGTTTCTAAATTCAATGAGTAGTCCTATTAAATAAATGTGATCTCAGTGTTGACCAAAATAATTGTGATTTTTGATTTTTGCCATATTCAAGCAGCCCTAACACTGACTGGAAACACAGTTTTCCCATGATTGCTGCTGCACCTCTATTTCAGTCGAAGAAGAAAGGGAGGGCCACCATCTGTTTCTACACCCATATACACCCTTACTAGTGTGGCCTATAAATGAATCCCACAAGAATGGTCTCTGTTGTCGCTGCCCACTATCGCTTTACTGCCCATCTCTTCTGTGGCATCCTGCTGTCTGAAAAAAGACAAACACCAGCTAAGGCAATACGCTGTAAAAATTTGGCCGCAACACTCGTGTAAGATGTGTAAAGAATTTATTTGATATGATACTAAAAAAACTGGACTCATTTCACATTCTGAGTCGTCTGCACTCTGAACCTGCAGGGTTTATGGTGTTGATTTATGAAGCAGAGAAGAACAGTTTATTACCAGAAAACTTGAGATTTTTGCAGTCACAACTGGCCATGATCAAGAAAATGCTATAATTGTGCTGTATGTCCCAAATGTCAATCAGTAGATCCAGTAGCAGCAGTGACTGGTAGACACTGCACCACGCTCAGTTTGAATCTGTAACATGCTAGTTTTTCTGCAATCCAGGCGCGGAGTTCTCTGCTCAGACCCCACTGCCATAACTTGCAGAAATCAAACTGATCAGACATTGTTACTATCGTTTCTGGAAAAATGACAAATGTTTTGATCTATTTGTGCCGAATTCTGTTACTAGTCAAAAGTTGTAAAGAGCTTATAAAAATGGGACACTGGCGGATTTGCTCCCAGTTATTCACACATATTATAGGTATTTAGACCATAACGTATGTTGAATAAATCCGACACATCATGTACTGCAGTGCCATCCACCTACACTGAATGAACCTCCAGCAGAGTGTTACAAGTACATTAGGTATCATTATTGGCTCCACATACATATAGAAATGTGGCATCTGTGAGTTTGCTGTATATTTAAACTCTCCTCTTTCACTTTTCTTGCAGAATGCACGCAACTTTCAAGATTTCGACTGCCAGGTGAGTGTTGCTCTCTCCGCCTACACAAAGGCAGTGTTGTGCCTTCATGGCAGATGCTGTTACGGTGGTAGGGGGTTGGGGCATTGGGACATGGCCCCATTCTCACAGCCCTACTGCTTAAGCCATTTGTTCGCATGCCCTACATTTGAACATCGTTTCCTCACAGGCGACATCCAGTTTTTACCTCACACCCCCATGCTGGTGTCATCCACAACAAAGGCCATTAACTTTTCAAGGTGGTGTTTGAATGCTTTTGTCATACACAGTTTTTGCTCAGCTTGTTCTCCAGGTTTGTCCTTTGCAGCTATGTGTCAGTGGAGGGATGGTCAAAGCTGACTTCAAAAGGATCTTTCATGATTTAGAATTCTGTTTAAAATGAAAAAAACGGTCTAACACGTCGTTTTTTCAGATGTCTTTATTTTGCTTAGTTGCATACTGTATTTGTATGAATTCACTGGTATGTCTGTGGCCTGTGGATGATTACCACTGACAATGAAATGGTATAAAACTGCCTGTCGAGGTTTTTCACGGGTCTTTCACAACATAACTTTGTCTCTCATGTGGCACCAAGTGTCATATTTTGATATAAGGTGCACAAAATCAGGAAAATTGGTTTGTTCTTTAGTCTGTCTTTTTTTGTGTGACCGATGTAGATGATCTTTACAGTGTACTTTCTTAGTAAATGTCTGGTAGAGATACAAAAGTGCATTGACCGAAGACATCCATTTATAGGGAGATTGAGTTTTTTGCTATTGCTCCTGTGTTGCAGAAACTGTTATTACCGTTTTCACAGTGAGCTTTTCAGCCATAGTCAGATCTTTTTGTGTGATAATGTAAGAATAATTATCACTCAAGCACAAAGGGCTATTGTCCTTGAGCAGGAAGTGTTCCAGATCCCTTTCTTTGATGGTGTCTTTGCATTGGGAATGGGATTGCTGGCTCTTCATCTCTGTGCGAGGCAATTAGCTTGTTCTTGCAAGAAGCCCTATGCATAAGGAGTGACTTCCCACAGGCAAGCGCGCTGCTGTGTTTCTTGAGCATCATGGCTGCAAAGGGTTAAACCTTTCATCCCTCTCTCACTTTCTGCAGTCACGGCTGCTTCCAGCCTGCATCCCATCAGAGCTAAATATAGCTGCTGCAGGCAGGGGAGGAGAGGAAAGCATGTTAGCTGGAGTAGGCTGCATGCTCCCAAGCACCCATTCCAGTCTGCATTGTCAATACTAGTGCTTTGACATTCATAAAATGCTGCACTCACTCAGATTTTCAATATGATTTATTTCCAGTCATCCTCTTGTGACTTAGTCCAGGTCCTGCAGTTGGACATAGAATTATACCAGGATGTGTCCCAGTGGTATTGCGGCAGACTTAACTATATTTGACCTTATTTCCATGGCAGCCATTTTGACCTTACACAGTCTCATATAAGAGTCTCAAGAACCATTTTCTTCAACTGGTGATTCTTTGAACACTATTTGGAAGTTTTTAAGTAAATGTTTAGTGAAAACCAAAGTGGGAACTTAATAGGCATTATAGCTATTTTTGTGGATTTTTAACTGTTTCACAGCAGGAAGAGAACAGGTTTAAACAACATTAATGAATTACTGAATTCCATTGTGCTGCTTCAGTTTTGGGTTCCTGCAATTTGCGCATACTGTCACACTGTCAAGACACACCAGGAGACTAAAAATAGAACAGAACTGAACCATAGGTAATGTTATTTATAAGACCTGTGCTTTTGTTACTATGACAAGTCAAGATGTCTGCAGTTAAAATGACTTCGTTGTGAAATTGGTTAGCAATCTTGTGAATGGCATGTACTCACAGAGCAGTGTGCAGTCAAAATTCTGACTGAATTTATACTTTGGGGTTCATAGAAATGAAATGTGTCAGGTTAAAATGGCGTATGGGCCCGAATTCTTAGAAAAGGGGTTTTAACTATCTTGCCAGCAATTTATTAAATAGCTGCAGCACAGTATTTCGCTTAAATTGTAGTAGCAAGCTATAGTGTTCCAAAAATGTGTTTCTAACTTCTCAGTTAGGAAAATATACAAAATGTTAGATATTTGTTGCTATTTTAGTCTCCTGCTTTTTTTATTTAAGAATTAAAAAAAAACCAAAGAAAGTAATTTCATTGTACCTGGCTACTGCTGCCACACAGCTCAGTAATACAAGAAATCAATCGGAGCCCAGATGCAGTACAAGGCATTGGCATCAGATTTCCCATGAATCTCTTCTATGTGTGGGGGAGGGGTCCTCACCGCTGCACCGTCAGTCTGAGCAGCCCATGTGACATTCCAGCATCTGGAAGGCAAATCCAGCCCCCTTTCCTCTCCTCTTGCTCCTACAGCTCCCACCACAGGCAGTCCACAGCTACTGCAACAGTCATGTCAGAAGCCTGTGCACCTGCATTAGGAGGGGGTGGCATTGATGATGGTGGTGGTGGTGGTAGGTATGAGAGGAAATCCAGAAGGGTGTGGTGCTGCAGTCTTGTGTCCCTTATGATGTCCTGCTCACGCCACTGAGAAGCTGGGAGGGTGTGAGTCAGCCTTCTCCGCCCACGGGACACGGCTGTGTTTTTAAGTGCATACTTTAGAACACGGAGTTACTTGATGTGCATGGAAACAGCTGACTGTACACTTTAAAAATAGAACATGTTAGGACTGATGCTGTATGCTGTGGAGAGTCAAAGATGGTCTCCATTAAACCAGAATGAATGTGATATTTTAGTTTTATTTGAGTTTATTTAGCCTATATGTGTAATTATTTCTTTATGTTTTTTTCCATGTAATCAACATCACTATTTAGGTATCACGTTTCATGGTCATGTCCGGTTTTGATACCAATCTCCTTCTTGACCTTGTATCATTGCAACAAGCAGTCTCCTTTATTTTTCAGACAAAGGGCTGTCAAGTCACGACTTAGGCTTTTTCAGTCGCCACTGTCTGATTAAGCCCAGCAGAGGGTGCCATAAGCCTGTTCATTGTGCGGCTGAAGTATGTTTAGTGTGAAGCGTTTTCACTCCTCTGTGCTGTTATAAAGCTACGTTTAAGCATAACAGGAATGTAGCTTATTGCACTTATGTGGTTCAGTCACCGTCTTAGAAAAAGGTAAAATGGACCATGCCATGTGTCGCACAATGTCATATAATATACTGTGTACAGTTTAAAACAAGTTGTTTTCCTGATCTTTTGCATTGTTTATATGCGTGGGCGTGAGGAAAACCAACTTTATATTTTGGCAGTGTTAATGTAAAGCTCTATATTGAACTGAGCTATGCAGACCAGCACGTCAAGGTGCCTGAATGACTCCTCATACTGCAGAGTCCTGCTGAGACACGCAATGACTCAGTGTCTGACACAATGAGGCACCTGTACTGTCAAGGAAATGGTACACATGTGTTGGTTCGCACACATCCTCTCCGTGGGATGATGTGACCAATTACATGTACGCCATGATCTGGCATAAATGATTGAACGCCGCAGTGAACGTCCAGTTAGTCACATTCTGACTGGGATCTCGCTTAAATGACCAGGGATGGAACAAACAACGTGGTACACTGGGAAAAAAATCTTTAATGGAAATAAAATGACAAAGATGCTATTCTCTTGCGGCAACATATCGTGCAGATCATTTTATAAATGGATTTTTGTTTTTCCTTTTGTCCATAATGCATATCATTGTCGTTTGCTTGTTGAAATGTACATACAGCACACGTGTGTCAGTGGCACCCTCATTGGGTTAGGACAGGGAAAATTTGGAGGAGAAGCAACTTGCGTTTTACAACCAAAGATGCTGCTGCATTGACTAGCCAATGGAGCACCCCTTTGTCTTTGTGATCCCACCCACTCTGTGCTGTCTGCACATGTGCCATTGGCTGCAAAAAGCAGTCTGTCTCGAACAAAGGCGTGATACCCTGCACTGCCTGCAGTTGTGCAGATGACAGAGGAGAGTAGAGAAGGAGAGATCAATAAACTATGTGGATCAAATAACTCTGAGGCAGATTTAGGGTTGTGAATGTTGAGTATAAATAGCAGCTCATAATGGGATCATTTTTCTGGTGAGCCTGGAACATAATCAGGGTCGTCTTTTCAATGCCAATACTACTACTATGCTAAAGTCAGACTGCTGCATTTTATTCTGGTCCTGCTGAGTTACTCTCACGTGCAATTGGAGGTCATTAACAGAGTTTAACTATAGACACGGCGGCTGGAATATTCTTATTTGGATGCTTAAGGTCATTCACATTCTCCTCCATCAGCAAGATGACGCTAAAGTGAACATGGAGACAATTGTTGGTGAATTTAAGTTATGAGCAGCCATTTTGCTGATGCAGAG
Source organism: Sparus aurata (assembly GCF_900880675.1). Classification (NCBI taxonomy): domain Eukaryota; kingdom Metazoa; phylum Chordata; class Actinopteri; order Spariformes; family Sparidae; genus Sparus; species Sparus aurata. The sequence continues at coordinate 29,966,389 of NC_044192.1, forward strand.
CAAAACCCAGGGTGTTAGCTGTCAAAGTCAGCCTCTTCCTCCTCCTCTCCTCTCCTCTCCTCTCCTCTCCTCTCCTCTCCTCTCCTCTCCTCTCCTCTCCTCTTCTCTATATCACTATAACAGTGTGACGTCAGCAGCCTGCCCATTTTTCCACGACTGCCTCTGCATCCTCTGCACCCCATCACCCCTCTTCCACACAAACATGTCCCGCTCTCCCCCTCCTCCCCCTCCGCTCTCCTCCAAGCCCCACCCTCTCCCTCCACCCACCTGACCCTCCGCAGTCCAATTAGATGCACCGGTGGCTGGATGTATGGATGCACAGTGACTGCCAAGCACAAACTGCAGTCTCACTCTCCTCCCCCTCTGTCTCTTTTCCTGCTCTCTTTCCCTCCTCTTGTCTCCGTGTCTCTCTCTCTCTCTCTCTCTCTCTCTCTCTCTCTCTCTCTCTCTCTCTCTCTCTCTATCTGTTCTGCATTCGTATCCACCCCTCCCTCCTCCTCTGCTTTCATTCAGATTATTTACCCATCTCCTTCTGACTCCCTCTGCTATTTCTTTCTCCTCCCTCTCTTCCTCGCCGCTGCCGCTGCTCTAGCCGCCTCACCCTACATCCCTCCCTTTCTACCAACGCTCCCTCCCTCCTCCTCCTCCTCTTCCTCGTCCTCCTCCTCCTCCTCCTCCTTTTGGAGATCTTCAAAGCTGACCAGCACACACTCGCACATAGCATAACACACTCCTCTCCTGCGTGGGAAAAACATGTCAGCTATTCTGGACCTGGACCAGATTGCATGCTCTGGGAATGGAGTGGTGAGTGACAAATGCGTCTTGCCTGCCTTGACACACCTGGCTGGTTCCATGTAGCAGGGGGGGTTCAGATTTAAGGGAGAGGTTGTTGTGTGGTCTCCCCAAAGAGAGGGGTGACAGCAGCTGGCTCTAGGAAGGGAGAAGCTGGAGGAGGGTCTCTCCGGGCTTGCTTGTCACCACCTTCAGCAGACTGCTGAGACTTGGGGCTTTTTCTCTCTGGGCAGCTGCTAGTGTGGAGTGAACATTTGGTTAGTGTGTGTGTTTGTGTGTTTGTGCTCGCAGGTCACACAGCGCCCATGTGTGCAGTCTTAATGCACTTTTTAAATGCGATGTTATGAAAGATGCATGCGTGTAGTGCTCAAGTGTCTGCAAATGGCACAACCGGAGGATGTGTACGTGCATGTCAGTATTTTGGTGTCCATCAGTCAAGTAAGCTGGTATTCGCGTGTTTCAGAGTGCCTGTGCATGTGTACTTCTGTGTTTATCCACAACCGCAGGGATGTGTGTTTTGCCTAGTAAACGGTGAATAGCTGCGGATGGTGCATAGTGCCATTATTGCGTAAAATGATCTGTTATCACCGAACAGAGGCAGGGAGGTCACTTGCCCCACACACACTCTGTAGCAACAACATATCAAAACCTCTGTGGCGGCTCCTTCCCTCCCCTGCAGAGACCTTGAGTTTGTAGTTTTCAACCCACCGCTTTGATGACATACACACACACACACACACACACACACTGTGCGTGCGCTGCAGGTGGGGAGGGCTGTGTTTGTGTCAAAAGCAAGCAGGGTGGCATGTATGTGGGATGATCCCACTGGAGAACATGCAAGTGTGTGTGTGTGTGTGTGTGTCTGATGAATATGCTTATAGTGTGTACACTAAAGTCATTTGCAGGCTGCTGGCCATTTCTGCCCTGTAATGCTGCTCTCTGAGGTGATTGATGCCATTCCTAGCAGGGTGGGGACTCAGGGAGGAGGCGGGGGGGTGATTGATAAAAGAGAGATTGCGGGAAGAGGAACAGCATGACATACTGCTCTGCTTTTTTCACCTCACCCCACCTTCCTCACTATCCACAATCGTTTTGGGACCAAAATCCAAGCGCGCCCCAGGCAACCTTCTGAAACCCCTCTTTCCTCAAAGCACAAACCCCTACTCAGTATTCCTGTCTCACCCCTCACAACCCCTCAAAACACTCTTTGTCCAACCACTAGCCACCATGACCGTATGAAAGAGGAGAAAGGGGTTGCTGCCATTGCAGTGCTCGCTCTCCTTTTTTCGCCTCCAGCTGTCCAGGCTAGCTGCCCCACCCCATGTCTGTTGTCTTGAGACTCTGCTTCGAGCACATATATACTCATACATGTTTGTGTGAAAGGACGTGGTGAGAGGCAGAGCTCTCAGATCAATACAGCTTTCAGGCCATGCCAAGAGTTAAATTGATAGATAAAAGGTCCTCTCCCTCACAGCCCTTTCTCCGTGATTCTCCACCCTCGTCTGTGCCAGGACATGGCTGAAAAGGCATGATAAATTTAAGCGCTGCACCCCTTCTGTTTTCTGTTAGTCATACAGGACTCCCCCTGTCTTCTCTCTCTTTCCTCCTGTCTCTGTCACTCTGTCCCTGCTCATTTTCATGCTCTATTTCCTCCCATCCACTTCCAGACTCTCTCCGTCTCTTCTTCTATCTATCCCATCTTCATTTTGTTCCTTTCCAATCCCTGGTGGGGTGACACGCCTGCTTTTTCTGGCACATGTACCGTACATGCACATGACAGACGGCAGACATTTGAGGAAGTGTGTTTCGCTCGTTTCTTCGAGCAAGGCCTCTCTTTCTACACTGAGCGTCCTTGACTCCGTCCTTGTCCAAAAACCAAAATACCTCTGCAGCAACACAGTCATGGGGAGCTCTCTCTCCGACTATAACAGGTTGTTTTAGTCGTCTACCAGGCCGAGGTTGCAGAATCACCCCACGATCTGTGAAAAGGCCTCTAAAGAGTGCACAGCTTCATGTCAGCAGGAGAGTTCCTTCAGGAGTTATTCTGTCTCAGGAGTAGATGGGTACACTGTAGCTTTTTGTGTAGTTTTTGTGTGTACTTGTCACGTTTTGTGCGACAGGCTAATCTCTGTACCAACACCCACAGAGACGAGGATATCTTGTCCCATAGCTGACAGGTTTGAGCAGTTTCACTCTTGTGTTACTGTTCCCATTACAGATTGCAGATGCAAATGACTGCAGCCTTGTCCTTGAGAATTAACCTTCATCTCCTCTGAAGAGATAGTGACACATATCCATCAGCTAAATATCTGCAGTGGGAAGCCAGCAGGGGAACCAGCAGTGCACACAGTCAGAGTCACGCTCCCTCTGTGTCTGTCAGCCATAACCTGTGTCTCTCGTCCACTCAGGCTCTCTCTCTTTTATTATTGATGACCGATGGGCCTTGAGACCAGGCGAATGCTGGGCCCCGCCCGCCGCTCCTTGCTCTGTGCAGTACATACACACATACATAGACATAGCTGTATCATTGCACACCCTTGTATGCAGCACTAAGTCACGCTGACCTTGGGAAGGGTGTATGTGTGCGTGACGCAAAATGATGCTTCGGTAAATCTGGAAACTGGCTTTGTCACTTCCTGTATATTTTATTGCTTCTCATTATGTCACTTCCTACACAGAATCTCATCGACAGTCATGACAGCCTCTGATTGTTTTCGCTGTGTCATCTTTTAACCAATTCCCCGCACCGATCTTAATCGGATAGCGGTGTCTTCCAGGCAAATTAAGTGTTGAAAATTAAAGCCGAAATGACCCGTTAGCAATTTAATGTGTAGTTTTGTGTCTTTGTAGAAGATTGCATTGTGAAGCGCTAACATGGGGCTTCGTCTGGCTCTGCAGATATTCAAACAACATTGATGAAGCTGGTGTAAGCTCTTTCAATTTGAATGGGTCTGTCTGAAAAGACGTTCATTTTTTTGCAGAGTCATACTTGTGAAAGCACTGTGAGCTTCAGACCGATGGATAAAGAGTGTTTTTCAGACCGCCAATTCAGTGCTTTGTTTGTCCAAGGGTACAGGGGATGTGTGGTGGCAGAGAGGAGCATGCTTTGCATCCTCAATAACCCCAAATGTCGTGTTGGTCGCTGGCTGTTTACTTCAGTGCATCTGTCAGAATGTGTCTCTTGTGTCTGATGAATACAATATTTTTTGTGTACAAGTATTAATGTAGATTGAATGTCTTTCACTCCCCCTTTTCCTCTTTTGCATCTGCTTTATCAGTCATTGTGGCATATATTGCTTGATTTAACTGAAATAGCTGTAAGCTTATGCCTGTTTTGGGAATCATATGGATAACCTCCTGCTTTGTGCTTAGCTGAGATAATGTTCATGTAAAGACAAAAAGCCCACACAACAAAATTGATATTCCACTGCTAAGAGCGATACGATGGAGTTTTATCATCAAAAACTCCCATGAATCAAACAATACTACAATGAATTTGTCCTCCAGATAAATATTGTTTGTGTAACCTGATATGTGCTGTAGCTCGTGCCTCTGTGCCACAGAACTCCAAACATATTAAAAGCACCACACAGTTGCATTTGATGACAGGGAACATTTTGTTTATTTTAAAACAACTTTGCATCTAGTATATAGTGGTGATTTATGTGCTGAGCAAACGCTCAGTGAGTGTGCTCGACGATATGGTTCCATTTATACTCTCCAAGTTTGACAAGCATAAAGAAATAAACCGCATTGGCCAGGTTCATCATAATAAAGGAATAAGTCACCGAAATGCAGCAGTATGGCTTCTTTATGTGATTTTATTAGTTCGTGGATGATACTTCTGGGGTCCAACCTATATGAGGCTTTAGCTACAAAGACAGAATTGTAAGGCTTTTTTTCTTTATGTAAACCATGAATTGCTCCATTGATCCCCATTCTTCTCTTCTCTTTGGCTGCAGGAGCATGACATTGAGACTCCCCATGGCGTTCTCCATGTGACTATGAGAGGCGTTCCCAAGGGCAACAGACCCATCATCCTCACCTATCACGACATCGGCCTCAACCGTGAGTCAGCCAAAAAAAGACCAGAGACTATGTGATGGAAGTGGACGTGGTTGCAAGTACATCACCAATTAATAAGCACAGCTTATGTACAATTTTTTTTGGAGCCAGAAGTGACATATCTGGAGGGTGCTTCAGGGGCCGAGGACACTTTTAAAGTGGTAGCCATGCCCAAAATTTTACTTTGAGATGGAACCATTATTGTCAAAATGAACCTACTTTAAACTACCTATTGAGACCCTAACTGTTTATGTTTATAAACTGGCAACTGTTTACTGAGTTAATAAATCAAGTGAGAACTAGGGTCATTTTCTCATAGACTTTGATACAATCTGACTTCTTCTTGCCACCACTGGGGTCACCTTTTGAAAGATTGCAGGTATAAGGCATTTCAACATTGGCTTCACTTATCAGACCCCTGAGCTACATCCACTTTTGTTATGCAGTCCATGACATAGTCACTAATGCACAGTGCCCTAGATATGATGAAACTGTCTTGGGCCACTCAGAGTTTAAACTCCTGAATTCATGTCTGTCCTCTGTTTGCACCTTTCTAGACAAGTCGTGCTTCAACACCCTCTTCAACTATGAGGACATGCAGGAGATCACGCAGCACTTTGCAGTGGTCCACGTGGATGCGCCCGGCCAGCAGGAAGGCGCACCTCCCTTCCCCACCGGGTGGGTGTCACGCTGGCTTTGCTTGCACTGATGAATGAGAACTCATTTATCTTCTGTGCCGAAATCACTTCATTAACTCAGAATGCAAAGTGAACTGGTAGTTCATTTGCTAATGGAGCACATTCATTGTCCAACCATTTGATCAAAAGGTGTTCGAGTGTTTATATTTAGGATTAATTGATAAATTGATCCAAGAGTTTGCACGTGTGTTTCATCCGTCTGCAGTTATCGCTACCCAACCATGGACGAATTGGCTGAAATGTTGCCCTCAGTGATGACTCAGCTCAAGTGAGTGACCCTCCTTGTAGATGGCTGATCAATAATGACATGCATAAATTGACTGTTCCTCTCCAGTCCCTCAGTAACCATTGGTTCCTCTGCAGGGTCAACAGCGTGATCGGCATTGGCGTGGGAGCAGGAGCATACATCCTCTCCCGCTTTGCAGTGAGTCCCCATCCGGATGAGAGCATCTACATTTCAACCCATTTGTTGTTTACAATTTGTTTAATACCTCCTCAGAGTCCTTTTTTTGTCCTCCTCTCCGTCACACCTGTAACAATTGAAGCTTTTCAGGCCACACAGTGTGTTACATTACTGAGCATTAAAGCCTCCCATCAAGCCCACACAGGGCATCAGGTCTCTCCACAGTCTGCTGCATATGCTGCCATTCCCCACATGATGAATCACCTTGGTGATTCTCTCCTTTTTCAGTTCCTTTCGTCTTGTTTCCACATTCAACGCAGTGGAGCTAAAATAAGCGCAATGTGTGTACAACAGAGCAGAAAGAGCTAGAAGTGACAGAGAAGAGCGAGGGAGCAGTGAAAGATGAATAATGAAAAGAGAGGATGGTGGTCGGGGCTAAAGAAAAGGGAAGGTGCTGGGATTAGAAGAGCGTATGGTGTTGTTGAGAATTAATGAAGGAAATTGATTCTGAAATGCATTTGCTTAAACCGGCTTGGAACAAAATGTGTTTACCCTTCATAGATTTATAGCAGCTGTTGCTGCATTGCATTCGTGTCGTGCTGAAAGCAGCCTCCGCATTATTCCCTCAGCATTGGGCGAGATGGATCTTAGATTTCCCCAGACATTCTCCTTCTGTCTTCAAGCAATTCCAAAACCGCACCCCTTAAATTTGGAACCCAGGATTTCATCTTCATTGTTTTTTGTCTTCATTTAAACACACAGACATGCTTCATTTTTCTTTTTTCACATTAGAGAACACTGCAGTAGTCTGATGCTGTATCTGCACAGGGAATACACAAAACTCTGATAAAAAAAAATGTACACACTGATTGTGAATATAGGTATGGACAGGCACAGTTCCTCAGTTCCAAAGTCCACATGATGAATGTATCCTGTCAAGACTAAATCACACAGTAGGTTTGTGTAGGAGTGTAAGCAAAGAGCTGTAAGCTCACCAGTGCACACACGATGCAAGATACCAGACATTTAGGACTATCGTATTGCCCTTAAAGTCTTTTCAGTCTTTTTAAGTTGGTACTGACTCGTCCTTTCCTTCCTAGCTGAACAACCCCACCCTGGTTGAGGGTCTAGTTCTGATCAACGTGGACCCATGTGCTGAAGGCTGGATCGACTGGGCAGCTTCGAAGGTCGGTATTACCCCCGAGTCATTCATTGAAAAAAGTCTTCTGTACAGTACACGGAGCTGTTGCTTAAATAATTAACCAGCCATTTCAGTCCCTGTCGTTTTGTGAGGTTGCTATTAGTGAATGCATTTTTTGTTCTCTACCCTCATTACTATTTACATCTTACTATTTTATGTTATTTATACTCACATTTCTTAGTAGTTTATTCTATTTGATGCATGAAGTAAATAAGATTACAACTTAGGTAACCATTCATTCTCACGGCCACTGCTTATGCCCATGAAACTTTAATACTATATTGTTTCAAAGAGACCTTACAAAACGATGTACTTTCTGGCTAGAAGTGTTTGACTTAATGACAGCAGCAGGGGCTCTAATCCTGTGTTAATTTGATTAACCAGCAGGCAGTTTTTGGGTTAAGGTCACTCCAAAGTTAATCAGAACTCAGCTTCAGACTTTACTGGACTAAAGGTACTGTAGTGTGCAAATGTAATTTAATACTGTGAACTGCATTTCATTGTGTGTACTCTACAAGATTGCTTGGGGAGAGCATTTGTTACAAAGTCATAGAGCCAGGGAGACATGATAAAACTGTTGTCCCATACAGATTAAAATTGCCACACTTAATTTGCTCTCTTGTTATTATTCGTCTCAACATGGCAAAGTGTATAGAAGATTATTGAATCGTGACAATGACAGATTATTGCGTGTGACTTGTCTGGTCTGATGAGGACCATCCAGGAAGGTTGCATTTATAATAGCATGAATCCTAACTGCTGCTGTAAGTCACCAGGACGCCACATCATTCATAATTTCTGAAACTTAAACATGACCTCTGTGTATATTTGCTTCTGTCATGAATGTAAAATCAATAAACAAATCAGTCAATACAGAAACTATATGTTGACACAAGCATAGATGTACAGCCATAACCGTAAGGTTCCTTAGTAAATTCTGAATCTTGCCTGAATGTGCCCCTCCTCTGTGTGCAGCTGTCTGGATGGACCAGTAACTTGGTGGATATCGTCATGTCTCACCACTTCAGCACTGTGAGTTTTTGTACATTGTACTTTTTTGTCACTGTTGTGACCTTTTTCATTGACAGTGTGAAACAGTAACTGAACCCTGGGAGGCTTTTCTTGATTTCCCTTGATACTTTTACCTCATATAGCAGACGTGTACTTATTATTCTATTTCTGTCCTCCTGGATACACAGACTGGTAGATTGTGACACATAGATTACAGACTCAGTTAATAACTCTCAGTGCTGTAGCTTAGCATATTGCACATATAAACCCCACAGAGCTTGTCTGGAGGGCTTATGCAAATTTAAACAGCTTCTTGTACATTGAATACTTAGTCTACCTCTTATTTCAGTTGAGCTCTTTATGGCGCAAAAAAACCTTTCCTGTTGTGATCATTTTATTTTTTTCTCTGCCCTGTTCCCCAGGATGAGCTGACAGATAACCAGGAGCTGATCCAGACCTACCGCCTCCACATCGCACAAGACATCAACCAGGACAACCTGGCCCTCTTCTGTGGCTCCTACCAATAGTATGACGCAATACAATTGTATACAATGAAAATGAATGTTGTCTGTGTTTTATGTGCAGTTTCTTAAGCTGTTCTTCAGTTTTTGTGCTCTTGATCACATTTATTGTTACAGCTGAGGCAAATCTTCAGTATGATCGCATCTGAACAAATAGAATGTAGCATCACGAAATGCAAACAACAGTGGTTCAATATTAGATCATGGTGTGTGCAGAAAACCAGGATTTCTGCCAAGTCACCTTACAGTTGGCCAGATCAAACTGTTCCAGCTCCAATAACTCATCACAATTTGTCTCCCTCCACCAGCCGTCGGGACCTGGAGATCGAAAGGCCAATTGTCGGTCTGAATGAGGACACAGTCAACACACTAACGTAGGTTTATAGACCAAGAAGACTCAAATGAAAACATTTGTCCCTGTTTGCAGTTTTGAGAATATATACAGCTCATCTTTTCCCTAATCTAGGTGCCCTGCTTTGCTCGTGGTTGGTGACACATCACCTGCTGTGGAGGCTGTGGTGAGTTACGCTCCATCATCTCAGTAACGCAAGTAGGAAGCTTTGTAAACTGTTAACAGTTGAGCTCAGTATTAACCTCTCGTTGATTTGTCAGGTGGAGTGCAATTCCAGGTTAAATCCGACCAAGACCACACTGCTAAAGGTGAGGCTTTCTGTATTACGCTTGTTGAATGGATGAATAACAAATTTGCCATAAAAATAATGTATTAATGAGACGGATCATCTTTTTCCACAGATGGCTGATTGTGGAGGCTTGCCCCAAGTGGTACAGGTAGGTTTGTTTGTGAAGACACACGTTCATGCACTTTCCATGTCATCTAACGATTTCATTTTGTTGTCTTAATTATCTAACTTTTTCTAAATTTTAACCTTCATCTTTTGTGTTTCCACAGCCAGGGAAACTTGCTGAGGCCTTCAAGTACTTTATTCAGGGAATGGGCTACAGTAAGTAAACATGTTCTCATGTCTTTTTGCCGCTTGTGGTTAGTGAGTAAAAACATCCAAAAATAAACGTATACTGGTTTAAACTAGCCGACTCTACACTGAATGTCCAAGAACTGTTTACTTTTTGGGCTGACGTGTTTGTGGTAAAAGGTTTCTGTTTTCTTCACTGAATTTCCTGTTGACGTGAGTGCATTGAAAAAAAGTCACTTAAATGAGGATTGTTTTCACTGCAGTCTGCTATGAGCTCGTTGCTTAACACCCTTGCCGATGGGGTTTGGACCGCGGCCAGCAGTGCATGAAAAGACAGTTTGTTTTTTTTTCGTCAGCCTGGTCACAGAGAGGCAGCCTGAGCGGCTCGGTGGACGCTAACGCCATTTCCTCTCTGCTCTTTGCAGTGTGTGGTTCCCACAACCCTCAGTAGGTGAGGTGTGAGTGCTTTTAGCATGACTGAAATGACAGTGGCACTCGAGATACGCTGAACAGAAATTCACTTCCTGTTCAGCACAGAGTGGGCGTGAAAAGTACCCTCTGTTTTATTTTTTTGTGTTCTTTTTCTGCCTGGTGTGCTTTTCTTTTCTATCCACAACTGTTTAATGATGCAGTCTCAAAATGCATACTTAAACAGACCCTCAGGATTTTATGGTCATTCATCTACAAAAAACAAAACAAAAAAAAAACACCAATAGACCACACTGACTTGCAGCATACCAACCAGACTCTGCTCCATGGATGGATGAAGTCATGAATGTAGGTTTGCTTGCTCTTGTCACAGATGACGCCCGTCTGTGTGTGTTTTTTCTGTATTGCTAATTCTCTTTTGCCCTCACCTGTTCCCAAACCCCTCACCATGGGAGGTGCCCTTGGGTGTAGCTAGTGTGCCGGTGCATCAGTGTTGCTCTAAAGGCCACCAAGTCCCCCTGTTGAGTAAATGCCACCACAGGATTAGAACAGATTAAAAAGAATGTTTTCACGCAGAGAAAGTGTGGAAAATAAATCTCACCACCTCAGCGTGTTTCTGAAAGCTGCTTTTCCCTCATTAACACGTTGCCACAGTGTGAAATGCACATGAGGAAGTGCCAGGAAAGTACGGGAAATCAAGATTTTAACTTACACACATGCTATGATTTCTAACTTGAAAACTTGAAAACTTTGATTTTATTGGTGATGATAGCAAACGGCTTGATGTCCTCCCTGACCACCAAGCAGAAACATGGCCTCAGTTTTAATCCGAAAGGTGGGATGAAGCAAAATGAGAGCTCCCTTTTCAACCTCTCTCCCTCTTTTTTTCCCTCTTTGATCACTGCTTACAGTTCCCTACGTTCTTCTCAGTCACCTGAGCAACGAATCAGGTACCAGATTCTCGAGCAGCTGCCAGACTTGAAGGCTTTGAACCCACTGGCCTCTTAACACTCCACAGTGCATAAATGTCAATGTATGCAGACATTCTCCAGGGAGCTGTTTGATATTTGTATTCAGCAGCAGCCAGTACTAAAGACACTGAGACCCCTCTGCATACCTTGACACGCATTTATTCATCTCCCTGTTGGAGTTTGTCCTGTTAGCATGGATTCGGTCCTCAGTGTCCTATTTTGTTGCATGACCTGCTGGTGTTGCTTCATGTCAGTTCAGTTGGATTGCTGTATTCTGCTGTCGTATTGCTTTCCTGTATTATTTTCAACAGTGGAGACTCATGCAATAAGTTTCCGTTACGCATTTCTTTTATTTGATTAGTCTCCATATTTATAGAACCGTTTGCATGGTAAGCACTTCTGTTGTGGTTGCATGTGGGTATCTGAATGTTCCCACAGTGCTCTGAGTCTGTGTGCAAGCGTGAGTGGAATATTAATGCGCGTCTCTCTTTTTCAGTGCCGTCAGCAGGAATGACTCGTCTGGCTCGCTCGCGCACCACCTCCTCCTCCAGCATCACCTCCATGGACAGCAGTCGCAGCCGCAACAACCTCAACAGCCTGCTGGAGGGCAGCGCCACCGGGGCCCTGGACAACCAGGCCGGACCCCAGACCATGGAGGTCTCCTGCTGAACTCCATCCCCAACCCGACCCCTGCACACCCCCATAGTAACTTATGTGCCCCCTCCCTCCCTCCCTCCCTCCCTCTCCCTTTCTCTCTCTCTCTTCTCTCTCTCTCATCCTGCTCCCTAAGCACCTCCACGCCAGGAGGATCTGTAATGAACTATGTGATTAGAAAAAGATGATGTAATAAATATATTAACAGATGCATATTATTAAATATTGAATATTTAATACACTGTCAACGTCACATTCCGACCAGAAACCATAACTACATTCAGATGTGTTGTATATTCAGATGGTCAAACCATATCATTGACTCAACTTTCCCACTTTGTATTTATTTTTTTTTCACATCGTCTTTGTTTTAAATGTCTTCACGCAAACTGTAGAGATTTACCATGTCTTCAAAACAATTGCTTTTCTCGTTACACGGTACATCACTTTTACTGTTTCAGCTCTTCTCTCCTGTTGTGAACTCTAAACTTGTGGGTTGCATTGATTGTGAGTCACCGTATCTTCATGTTTTTAATCTCAAACTCGCTGCAGCGTGGCGCTGAATTAGTCACAAAGCATACAGGCGGATCACTGAACCTACCGTAGCTGCAGAATTAAAGGTGAAGTGATGTGGATGATAAACTGTAGCACGCTATCAGTGAAAACTAAATCAAAGCTGTAGAGAGAGCATTCAGTGTGAGGGAGAAGCCTTGTACCAGTGTGTCACCTCTGTCATTTCACATGCACTCGTTCATTTTGGATTCTTTTTGTAATTGAACTCCCTTTCTTCCTGCCTTGTGTTGATGTTTTCATTCAGTTTAATGGATTCTCCAGTGATGTTTTAACAACCTGTAACAAGTGGGTTTCTGATGTGAAAAGTACGAGTCCCTTCACCGAGGGGCCCAGCGGTGCTTCTCACTATCTGCTGATTCAACTCATTTATATTACTACTGAATAAAGCTACAACATAAGAACATGTCTGTCTGCTGTTTGAATTTTTCAGCGAAATGCCAATAATTCTGCACACACAAGGGGAATGTGTTTGGATGAAAGAAAGAGAAAGTAAAGTAGTAAATATCACCGTGCAGAGCGCGCAGTACTTTCCTCTTCTGTAAGTGGAAAAGTGAGGTGAGTGTGGTCAGTAAGTTTCCAACCACACTTGTTCTTATTTCCTCACAGAGTGACATCTTTTGATGGCACAATCTATATCCATCACACATGAAGAAAAACAATTGGCTACTCAGTTATATGAGTTATGTATTTTTTGTTATTTTAAATTTGGTCCTTTTTTTTTGTTTGTTTTAAATTTGGTTTAGTCTCAGGTAGTTTACAGAATGGCTTTCCATTTGACTTAAGTAATGTATTGTTTGAAACCATTTAATTTCTGTTTAATTTCCATAATTTATTTTTTTTGTATTGTTAGAAAATGTTTAGTTTTAGTTTAGTAGATAACTTCACGGTTTTTTATGTTGTTGCATTACTTTGAGTATTAGATCTAGTTTTTATTGAGTTATAATATGTTTTTTGTCTGAGGCAAGATTTAAGTACTTCAAAATAGGTATTACCGTACAAATAACACTTTAAGAAACATACTCAGTTGTCCTGGGCTCTGGGACCTCAGAAAGCCCTATTACCCTTCAGATAATATGCCAGGAGGCCATGGAGATTATTTTGTCCTGGGCACAGGCAAAACTATCGGCAGTGCTGAACTTATGCACCAATTCCACCTCATTCTTGACATATCGACATGTTTGATCAAATTAACAAAGACTAAAGACAAAGTCATTTCCTATAAAGTTTTATTTGGTAGTTTTGCAAGTACACAATATCAATTAAGTTAGATTTCATTTATTTCATCTGTCTAGTTTCTATTTCTATTTAAGTTAGCTTAAGTGTTTTTTTCTTCCTATTTTTAGTGTTTGTTTTAAATAACTATGAAACGCTTGGATCAGCTGCACTGGAAACAAAGTAAAAGATAGTGACCTCAATCTAAGATGAAGTACAGGATGTGATGGGTATACAGCTCTGAATGTTAACTGATGTTCGTATCACCCACTGAGGCCTCTCTGATCACATTGGTGTCTCCATTGTGCAACATGACAATTTTCCTGAAGTGGTAGCATATAATTTCAATTCAATTCAATCTTTATTAGGGACACATCTCATGAGAGGTCCATAGCACAATAAAAATACATTAAATAGAATAAAATACTTATACGCACATACATGTACATACATATCCCCCCTCCTGCACATGCGCGCGCACACGCATACACACATCATATATTTACATACAGGCTTAAACGCCAGTGGTTCCACATTCTAGACGAGAACCTGGTAGAGCTCAGTTCAGAGCTAATTAAGGCTAAAATAATAAAATTTACAGAGTCAGATACCCTACACATATATCTATATATAAGATTCCTTATTACAGCAGAGCAAGTGGGTACACCAACATTAGCAAACATTTAAATTCATTACATTTACATTCAATAAAGATATTGATTATTGATCCCCCTTGGGAGAAATGTGCAGGTAAGACACAGGGAGGGAAATACTAGCAGCACAAGAGTAAGTGTCAAAAAATAGAAACAATAATAATGAGATATGTGAAGAATTAAATAACAACTTGAATAGAAAATACAATAAATGCTACGAAAATAAAGATAAACATACTACACACAGTAACTGTCCTTGTATGTACATAACTTGTGCAAATATGATGAATATGCATGTGCACATGTGCAACCCTGTATTGATTACTCACTGATAACTGCAGTAAATTATTTATGTATTTTTTGTCTAACCCTTATGCATTCAAAGATGTCACTTCTTGTCTAATACAACCAGGGCACGATCATTTCAACCATAAAAAAACTAAATGTTCGTTAAGATAACATATTTACCGGAAGCAATTCAGATTTGAGAAAGATCTCTTACTTGCATATGGAGCTCGTTGATTTTTGATAAGAAGTTCTTTCCATCGGTGTGAACATGCAGTTCTCTGTGATGATGACGGACACAAATTTCGACCTCTGCTGGTAAAGATTCTTTTATTGTTTCCATCCACATTAGAGCTGCTCTTCTGCCTCCAGATAAGTATATCTGATTAAAGACTGGAACAAGGAGTGATCTAACATTTCTGTGGCCTCCGTGAGCATGAACTTGAAACCAGCACATCATTTCTGCCGTCTCTGATGTGCATAAATGAATATTTATCGTTTAGGGACGCATTGAGTGACGGTCACGTTTGTTTCATTTGACCTTTTCACACACAAACAATTTATTGGTACAAAATGCCCTTGCCGACAGTCATAATGCTTCATGACTGCTCTGTTTCATTGACTCCGCGGTGTCAGTACGATGGATAAACTTGTGACTGTTGATAAATCAAGGCAGACGTACGCTGGCAGGGGGAACCTTCATCATGTTTCTGCAGAGGTTTGACCCGTATCTGACAGAAACATCGGTGGCATCACTTTAAACTGACTGATGGTAACTGTAATCAGAGCGCTGACTGGACTGACAGGGAAAATGTAGACAAACTTTTCCATTAATCAGACATGACAGATCGATTACAGTTGAACCTAATCAACAGAAACTGTTTGTGTGCAATGATATCACCGCTCCAGCCCACCACAGGGCACCACGATCTGTATGTGCATGCAAATGCTGCTTACGTAGACACACAGCTCATTCCATAAACAAGTGATGCGCTATTAGCTCAACTTGAAAACACTCTGCCTCAGAGCGATCAACACAAGCTTTTTTTTTTTCTAAGTCAGGATGTCAAGGTCTCGAGCGTCACAGGAAACTGCAGCAGGGTGACATACATGCAGGAAGCCTCGTCTCCTCGGTCAGCCCCCCTCTATAAACAGCTGCGAAAACACGGCAGTCTTCATGGGAACAGAGCAGAGGAGGGACCACAGTCATTCTGATTGATCAGCAGGCCTGAGTGGGAACCTGAGCTCTGACATTTAAACACAACAGGCATCCATTTGAATGCGTGCGGGCGTTTTTCACCAGGAAGATTTGGAGTTTACCAGTCGATCAGAGACGGACCTGTCTCACTATCAGCGAGGAATCTGATTTTCCTTGAGACACATCTAATAGAGAAAAATTAACGGAGGTGAGTATGATACTTGCTTAAAGGAAGTATCATTTCTCTTTCTTCCCCCTTTATTTTGTCCAGTGACTTGAATTTTGTCTCTAGAATATTAGCAGCTTAATGCCTGATCACTTGTTTCCTATAAATTATTCATTATTTTTTCTCTAAGTGAATCAGTTGCTGGTTAAAAAGTGTTTTTTTCAATGAGTTGAATTAACATTAAGCTTTTTTTATTAACCTACTTCTGCTGCTGCTCTAATAGAGCGATAACACTTCACAAAAGGGTACGGATTATACGCTAATGCAATGAATTTCTAACCAGTGCATTTCTCATGATAATTTAATACATGTATTAATGCAGGATGTATAATGAATTCCTTTTGCTCACATTAACATGTTGCTATCGCTGCATGTGAATGGAGTTTCACTTCACAGATTCCTCACACATAAATCACTATGCATCAAGTCAGATGGATTTCAGTTAGATAAAAGTGCATTTATTCATGTTTTTACATTTCGATTTTTTTTATTTCATGACCAGTTTGATTAAAGAAAATCACCTCATGTTTCTATGTGGACGGGTACTGTTCTACTCTCAGAGAGACTGAACAACACGGGTGTTAAAATAAAAGATTTATGTAACTCAAATCCAGCCAATTTAGTGGCGTTCGTGCATGAAGTAAACCAGAGTTAACATTCCTTAACTGATGATCTATTTAGGTGTTAACTAATCACATAAAGTCGTAGAGACTCAGGATACATCCTGCATTAAATCGCCACAAATCACACATTAATCAATCATGACTTAAGTATCTGATTTGTACCATTATTATGAAGTGTTACCGAAAAAAATGTGATGTCGACGTTATTCCTCGCAAACATGCTGCATGGAAATTTAACACAGGATATCAGTGCCTCTTGTTGTGGTTTGGCGCCTTCCTGTGTCATCTAGCTTTCGTCGCCAGGCTATAAAATAAAGTACCTGCGAGCTGTTTTCTCTGGTGGCAGTCATAATGAGACATCTAGCAGGATAACTGACTTTTGAATGCGAAGGTTACTGGAGGCCCTTGAAGGCACACAGCTTTCTGATGACGCACCCCCATCTCACCCTGTCTCTGTCTGTGCCTCTCTTTTTCAGCCACAAGAGTCATTTTGACATCAGCAACGAGCCAAGGAACATGGGGACCTGCCCCATCAGATGTCGATCCAACCGTACAATCCTGGAGAATTCAGCTGAACCTGTTACATCAGGTAGGTTATGTCCCCAAATCCTCAACACGCAAAAGAAACAATAAGAAAAATATAACTTGGTGTATCATATTTGTCTTCTTCTTTCTCTCTGCAGCCGACGAGGACAGCATCATTGTATCCCTCTGTGACTACCCGTCCTTTGGGCGTACAGAACTGACCATGTGCATTGGAGAACAACTCACTGTCCTCTCAGAGTGCGTGACCAACTTCTAATGTTTCACCTTCACCCTTGTTCTCACTTAAAGAGATACAATTAGTCATGACTGCTTGTTTTCTCCAACAGTGACGGTGATTTTATGATCGTGAGATCCACAACCACAGGCCATGAGAGCTACGTACCCACAAACTACACCGCCAAGGTGACACACAGGTAAGACCCTGTCACATGCGTGACGTTAAATCATCCGTCTCGTCACTGCATGTGTAAGAGAGAAAGCAGAGGAGGTGTACAGAGGTGTGATGAAAGGCGGGGAGTTCCCTGTGAGGTAGGAGGAGTCTCTGTGAAGTTGCCCTTTACCTCAGTGGAGACAAAGGCTTGGAACAAGACTTCAGTTCTCCCCAGAGACAAGACGTCAGCCTCTGCTTAATGTACTTTCAGTACTCCTCCAGTGGGGAATGAGCTTTGATATTGTTCATCTGTATTTTCCAAACTTGAAAACAACAGCAGCATACATATACATACATATATGTATAAAAAATGTTTTGTCTGAATAGCAACACTGGCTTACCGTCCCCATGTGTCTCTCTCTGTGTTCAGGTGGCTGTTCGCGGGCATCAGCAGGTACAAAGCAACAGAGCTGCTCATGCAGCCTGCTAACCCCAATGGAGCCTTCCTGATCCGAGAGTCAGAGACAAACAGAGGTTAGAGGGTTGTTTCCTGCTTCTTTAATTCTGACGTGTAATATAAGCAAATTCAATCCAGCCGTAGCTTCAGTGTGTATAATTAGCTTAAATATAATGTCCTAATTTTTATTGTTTCTGATGAGGTTTAAACAGTATATTCTAATGAGTCAGATCAAGAGAATGGCTTAATTTGCATTAGAAATCACTGGATCTATGGTTTAGGAAGAATAGGGAACATTAATTAACGCTGGGACAAATGAAGAATCAAGAGCCATGTAGTTTATTTAACTGTGTGGTTTTCTGATGTTCAGACTGTTACTCGCTGTCTGTCCTGAGGAGGACCAACTCTTCATACCAGGACTGTGTAAAGCACTACCGCATCTCTTACCTCCAAAATGGCTGGGTCTACATATCTCCAGGACTCACCTTCCCCTCCCTGCATCACCTGGTGGAACACTACTCAGGTTTGTATTGAGGATGTAATGCTTATATTCTAGCCTGAACCTACCAGAGACAAAATCTAAATAGTAAAATGTCGCCTCCTTTCTCAGAGTCTGCAGATGGACTGTGCGCTCGGCTGACCAGGCCTTGCTTCATCCAGGGTTTCGACAACGCTCGAGATGCCAGGCCTATACCCATAACTGTCAGGAGGCCGACTATCAACTGGAAGGACATCAGCAGGTGTGGCAGCCTCTACTAATGACCGCCACAAGATGTCACCCTGTTTCTACTGTAAAGTAGAGCATGGGCCTCTAGTGGCATCCTTCTGTTTGTGCGGCTTTTTTACTTTCACTTTTTGTAGACTTTGTGTCCGAAATACGTCAGCTTTACAATAACTTGTGATTCATTGCTGAGTAAACTCAGTGTGAGCCATGCATACAGCACCAGCAGATAAGACTGTGGTTGTATTAGGCATCTGTCAGGTTTGATTTTTTATCCTATAGGGCGTCCTCTGTTTATTACTTAAGTTTTATACACCAGCTAAAAAGTGTCCTAGACACCAAATCCATGTTTGGGAAAACTTAAACCGATATTGTGATCGCTTTACTCATTCAGATCGTTCTCTGTCTCCTTCAGGTCAGTGATCTTCAAGAGGAAGAGGACAGAGTCAGGTAACTCACTGGTGAGCGAGGGGCTGAGGGAGGCCATCACCTCCTACCTCCAAATGACAGAGGGCAACGATCACAGCTGGGACACCTGAGGAAAGACAGCGGATCAGTCAGAGAGAATAAAGTCAGTCAGATGCTGTCCTGCCTCATCTGTAGTCTGGGCAGGCCAGTAGACAGGGTTGTCTGCATGCCCATGCGTAGTCTCCGCTGACCGGCCTGGAGCCGCAGGAGGGCTGAGACACTACAATGTTGGGAGTCATACCATAGGTCTGTAAGAGGACTGTTTCTTTGTGTGTGCTCAGACAGGCCCACAGTGGAGGTGTGCGCTGAGAACTGAATGTCATTTGGTCTCAAAAGTTGAATGTTTCCATTAATTTATAACCTAATGTACATGCTTTTTAAATGCAATATGTGGATAATATTCTAACATGATTGTTGTCATGGAAATGTTATTGGAATCCAATAAAATATGCGACAAATAAATAACATAAATATAACCACCCAAACAAAAGAGAGTCTTCCCTGTTTTTTTCTTGGGAAAATATGTAACTATAATAAACAGAATACAGAACCTGTGCAGTGTATGTGACTGAAGCCAGTGGCTCTTGCAGAGTGAGCCTCTCTGCCAGCAGATGCCGCTTAATTACCTCCAATAATTCATCAAAGCCTTCCACTTCCTGCCGAACAGTTCAGTTCAGGAAGAAGAAATAATGGCGACGCTTCTGGGGTGCGAGTCCCCTTGTACTGGAGGAAAACGAAGAAATTGCAATAGCAACATCGTCACGAAGTTCACGTCCAGCAAAATCACTGGTCGGGGTTTCAGTCGAGGGACTCAGGTAAGAGAAACAATAAATGTTTCGACAGTTTCGACATACGAATTGTTGATCGACGCAGACCAGGGACTTGCGCTGGAGTCCAGCCTGAAAATGAAGACGTAGCCCTGGAGACTTGACTGGGGATGAACTCGCCCCTGCCAGCTTTGGCTTTGCAGCTAGCTACAACGTTATGTAGTATTTCTATGGAGCAAACCCTTGGCTTTTTTCTCCATTGTGTTCCGGATAGTCATATCTGCTCGCTGACAAGGAAATTAACGCCAGCTTTACAAAATGTGCATGAAACAAGCTCCGCTTCAAGTGGGTCTTTTGTTGTTAGCTTCATGTTAGCTTAGCATTACAGGCCAGGTGAAATGCGATAATAAAAACGCTGTGAGCCGAAGCTTTGTCGGACTGGTAGTGTGGTTATCAGACTGCGGGGTGTGAATGTTTCTAGACGGCACGTACTTTACTGTTGGGAGTATTTACATCGCAATAATCAACGGCCTTAACATTTGCTAATGTTAGCAGACGCGTTAACGTCAGCTAGCTAGCTAAGCCAGCTGAACAGCTCAGGTGATTACGTAACCACACAGTATCCACAATAACTATCGTTTCCATAAATGGATACGCCACAGCAGCTGTTTGCACCAGTTAACGTAAGCAAGTTTTTTTTTTATTATTTCCACACACGCAAATATTGACACGATAATGGTAACTTCGGAGCACATATTTGTCAGGTCAGTTTTTGGTGTAATGCTTGTTTACGTCAACTGTTTTGACCAGTGTTCGGCATATGGACGTCACACCTGCCCTGACATTTTGACACTTTCAGACACTGTAAATCTATCGCACCTCGTTCCTTACACGCTCCTGATTTAGGCCTCTACATCTCTAGGCTGATTAAAACATTTATTACCTTGCAGTTAGACTCGTGCATTTTACCTTGCTGACTTGCAGTTTTATGGTAGTGTGAAAGGTTGTCATGAACTCATCAAAGGTTATATCCTTGATAACCTTTACAAACGTGGAATTTGACAGTCTTTTAAGGACTGTTCAAAGTGTTGAGACAGCTGCGTATTCTGAACACTATGCAAAATACACTATCATTAAGTCAGTACTTTAGGTGTCTAGGAAGGGAGTTGGTCATCGTGACTTTGCCAAAAGCTGCTGTTTAGAACTCAAATCATTCCCAAAAGCCTCTCCATTGTGTCACCCCCCTCCCTTCCTCCTCCATTCCACACACAATTTATAGTTACAAAAATATGTACACTCTGTCATCAAGTGAAAGTTTTCTTTGCTTACTGGGCTGCAGCGGTTGTCAGCATTTAATTTTACGTTTTAGAATGCATGTATGGTAAATGGATTGTCATTTTTGGTTGTTATTCAGGGCAGATTTCCTCTGATCCCTAACTTATGAGCTATTAGCTACTTTTCATTATTTTATTTCAAATGAGAAGAATTATTGGGAGACAGTTGTGAGCTTCTTGTTTTGGTCATACCTATTTTCAGGGCTTTTAAAAGCACTTAAAGCCAGTTAGTGCCACTTTGGCGAGTGTTGAATGCAGCAGGATTGGGCTTGTTTACTGCTGTATAAGTATAAAGAGAGATAATATTCAGATTTGACAAGAGTTTGTCGCTTGCAGAAAGACACTTTATTTATTTTTAGAGTCAAAAGGTTTCCGCTTTTTCATATTGTGTTTTATTCAGTCATACAGTTTGAGAAATAATATCACTTTCCGTGCACATCTCTTTTGTCACAATGTTGTCACAGCCATGTATTTTAAAAGGGCATTTAGGTGAAGACTTTGCTTCACCTTATTGCCTTGTTCCAGAGTAAATTTGCACCCGCAGACTGAGCCAAAACAGGTCTCCTATGTTCCTCAGCTTGAGTTATTTGAGGGATAAAATAAAGATCTGATGAAGTTGCTTTCAGTTTCTGTTGTCTGTTAACTGGTCTGCTATTTGACCTGAGTTGTGGCTGACCTCGAATCAAATTTAGAATGTGTTTCACAAGCTTTTTTCTTTAAAGACATTTGTTTGTGTTCAAAAGCTGACATTTGTTGTCTGTGAAGGAATATTATCTGAATCAGGGGTTTTCCAAGCAATATGTGTTAAATATTTATAAATGACTGACTATATATGAAAACATTTATAGATTGCATATACATATTTTTTAGGCTTTTCTCTGCATGGTACATGCAGCTGACACCAAAATAAAGTTAAAGGAGAATGCCGGCCATTTTTAACCCATATCCCTGTTGATCGAGGTTACCGAGTGCTGTCATTAGGAAAAATAACGAGAAAATTTGGCACAATATTTACCAAGTATCAGAACGGCAGCTAAAGGGAACCTATTGGGGCAGACATAACCGAAAGTGAAACATAAGGATGTCTGCCCCCATAGGTTCGCTACAGCTGCCGTCCTGATATCTGGTCAATATTGTGCAAAAAATGTACGTTATTTTTCCTACTGACAGCACTCGGTAACCTCGATCAACAGGGATATGAGTTAAAAACAGCCGAAGTTCTCCTTTAAAGAAGACTAAAGCCTTACATCCACTAGTACAAGCAAAAATAGATGATTTAAAACCTTTTTTGAAGCAATGATGCAAATAACCATACACTGTGCGTGTTGCACTATTTCAAGTTGCCTTTGCTTTTGTGTTGTAGCTCCCAGGAGGCCTGCTCCAGGAGAGAGATAAAAGGGCCAAGTGGCATGGCATCCCTACTCTGCTGCAGAAGCTCTACGAGAGCAGCCATCCCAACAGTGACCTCTCCCATGCCCATAGCTTTCTTAAGGTAACCACACAGCACTAGTTCACCCAACAATGAGGCTGTAGTATCGCTGGGTTTAGCAGCGTGTTGCCTAATGTCACACTTGGGGCCAGGCTGATTTGAATTAAATGTGGACAATGGGTTTTTGTCAGGTATTATCATCCCAGCTTTCCATGGAGGCCATGTCTTTTGTCACGGAGGACAGGAAGACTGCTCAGGAATCCACCTTTCCCAACACGCACACCTTTGACCTCTTTGGTGGAGTCGATGTAAGTTTGACATCTCTAGTGCTTGATGTTCTCTAACTATTGGACCCGGACATTGTTAGATTTAGAGAAGCAGTTGGCTCACAGCACTGAATGCTCATTTTCCTGTTTCCCTGAAGCTGCTTGTGGAGATCTTGATGAGACCCACATTAACTATGCAGAAGAAAAAACCCAAAAGTAAGTAGGACTGACCTTAGATCTGTGTTTATAGAGAAGTGAACACCTTTTGAAATGATGATGATTGATTTTAATCTCATGCTACTTCACGCAGACTAACACCTATGTTTCTGTTACAACAGTGAATGATGACCTGGTCAAGGACTGCCTAAGTGTTCTTTACAACTGTTGTATATGTGTAAGTATCCTGTTCCACTTTGTATGTACTGAGGAAATGTCAGAGGTGCATCATACCTTGCTTTAGTTTAGCATATGCACATAACTAGAAGTATTTTTATATCAGTCGGTTTGTGCTGTAGCATTGGGTTAAAGATATGATTGAATTGAAATATTAAATCTGTTTTTGTTCTTTTTTCAAAACAGACAGAGGAAGTCACAAAGAGCCTGGCAGGGAGAGACGACTTTGTTCTGTTTCTCTTCACCCTTATGACAAACAAGAAGACCTTCCTACAGACTGCCACCCTTATTGAAGATATTCTTGGAGTTAAAAAGGTCAGAGTTATCCTTGTACTAAATCCTCAGCATGAGCATTTAAACATTGTTTATGGGCCTGTAAATCCACTGTTAGAAGGCCTTTGAAGTCACTTTGTGATTTATGTAGTGACACATTTGGCAATCTAGTCATCTTCTTCAAAATTGATAGCTTTATGTGCCCCTTTCTTACCATAATGACAAATCTCAATTTTTCTGTGCAAATAACAGCCCTTTTTATTCGGTGCTCTGCAGATAAATTAGTATTGTTATTGACTCACTCTATTGTTTTTGTACAGACACCTCGAGTGCCAGAATGATTGTGCCTGGCAGAGCTTCAAACACCCTTATGTCACACTCAAGCCTTAATTTTAGAATCGTTCTGTACTTCGCTTGAATTTCTCTTGATATTCTTCAGCATTTTAATATTCATGTCATGATCTTAGCTTGGCTCCGTAGTTTTAAAAGAAAAGGTTAATTTATCAGATTGCTTGGACCCCAGATACATATTTGTGCATCACTATATCTTTAATCAATCTCGATCAAGGTTGCTTTGTGTTTTTTCTTTTAAATTTATGCTCCTGGTATTTTTAATTAATAGTTAAAATAACAAGGAACAGTTTGACACCGCATTTCTTCTTTTTAGCAATTATGATGGAAACATTCATATTTTGCAACTTAGCAAATGTATTTCCAGTCCAGACCATCAGTTTCAGTAGGAATATTTATTTGTACACATAATGCACAAAACTGTCTGATTACAGCTACTTACAATATGTCTACATTACTTGTGATGTCTTACATCATTCAGCATTTAAAATTAATTTTATGTTAAGCTAGGTAAATGGATAATTGTCAAGGAGCAAAAACTGAGATACCAAAGACATTTCTTGCATTCAAAAACTCTTAATGTATGCAGAGGCATAACATGAGGAACACATTTTGAGAAAATGTTTGTTGCTAGTTTGGTTGATATATAGTCAAAATTATGTTATGTTTATATTATTTACATTTTGTTTTAGCCTCTCTTCATAAACTGATCTATTCAAACATGATTTTTTTTTAAAACTGCTGCAGTTTTAGTAGGAAGCAAATTTAGTCAGTCTGCGTCTTGTTAATTGCGTAATTGTGTTTTTTAATCTCCTATCAGATTTGTTAACAGCTCATATGTTTGTGTATTTAGGAGATGATCCAGTTGGAGGGAATCCCCAACCTGTCAGGTCTGGTCCAAAGCTTTGACCAACAACAGCTGGCCAACTTCTGTCGCATCCTGTCGGTCACCATCTCAGAACCTGATGTTGGCAACGACGACAAGCACACCCTTTTGGCCAAAAATGCCCAGCAGAAACGCAATGCTAGCCCCTCACGAGCAGAAGTCAACCAGGGTAGGTTGTCTTCAGTGGTCAGACTGACTGTATAATGTATTGTGTGCCATTGCGAAGAAGGGATCAGTAAATTGTAAATTTTTCCAATAGTAACCCTGCTGAACATCCCTGGCTTCATTGAGCGGCTGTGTAAGCTGGCCACTAGGAAAGTGTCTGAGGCCACAGGAGCGAACTTCCTGCAGGAGCTGGAGGACTGGTACACCTGGCTGGACAATGCTCTGGTGCTGGACGCCCTCATGCAGATGGCTACAGAGGAGGCTGAGCAGAGCAGTACTGGTGAGACAGCTGTCACTTCTGCTGCCTTTTCCCCATACTTGCATAAATTCTCTGAACTTTGATTTGGATGGATTTTTTTTCCCCACTTGTTTTCAGAGTCATCAGACGAGAGTTCCCTGGCCACCAGCCCCCTGAGAC
This sequence comes from Sparus aurata, assembly GCF_900880675.1. Taxonomy (NCBI): domain Eukaryota; kingdom Metazoa; phylum Chordata; class Actinopteri; order Spariformes; family Sparidae; genus Sparus; species Sparus aurata. The sequence goes on from NC_044192.1 coordinate 29,991,680, forward strand.
ATCGACTGCCCCAGTCCATGAAGATCGTTCATGAGATCATGTATAAAGTGGAAGTTCTCTACGTGCTATGTGTCCTTCTTATGGGCCGACAGAGGAACCAGGTACCTATCAACACTCATCTCCTTCTTCCTTGAGATTAAAACTGTAGTGTGGCGTCTCAGCAGCTTTGTATTTTGTTGCTGCACAGGTGCACAAGATGCTGGCTGAGTTCCGTCTCATTCCGGGACTCAACAATCTATTTGACAAACTGATATGGAGAAAATACACAGCTTCAAATCATGTGGTGCACGGCCAGAATGAGAACTGCGACTGTAGTCCGGTATGAACTTTTTAACCCAACAATATTCTTGCAAACATGATTCTAGGCCATTAATGAACCTTTAACACAACAATTAACACGAATTAACATTTTCATTGTGCAGGAAATATCCTTTAAAATCCAGTTCCTGAGGCTACTTCAGAGTTTCAGTGATCACCACGAGTAAGTTACCCATTTAGTTCCCTTGGATCTGACTATATCCTGTAAGTTGTATCTGTTGTTTAAATTATTTCCATCTTTCAGGAACAAATACCTTCTGCTGAATAGCCAGGAGCTGAATGAACTGAGTGCCATATCCATGAAGGCTAACATCCCTGAGGTGGAAGCTCTTGTCAACACAGACAGAAGCCTTGTGTGTGATGGGAAGAAGGGTCTCCTCACAAGAATCCTCACTGTCATGAAGAGGGAGCCTCCTGACTCGTCATTCAGGTGTGCATCATGTAGGGCAAAGATTGTGACCCAGGAAATAAAGATGCTGACGTTCAAAGAATCAAACAGCCTCTCTTCTCCCTTCTTTAAAAGGATTTCTCAATATGTATCTCTAGTTTTGCTTTTTATACCTTTGCTGAAGCTCTCTGTTTCTCTATGTAGATTCTGGCAGGCGAGGGCAGTAGAAAGTTTTCTCAGAGGAGCCACTTCCTATGCAGACCAAATGTTCCTCCTGAAGAGGGGATTACTAGAGGTAAAACTACAACTGCAGATTGGTTTTCTCATCATCCACGAAAACACTCTACATCACACAGATCTTATGTTAATTTTGATTTATCTTGAATGAATGGCTGCTCAGTTTATGCTTCAATCCCTCGACAGCACATCCTGTTCTGCATCATAGACAGCGGCTGTACATCTCGAGATGTCCTACAGAGCTACTTTGATCTGCTCGGAGAGCTCATGAAGTTCAACATTGATGCCTTCAAAAGATTCAACAAATATGTCAATACTCCAGAGAAGGTATCTTTGCACACCTTTTAAGAATGTATATGCTGGTCTAACAAAACACAATTTACAGTAATTTCAGTATGTAGTTTACATTAACTTGTGCAGTGCAGTGTCTAATAGTATGCTCTAATTTCTGCTCTGTAGTTTCAGACCTTCCTGACCCAGATCAACAGTTCTCTGGTGGACTCTAACATGCTGGTGCGCTGCATCGTCCTTTCATTGGACCGTTTTGAGAGCCAGACGGAAGATGTCAAAGGTGGGACAGGATGGAAAGTCTACACATGTCGACTGATTCATAAGAGAACATTTAAAGGAGAAATTACTAAAATTATATCACACCCTGGATAACTAGTCAAAGATTAACTCTAAAACATGAACAATAGAAAAATACTTTATTCTCCTACTTCAAGATAAGAAATAATTGGAAGTTCCTTTCCAAGAAGAGGTCATTAAACATTAATTTTGGTGTCGTGTCTTTTTTCCCAGTGGTGGAAGTACTTTCTGAGTGCTGCCTGCTGTCCTACATGGCGAGAGTGGAGAACAGGCTGTCCTTCCTTTTCAGACTGATCAACATCATCAACGTGCAGACACTCACACAGGTCTCATTTCATTCTCACTTTGCCACATGGATCCACTAGACTCACAAATAAATTGAGGGCTATTTTGATGTAATCTCAAGCAGGTAGCATTTAAATAATTTTTTACTTGTCAGTATTGTGATATGTAACACTTAATCACTCAAATCCTGTTCGTGTCTGTATCCATCCCATTGTTTCTTGCAGGAGAATGTGAGCTGTTTAAACACCAGTTTGGTGATCTTGATGCTGGCCAGAAGAAAGGCTAAACTGCCCTTCTACCTCAACGCCCTGCGGGAGAAGGAGTATGCTGAGAAGTACCCGGGCTGCCTGCTCAACAACTTCCACAACCTACTGCGCTTCTGGCAGCGCCACTACCTCAACAAAGACAAAGACAGCACCTGTCTGGAGAACGTGAGTAGCTCTGTTGAAATGAAGGCATTTACTGTACAAGAGCTGACTGTTGCAAGCAATAAGCAGCACGAGGTGTGTCCCCTCTGTTTACTGCTTATGTTCAGTCACTTAAATGTCATCCATTCAAAACATTCTGACAGGGAAATCACAAGTATGCATGCTGTGAAAACAGCAAGCGAAACAACGTTGAGTACTTTGAGTGCTGCTTCGCAGTGACACGTGTCATGGGGCTGAAGGCAAGCTCAAAGAACAGGTTAAGAGCTCAGTTCCAAACAATTCTCAGAGACTGATTTTTTTTAAAAGCAGCTGAGTTGTGTTCTGTGAAGATGTTTTGGGTAAAACACACTTTGAACTGCAGAAAATATTTAAAGAATCAAGAAGGTGTTCTCGTTTTCTACTAAAGTAAGAACTTTGGTTCCCTGGCCTTTGCTCATTGCTCAAAGAAAAGTGTGTTTGTCACTACTAAAATGTTCTGACCATCAAAAGAATCTTCTTAAAGCTCCACTCTCAAAGCTGTTGCACATGAAAGGACAGTTGAGATATAAACAATAATCTCAGTATTTCTCCTATTTTACGTTGAGTTAAAAAACACAGGAATACAATAGGGGGCTGGCACCTTCCAAACTTTGTGTTTCCAGAACTTTTATTTGGTTATGATTTTCCATGAGATGTTGGTAGAAAAGGGCCTTTTAATTTTGATGATGATGAAATGGACCTGGATGTGTTAATAGGCAAGTGTGTGTCAAGAAATTAGCCATAAAAAGTATAAGGGGATGAGATTGTTGCATTTTCTTGCTCTGCTGCCCCCAAGTGGCCAAAGATGACACTCATGACTGCCTCAACATAAACAGTTTCCTAATATTTTCACAAGCATTTAGACATCGTATCCATGACATTGTATGTAGCTTCAATTTACATTGCTTTAAGGTGGTATTGCTTTGATAGAGTCTCACTTTCTGTTATTTAATGCTGAAATGATGAATTATTATTAATCCAGGAATACAGCAAGGTTAAAGTTATTTCTCTGTCAAGCATATCTAGTATAATTCCCCCAAAACTATTCCTTACACAAATAGATTAGCTTAACAGCTAACTGCAGCTCGCACACACCACGGTTAACAAACTAATTTAACTGTTTTCTTGTTCTCAATCCTGTCTGCTTTCCCTCTGCAGAGCTCCTGTATTCCCTTCAGCTACTGGAAGGAGACGGTGTCGGTGCTGCTGGGCCCAGACAGGACTTCTCCCTGTGCCATAGCAAGCTACATTGATGAGCCCTTCATGGATCTGGACAGAGACCTGCTGGAGGATTGACCTTCAGTGTGTGCACTCGGTGTACTGGGGGTGGGACCGGGCAGAGGGTCACAGGGAGCATGGACACCTAAAGCTGGTGATGACTCCACTGAGCTGAGCCATCCAGGCACTTTGTGACTGCGTTCTGGATGTAAAGACTCACCTGTTTGCTGTCTGTACCTTCGCATGGAGGCCCTCATCACTGAGGCGAAGGGATGAAATTTGTGTTTCCTCTCACTTAGTTACATCCTCGTCTTCAAAGGAGGAGGGTGAGATCTGTTTGCCCACCCCAGATTGCCCCGATATCGTTTAACAGACAATTAAGGGACCTTGTGAAATGACACCGACATTGGTTGTTTGCTTTAGGTGAAATTCAGATAGAGCCTTTTATATAACCTATACAAAATTCTATGAAAAAATATGTATGATTCAACAAATTATATGTAAGAAAAAAGATTCTTTTCACGTGGACTTGGTTGGCCACAGATTACGTCACCCAGATGTGCTGGTCAGTGGTTCATCACGGGGCTGCCAGGAGTCAGGAGCTCTCTCACCACTACCTTCACTCTCTGCTGACTCCATGCAGCTCCACTGCCTGACCTGTGGGGGAAACTAGTGGCATTGGAGTCTTTGCAGGGGTCTTATCGATGAAAAGCATTTTCGTTTAACCTGTCTATGGGTCTATTTTATTAGGTGGCTATTGTTGATTGGTGCTTTCTGGCTCTACTCGGCACATTTTCGGTAGCTTCTGGGCCGGCTGACATGTTTGACAAATCACGCAGGGGTCCTCTCACCTAAAACCATCCACTTGATCTGTTGTGGCTTTAGAAGCTTCACCCAGGGACTCGTTTCTTTACCAGGTTATTTTTGTTGACTTACTTTTGTCTTTGTTGAAAACGACGGCTTTTAGCTCTGGGTAAACTGTAGAATAAAACATTGCACAGATAAAAAAATGTTTTTATTGTTTATTATATTTTAACACATTTGTTGATTAAAAAGTTTTCATTTTGTAACACAGTTTGTATCCATGTTGTGAGAGATGCTTTGGGAAGAGAATAAACTATGCAGGCGCTAGTGTTACGATACCACTTTCATTGTTCCAGTCCACGCAAAGTTTATGTGAACTAGCCTTCTGCCTAACATCATCAGCATTGGACTGAAGGTTTACCACTTCCTCTGGTTTCTGGGATTTCTTAAAATCTTTGACTACAAGCTGAGAATGACAATCTTTCTGTGTGATGGCTCTTTCTGCATGGCACCACTTGATCTTTAGTTTGGATAAAGATGAAGCAGTGGGCACGGCTGTGTTGATGATGTGTCCATGGCCTGAATGTGCAGCTGTTCTGTGGAAAGATGCTGAGCTGAACAGACATTTGGTGTCTCAAATGAAACAGACCCAACCTGAAATAAGTACAAATGGATGAGCTACCTCATATTTTACCCTGACACCGTACAGATCGAACCACTTCTAATGACAAGTGTACAGTTTTACTCCCAGCATGTCATGAGTCATAATACATGTTCATGTGAATGTATAAGGGCATTTCTACAGTTGGCCCCTGATGCCATGAGTTACTAGTGCTATGCCGCCTTGGGATGCAAACACAAACGTCCTTTACACTTCGAAAGCCTTTTTATTTGCTTTAAAGCTAATTAACCAGAAATGTTTCCTTCTTTTCTAGCTTTCATTCAGCATGTCTTAAATCTGTTGATGGGTGTGCACATACTTTGAATTAGTTCATCTTTTGGGCTTTGCAGTGATGTTAATGCAACACTTTACAAGTGCTTCTCTCTTACACTCTCTGTTTCTCTGAGATAATTGCAACTGTTTCTTGATAACTTTATTTGACACAGGTTGCATACACCGGCAGTGTTGTCACATTCTTAGTACTGATGGTGTGTTATCATTGATCCAAATCCCTCTTATCACTTCACTCATCCACCATGGAAGTCAACAAGGTTATTGGTATGAAAATCATGAATGTTGTGAGTGCTCTTCTGGAGCGACTGTATAATCAATCTTCTGAACCCTGACTTCTGTAGCTGTGTGACCTGAACTCAGAGTGATCCTTCTGTATGATGCACATGGACAGTTATGCTGTATGTGGTGTGATGCTCCTAGTAGGCCTTAGATCTCATCCATTAGTTTGTATAGAAAATGGTGAAATGCTATCCCCTTGGCCACAAACATGCTGCACAGTGTTCAAATATGACACTATTTTGGTTTTTTTATTTTAGATCCCTCATAGCTTGACTCATTAACTGAAGATTTATGTAATGTTTGGCATGTTTTGCAACCTGTCCTATATTCACATTCAAAACCATGTGGTGCTTTTTGAACAAAAATCAAATATGATTGTGTCTCACCTCACGAGGAAAAGCAGTAGTTTGTTGAAAGAACAACCTTTACAAGACGCTGATGGATTATATTCATGGTGTAAAATCTAAGTAACGAATTTATTTGAGATGACAGCCCATATCTTTTTTTTTTTCATTTAGCGTTTGCATTGAATAATGCGTAAAGTCTTACATGGCTGTGTTTAAAAACTCACTCTGGTCTTAATCTCTTTCTAACCCTGTTTGATCATCAGATAATAGATTCATGGTTCAGTTTCACATTCTTCTATAAACTACTTACATAACTAACTTACCCCGGTTTCCTCTAATGCTGGTATTGAACTTCATTTTCCTTATTTAACAGCTGTTTGTCCAATTAATATTATAATAAATTCTTCTTTAGACCTTTTTTGTGTGATTTCAGTCTTTATCACAACTTCCCATTTGGAGATGAAAGAAACAGACGGTCATCATAAAGGGTTTAAAAGTCTTTATTTGGATGTGTCCTCTCAGTTGAGCACAGCTGTTGCAGCTGGCTGGCTGTGATATGTTTGGTCGCAGTGGTCAGCCACTACACATCATTCAGCGAGCTGAAATACACAAGACAGGGATGTTTATTAGCAACCACATACACAGTGTCATAGAGCTACTCATGACCACACTAGACATCACATGAGAGGGCTGTGTGAGGTCGTCTTCAACAGAGGATTACACCCAGTCTCTTCTAAGATTAGTTCATGTTATGAAGCCTGCGGCTAATTTTGACAAATACTTCCAAAGGTCATACAATTCAGCAGCACACTGGTATGAAAGGCATTATGTATTTAGTTTACTAACCTTGCTGCCTTGGTCACGGGTGCGAACCCGGAGCTTGTCGACCTGAGTTTCGGCCATGTCAGCTCTCTCCTCTGCATCCTCCAGCTCATGCTGGAGCTTCCTGTACTTGGACAGGTTGGAGTTGGCCTGCTCCTCCTGCAGGGAGAAAACCAACAGGACAGTTCAGTGTACAGTCAACTGTAGAGGAGCTCCAGCTCTTCAGTTATTTTTACACTATATAAACCAACACAGCTTTGGTTAATGATGTGGTTAAGATGATCATTTATCACTGACTGTACAATGTTGCTAAACTACCGACTCACCGCCTCTTCCGCCTGTCTCTTGTAACTCTTCACTTTGGCCTGCAGCTTGTCGATGAGGTCCTGCAGCCGGGCCAGATTCTTCCTATCTTCCTCAGCCTGCACAAACAGCAAAGGGAGCTCTTATCCTGCTATCATTGTTTAAATTAGTTGTACACGCCAACATGCTCTGTGCAAACAGACCGGTGGTTTACCTGGTAGGAGAGCTCTTTGATTCTCCTCTCGTACTTGCGTACTCCCTTCTGATACTCTTGGCTCTTCTTTTGTTCAGACTCCAGTTCATTCTCCAGTTCTTTGACCTACGAGCAAAAATTTGAAAATAACCAGTCCACTGTTCAAATTTACAAGCAAGAATGATCAGGCTTGATAGTGACAACATAGGCGTTTATTCTGTCACGTCTCTCACCCTGGCCTCCAGCTTCTGGACCTGCTTCTTGCCGCCCTTGAGGGCAATCTGCTCAGCCTCGTCCAGACGCATCTGCAGATCCTTTATGGTCTGCTCCATATTCTTCTTCATCCTCTCCAGATGGGAGCTGGTGTCCTGCTCTTTCTTCAGCTCCTCTGCCATCATGGCTGCCTACAAATTGAGGAGATCGGTGTTAATCTCTAACTGGATTAGAAACAACACGGCTAAACAATCTAGCAGTAATCAGTAATGTAAATTATAAACTGTAGATCATTCACTTTATATTTAGTTTATCACAGATCTTACATCAGTGATGGCCTTTTTGGCCTTCTCTTCTGCATTGTGGCACTCCTGCACGGCATCGTCCACCTCACTTGACAGCATGGACAGATCACTCTCCAGCTTCTTCTTCTGGTTGATCAATCCAGTGTTCTGGTGCAAAAAAGACACTGTCAACAATCCTCTCAGGATGAGAATGACATTTTATCTTGTTTTTAATATAGTTTCTTTCATTTCTTAAACTTGTAACCACTAGCTGGAATTCAGAGGAACCTGACAGGTCATCGATAACACGAACAAATACCCTAGAAACACTGTCTTTTGGAGAATGTTTCCAGTAAATGACCACAAAGACTCGCTATCTTGGAAAGCTAGCTTCATGCCCATTCACATGGAGCAAACAACCGTCCTTTGATGAGCTCATTTATTTATTTGAAATGATTCATTCAACGTCAAAAGCACTGCGGGGCGGTTTTAAATGCATCTTCCTACCTGAGAGTGCAACAGGTTGACTCTCTCGGTGGCCTCCAGCAGCTCATGCTCAGCTAGCTTGCGTGCACGGTCATTCTGCTCCAGCAGTGCCCTGAGCTCCTCCACCTCTGCAGCCAGCAGGGTGTTCCGGCGCTCCATCATTGCCGCCTGCTCCTTCAGCTCCTCGTTCTGGTGAGCAGTGTCGTCTAGCTCCAACTGAATGTCCTGGGGTCACAGATTCATTCATTAATGAACATGCTGACAGTGGAGTGTGTTTCATGTATAAATCTGACAAAAATGTCATCAATGGGCTGCAAGATGGACAGACCTTGATCTGAATCTGCAGGTTTCTCAGGAGTTTCTGGGACTCTGAGGCCTGCCTGTTGGCATGGCTCAGCTGCACCTCCATCTCATTCAGGTCACCCTCCATCTTCTTCTTCAGGCGCAATGCCTCGTTGCGAGACTTGGCCTCGGCATCCAAGGTGGTCTGCATGGACTCCAGCGTTCTCTGGTGGCTACGGCTAGAAGACGAAAGACGCCATGGAGAGAGATATTAGCAGGATGCAGTTTTTATGTAGCAGTTGGTGGGAGAGAATTAAAGGTCTGCTGTAAGAAAGGACAAAAAGAGTCATCACGGAATCTCACCGAAGGTTGTCGATTTCCTCATCCTTCTCAGCCAGCTTCCTGTCAACGTCCGCCTTCATCTGGTTAAGCTCCAGCTGGATGCGGAGAGTTTTGCTTTCTTCATGCTCCAGAGCGCCCTGAGAGAAATAGACAGTTAATGCTCAAAGATGTTCTGTCTGTCATCTTGGTGAAAAACATCCCAGACCAGAAGAAGGAGGAGGCGAAAGAACCAAAACTGCTTACTTCAGCTTCCTCCAGGGCAGCTTGAATCTCACTCTTCTCCATGTCCAGACCCTTCTTCATTTTCTCCAGCTCGTGAATGGTTTTCGCTCCCTGGCTGATTTGATCTGACAGGTCAGCGATCTCCTCTGGGGGAGCAGCAGATGACTCGTTAATATCTTGTGAAAAGTCAACTTAAAACCAATAATCCGTTCTAATCCATCTTCGCAACAGGGTATGTGAGATGTGAGCTATGACGTCAGGCACCTTGGAGGTTCTTGTTCTCCCTCTTGAGGGTCTCCAGATGATCCAGAGCCTCCTCGTAGGAGTTCTTCAGTTTGAAGAGGTCGGTGCTCAGGCCACGAGACTCTTTTTGAGAGGTCTCCAGCTCTGACTGACACTCTTCATACTTCTGTCTCCACTCAGCCAGCACCTGGAGGAAACGGGGCAAACTCAAGTCATGAATCGGCCTTGCAGCACATGGTGCAAGAACCTATTTCTAACAAGACAGGTTCACAAATATGCAATCATTCATTAAATGCAATTATCTGTACCCACTGCCATCTGCTGATACCTTGTCAAAGTTGCGTTGCTTCTTGTCGAGGGCAGCAGCTGCAGCATTGGCGCGCTCCAGGTCAATGACCAGGTCCTCGATCTCTGTCTGGAGTCGATGTTTAGTCTTCTCCAGGGAGGAACACTTGGCATTGGAAGCCTCCACCGTCTCTTCAGCCTCCTGCAGACGTGTGACCAGCTTCTTCCTAATGAGAACCAAACACATTTAGCGTTTGCGCATTCGAACGGTCGGCCATCTGATTCCGTAAATTAGAAAGACATCTCACTCACTTGGCTTCCTCCAGCTCCTCGGTCCTCTGGATGGCGTCAGTCTCGTACTTTGTCCTCCACTGAGCCACCTCGGCGTTGGCCTTGGACAAAGCTCTCTGCAGCTCAGCCTTGGCTTCCTGCTCCTCATCGTACTGCTCCCTCAGGAGATCACAGTCATGTCGAGATGACTGCAGCGCGTGGGCCAGGGCGCTCTTAGACTTTAGAGACCAATCACAAAGGTGGAGATCAGTGAGTCGGACTGGATGAAAGTTGAACTTCCGTAGAGGTGGCTACCAGTTTTATAAGCAACAACCATTGATGCACTGATAAGGAGCTGACCTTATTCTCCTCCTCCAGCTGTTTCTTGAGCTCCTCGACATTCTGGCTGAAGGAGTTCTTGGCACGCTGGAGCTGGGAGACCATGGCTTCCCGCTCTTCAAGCTTCCTGCTCACTTCACCTACATGGGAAGGAGAAATCCATATCTTTGTTACTAACTGGTTTGTGAAATGTTTGTGAGATTTAGAATAAAATGAATGCTCCTCACCACTCTCAGCCTGAACGCGGGCCCGTTGGGTGTTGGTTTCGTTGAGCTGCCTCTGGAGCTCGTCCACCTTGGCTTTAGCCTCGTTCATTTGGTCTTCATAGAGACGACACATCTTCTCTGAAGTGGCCTGCAGCCAAGAGAAGGACATTCTTGAGAGTTGGATCCAATTTGGCCCCATACCAGTTGAAGTCTTTAAGTTTTTTGTTTTTTATCTACTTTTTTTTCCATCTACCTTGCCCTTGGAGAGCTGTTCCACAGTCGAGGCCAGATCGTCCACCTCCATCTTGGCCTCGCTCCTCTCCTTCTCCAGCTTCTGCTTGACTCGCTGCAGGCTGTCGATCTGCTCGCTGAGCTCCGCAACGCTGTCAGCATGCTTCTTCCGCAAGGCCGTCGTGGTGGCCTCGTGGTGCAGCATGGCTTCCTCCAGGTCTCTCCGCAGCTTCAGGTATTCTGACTCTCTCTTCTTGTTCATCTCGATCTGGGCTGAGGTGGCCCCGCCAGCCTCCTCCAGGCGCTCGCTCAGCTCTTCGAGCTCACGAGCCACATCGCTGCGCTGCTTCTCCACCTTGGCCCTTAAGGCACGGTCGGCATCCAGCTCCTCCTCCAGCTCCTCTGTACGAGCCTGGAGGAAAGCAACAATCAGTTATTTTGTTGAAGTCATGTTTTATAACTGGTCTACTAGATGTTGCGAGACTAGTGTCCACCTGTAGCTCCTTCATCTTCTTCTGGAGCTGATTGACCAAGGCTTGCTCGTCTTCGATCCGTGTGCCCATCTCATTCATTTCAAAGTCTTTTCTGGTAGGAAACATTTAGCAATGAATATCAATCATCAACTCTTAATAGCTAAAGATAATGTTTTCCTGTGACTGTATGAAAACTCTCACTTCTTCAGCTTCTCTTCCAGTTGCTGCTTGTCATTCTCCAAGTCCATAACAGACTCCAGGGAGAGTTTCAGATCTCCCTCCAGCTTGCGTTTGACCCGTTCCAGGTCCATACGCAGCTTCTTCTCCTGTTCCAGTGATCCCTCCAGCTGATTCACAGTGCGAAGAGTGAAACATGTTACAATGTGTATGTATGATATGTCATGGCTTGTGGACTAAACAAAAACAACAGTACATTTTGTTCAGCTTTTTTTTTTTAGGCGATACACTCACATCATCTACTTGTTGCTCCAGCTTTGCCTTGGCTTTGGTCAGAGTATTGACTTTGTCTTCCTCTGCCTGCAGGTCGTCCAGAGTCTGCTGATGAGCCTCCTGGAGAGCCTTCCTCTCTTTGGTCAGCTTCACTATTGTCTCATCCAGAACTGACATTTCTTCAATCAGGTTCTTCACCTGCGAGCCAGAGAAGGAAAATATATAACAAAACACTTTTTTATTTTCCTCCGTACATCCACCATATGTGCAGGTGGCTCTATCTGTGGCCTCTTGACGCCCTCTAGAGGAAACTCACTGCTCTCCTTCTCCAATTGCCTTACCTTGTTCTCAATGGCATGTTTCTCCTTTTCCACTTTGGCCAGAGTTATCTCCAGATCGTCGATGTCTTTCTTCAGCTCAGCGCACTCGTCCTCCAGCTTGCGCTTCTTGGCGAGCACATTAGAGCTCATCTCCTCCTCGTCCTCCAGCCTCTCCAAGATTTCTTTTACTTTGGCCTCCAGCTGGATCTTAGTTTTGATGAGCAGGTCACACCGGTCCTCTGCATCGGCCAGATTGTCCTGCTCCTACAGGAGACGGGAGAGGTGTGTTCAGCGCATCCCCACCCACTACAATATCCGTGCCACAGCGAGGATCCGCCACTTACCGCCTGCAACTGCAGAGAGAGGTCATTCTTCTCTTGGATCAGGCTGACCTGCCTCTCCTCCAGCTCTTTGCGCTTGGCCTCAGATTTCTCGAGGGCCTCCTTCAGTTTTGCCAGCTCCTCCTTCAGAGCAGCCAGCTCTTTCTCCGTGGTGGCGCTCCTCAGTAGAGGCTTGATTTTAAAGAAGAGCTTCATCCAGGGCCAGTGCTTGACGGCGTTGAAGGCACGGATGTTGTACTGGATGATCATCAGAGCCTCCCTGCAAACAGGACGAAATCAAAGGGAAGAATGAGAATTTTTCTACAACTAAATGTTTTCTTGTCGGATTGGAAACAAACACCATTGGTTCCCAACCAGGTGCCATATATGTACCCCAGGGGGTGTTTTCATTAGTGAAAAGATTGGGCGAGTATCTAATTTGAAAAAAAGAAATAAGAATTAATTTAAGAATATTTATACACATATTATGTCAGCTGAAACACCCTAACGCTGCAGTTTAGGATTGAGAGTGTGCGAGAACTAGTCGAAAAGTGAGCAGAGAGGTCAAAACAATAAGCTTTCTAGAAATTAAAAATAGTGATGTATAAATTGTTAGAAAATATCTGGCTAAAGGGAACAGAAGGGCTAAGCAGCTGAAATTGTAAAAAAGTGTAAGATAATGGTGAGCTCAAAGTAATGGATGAATTGTTAAAATATTTAGCGAAAAATAAAAGGTAAATGGTTGAAACGGCTGGATAAACACCATATAAACTAAATATCTGTACCTATGAAAACAATGGTTAAAGTAGTTAGCTATGGTAACTGATAGATTTATATTTATATTATATATAATATTATATTCTAGAGAAAAACAACTTATAACATGACTGGCAGTGGTGTTGATGAAGGAGCTCATGTGACGGGGCTGTGGGGGCACAACACGGTGCTTTTAGAGCGGTAGAAGTGAAGTTCATATCAAGTAATGAGAGGAAGGTCAAAAAGATTTATCCGGGAGTTCCCCGTCTATTTATTTTGTGACTTCTCCTTGGTGCTTAATTTTTGGCACTAATCCTGCTCCCGTCCAGTCTCTTGTGTCTAATCATACACTGAGGGATGCGACATGAAATCATACACCTGATACTGCTTTTGATGTTTCATGACTGTGACCAAACGGGGTTACCAGATTGATTTAGTCTCAGTAGAATGGCGTCTCGCAGCCCTAAATATGGACCCAGATCAGACCGGTCAAGGACTTCCTGTCACTGTTTACAGGGTGAGTTTGAGTGAGTGTGCACACGCCGGGGTTGGAGGTGACTGAAGGAGGGTGGGGGAGCCGATTGCATTTTTGACATGACTCCATGCTGGATGCCTCTCAAAGGTGAGCGTCTGTGTTTATTTAGAAACTAAAGCCCTCTGTCCAACGGCCGACTTAAATCCTCTGCCACCCGCCACATATCCCACCAATGCACTCACTTAGAAGTACAGGCGCCGCGGACAAAAGGGGCCAGGGGCCATGAGGCACGGAGGGGGCCGCGGGTTGTATTTTTAGGGAGGGCCCGAGCAGCTGCCACTTGACACATGTCGCCACCTGGCTCTGAGGACACCGTCAGCATTGTTTAATTTAGAGAGAGTGGATGGAGAGAATAGCCGAAGACCTGAAACTTGTGTGTGTGTGTGTGTGTGTGTGTGTGGGTGACTTTGTGTGTGTGTGGTGTGTGTGTGAGGGTGGGATGGAGCCCTTATTAACAGTAGGGCCACACACATGCCTGGTAACCATACAAGGGCAAGCACACGCCTCACACACGCCGATAACACTGCCCTTGCGTGCCGCACATAGTAGAGCGAGGGAGTGAACACTAAGGTATAGTGTATCACAAGCTGAAAGGCTCGCGGCTGATCGTGTTGCTATTGAACCTGTTCAGAGAAGCAACTGTTGAGGGAGGTCTTTTTTATATACCATGTCTTCACCTTCCTGCGAGGTATTAAGTTCAAAGGCTTTCATGTGCCTATGAACATATTCTGTGTCCACTCAGGTTCATAAAAGAGCCTTTATGCACAAAACTGAGAGTCACCGCAGCGTTTTCACCTCCTTTCCATCATCCTCTGCAGCTCCAGCCTCATGATTTTGCCACGAGCGACGGCCTGCAGCAGCGTCAGCACTTTGGCTAAGCGCTCGTCCCTCAGCTCCTCGAGGTGACCCAGCAGGCCCGCCTTGAAGAACACCTACATGACACGAGGAACGAAACAATGACCTAACCAAAAGTAACTCAATATAAATGAATAAGTGGTAACTGAAAATTGATCATGTGATTTTCAGAGAAGAGTTTTGGTAACCAATAAATGGTTCATTTGAAGTTAATTAAACTTTAGTTCAATGTCTTTTTTTATAAACCCTTTATTAAGCAACATCAGTTGCAACTGTATACTGGCCATCTAAATCATGTTCATGGATAAACTACACAGTATTTATTAACCATTTACAAAGTGTTATAAACATCAGTTGTAACTTCACTGTAAACAAGTGCCCAATAAATAGTTCACAAAGCATTTTTCCATTTTTGGTAAGAGCGAAATGACTGTTAAAAATTTCAATATAAATGTACCATTTATTAATGGTTATTATAAAGTCCACCTCCGGTCAAAAAAGTGCTTGTCTTCCTACAGCTGAATGTTTGAGCTTCACTCTGTAGAATGACGTACGTGCAGAGTTTGACACTACATGGCTGTTTTCACATTCAGGGCTGAAAGTGTATATTTTCTCTGTGCTCCTTGAAAATCTGATTTTTTTTACAGTCGGGCCTATGAGCATGATTTGTGACATCACAAAACGTCTGAAAGCCAATAGTGATCAAATATTCAGCTTAAGTGTGACACTGAGAATGGACTTTACAGTGAAGTGGGAGGCATGTTGTGTCGAGCCGTTCAACTAAATAGAAAACATTTTCTTCTTCATATATTCTGGAATATTTACTGACGCAGATGGAACAGGGGCCAGTTTATATGTAAGCCTCGGTACATGTGTGGAAGTTCATCTTCAGAGTTACTGTCACATGTTAATAAAAAAAAAATACCATCACACTATGTTTTCATTTTTGAAATAACTTTTTAATAACCATATATTGTTAATTATTTTTCCATTCACACCTCTGCATTGCACAAGCTGCTCCCTTCGTACCTTTGTGTGTCCGAACCTATACTGGTTGTGGTCGACGTCCAGGGAGGCCAAGAGTTTCTCTGCAGCTTTCCTGCTGTCCACAAACTTATCATCTGGGATGGCATGGGGGTTCAGGATGCGGTAGCTAAATAAATGAACAAAAGCGTTCTTCAGGACTGATTCAATGTTGATCTCATGATATCCAAAGAGTGATCTGAGCACGATCCATACCGCTGTTTGAATTCTGCGTAGAGGATGCGGTTGGGGAATCCCTTCCTGCAGATCCGGATGCCTTCTAGCACACCGTTACAGCGCAGCTGGTGCAGCACCATGAATGGATCCATGATCCCTGTGCGGAACAGGTTTCAAAAATGAGACGGGTCTAATTTGTGTATCTCCTAATGATGTGATACTGTGCCGTGTGTTTTACCTGGAGTCTTGGTCTCATTAGGGATGATGCAGCGGACAAAGTGAGGCTGGGTGCTGCGCAGGTTGGTCATCAGCTTATTCAGATTCTCCTGAATGAAGGAGAAACATCGCAGGTGAAGTTAAATAATTAAATAAAAATGAGGATTCTACGTTGAGTGCAAAAAACAACAACAACCTCTTAATGGACTTTGTGCTCCTCTCATGTGAAATCGCTGATGTAAAGGCGGGAGGAGCCAGCACAGACTTAAAGTGATGTTCATGTGATCATTGCCCTAAACATCACTGCAAGTCTTAACTGCCTCCGCCCCAGCTTGTCCAGTGATGCCCACACTTTCTCCCAGCACACAAAACATTGAAGATATTTGGAATAACCTCACTGAACATATGATGGACCGTTCAACCCTTGCAGTGTCCGTCTCACCTTGTGAAGCTGAGACACGGTCTGGAACGAGGCTGCCTTCCTCCTCTTTTCCTTGAGGCCAGTCTTTGGGTCGGACACTGAAAAGGAATGCGCAGAGTGATTAATGTGACCGCTTTAAAATGGCGGCTTTGCGATACAGTCCTCTGTTGGCTCTACCTGAGTCTGAGCTGACGTAATTCTCGTACAGACAAGCTAGCAGCTTGTTGGACGACTTCTGGAAACACGCCACCACCGTCTCGTTCAGCGGGTCTTTGTTTTTGTCCAGCCAGCCAAAGATGTTGTACGGTACCTGAATAAATCACAGGGGTATATTGAATTCTTGAATTCTGAATGTAAGGAAAATTATTATGAGACTGTCTTAGGGCTTCAGTTAGAGTGCACTTACCACCCCGGCATAGTGCACCAGCTCAAAGTGGGCTTCGTACTTGCGCTTCTTGTCTGGCCGCGGCTTGAGGAAATTAGGCGACTTCCCGATGTGATTGTCATACATCTTAGCTTTAAAGCTGTTGTCTGTGGCCTTTGGGAACATGCACTCCTCTTCAAGGATGGACATGATGCCCATCGGCTGGAGCGAGAGCAGAGTGTCAGTCGAATATTTATGATTAAACTCTGATCCGTTGTGGAGAAAAACCCTTTACTCACCTTTTCGATTAGATCAATGCAAGCTTGGAGGTCCAGGCCGAAGTCAATGAAGGTCCACTCGATGCCCTCCCTCTTGTACTCCTCCTGCTCCAGGATGAACATGTGGTGGTTGAAGAACTGCTGCAGCTTCTCGTTTGTGAAGTTGATGCACAGCTGCTCGAAGCTGTTGAGCTGCAATGAAAGAGGAACAGGTGCTCAGAGCAAGCGTTAAAAGAGAGCGGCGTGAAAAGCACGAGAACACGGTACGGAGATTCATCCTGCCGCATAAATCATTCATCGCAACAGGAGGAGAAGTTGAGGCACAGAACACAGAAACAGAAAAAAAACTGCTGGGTGGTGCTGGTTTTCAGTAAAGCCACGTTTAATATCAAATAGCTGCAGTATGGAACAACTTACTTCAAAGATCTCAAACCCGGCGATGTCGAGGACTCCTATGAAGTACTGGCGAGGCAGGGAGGTGTACAGGGTCCGGTTGATCCGACCCACGAGCCATTTGAACATGCGGTCATATGTGGCTTTGGCCAGAGCACCGACGGCATAGTTTACCTACCGCACCCACGCACAAACACACACAAGTAACACAGCTGTCATTCACATGGGTAGCCTCTGTTGCTTGGATACCAGATTCAAGAGTGTGTGGAGTGGCGAGTGTATTGATCGACTGAGGATTAAGAAGCTGCCCCTCATCAGCATAGTCGTCCGGGAAAGTGAAGGGAAGCTGAACACGCTGATTTTGTTCCTTCATACTGCAGCCCTGATTTTATTCCCCTCATTTTTTCACTTAATATTACAAACGAAATATGACAAATTTATATCGTTAAAGCATTGAAACAAAACACGGACATTAGATGTTTTATCTCCTCACCTGTTCGACATTCTGTCCCTTCACCACGTACTCATTCCCCACTTTCACCCGCGGGTGGAGGAGGCCCTTTATGAGGTCTGCTGAGCTGACCCCCATCAGGTATGAGGCCTTGTCTGCACCTGTCGCGCAAACGTTAGAAAAATCACAATCTCGCTTTTAAATCGGGCGATTACGTTGTGCCAAATGTCTCATCACTGGCTCTCACTTTCAGTGCCGTCGGCCTCCGCCTGTTCCTCGCGCTGCTTCTGCTTGAACTTCATGTTGCCAAAGTGCATGATGGCCCCGACTATTTTATAGCAGCCATACTTCTCATCGGGCAGGAAGCCGAGGATGTCCATGGCATGCTGTGAAGACGCCGAAAAATCTACTCAATGCGCTGCGTTCAAATGCGGCTGAGTGTCTTTCCATGTGGGGAAATTAAAAGCTCTTACATCAGTGGCCATCAGCTCCTGTCCGTCATCCATGTTCTCCACAGTGGTCACGCCCTGAGAGCAGAAGTGGTAGTCGTACGGGTTGGAGGACACCAGCAGCATGTCTGGAAGAGAAGAGTTTTTTTTAAGAATCACGTCACAGTCCTATCAGCAGTACGTAATAAAATATCCAAAGCAGCAGGACTGACTAACCGAGCAGTTCTGGTTTCTTCTGCGACATGATCTGGTAGTAGATGTGGTAGCTCCTCTCACCGGGCTGCTGAAATATCACTCTGGATTTTTCCAGAAGATCTGAAGGACAGAAAGAAGAGAAACATGTTCATGTGAGACATGAAACAAGACGCGAAAAACACGATGGTGACTAAGTTTAACTTACATATATCAATGTCAGCTGAGGCTAGCTTGCCAGTCGGTCCAAAGTGGATCCTGATGAACTTGCCCTGTGTGAAAATGTGCAAAAGAACTATGAAATCTGCCAAAAATCTATCAACAAATACTCCATATGAATGTTTATATAGTATATTAGCTATAGGCAGTTGTAGAAAGTAACTGAGTACATTTACTCAAGTATGGAACTTAACTACAATTTTGAGTGTTTCCATGTTCTACTTCTTTATGTGTTCCACTCCACTACAATTCAGAGGCAAGTACTGCATTATTTACCCCACTACACTTTCTTTTTTTAACCACTTAAGTTACTCATTACTTTTTTTTTTTTTTTTTTTTACAGATTTAGTTAAATGCTACAAAATGTAATCAACAAATACATGATTTGACTACCCATCACAGAGGGTAACCAGGTACATAACCTGTAATCACTAGGGGGCTCTCTAACAAAACAAATAAAAGATATTTTCCGACTCAGAGTCAGAGCCTGCCCTCGGGATGATAAACACCAGAGGAGTATTGGATTGTGCTCTGATCCGGACCCGTTTACAGGCAGTTTTTAGGGATTAAAAAGTCGATTTATCTTCACTCCTGTTTATCAACCTGACTGCAGCAGCAATCCGCTCCATTGTCGTGTGTTCATGCACTGTAATGTTGACTGCAGACTGGAGCTGGAGTTGGAAATGTATTCTAATTAATTAGCATAATGTGACAGAGGGAAGAGGGGAAAAGGAGAGAGACCGGGGTCTCTGGTGAGTGCGGAGGTGGCGCCTGCTGTTCAGCGTTAACATTAGCTTACGGCTAATATACAGTAAAGTTATAAGCCTGTTGTTGGCTGAGTAACCTGAGAAAACAAAAATGATCGCTTCGTTGGTGGTAAAAAACTATTAACAACCACTTCTGCTGATGAAAATCTACCTGACGTGATTCCGGCATAAATTTTCACAGACGGATGTAATGTTTTAAAGTTTCATTCGATTTAAGTTTCATTAGCTGACTTCTCTATCCTGGACGTAGCAACGGGTGACGGAATGAAACGCACCGTTACCTTGAGTAACTCGTTAAGTATTTGAATGTAGAATTCTGACATATTATTCCTTTAAACCAAGTGATGAATTTAGAAATGCGTAAGTATTTTTAATCTACAGTATAATAATCATATCCGTTACGATGAAATATGCCTTTTTTGCATAATTTAGATTTTGAAACTTTGTTTATTAATTTTGTAACTTTACTTAAGTACATGATCTGAGGACTTCTTCCCTCTCTGTCTACAGGGATTTTTTAGGTACTCACAAAACGGGATGAGTTGTCATTCCTAAGCGTCTTGGCGTTACCAAACGCCTCCATGGCCGGGTTCGCCTCGATGATCTGATCCTCCAGAGTCCCCTGGGAGACAAGAGTAAAATGTAATAATGCCACATTATTCTAAATGTGACCATTTTTTCTTAAATCCTTGTTCAAAATAATGTGGCTGCATT
This sequence comes from Sparus aurata, assembly GCF_900880675.1. Taxonomy (NCBI): domain Eukaryota; kingdom Metazoa; phylum Chordata; class Actinopteri; order Spariformes; family Sparidae; genus Sparus; species Sparus aurata. Next base: position 30,011,639 of record NC_044192.1, read on the forward strand.
ATTTCTTTTCTGCAACTAAAACTCACCCCTGTTTTAGTGGCAGGGCCTTGCTGCAAAAGAAAGCAAGTGAGAAGCCTGTGAGCGTCGTCTCATTTAAAGCACGACTGAATAATGATTCACAACCAAAGGGGAACATCAGAACCAAGTGGAAAATTAGGGACTGATTGTTAAAGTTGTGATAAAAAAGAACCCCAAACACAATGGCCACCTTGTTTTATATGATGAAGTGTGGTGAACGCAGGGGACAAAAAGGTAGGAAAAATGACCAGGAAACAACACAGAAAAGTCAAAAGCAAAACTCAAAGCAAGGGGAAAAATCAAAATAAAAAGTGAAAAGACACGGGAAGGAGAAAAGGAAAATGATTTAAAAATCAATAAGAAAGTGGCTGAAAGGGCGACACACATGAGGGTGAAGACATCAATGTAATCAGTTCTCACATTCAACATTCTGACAGTGAGGAAGATGTATGGAAACTGTTTAAAGGGAATACACTGAGGGATTCCTGGGACCAAAGAAAAAAATGAAGAAAATAAAAAATAAAATAGAAAAAAAAAAAAAAAAAAAAAAAAGCTGGGAAACAAAAATACAGGTTGCCACATCAGCCTTACTCCTTTTTTGGCAGGGTTGTCCCCAAGAGCTGCCACAATGGCAAAATACTGAATGACACGTTTCGTGTTGACAGTTTTGCCAGCACCGGATTCTCCGCTATAGGAGTGTGAAACAATAACAAAGTGTACACACATACAGCAGGTAAAAACTGGTCACAAAACTGGTAAAGGTGGTGTAAATCAAAATCATTACACTGCATGTTAGAAAACACAAAGAAAAAGAAAAAAAGTGAGGGACAGATTTCAGTAAAAAGAGGAAAAAAGGTCAAATCTTTAAAAGGTGGCTGTGTGTGAATGTCTCTCATGTAATATGACTAATTATACGGTCATAACTGTCTGCTTGTTTTAAATTAGGGACTGGAAAAAATACATTTTGTGACATATTTAATTTGATACTTACGTGATGAGCATGGACTGGTTCTCACGATCTGATGAAGACAAAAGGTATGATGAGTGTGTGTGTTTATATTTGGTATCAGCGCTTGTGTGTACTCATGTTGTTTCAATACTTTGGTGTATAGGAACACTCACTGCGCAGCATGTCGTTATATGCGTTGTCTGCGATGGAGTAGATGTGCGGAGGCGCCTCAGAGCGGCGTTTGCCCTTGTAGGCGGCGACCACAGGGGCCGTGTAGACGGGCAGCCATTTGTACGGATTCACCGTCACACAGAAGAGCCCGGAGTAGGTCTGAGGAAACAGGAGAGGTTTTACACATTTCATTTGTATTTATTTATATTGACATTTTACTTCTTTGCATCTTTTATCTTGCTGTAACTTTATCTTTTTATTATCTTTTTTCTTATTTCTTTTGGCCTTTTGGTAGATTGATTTGACAGGACAGGTGAATAGCGGCAGGGAAAGGAGAGAAAGAGAAGGGACAGTGTCCAGCAATGGGCCACTCGCTGGAATTGAACCCCGGCTGCCACTGCACGGACACAGCCGCTGTAGACGGGGTGCACACTCTACCAGTCGTGGTACTGGGACGCTCTGTTTTAATTTGTCCTGACTTAAACATCATCTTGTCATGCTCTGTCTGACCTGACTGTTGCCTTCTGAGTAATTTGCTTTTTTTTCTTGTCCAACTTCACATGTGTTTTAAAAAAGATATTATATATAAATATTACAAGTACTACTTCAATATTAACCCTCTCTGAGGCATCACCCAAAGCCTCAGTGAGCAGTTCTGCTCTTCTCTGGTTGACATTGCTCAAAGTGTAATTTAATCTGGATAATCATGCCTCTGAAGGGAACATGGAAACACGTGAAAGGGGATGTACTCACATAGATCATCCACGCAGCGTAGCGTCTACGCAGGTTGAACAGCACAGAGGCCTCGTTGAGGTGCGTCAGCATGGCCATGTCTTCAATCAAGTCATACTTAGGAGGGTTCATCTGCTGGATGTCCCCGTCCTTCACGGTCAGAGTCTGAAGAGATAGACGCAGGCAGACATGAGGAAGATGTGGCTAATAGGTTTTTCCATTCATCACTGCAGATGAAGCAATGGTCACTCACCCTCCCATCTTTGGTTTCAACAGTGACTTTGTCACCGCTGGTCTCCTTGATCTCGATCTCGATGTACGCCTCTTTTTCATCAGGGACCCAGGCTCGCTTCTTACCTAAAGGAACAGCAGAGGGTGTGGGCTGAGTGGAAACTCTCAGTGATATAAATGTTGGCAGATAGAATAAAACAGTAAAGAAAAACAAATTGCTCCAAATCATCACGAAAAAGCAGAATCACACACTGGCACTGGCAGAGACATTTATCCAAGAAGTTATTTTAAAACTTTAGTTATATAAAAATACTTAGCTCAGCAAACATGTAATCAGGAAAGCCATTTTAAACACTTTATCTAAACTGTAGAACAGCACATTTCAAAAACCAAAGAATTAAAAACAAACGACTGTTTATGTTTCTGTAACATTTTATCTATTTACAAAAACAGGTTGGTTGTATTGTTTCATGTGTTTCCAGAACGCATCTGATCTTTAAGTTATTATATATAGTGTTTATACATAGTTTGATATGTTTCAATACTGTTATGCCTTTAAAAACAACAAATGGAAGTGCAGTGACTTTGTGCGTAATCTTACACCATGGGCTAAAAAATGCCTTATTTAAAAACAGATATGAATTTAATATTAAATCAGAACTGAATTAATTGATGATGTGAGTATATCTAATATCTAATGTGATTCGCCCTTCAAGTTCCCTTAATCAGGCCTACCGTCAAAAGCGATGGTCTGCGCCGCCAGCAGCTCCAGGTCAGTTTTGCGTAAAAACGGTGCAGCCTCTCCGAACTCCTTCATGTCATACCGCGACATGCTGGCAACTCCTCGCCGGTCCCAGAAACCAGAGAGACGGACGAGTTGAGGAACTCCTTTGGTGAGAAAACAAAGCTTTTCGTTAGAGTCGTTAAAGCTGCTTCTGTCACGTCAGTCTTCCGCTACTGATGAAAACGCGAAATCACCGCTTGTGCGTTAAGAGCGCAAATCCAACTTCACCAACTGAGAAGGAGAAGAAAGAAACGTGTAGCGCGTGAAGTGACACGTGCCAGGGATGGTAAGCAGTATCGCTACACTTCTGTAAGTGAAATTAATTCTCTTCAAGAGGTTTAAAGGGCGGCCAGCCCGCGCGTAAAGTGCGTAACAAACGACCTACCAAACAAAGGCACAGAGTTGTCCACTCCCTGACCTCAGGACGACCACAACGAAATAACAACGTGCTGAGATGTGCCCTCCTTTATACTGTGTTCCTCAAGGTCACGGTCAGTGCACATTTGTCCCTCATTAGCATATGCCACCTCCTCCGACGCCCATTGGTGCTGAGCGCCTGTCTCAATTGACACAAAAGGAAAGCTACGTTTTTGTCATTGCGTTAAACCCAAGCCGGCTATTTTTGTATCCCAGTTATTTTGTGCACTGTACACACTGCGAGGGAGTGGGAGAGAGTTGCATGAAGAGCATCCCTGTATGGGGGGAATGTTTTCACTCTGTGGGGTTTTGAAGGGCAGGGCATCATTGCCTCTGACAGGACAGTGACATGTGTCAACATTTAAGAGACTCTCATCAGAGAAAAAACACCAAGTACATGCACAGAATATGAGAAGGAAATTAGAGTGAAAGTCTGAGCACATAACTTTGATTTGGACACAAGGATACTCTCCTGAGCTCATGTTGCCCTTAAGTAATAGCCCTGCAGCTTTTGTGTTGTTAAGTGCCAACCGAGATGTTTGCTATTGTGTGTGGCCACAGAGGATGCAACCTTAGAGGAGATTATTTCAGGAGCGGCGTGGCATTAAACATGCTACTATAAATACACAACATTATATTAATAGAGAGAAACATGGCGCGTGGTTCTGGCCACACAATAAAGTCCCTCACTCGAATTTAAAAGCGATGACACACGAGCGACGCCTGATCCAAGATATGTGAGGTAAGATTTGAAACGTCGTTTTCGTTTGATTCCAGTTGTCTCTAGACACTGCAGGGAGCGTCGTCTCAAGCTCCCGGGCCTCGGGCCTCAGATGAAAACATGAAGTGTGTCGGGAAACTCTCCTCTGATAGCACAGCGTGTGATATTGTCACATGTAGCTGCTGTTATTGTGTGTATCCAGTGATTCTGGTGTAAGTAGAGTGCTCTCACACTCTGGCTCCACCAGATCTGACCTTCAGAGCAAGGGGAGAGGTTGGTGCCTGGTATGAGAGCAGGGTGACAGTGCAGCATGGGGTGGTGGTGGTGTGGGTCGGGGGGGGGAGGGGACCACAGTTTCTCAGAATAGACAAAGCCAGAGTCCAGCATTCCTGATAGGGAGATTGACTGTTAACTGTTGGCTGCGTCCAATTCTGCAAAAGCAGTGGAGATAAAGCTGAAGACGGGCGTCCGCTGCCGGCCTGTAACTCGCAGTAACTTTGACAAACACTGCAAGGTGATAAACTGACCTGTTATGCGACAGAAGGAGTTTGCTCAATTTCCATCAACAGACACTGACACAGACAGAAACAAGGAAACACACTCCCACATGGATGTCTTGACTTGCGCGGTGGCCATCTTTGTTGATGCCGCTATCTGTTGCCGTGGCAGACTGAGAGGTGTTGCCGTGATGGCTCAAACTTTCTTGGGCATCAGTTAGATAGAGCAGGCCGGAGCTATTCTGGGACGAGGGGCTCTTCAGAGAGCCAGAGGCTGGTTTGTGTACTATGTCACTTGCTGCACCATTTGAAAAGCTGGCATGCTGATAACACATGAGGAGGAGATGATTCCCAAAGTCCCCAGAGCTGCTGGCTTTAAATAAGTCCACATACTGCGGCACGTAAACACACACACACACACACACACACACACACACACACACAGCGAAGTGCTCGCAGCGTTAGCGTCGTCCCTCAGCACATCTCTCCGCTCCGACACACTGCAGCCCACTGCAACAGCTGACTTCTCACAGCAACAGCTCTCCTTTCGTCCCCAGTGTTCCTCAAAATCATTTAGACCTGAATGTGGCCAGGCCCATTAATACTCATGTTTTCATGATTGGACATTTGTGCAGCTTTGAATTACCTTCTCATATAAAATGACCACGCCGACGCCCAGCCTGAAGGCCCTCAGGCCTGAAATGCACACAGCTCTCGGCTCATTCTGGGGGATTGGCCGGCCGACAGTTCAGTGATGTGCGAGTGAGGAGGCGACATTTTGGGCATCAAGACTTGATCTGGGGGTCGGTCACAGTTGTTTTAGATCATCATGCACTGAATGCCAGCAGGCTTAGGCAGCGAGATGGAGAGAGATTGGGAATTATGAGTGCAGTCATTCTCAGCGGTGCTTTATCACACACGGCACAGTCCCATCGCTCTGCATGTTCACTGCTGCACAGGTGGGACTGATCGTCACGAACTGGACCGTCCAAATGTTACTTCACTGAAATGAACAGCTTTAAAATGCAAATCCTGCTTTTATATTGTTCTTTCATTTGGAAAGCGTACATTTACCCAAGTACTGTACTGTAGAAGAAATGTGAAGTACATGACGTACTTTCTGCTTCTATTCCTCCACTCTTCAGAGGCAAATGTTCTACTTTTTCCTTCTCAACACTTATCTGACAGCTTAAGTTACTAGCTTCTTTACAAATTAAGATTCGTTGCACAACACATACACTACACAATATTTTTACAATTACAGCTGAAAGGATCAGACAACAGACAGAAAATGTATCATAAATTATTCTGATAATTGTTGGAGTTTGTTTTCAGGCAAAACCATTCAAAGGTTCCAGCTTCTGAAAAGGTAGAATTTGCAAGTTTTCCTTTTGGTTATTGTAGCAATTTCCATGTATTTGAAATATTTTTGAGGTTAATGCTAATGACTGAATACAACAAGCATTGTGAAGGTGTCACTTTGATCTCAGGGTAACTCTCAAAACACTTCTTACCATTTATATATATGTGACATTATATCTATCTATCTATCTATCTATCTATCTATCTATCTATCTATTTTTATATATTTACCAACCTACAACCAATTGATTAATGGAGAAAATAATCAACAAATGAATTCATAATGAAAATTATCGGCAGTTGCAGTCCTATATAAAATCCTTAAAAATGGGCTTCACTTCAACAAACTACAACAGTAATATCCTGCTTTAAATGAATGCAATAGTAATTGTAACTAATTGTATAATTTATGCTTGTATAACAGTTACAGGGAACATTTATCTGCTTTGAGTAATTTTAATTTAATATGTTAAATACATGAATATTTTCACTTAAGGCACATTCTCTTTTGTCAGTAACAGTATTTTCAACGTGGGAAAGAAGTGATCTCAATTAAGTAAAGGATACAGTCAATAATCAATACTTATTTATCGCCACACACACACACACACACACACACACACACACACACACACTAGTGAAACAAAACAAAAACCCGAAAACAACAAAAAGAAAACCCCCTCAGAAAAGGCTCTTCTTCTCATACAGAAACTTAATAAGACTAAATTATGGAGCCAAATTCTGTCAACCGTTACAACGTGTGAGATGTCTGCACAGAGCCTGAAGGATACTGTCCTCAGGATGAGACTCAGGCCTCCTCCACTGTTTAAATTTATATTTTCTCATGAAGCCTGAAGGGACTCAAACTAAATGTAATTCTATAACTTCTATAACCTTTAACCTTTTAACCACTGTCTCCATCTCCCATCATTTACTTTGAATCTGTTAAAGCAAGGTGAGATGCATTTATTAAAAAATGGGTGATGAATAAAGTTTGTGATTGTTATTACAATTATGATTGTAACATTTCAAAATTAAATGTTAATGAAAAAATGCAATTAAAGGAAAAAAAGTAATAGCACAAAGTGTCAGTCTATCTAATATAGATGTTACTTTATCTCTTTATTTTTCTGTCTTGTGTTTTTTGTTGAGACTCATGCAACTTTTTCCAGAAACCATATCTGTGCACATTTTCTTTCAGTTGACAATTTTATAAAAGCTGTATACATTTCGTTTTGTACGCTCTGAATGTCTTATTTCTGTTATCATTTTCTTTTCTCCCTTTCTGTAAAAAGTGCTGTATTTCTTTGCTCGTCTGCTTGTGGGGGCAAATATTAAGATCCCTGTTTTGCTCTCGCGCAGTAACCTAAAAATGGGCGGTGAAGCAACGTTTCATTTTGGATCAAAGCATTCATGGACGCTGGATATTTCGGTAATCGCCTCGCGCCTGCCCACAATACCTTGCAGCAACTGTGTGGGCTCAGGTCTTAGCCATCGCTTCATCAGAATGGAGACGGGCTGACGCGTGGCACAAACACGCTCTAAAGCCCCAATTACTCGAACACACACCCGCTCCACCTCCCTGACATCCACCCACACCCAGGCAACAATAACACACAGCAGAGTTAATCAGTCTTTTAGCGAGCCGATTGGAGGCCTGATACCTCAGCTATTAGCCTCTGGCTCCAGACAATAGTCCATCTCTCATTGTGCTAAGTTGTGGTCTGGGTCAGTGGGCCCGGCCCGCCTGGCCAGCCCTGCCCTCAGAATGCATGGCAGCCCTCAGCTGTCTTTCTATTTCAGGAGCATGGAGGCATACCTCGGCCCAGCTGGGGCATCAGAGACAATGGGCATGCTGCCTTATCCAAACACAGGCCCGCAGACAATCTGACGCACTCCAGGATCCCAGCGAGAGCCCCGCTGCAGCCCCTCCTGCCCAATGAAGCAGAAGGAAAGGGTTAACAAGGCTGCACGCACACTTAGACACATCAGTCAGGAGCTCCGAGACTTCCACTAAACACACATTGACAAGCAATCCTTCGTAAGGGGAGATAAATCTGTTGTGAGATGTGTGATAACAGACAGAAATGTAGTGAAGAGTAAACAACTCCACTCAGTTTGTCCAGCGTTTTATTCGTGGACAACAGCTCCACTGAGGAGGGGAAGTGTGTGCCGTAGATCTTTTCAAGTCAACTGATGCAAATCATTGAGAAATAAGTGTCAGAATGAAACCAAACAGTTTTTATTTGTGTGTGAGTTTTCTCACGACCTTGCACAGCTGCAATGATCGATCGATGAGTAGTCAGTTATCAAATTAATCGTCAGCTGTTTTGATAAAAGGTTCATCGGTTTGACTCTTTTTTATTTTAAAGAATAAAAAGTCCAAATTTTCTGATTCCAGCTTTGTAATTGTTCTTCCTCCTCTGACAGTAATCTGAACATCTTTGGATTGTGGGTGAAACAAGACATCTGAGGATATCATCTCCATCAAACACACACCATTTAGCACCATTTTCCGACATTTTGGAGACCATCCATTAGTCGAGAAAATGCCTGTCGGATTAATCGACAATGAAAATAATCATTTATTTATTCTTCTGCGCGTGTTTTCACAGCGAATTTGTGCTCATCCCGACGTCTGTACGGGAGACTTCAGTGCACACAAAGTACTCCTCTTGGTTTTTGATTTCTTGTGTTCAGGTTCCAATGAAATCACAATTTATAACCAGCGGGCTTCAGTTGCTTGACTCTAAATAGACTTGGAAGCGAAACCTGTCTAGCTGCTTGGAAAGACCTTCAGTTAGTGACCTACAGCATCTCGCTGTCAGGGCGGACATGGCTTCACCTAATTTACTGTCAGTCCCATTGCGGCTCTGTTAAAGACGCCCAGGGATGCAGGTGCCGCTGCTCGGCCTCTGACCATAATTGCTGTTTAGACAGAGCTGCTGTCACAATGAGAGGCATTTCAGCAGGCCGCGTGGTGGCTCTTTCACAGTTTACACAGGCTCCCATCCCTCGTATATTTCCTTGCAAATGCATTCACGCATGCACCAAAGTGCATGCATACACACAGACGCCGTCGCCACCTATGCCATGGTACACCACGTCACCTGTCGCCTGTGGCAACTGCTCAAACACACACGAAGAGGGAGAGAGAGAGAGAGAGAGAGAGAGAGAGAGAGAGAGAACACATGTGTTACACCATCAAACTGTGGGTTCAATTAGTTCACTTGGTTGCCAGGCAGAATGTGAGCAAAACTGACACGGATCATGCAGAGGACCTTCAGCAAACACACTGAGCACAGACCTGAGGAGACGTGAGGCCGGTCACTGAAACAGTCCCCCATTTAAAGATTAGCACAAGTTTAAATAACCATTTCTAATAAATCATACTTTTAATAAATAATACATAATGTCCTCGTCATTTGTTAGTAAATCATTTATAAGGGTGTTATCAGTGGCTCCTGCACGGGAGTCATCATTGTTGAAGTGGAGGGAATCTGTTTCAATGGCTTCCTGACCTTTACAGCAGCACGCCCCACGGCTTATTACGAAGACAGAAACCCTCAAGCCTATATCAGTCACTCACTTTTCTAATAAACCATCACGTCTGAATTAGGGATTGTTAATATAGGCTGTCAGTAAATGCAGTCCAGAAGATAAGTGTTGAACAGTTTAATGGTGCAAATTAAAGTCACGACTCGTAAAACAATGTATCAAGTCCACAGTTCAAATTCTCACAATAGAATATGTATCCTTGTGTATATATTTTTTAAAATATTTGTCATTTTTGTATTTGTAGATTTTAGTTTATTTGTAAATGAACTGTCGATATGTAACCCTAACCCTTACAAACAGAAGCAAAGCAATTGTCTTTAATGTTGAGTTCCCCCTTGAAGATCAAATAGAGTATTTCAAATTCAATTTCTTGTTGCTCTTATCTTGAGCTCAAATGAATATGTGCAAGAATCTTTAAATCCAGTGACACATTGGGTTAACCTTTGTGATTTCTCCTTGACTTTTGAACTTCATTACTCTTGCCCATCTTCATTAACATGCTCATTATGTAAATACTGGCATGCAGAATATTAAAGTCAGCTGCCATAACCTGTAAATGATTATATGATAAGAAAAACCAAAAACAGAATATCAGAAAAAAGAATCAAAACACTTGAATCTCTAAATTCAATTAGTAACATACTTGTTTAAAGGACACAAACACCGACCCTGGCCACAGTCTGTTCACCCTGCTCTTCTGGCAAAAGATACAGGAGTATCAGCTGTCATACCACCAGACCGCTGAGCAGCTTCTTCAGGCTGCTGCTGACTCCTGAACTCATCCTCAACACAACAAACTGGTTTAACTTTATGACTTGAATATTTGTTCATTAGTTTTTACAGTTCTTTAGGCCTGTGTGTGTGTGTGTGTGTGTGTGTGTGTGTGTGTGTGTGTGTGTGTGTGTGTGTGTGTAGCATAGGGAACTACAACTAAAGTTTTGTTACAGGAACTTGAGTTGTAAAACGACAGTTAAATTAATCTTGATTCCTGTAATTAATTGTACATTTCAGTGCAACTTATCAAATGTCAATTTTTAGTCTACAGATAAAAACATTTAAAGTACATAAAGGAAACTGAGCTCCATGTTGGTCCCACAGGTCGTGAAAATAGAGCAGGCCTCTTATTACAGACGGAGGATGTGAAAGTACAGTAAGTACTGTATGTACAGTGCTGATCTGGGGGAGAGGTGGACACAGAGGAAGAGACAAAAGGACATGAACAACATGCTCATATGTGGAGCCATCAGAGCAGAGGCACACACAGGACAGCTGCACCAAGTTGAAAGAATTTTGCTGTCCTGCATGAGCAGATGTAGGCAAGTGAGGTTCTCAATTCTTTTTGGTAATCCATTTCTTAGACTACTCTTAATTGTTTTAGAAAAGTTGCTTTAATTTTGAGCTTTGAAAACAAAAGAAAACAAAAGTTTTGGTCAGGCAATTTCTTTTTGGTAGGATCACTGACACCAATATGGCGGACGCTCAGGCGCTTTATGGCAAAATACAGCAGTGACGAATGAGGTATAATTTCTCTATATGTTACAAGGCATGACAGCTACATACTGTGCTACAGCGAGACATTAAAACTTGTTCCCTAATCAATAACATGAATCAAATCAAACACATTGTTTAAGAGCTGATGGTGGAGGCAGCTGAGGAGTTGAGCCGTCTTGCCTATTTGCGATTGTGCAGTAGTACACCAGGGTTGTGACAGTGCAAGTTAAAAAGCGTTTCTAGTCAAAAGAAGAGAGAAATTAAAACTCACATGGAAGAAAACATGAATGCTTTTAGTGAAGTTATAATTACTTGTATTCATTTTTTGGATCTTGATGGAGTGATTTCATTGTTTGTGATCCAGGTATTTACTAGGTGTGGAGAATTTTTTTTTCTATAACTCCTTAATCTGATTTGATCTAACTAGCGCTTGGTACCTAATGCTAACACATAATAAGAATCACCATAAACATCTCGTAAACTTGCAAACTTGCAGTTGACGACTATTTTTGCCTTAACTTATCATTCTACAGTAATTACAGATATATAGTGTGATGGCACCATTCACCTATAGATCCACCTTTACATAGCACTGAGATCAGTGTTTTCTTGGTCAAATTGGGATTCTTACATTGTCATTATTTTTGTCATGTTGCTGACACTGTCCCGGTGGTGCCAATAGTAATGTCACAGGGAAACACCAGGAGGGAGGAAGTTGAAAAGTTGTCTTTAATTCTGCTTTATTAAATGATCTACGTCATGCTTATTCCTATGCTACTGCTGACCTCACATCCTCACATCATATTGTGATATGTACGTGAACATGGGTGGTCGAAAAACATAAAAATGTTTGGGAATCCTGGTTAAAGGTGCCAACAGCTGACGTATATCAAAGCATTCTGGGTACAAATCCAGCGGAGGGCAGTTGCCATGTGTCGTCTCTTTCTCTTCCACGGATTTCTCTTCTTTTTACCTTTAACTTTCTTTTTCTCCCGAGTCCGACCTCAGATTTACCCAACTGTCTACTGCCATTATCCATTATTGAGGTTTACACACGGCCTGTACATTACGGAGGGTTGTTTTTCCAATCACACATCAAGACATCAACTTTCAACTGATGTTACTTGGCTCCAGTTTTTCTCAGTGGCTTTACCGACAGAGATCAGTCCCACCTACAGCTTCCTCTCCAGCAGGCCTCTGAGCGATCCTGCCAACATTTAACAGCTAGTCGGAGCTATGTGGGGCCCCAGGATGTTGAGCAGTGAGAGGCTGGAGCAGGAGCAGGTGAAGAGGGTCCTGAGGGAAAGCCTTGTGCTCCTGCTTCACTCTCCAAGACGTAACAGAAGGATCAGCCCGGCATCCAGAGAAGTGCTACTTGCCGGCAGCAGGCCAGACACTCAGACAGCTGGCACCGTGTGTGTCGCAGTCCTCCACTTCTCTCACTGCATTTAGCGCACAATACGGCAGTGTGTTCACAGTTTGTTGTCATCTCTTAATTGGCAGTGCGAGAATAGTGAGAACATCAGAGGCTGGCGTCACAGGAGGATAACTCTCACCTGGGGCCGATGACAGAGCAGAGGTGACACGAAATCTCAATCTAGAGGATTTTTGCAAAGAGAAAAATGTTTACTTTACAGAAAGTGCCACAGGGCCTCCTGTCAACTGTGTGTGAGACAAAACCGGACTGTAAATGTGAAGCAAATTTGCCCTTTTGGTGCAAACTTTGTGGACCTGACCAATGCTGCCCTCTACTGCCACGCGGCATGAATCACACGTCCAACACTGAAGCTTCATGTCACATTGTTGCCTTTATGATGACATCAGTTTAGTATCAAATTAAATGTCTCCATGTATTTGCTCATGCAGTAGCAGTGACACCACGATCCTCTGAAATAGAGGGACACACATACATTCGTTGATGGAAAAAGTAGTAACACTAAAATAGTTTTTGTTGACATATAATCCACAGTTGCATTACAGAGGTCACCATCTAAAGGTGCAGATGTTTTCTCATACATGTTTTAAGCATTATTATTTCAAACTGGAAGAAAAGATGAATTCATCTTTTGTTGATTCTAACTGGACTGGAGGACTTAGCGATTGAGAAGGCTTATTGCAGCATGGAGACTGTTAAACAGTTAGATTATCTCTCCAGATGTGATTCATTGCGAGGATGTAAAGTCAGCCAAGAGGAGAGAGTTCGCGGAGCTGTGCTCTTTTCATTTTTTCTTTTCTCCTTTTTTAAGCACAGGGCTTGGAATTGAACCTGGGCTGCTGCTCAGCACTGTTTTTCACAGGAAAACGTCAACTTTAACGACAAGACCGCTCTTGTTCTGTCCCACAGATGGTCACACAGCATTTTTCTCAATTTTCAGTAAGTCTTGTAACATGTTCGGAAAGACAGGATTTTGAGGTTTTAGTCCAGCAGGTAGCACAAATGCAATGATAACTGCCTCATCATCCCTCGCTTTCTCATTTTTATTACTATCATCATTGTCTGTTACATTGCTTTTCTCTTCTTCCAGTTGCCAATATGTTCGTCTGATTTCAGTGACCTGGAGATGAAGATGACTGTGTATACCGCTAATGGAACTGATGCTAGAAATCATGTGTAAAAACATCTCTCTCGACCTTTGACCCCCACCAGGATGTTGACCAGATTAAAGACTCAGTAAAAACAAGACGGCTGAAGTTTATGCTCGACTCTACTGTCACACAGCTTCTCATTAGCCTGCAAAGAATAAAGTACAACATAACCTTTGACGTTTTGCACGCTCATTCCAACTTGTTTTCATTTCAGCAAATACAAGAGATACAAATGGATACTGATACAAATCCGGATGTAAAGAAGTGATTTGCCGCCAGCGCCCTTGACGACCATTAACATAAGATCCAGTCATCTCTAAATAAAACAAACAACTCTTACGCAGTCATTATCATGGCCTGAGGGGGGTCATTTTCTAAAGGCTGTGTCAAAGGTTTAATAGCGCTCAGTTTTACATCGTGGCAATCAAACAATTTGAAACCGAGATATTGTTTCTCATAGATTTTATAAAGCTGTGCGAAAACACAGTCATTTTATATGTTGTAATACTTACGCAGAAGTGTATCTTTTATTTGGGAAGAGGCATGGGCAGTAATGATTCAGAGATCTGACACAAGAGACCATGTGAATTAATATCTTATCAAATGAAAAACACCTGATGAAAACTGAATTCATTTGTTGTTTTTTTTTTAAGATTTGTTGTTGTAAATAAAAATTACTGGGCTGGTCAACAAAAAATGTATCACGGTGACACAGTTAAGCCAGTGAATCAGAAAGAAGACTTAGACTTGCAAACTTACACATTAAAGTAATGCATGTTTGATGAGCTCAGATGGAGCTCAGCTGAACATTAAATGTATTTGGTTTCTGAGATTGTGGGAGTGGTGTTTGCTGCTTTCTGTCGATGTAGAAGCTTGGCAAGTGATTATCTGAAAGTGTTTTTGACACACACGCACACAGTCTCTCTCGCTCCTTTTATTGCTTTTATAAATGGAATCATTGTCATTATACAAAAATAAACAAATCAAAACTTTAAAAATATACAATTTAAAATGTGTGACTGTATAAGTATTCACCTCTATGAAGTCAGTATTTAGTAAATGCACCTTTGGCTGCGATCACAGCACTGAGTCTGTGTGGATCAGACTCAATCAGGCCTGCACATCTGGACACTGCAATGTACTCCATTCTTCTTCGCAAACCTGCTCAACCTCCGGCAGGCTGCATGGGGATCGGCCGTGAAAAGTCCATTTCAAATCCAGCCGCAAATTCCCTATTGGATTGAGGTCTGGGCTTTGACTCGGCCGCTCCAGAACATTCACCTGGTTGTCTTTAAACCATTTCTGTGGAGCTTTTGCTGGTCATCGTCCTGCTAGAAAACAAATCTTCTCCCAAGTTGTAGTTCTCTTGCAGACTGAATCAGGTTGTCCTCCAGGATTTCCCTCTATTTTGCTGCATTCATTTTACCCTCTACCTTTCCAAGCCTTCCGGGGCCTGCTGCTGAGGCGCATCCCCACAGCATGATGCTGCGACCGCCATGCTTCACAGTGGGGACGGTGTGTTTGTGCTGATGTGCGTTGTTTGATGTCTGCCAAAACATAGTGTCTAGTCTGATGTCCAAAAAGCTACATTTTGGTCTCATCGGACCAAAGAACCGTCTTCCGCTAACCTTGGAGTCTCCCACATCGCCTTTTGGTGAACTCTAGTATAGATTTAATGAGCTTCCTTTAACAGTGGCTTTCTCTTCGCAAATCTCCCATAAACCTTTGACTGATTTGACTTACAGTGGCTATGGAACTTTTAGAGTAGATATTAGTATCGTATCACCTTTAAGGCCCCTCAGTAAAGTTTACTCAATAAATCTTAAATCCAATATGGGCCCAAGTGGACCTTAGATCCTCCAGAGAACCAGGGGGACTGGCCTTTAGATATCAGGGCCCCATTGCTCTGGATTGACTCTCTTTGAATTCTCTTTTAAGTTTTGCTTAATCAATGCTCTATTGTTTTAGCATTTTTATATGTTATATACTTAAATTGTGTTTATCAGTTAAAATTCAATTTCTTTATTTTGCTGGTGTGAAGCACTTTGTAACCGTTTTGAATGACACTGTACATTTACAATTCATCATCGCACGGTGCAGTGTTGCTTCTTCACCAGCAGGGGGCGCACTGCTCCTCTTTGTTACCTTCACGTCACAGTTTTGAGTCTGTGCACATGTGGTCAGCTCAGTCTGGGAGGAAGCACAAAAGGAACTTTGTGAGAGAACTGCACCTTGCAAGCAGCTGCTTTTATGACCAACACAGAGACAACAAAAGGTACATTTGACAAAATAACACTTTGTCGTACGCTGGCATACTGTACGCCAGCTTTGGGCTCATGTAAACCCTGACACCCTTTCTATTTGTGTTCACTGACAGAATAAGACTCATTCCACCTCACAGTCATTAACAAGGTGTTTCTCTGTGTTTCTCAATGACAGGAAGGGGCTATCTCATAGGAAGTGGAAGTAGGAGCGTCCCTCTCTCTCTCTCTCTCTCTCTCTCTCTCTCTCTTTCCCACACACACACACACCCCCCATGGTCGTCCACTCGCCTGCCCATCCTGTAGCTGTGAGTGGTGCGAGCCAGGAACACCCCCTCTCTGCAGGGCTACGGCTGCCTGCTAGTGTTTTGGTAATCGTCATCCTCCCTGACCTGCTGGCCCGATCCTGGCGCCAGGAGTCTCCTCGCCTCCCCTCCAACTCCTCAAGCCAACTACCCCCGACCCCACGGATAATTCAGACCAGCTGTTGCAAGGTGCCTTGCCTACTCCCACCCACTATACTCACACTTGCCTCTTCTAGAGTCTTGAGTTTGTCCCGGGGAAAAAGAGAGAACAAAAAAAAAAAAAAGGCTGTGGGGCTTTTTGGCTTCTTTCTGTCTTTGCATGGGGTCTCACTGGTGCATAGAATAAATCCAAGTCAATCACTGGCCTGGTTCCTGCTCTGCAATAAATCAGCACTGTGTCTGGATTTGATGTTGCAATGGGGAGAGATGCATTCAGCGGCTATCGCGTCAAACTGCTTGATATTTTGTTTTGCTGGGTCTTTTTCCGAGTGTCGCTGACCTGAATTTCGCTCATTCCTCGCAGCGTTCGGTCTTAATGAAGTGGAATGTGTGTCACTGGGAAATGAGAGTCGAGGACAGACCCGAGTTTTGTTGCGGAGCCATCCCTTCATTGGAGTCACATGAAGAGCATGTGCGTCCACCACGATCAAGTGATACTGCGAGGGGATCGAGAGCTAGTGCCAAAGAATGTTTGAGGAGAAGGACGAGAAAGAAAAAGGCCACAGATCGTTTTCCCCCTCTGTTGAAAAGGAGGTGTTCTCAAGCATGTGTGTGCTTCTCCTGTTGTACACTTGAGTGTTTTTGGCATTTGGGGGCTCTGTGTAAAATAAGGTGCCTCTCTGTCTATGCTCTAACCGCAGCGGGACTTTGGACTGAGATGGAGGGGAACCCCAAGCTTTTTGATCCCCGCTCCACAACCCCAGCACTGCTGAGTAACGGCCCACAAGTGAACTGAGTACATGCATATGTGTGTGTGTGTGTGTGTGTGTGTGTGTGTGTGACAGAGGTTTGGATTGTTTTTTCCACGGTGGCGGTGGCGGCAGCGGTGGTAGTGGTGCGGTTGCCTCACTGAGGAGCAGTGGATGGTTGTCAGAGGCCTGATGGAGGGGGGATGGGGGCACTGGTACAAAGAGCTGTTCTGGTGGAACTATGGAGGAAAATAGTTCATGCTGCACTGGGATTTCCTGCCTTTGCCCACCCCTCCTCCACTCCCTCTCCTGTCTACCCGCTCTGTTCTCGACGCCCTTCAGCAGTATGGAAACAGCTCGGGGCAATATTTCAACCGGAGACGGGTGAAGCAGTAGATTTAATGAAGAGGACTGCGGGGATCACGGGGCGAGAGATCCAGCGTTGATCCAGATGCAATCAGGTTTCCATAATTCCATTTCCTCCCTTAATCTGTCCAGCGACAGGCTTTCAGAGCAGATGAATAGTTTTGACTACGTCTCGGTCGTTTCTCTCGCAGTGACGTGCAACATTATTGGACAGAGTTATCTGATCTCTTATCACGCACAGCTGGAATACACATTACTTGGCCCTGACATTGGCGCCGTGAATGGAAGCAGAAGACAGCCACATCGCTGTTAAATGTAAGAGGGACAGGTGTGTCACCATTTGGCCGCCCCTCAGACATATCGCGTGGGTGTCAAAGAGGAGGTGGAAGGGAGACGAGGCGGTCTAGGTTTAATGTTTAAACCAGTCCCCTTCTCCTTCTAGGGCTTTGATCTTAGGTGTCAGCGGCGGGGCTGGGGGGCATGTGTCACTCATTAGCAGTGTGGTGAGAGTGCGCTGGCTCACATGTTACCCCAGCGTGGAGGAGAGGATGCTGTGAAAATGGCCGCTCATGGGGTGTTCCTGCTAATAAACCCTGGGGGTGGCGTCAGAGCATGGGAGGGGGGTGGAGCGGGAAAAAAAACAAAAAGCAAACAAGCAGGAATAGCAGTACAGTTGACTCCGATAACTGTATGTGCTGAGGATTGCTTTTATTATGGTGCGCACACACACACTTATGCTAAACTGATAGCACAGGAAGTGGAAGAGACGATTTCATTGAAAAGCCCCGCTGCCAGCACTCACTGTCTTAGGAGGGGAGGGAAATGGAAACCAGATGTCTGAGATCCACCGTGAATATGTCAAAGCTCTCAGACTATGTCAGTTCCTCCACGTCCCATTGGTGGACTGCAACTTTTTCTGCACAGTCATCAGTAACGTCTATAATACTCCCTCCCCGCGGACATCTCGTACGCTTCTTGGCTGCAGAGACTCCGGGAAAGAAGCTTCACTGTTCCAGAAGATGATTTTTTTTTTCCCCCCTTCTCTATTCCTTAGGTTTCAGACCTCACCACATTCCTCAAATTTCAGGGTAACTTCCCATATCCCAAGGCTCCATCGGGTGGCAAATCTCTCAGCACTCCTTTGTGGATAGATTGCTTTCTCTTGCTTGAGAAAATAACAAGCTATAGAGTAATGACTTAACAAGCAACAGGATAATGGCTTCAGCATGTGCAGGACTGTGTGCATGTGTCTGTGTGCGTGCATAGATTTGGGATTGTGGCAGTGCTTCCTTGCCTCTGTGTGTGTGTGTGTGTGTCTATTGTTTGGGAACCAACTGTGCAGAATCAACTGGTTCTTGGAGTTGTTTGAAAGTTGGACCGCCGATGAATAGATTGCTCTCCTCCAGGTCTGGAGCCTTTGGGGAATCAGCGGCCCCCGGTACGTCCCAATGACAGAGGCGGCCTGTGGGGTGTCGGCGGGAGTGACGGGTGTTTTCCATCATAGCCAGCTGCTGTGGAGGCCTCCCACACCGAAGAGTGTGTACGCCTCTGTGTTCACCTACCTCTGTGTGTTTGTATCTGGGGATGTTGGAGACAGTATGTGGTGATTTATGGCAATATGGCAGCTGTCATGTGTACTGTGTGTATGGGTGTGAGAAAATGAAGCAGATTGCTGATGTTTACTATCTGTGTTTTGATGCTGTACATCTGCTCCTCGCGCTCGCTGCCTCGACTTCACTTTCTTTGATCTCCATCGGAAGAACAAATGGAGAGCACTTCACGCCTCAGACGTCAGCGGTGACAGACCAAACTCCACTTCCTGCCCCAGTCAGCCCGGCGTGGCTTTAATACTGTGAACATGTCAGGCTGTTCATGGGAAATGGCATGCTACAGATGCAATCGTGACTCAATTAACAATCCTCTTCCTGACAGTGATATTAATATGTGCGACGCATTCGGTCACAGCATGATCCAGCTTGCCCGAGTCTGTGCTTCTCCCTTTCACACACAACTTTGTAAGTTTCAACAAATCAGAACCTTGAAAAGTGAGGAACAAGTGGGGAGATGTTTCCAAGCGCAGCGCCTGATGCTGTTTACACACTGTTACACCATGACGTGTCCCAACAGGTGGTACAGATCTTTGCTCTTTCATAATGCCCTGTCAGAGCCTGCGGCGACAGCTCAACGTCCTCTTGCACCTTGTCTGGGAAAATATGCTCAGGTGCATTCCAGTGTGGCAAACAGGTGATATCTCCTCCACTGTCAGGTGGAGAGGAGTCCTTTTTGACTCATGTGAGGATGTTTTTTTAAAAAATGTTTTTATCCTCACTGGTGGCTCTTTATTTGAATATTGTCTGTTATTTTGGTAGTTCACCACTTTGATCCTGATCCCGACTTCAATACCTCAACAACTCCTGGATTGATTGCCATCATGGTGGTGACAGTCATGGGGATGAATCTGAACCACTTTTGTGATGCGCTGACTTTTTCTGTAGCGTTTCCAAGAGGTAGACATTCGTGTTTTTCCAGGGAAATGTCTTCACAGCTATGAGATACATATCTGTAAAATTTAGTACAGGCAGTCTTGTCACCCCCAGGATGAATTGTAATCTGGTTGGCCATCCCTTAACTTTTCGTCTCACACCATCACCCAATAAAAAACTTGTCTAACACTTTGTTTCAGAGGTGCAGTGTGTGGGATTTAGGAGCAGAAAATCATGTTTTCATTAGTGTATAATCACCTGAAACAAAGAAAGTTGTGTTTTTGTAACCTTAGAATGAGCCTTTAGATCTGCAGAGGGAGCAGCTCCTCTTCCACAGAGTTGTCTCTACAGTAGAACTGAACGTCCCAACTGCTGAGAAGGCCTCTCATGTTTTGTTTTGTGTTTTATTTTTTGCAGTCTTAGCAGGGGTGCTGGAGAAGGGTGTGACGAGGGGTGTTCAGTTGGTTGCAGTCTGCCACCGCAACACTCGATGCCACTTAATCCTACGCACTGGACCTTTAACATTTAACCATTAACATCAGCCTCAGCTGTATTTTGTGTTGAGGCTACATTAGCAAATGTTAGCAAGCTAAACTCTGATGAGGAACATGGTTGCCAAACACTAGGATGTCAGTGTAAGATGAGATTTCTTTTTTTTTTTTCATGACATTTTGAAATGAAGACATTTCATCTGAAGAAGGGGAAACATGTAAAGATGTATTTACTAACTTAATTATTATGTTTTATACTCTGGTTTATTTTGAGAACAGGCAGAATGTCATTCTTCTTTTAGATAAAATCGGGGACTACTTAACGTGGTGCACTTTGCCTTTAATGGTTAAGATCAGCAGAGTGATTTAGGAGATTGTGAAATAACGTACCACCTTGCTCAGTGCTCAGTTGTCCTACATGAGAGGCGGACATTGAAGTGTTAGAGGAACTGGGGGAGAATTTGTCTCAGTGCGTTTCTGTACCCACAGCCTGAAAATAAATCAACTTACCAAGTTATGGCAAGGACAATGAGCTTTACTTCAGCTGTGTCATTGTGAACATATTGGCTCGCTGAGGTTTTCCTCACACGGCCGCTGGCATGCCTGTAGACTCTTGGTTGGTTAATTAGAGTCACAGTAAAATTATTGTCATATATTTCATTCTTTTATGGTCAGAGGAGGATCTGCTTTGTCTGCTTAGTGTTTAGCTCGCTTGGATGCCACACAAGTACTGAGGAGTAATGATAGTTGAGTGGGCTGGGTCAGGATACTCTCTGAGAATCTCTTGTTTCCTGTCTCAGGGTAGAAGTCAGGTTTATTTTCTCCCTCCCTCTCCTCTCCAGCCCCACTAGTCCCAGTGTGAGGCAATGCCCAGAAGGACACGCAGAGGAAAAGCAGCAGAGAGCTCAGGCGCCATCCATCCTTCCACCTCTCCCCCTTCTCCTCCCGCTCTCTCGCTCTCTCTCTTTCTCTCTCTCGCTATGCTTCTCACTGGCATTGAGTCCGCTGCAACACATGTCTCTGATCAAGTCCAGCCTGCGTCATCAGTTAGTAAACTCCAGGCTCCAGGAAAACCAACAGAGAGCACATT
Organism: Sparus aurata; assembly: GCF_900880675.1. Classification (NCBI taxonomy): domain Eukaryota; kingdom Metazoa; phylum Chordata; class Actinopteri; order Spariformes; family Sparidae; genus Sparus; species Sparus aurata. Next base: position 30,033,060 of record NC_044192.1, read on the forward strand.
CATAGCCGGCGACCCTGTGACTGAGTGTGTGATTCATTACTCTTTAATATGCACCCCCTACCCCCATCCCCTAACCCACCCAACCACTTCTCCAATCCAGCCTTGGGGCAACTCCACAGCCTGATCAAATCCATCATTAAGCATACTTGTGGTGTTACCGCTGTTGGCCTTCTTATTTACCAGATGCAGCGGTTGTGTCTCAGGCCTGTTTGCAGCTCAGCGGAGGGGCATTAGCTCTGTGTCCCGACACCTACAGCAGAACTTCACTGTTTCAAGAGCGGGAGCACTTTGCAGAAGATCACCCAGAGGCAACCGCAGAGAGGGAAAGTTATCAACTCCGAAACATCAGAGAGTAATGAAGTGCTCTCGAGCAAGGTGACAGACACCGAGAGGTGCTAATCTTGGTGAGGAGAGCCAAGGAAGTAATGCATGAGGTGAGAGGAGCCTGGGGAGTACAGCTGAGGATAGGATGATAGCTTCAGTGCTATCACAACTAAACTGTCATTCTATTCCTAAGTATAAAGCATGGAGATGACTCGGTTTCCATTCCCCCAGACAGCTGCCTCCTCACACCCTGCCCACTGTTGTGTGTCTTGATGTTATGTTTGCGATGACTCCTTGTTATGAACAAAGGGAACTGAGTCGTACTTCATGAGAACTGTTTTTTTTTCTTTTTTTTGTTTGGTGTGCCCAAATTTCACTTCCTGCCTTAAATCTACCCTCCTTTACGGTGATCAGTGAGAATATGAAGTGTTGCACGAATTACAAGGCAGCTTTATTTACATAACAGATTTCAGACAGAGGGTCAATTGACAGTAGTAAATTTGATGCAGAGGGATGTTGTGTAATGCTTACTATTCATTGACATTAGGTCCCACAATGAGAGTAATTTAGTGCTGCCAAAAGTTCGTCCACACATGCAAAATTAGATTATATTGATGGGAAGCCTAAGTCCCAATGTGATCCTAGTGATCAGGGCTGCCCAAACAGGGGACAATGGGCCAAAGGTGGCCTGCCAAAGGGTTTGATTTGTGCCTGCCAGAAATATGCAAAATAATGACAAGAAATCACATGAGTCACTTTGCTGTTTTATTTTTTATTTTTTGTTTAAATGTTCTTGTAAAAGTAGGCCTTTGTAGGATTCCAATTATTAATTTTGTCATAATCTGAGCACTGTAGATAGAGTTACTTTTTGCACAGGAAGTCAGTCAGTTGAGGGAACTTGAGCTCTGAGAGGCAAGTGAAAAAAAGCTACTTGGCAGACAGCTTGTTTATTCAGTTCAAAATATGTGTGCATGAGTTTGTATTATTGTGGACTGTGAGTTTGTGTTATTACCTCATTGATATTGTAAATAGTTTTTCTAAATTCAACAAGCATAGAAAATGGATCACCTGATTTTCTCTCTTAGTATCATTTCGTATCTTAATAATTCAACGCAATAGAAGTTTGCTTTGAGCCCGTGGTCGATGCCCTGGTTACTAAGTAAGTAAAAGTTTTGGAACTTCTGCAAGTGATTATTTCGCAGATTGACCTAGCACAATCGTAAAATACAAAAGAAAGAATAACAAGCCTCTCACTAAGATGACACATTTTCAGCACCTTTATATTTTACACATCACAACTTGAATTCACAAGTAGCATCAGGGGTCACAACACCGCAGATGATCAGCTCTCTATCAAGTGACTGTAACATATCCTCAGGTCATCCTAATGACCCTCAGGTGATAGTCACACATATTCAGAATCTACGTTATGGTTCATCTCCAGCAGGTCACTGATGAGCACAAGACTGAACCACAGTCTGGAGAGAAAGTGTGTCTAAAGTCTGTTCCTGGGAGAGTTCTCTCCAGGTCTTGTGTGTCATGAGTACAGGACGAGTCCTGTTTATGAGATGCTGACAGCTCCTTCCTGTCTCCCAGGCCGTGAGCCCTAACTGCTGCTGCTGCACCGAAGGCCACTCTGAAGTTCCTGGCCACCCAACTCCACCCGAAAACTTGGCTTAAAAGAGCAGCCATGGGTGGGACAGCTGATGAGGGGGGGATGGTACATGGCGCTGGTCGTGGCAAAGTGCAGCAGCAGAAACAGCACACGAGCTCTGCAGCTCGTCGACCCAGGCTGCTTTTTTGGGTAAACTAGGCCAATGTAAACTCCCACTTCCTGTCGGCCTTGTCTCAGAGGGGGAGAGATGATCCTTCTGTGAAGAGGGAAAGGGCTGCTGCTCTGTAGGGACCGTTTCCACTCACTACGCACACACACACACACGCACACACACACACACACACACACACACACACACACACACACACACACATAAATAGAAATACAGCCAGAGAGTGAGTGGGAGAGAGCAAGCAGGCGAGTGAGAGAGCGAGGAATACACAAACACAGTGGGGTTCAGGAATGTTAAACACATGCTTTATGGCATAAATAGCAGCCACTTTTGGTAAATTACAGTGAGTGCTCTGGCACTGTAAAGCACACAGCAGGAAAACGCTCTCAGATTTCAGATCCAGGCCTTGCACTCTCCCCAAGGAACAAGAAAGGGAGCATGTTGTGTTTTCATTTCTCTATAAAAAGGCAGAAAGAAGTACAGTAACTTATGATGCAGCAGAGTTATAAATGTAGGAGTTTATGCTGGCCAAATGAAGCTGTGCTGCTAGGGCAATGGTGACAGCTTAAGAAAACAAAATCCTATTTTTAAACCTCACCTATTCTCAGGATGCAGCTTGCACGTAAATATTACATGACAGACTACGAGGATGAAAATCATTAGAAAAAAAGTCCCAACAAAAAGCTCGACAATAGAGATTAAATGAGGGACTTGTTTCAATTGTCCTTGCTAGCGGAGCTTACACCCTCACCTCAGGACACACCAGCTGACATCATCAAAACAGTCCAGAGCTAACCTCCAACAGCTGAGATTTTAATAGCTCTTTCTTCCAAGAGCATCCTGGGTAAAAGACATGGGAACATAACGACCAAAGAAACCACAATCAAGGACTCTCACATTAATTCCATACTGGACCTGGTTGGCGTTCAGACGCAGATGTTTGAGAGTCTGTATAAGCAATCTGAAGCAGTGTGTGCGTGAGGTGAGTCAGTGCTACATGCAGCAGTGGATGTCCTGGCTGGTAGCTGTGAGCACATTTCCCTGACTCAGAAGAAACTGTGTCGTGGAACAGCTTACCTCACCGTGTGCTGGCCTGGCTGGGCCTCAGCCCACGCACACCAGCAGCTAACTGACTGACTGACTAGTGATCTGACTTACTGACTGCGAGCAGAGGAGCCATGGGAACCTAAAGCTCCAGTCAGGGCAGACTGTGACTCACTGTCTGGGCGGAGGAAGAGGAGAATGTTATACTCTCCCCGAGGAGGAAAAAAATATACACACACACACTGCAAATCACAGATATGGCTTACTGGCATTCCACCTTGAGATCTTTTCAAGAGCTGTAGTGAGCATGTATGAACATGTGTTCTTGGGATTGATTGGAAACAGAAGTTGACTTTCACTCAGGTTCTCTTTTAACTGCACACACACACACACACACACACACACACACATATCCAGCAATGTTTACACAGTGACGGTGAGAAGTAAATGGCAGGTGGAAACTGGAAACAGGTGCAGTCAGTTGTTCCCCTCCATCACTGAGTGTGTTCACCTGCACATCTGCAAATTCAGCTTAGACACAATGATCACGTCACTCTCCACGCCTAATGTCAAGATGGTGAAAACGAACGTTCCAGTTAATGATCAAACAGACCTTTTATAACCAACGACTGCGCCCATTTCCACATTTGATCAAAGACATAAAACTGTTCAACTGTGAATTTTGATGCTAAAGCAAACGGCGGAGCAAGTTTTAATAAACATAAATTACTTTATTGAATGAAAATTAATCAGTTACAACATAACAAGAATAAAAAGTGAACACACGAGCATGGTACAAAATTGAAATAACACATCATCTGCACATTGCACTATAAAACACTGCCATAAAATGTTTAGGAAAGTTACAAATTCATCTTTGTACGGCCTGTTTACAGGCTTCTGATCTCACATGAGACAACCATCGCACCAACACTTACAAATCTTTGGTCCCAGCCTTCTTACATCTCAACCTGTTTGGTGCTAATTTCTACTAATACTGCAATCAATGTTTATTCAAATCCACAAATACTTACTGAGGTAAAAAAAAAAAAAAAAAAAAAAAAAAAAAAAGAAAAGGCACATTTTTGGTTTTCAAAAGTTATACAATTTCAAGGCACAAATTCATTCACGTTACATAATATGGCTTTGGCTGTTATTATTAACACTGTGGTAACCTTGAGTGCACGGCTTGCATTGTCATCGAAGCTCCTTTGGACAACAACAGAGTGAACGTCTTTTCCTATCTCTGAAAACCATCAGATTAAAGAGAAGGTTTGGATGTAGTCAAAACAGAGGCTTAAAACGATCCCCCGCTGGTGAAGAAGGACTAACTGGTGCCATTCTTTTGTGATGACACGCTTCCTCTTTTTTCTTAAGCAAACCAAGGGCAGTGGAAGTCACCTGCTATCAACCAGCGAAGGTCATGGCTGTAGCACCTGTTAGCACCTCGTCTATCTACACCACAGTACCAGGGACAGCTGTGTGTGCATTTGCTTGTGTGTGTGTGTGTGTGTGTATGTGTGTGTTTTTAAGGCACGCTGAGAGATTTATTCCACCCACGCACCCCTACCTCTCAGCAGCTGTGTCTGAGCCATGATCCTGAGCTGGCCGGCACCAGGACAGAGACAGGAAAGAACACCTCTTACCCCAATGAGTTCACTACATATTTGGTCTTTGGAATGGGCACAATAGCAACAAAGGGGCTGATATCAAGTGAGTGTTGCCATTGCTCTGTTCAGATTTGGTCCAGCTTCAAGACCTCAATCTAAAATCTGCTCCTCGGATGATTTATCACAGAGCAGAAAAGCTAAAAGGCTTGTAAAGTCACATCCAATCCCTCCAAGTCTCTTATTCAGGCCGTTTCAAGCTCTCTGGGGCCTTACAGGCAGTCAGCAGGCCCGTTGGGCTCGCCTCTAACCCTCCACTGTCCTGAGCTCTGAGTGGGTCCCCTCCGTCTGTCTCTGTGGTGGCTCACACCGCGCTGGAGCAGCACCCCGAGGAGCTGTGTTTCTGCAGCAGCGACATGCGGCTGAAGGTGCGAGAGCAGATGCCACACTGGTACTTTTTCACCTCGGCGTGGGTCTGCAGGTGAGCCCGCAGGTTGGAGCGGTCGGCGAAGGCCCGGTTGCAGTGGGGGCAGGAGAACGGGCGCTCACCTGGAGAGAGAGAGGGAGGAAACACGTCGTTTAACTTAACGGGCCTTTGACAACAGTCAGGCATCTCTGAGTTTACAAGAGCCTTCCATTAACGCCTCACACACACACACACACACACACACACACACACACCCACGCACACACACACACACACACACACACACACACACACACACACATTCTGGAGATAATGAAGTATCACATGGTCGGCTGGTGGGGTCAGAGCCTGACTGAATTAGCATGATTCAATCACAGCCAAATGAGATTAGCACGCTAACAAGTTGCTGCAGGTACTAAGTGTTCAGTGATAGCAGAGAGCCTTCAGGCATTCTTTGAAGCCTTTTGTCACATCTGTGTAGGCCATTCTATCCCAGTAGCCGCGATAAGATAATTAGCCGACGAGTCATTGTTGCTGGGGACATTAAACACAAAGACTGATCAATGGGAGCAGGGTCTACAGAGGGCTTCCCCACGTGATAACGTCTGCTGATCAAGTGTTTGAGCTCATCAGTCTGATTGTCATGGATATCCTTCACTTCACAGCCCAGATGATGAAGGGGTGACCTGCTGGCTCACAGTGACAGCAACTCAGATGTAGTTACAGCTCCACAGAAACACGTATGGGGGATTTCTTCACTCATGACTCAACATTAAAGTGGAACTCTAGCGGATGAGTAAGGTGCGTTTAAAGTTGCATGGTCTTACCTGTGTGTGTGCGGATGTGGCCGCGCAGCAGCCATGGCCTGGAGAAAGCCTTTCCGCAGGTGGTGCACACGCAGGGCAGGGTGTGTGAGCGGATGTGCATCTTCAGTGCCCCGAGGCTGGTGTACTCTTTGGGGCAGTGCTTGCAGAGGAAGGCTGGCCTGCTGGCGGCTGTGACCGGCGCCTCCCTCTCCTCCTCCTCCTCCGGGGGACTGATGTGAGGCATGACACCGGTGCATTTCATCCGCTGGCGAGGGCCGTACGTGTGCACGGGTTCGGGGCTGGGGGGGTCCGAGCTGCGTCCTTCATCCTCCTCTCCACAACTGCTGGCGCTGCTGCTGAGGCTGGACGGGGAGCTGAGGTCCAGGGGGCCTGGGGTGGCAGAGGGCTCTGTTTGGGAGGTGGGCAGGTAGAGGGTGGGCAGGACACTCAGGTCCCACACCAGGCCTGCTGTGAAGCAGGTGGCAATGGAGGTGTTGTCCCCTGATGTGAGCTCAGCAAAAGGATACCTCTCCAGTGAAGTGTCTGAGAGAGAAAGGAGAGGATGTTTCAGACATGCAGCCAGTGTACAAAAAGTACCAAGATATCTGATTGATTATAGAGCAACATACAAACACATTTGAAATATGTTTTCAAAAACTTCCCCCAACTACATCTACAGTGTCTGGATTTATTTTGGTGTTACATTCTTGTTTTTCTCGGCAGTTAATGAGCGTAAAGCTGAAGCCATGGGAAGGCTTCATGGGCCGTTTCCTCCCACGTATTCACAAGGGCTTGTAACATGAATGGAGCTCTGTCTGGTTACAGAAAGGGGGGAAAGTGCATTTAACGGGCCCCGACTTGAACGGGGAGTAGCCGGGCTTGCAGTTGAACCAGGCACAAAAAGCACAAAACAATATGTTCCCAAAATAAAGTCACATTAGTCCAAGAAAAAGGGTCACAAACACTTCGTGAAAACAGGTGGTTTTCTATCTAGTTTGCGCACTTACGTAAGGATGCGTTCATAATTCATACAAGAATAAAAATAATAATAATAATTTTAAAAAAATCTTTCCAACTCACCATTCTGACATTCCAGTTCACTGTAGTTTGGCTTTTGTTTGGCGAAGTACTTTTTGACCAAGAAGGATCGAGGCATCGTCCTTGTGTGCGTTAAACAAACTGTGCGTAAAAGTCTCCTGTGGTCACGACGCACAGCTTCTACAAGAGCCAAGAAAAAGCGAATCAAATCGTGGTCCTCGGGATTCCGCAGGAAACAGGGAAGTATCCTCCTATGGTCCACGAGTTCGAGCGGACTTCAGCGGACGAGCGTATGTGTGCAGCTTTCATACAAAATGACTAAATGCTGGCCTCTGTTCTGAAATACTCTGACACAGGCGGTAGGGGTGTGCTCGCCCCGAGGGCCCTCCCCACCTCCCGTATCAGCGCTCAAGTGCGCAGGATGAAGTCTTCATGCTCACACACTTTAACAACAACAAAAACACGAGCCTCACAGCGTTCACACACACACGAACCCACTGGTGTTGACCCAGAGACAGGAAGGGGCGAAGGAACAGTAGCAAATTATTACAATTAGTGCGAATAAATGACATGAAGTGGCAGTGTGACACTGTGTGGTCCAAGTGTGCAGATACATACCCACCTCCATATACCTGCAGATGCCACGTGATAAAAAAACAATTTGCCAGATATTTTGATCCAGTTTTTAAACAACACTGGTGTGCGTACTGATGTAAAGCCTTAATGCTGTATCTTATGTGTGAGGAGAAACACCATCCAACTCTGCAGCCTACGGGAGGCTACAGGCTCATATTTAAGCCTCAAATTAAACTCTCCAGTTCAGCTAATCTGCACATGTGTGGATCACTTTGGGCAGAAGTCACTGACTTCATCTCAAACAATCAGCCTCAAGTGTTTCCCTCATTTTGGGAATGTGCAAGAGAATGAGGTCTGAACATAAGACTTCATGAAGAGGCGTAACATTTCTGCTTAATGTCATTTTCATTCAATTGAGGTTAAGGGGACTGTATGAATGAATTTGGATTCAAAATACTGTTCTCGTCAGACTGCCCCCTGTTGTAGGATGTCACGGTGTCACCAGACCTGCCACACTTTATTTAATAAGGTTACACCCTGACACACACACAGGCTGTCTCAGCAACACCAACCTCAGTGGGGTAAGTCTGCCATCTTCTGGAAGACAGTGGGTAGTGTTGTGTGACCAGTTCATTTCAATGAAATGACACATTTAAACAAGTGAGCTGTGCGTTTTAAATGTACGTCCAGTCACAGTAATAATACATATACGATTAGCTATTTTTGCTCCCGCTGATTATCCACCTTCCACCTTGATTATTGACATGTGGACCGTCAGAAACAATAAATTACAGTCGCCCAACAAGACATGATGCCATAGCAGATGAACAGGATTATTTTCCAATGGTAATATATAAAATATAATATATTTATAATATAATATAAAAAAGCACAGTGTCTTACATGTATCCTGCAGGGGTATCATATATTCAGCATGTGTGTTCTGTGCATGCTGGACGAACTGCAGGCTACGCCTCTTCAGGGTAATGCTTTGTGCCATGGCCACAATGTTACAGTTCGTTGACAAATATGTTGGAAATCAAAATTGCATCCTTTTTCTTTTTTCAACACAAATTGGAAGTAAATGTGACTGGACTTCCTATAAAGATAAAGAGGAACCCTTTGTGTTTTGATGGGCACAGTTAGGCCGCACAGTGGCTCAGTGGGAATCACTATGGCTTCACAGCTAGAAAGTGAAGGTTTCATTTCTTGCTCCGATGCCTTTTGTGGAGTTCATTTGTTTTAGGTTTGAATTAATATTCATGTTTCCTCCCAAAGCCATGAATGTCGTTGGGCTGTATCTTTCTACATTGCCCTCAAAGTTAATGTGTCAGAGCAACTCAAAACATTAGTTGCACTGACATTTTGGATTTATGTGCCTTTGGTTGTGATTTGCTGTCAGATTCCAGACAGGGTTGTATTGAATTAAAGACACTTTCATAGAGCATCATTCATATTTAGCGTACAGATATTCAGAGTACTCAGAGTTAGATTTTACTCAAGTACTCACAGTAGCACACTGCTACAGCACACACAATGTAAAATAAGTTGGCATACATTGATCTAATTCAACCACTAGATGGAGACAGAGAGTTAGCAATGTTTCTGCCGGTTACTGATGCCCTCTACATACAGCTCAATAATAATACAATCCTCCACAGTAGCTGATCTGACGCATGTATGCCTATTTTAATGTATGAGGGCACTATTTTCACTAGGAGCTGTTTAATTTCAGTGCAGTAACTCGATAAACAGACGGAACTGCCCACTTCCGTCTTGGCTACGAGCATTCGTATTCAAACAGTCCAATATTAAGGGATGTTTTGGTAAAGTTAGCCTTCCTGTTGCTATCAAAACAATGCATCTTAAAACAGAAACCAACACACAAGAGTGAATATAACGTACGAAGTTTGTTAACGTGACGTTTAGTGTCATGACGTGCAACCTACCAGAATCAAATCAAACCGCAGGCGCAGTATGCGGCCTCTGATTGGTGGTGGACTCCTGGTGGGCGGGGACAGGGGCGTGCCCTCTGTTGTCTGTGTTCGGTTAAAGATTTGAAATAGAAAACAACAGACTGCTCGGCTGTTACAGTTTCTGGCTTTTAAAGGCTTTTTCTTGAATTAAAGGTCCTTGTGAACGTTTACAGATTGGCTCTCCACAATGGTCTGCGACTGAAACACTAACAGCAGGTAAGGACACTGCACAGCTGAAGGCTAATATACCGAGATTTACGTTACGACTGCGTACGTTAGACAATAAAGAAGCAACCATCACGATAGCTGTTGACATCAGCGACACATTTTATTCGGTTACTGTCCCAGCGTTGTGTTTTATCCGGACCGCTGGCTGTCATCGGTTGTCTCGGGCTTGTTTGGTTGCAGCCATTGAAGGTTTAATGGCATATTACTGCAAACCACTGAGGACTGAGCATGACCTAAATACATGAGACAGTGTGTAAAAATACATTTAAACTGAATTCAGTCAATGAGAGAAGTTTGATCATACAACGAGGTGATCTATGTGGCTGCAGGAGTTTTTTTTTTCTTAATCCTGTTGTTCCTCCCATTATTACTGTGCATGGCAGTGAGTGAAAACACAACAACAGCAATGCAACAGCATTATTAGGGTTATATATATATATATATATATATATATATATATATATATTAGTGTGCACCGCAGACACAGAGCCATCTGAGTCCAGTAAAAGGTGCAGGCCAGGCTTTGCACTGACAAGATGTTTGATAAAAGGAGCCCCTCCCCGTATACGCCCACAGACAGATGGACCCTTAGGGTCCACCCTAACAATGAAAGTCTTGGGGAGTGGGCATCGCTATTAAAAAAACACAATTTCATTGGACACCCTAGTCAGCTGACCCAGCTTGCTTGAAGTTTGAAAAATAATAATGGAGGAAGGGTCGCTTGGCATCACTCCCAAACAGTCAAAGAGGGATTAGAGGTACATTACATGAAGGTATGAACATGTATGTGACTACATGAGCCAGCATTCTCCTTCTCTTCAGCAGATAGAGACTGTGAGCTTCCTGCTAAAGAAAGAAGGGAAGAAAGACAACAGCACACACCTCAAGAGAAGACAAAGAGAAAGCAGTCATGTTCAAAACGATCAGCCGTCTGCTTTTTGGGGGAGAGGAGGAGACCCCTGAAACAGTCAAGTCTGGAAAAGAGGTGGAAGAAGAGTGGCATGTTGTCAGTCATCAAGGTCAGTCATGGGACATGTTTTCCATATATTTACTCTCCCAAATTCATAAAGGCATATAATGTGGTTTATTCTGGCAAATTTGCGATATGATTCACAGTTAGTGGAAATGGACATTTTTGTAATGGAATTTTCATATTTTTACTGAAAAAGCTATTGAGATCATGATGATGTGACATCTGTTGGGGTCTGTGCCAAACAGATATGTCCTCTTACATCTAGAAAACAAGACTTGAAGGCCAGGCGATTTTGCAGCACTATAGTATTTTATTATAATGCTGCTTTGTCACCTTTGGTCCTTTAGTCCTAGAGGAATAGGTGAAAAACAGCTGTTCCTTTTTTAGTCTACAGAAGGACAATGTACATACTGTATACTGAATAGTTGCCCAATTATATGACAAACCTCCATTTTGTGTCCACAGAGGCAGGTTCAGCAGAAAACCAGGATGCAAAACTGACTGACATCCAACCGTCAAACTCTGCTCCTCATGGGGACACAGTCGCAACTGTGGCAGCTGACATCAGGTGAGGGAGCAGGAGGAATCCTTTTTCTTGACATGTAGAATTTCAACATCAAGAAACCGTAACAAGATAATATGTTGTATGCTGACTATAAACAGACCATTTCAGTTCCAGTTCCGTTTGACTTCACATTAACATATACTGATGAATACTGACTCTCAAGGCTTCACATACTTGTTTGTGTTTTTATTCAGTGTTTTGGATCCGGAGCCTATGGTTGAAAGCAGCAGTAGCCCCAGTCGAGCCATCTCTGGCTCCAGTTCTCAGCCTAAGGCTTTGCTAGAAGTGTCAAAGATAACCTCCACTCAGAAGGCCAAGACCTGGGCAGACCGACAGCACATGACTCGTAACGCCATCCAGCGCCAGAACCGTGTTCGTCACGGCGTCCAACATCACGCCTTCCCGCTCCAACAGCCAGGACATCGCAACCTCTGCCACTAAGGCTCTGGTGCCACTACTTCATATGTTAACCAGGAGATGATCTCACAACACTCATCATACACTTATACGGCAATATATACAAATACACACACCTTTTAGTCTTGTGTAGACATAAGCTATACATCTAGTCTGGATGTAACCCATTACAACAACAACTCTAACCACCAGGTAGTAGGCAGCTACTTTATGAATTGTACTGTATCTGAATTTGGAGTGCTATTGTTCACCTCATGTAATGAGATCTTTTTTGTTTGTGTGCATGTGGATGAAAAAAGTGCAGCCTATGCAAATGTATGCTGTAACATTTTGGAGAAAGTGATGTGATTTGTGCATGGACATGCATTTACCTCTGGCCTATACTCGACTGAGATGATCGATCATCTGATCCAATATTCAGCTTTATTTTAATCAGTCTTTCTTTGTTGTTTTTTTCTTTTATCCAATTGTCAATAAAATAAATTAATTTAAAACTATGATACTTCGGCCCTGATGCATCATGTTATCTGCAAAGTAACTATTAACTAAAAGTCATCCAGTAAATGTAGTTGATTGGATGTATTAAGACCTCGAAATGGAAATACTCAGTAAAGTACAAGTACCCTAAAATAACTGTACTGAGTTAATGTAGCCTACTTGGTAACATTCCATCACTGCCTCAGTGCCAGATGCTTTAAAGTTTAGGCTGAACTTGCTGCTGCACACATGGTTTTGAAGTGACTAGCGGTGTCCACTTATCGCTGATCAGATGTGTTGATTTCTAAGTTTGCATGTCACTATATGATCTCATCAGTAAACACAAATATGTGAACCAAATGTGTGAAATCATTTACATTAAAGATTTCACATTTGCTCAGTAAATTTTTAAGGCCAGGTTGGTTAATTATAACAGATGGTACTGTATTCGTCATTGACTGTATATAAAGATGCAGGCTATATATTCATATTTGTAGAGTCATTTACTAACGCACCAATAGGAGTCCAATGAAGGTGTGTGGTAGTCACACAAGGTAATGTACAGTAAGCAGGTGAGACACTTGTTTGGTTAACTTAAGCAAGAAATCACAGAAACAAACTTCAAGCAGAAGTCATAGACCTAACTGTAAATATAATTTCCAATAAATTCCACAGCTACAATAAACATAATCCAAGAGTTCTTCCTGACACTTAAACTTACTCAAAAGCAGTCGTCTGTCAGCTGCTCACCCTTTACAGCGCATCATTTTCATTTGTTCCTGCAGTAAAATAGATGAGTCCTCAACTCCTGCTACCTCGACAGAAGTGTACATATAATATTCATATACATTCCCAGCTAGTCTCTGTTCTGGAAAATTGAGACACAGATGCATAAACCCTGACTCACCATTGTTACTGTAATCTGGTCTGCTATGTGCTTAACCAGACTACAGTTTGAAATGGCTGAAGTTTCAAATGATGTTTAAAAACCTTTACAACTGCTTAATGAATGGTTAATAAATCATTTATGTTAGGAAAATAACTATTAACCAAAAATTAAATTATTTATTCTCAGATCTTTTTACTCATTCTGATTAAAGTTATTTTTAATTTCAATATTAACTTAAATAAGGCCTTTACCCATAGGTGTCATTTACACTGGGGATTCTGGTTAAATATCTGGTTAAGTTAAAAATGTGCTAAAAATAGCTTGAAGCTAGAAGTGTCAATTAACCAATGAAAATTAAATGAACCTGCACGATTTCCCCACCCTAATTATGTACTCTTATTATGTATGTGACCTCACACAACCCTGAATACATTGTCTAAAATCACATTCTATGTAGTTTATTTTAGTGAACCTTCATCTAACCGGGCAAGTCACTGGAAGTCTAGCAAAAGGCAAAGTCAATATATGTTGACAACTGTGTAAAAAAAAATGTCCTTTTTTTTGTATCCCCACCACTTTTCAACACAAAACACCTTAATCAAGTGACTTTTTGGCACTTATTGGTTGACTTTCACTCCTGGGGCATCTGTACCATTTTCTCTTTATCCATGTCATATTAAATGCGGAAAGTTGATTTAACATAAATAACATAACATAACTCACTTTAAAGTCCTATGGAACATTTATATCCGAACATCAGTAAAAATGTTGTTAGAAAGGTAACATGAAAGATGTTTAACACTACAAAAATCAATCAGTAATCTTTAAATCATATGTAGACATCTCAGCTTGATAACGTTTAGGTTAAGGTGGAGAAGTTTCATGGAAATTAATGTCACAGCAAGACTTGTGTAGCCTTATTTTAGGCAATTATCACCTTTTTAAGTCGTATAACAGATTCTTGTGACACCATTTTACTGGATCAGGTTACGTTTTAGAAATTACACTAAATTTGAACCATCAGCTAATATTTACATTTCAGTTCATTATCTTCTGCTCAGTTACTCTCAAACAGGCATTTGTCTGTTTCTGGCTGTCCTTCAGTCTTCTTTGGTCAGTCATATTGGTCAGTATAGACAGGTTGGTCTTCTTACATTTTCCAGAATCTTTGAATACTGCAGGTTAGATAAAATCACTAGGGTCCACCTTGCTACCACGTAGCACGATACAGTAGATACTTTACTCAGAGTAGGAGACTGCAGGCAAGGGACTGAACAAGTTTCCATACAAGATTTCTGCCACCAGAGAAGATGACACCACTCCACGACTCAACCCCTGAGCAGCCTAATCGTTGCAATGCACGATGCACCTTTTATTGTGCATCTACAGTTGACATTTAATGCAATACAATTCAAAAAGCACACTAAGCAAACAAAGCAAAATAAACAGAAAACTATAAAAAAAACAAAGGCTGGCTTGGTGAAGTTACTCCTCTTGGTCTGGAGAGAGTAGGTGACAATGTCAAAGTGGCTCCATCAGTAACGCCTTTTGTAAGAGATGCAAGAAGGTAAAAGATGGTAAGTGACTAGCCTTTGAACAGTGTGTCTGTCTATCTGTGCCCTAGATACAGCTGAGGGTGAGGCCAGCAGAAAGGCTTCATTGCCCTCACGTGGTGAAAAGATATGACACCAACCTACCTTACAACAGGCCTCCCATGAATCTCAACGTACTGAACACAAAGATGTCTGTCATATGAGGCACATGACAAGGTAGGAACGAGAAGGATTGTGTGCAACTTGCGAGAACTCAGAAGTTTACCTGACAAGTTAAACTTGATGGCACATTTCACAACTTTGGCAGGGTCATTGTGGACCGAAGGCGATTTAGAGTGCTCTTCGAGTGGACGCTTTTTTTGTAGTTTCTGAAGTTGTTATTTTATCAAAAAAAATTCAGCGAGAGCAGGTTAAATGGTGAAATAGATTTGCATCTTACCACAAGCATAAGGCACCTTAAATGAGTAGGAAATAAAGTAAGCTTTCTTGCAAACAGTTGGTTGAGAGGATTGTTACCACTGAAAGCACACAAATATGACGCCACCACCAGCAGCAGGTTAGCTTAGCTTAGCACAAAGAGTGGAAACAAATTAAATAGCAAGCGGGGCTCAGTCTAAAGGTTATTCGTACAAAAACATCTGTGTATAAAAGCTATGTTGGGGTTTTACATCGGGTTATGTGCCAGGCTGTTTTTTGGTCGGGCAAAGTCACTTCCTGGAGTCGTGTCATCACTGTGAGGTTGCCAGGTGCTCAGTTGGGACTCCAGGAAGTCATTGTGCCCGGCCAAGAAATAGTACAGCTCATAAACCCCTACAAAACTACAAATAACTTTACGGCCATCAAAAACTATTTGGACTTAAAATAATTTCATCAGCAAAGAATGGAATGGTTTGGTATACCTTGTCAGCTTTGAACATCTTTGAGGAATCTCAGAGTCACACCCGCCTTTTCTCTGACACGTGGCTTGTGAGCAGGAGGAACAGTAGCAAATATGTCATTGCTCACTGCGGGCTTCGTGTCATTAGTGAAAAGCTGTTTGCGGCCGCTATCAGGCATCGCCCAGACTAGATCTTCCCTCCACCTGTATGTGGCTTATATGGTCATCCCCACCTTGTGCTTTGTCAGACTGTGGCCTGGAACAACACAAACTAAAAGTATGATGATTCATGATATCACACAACATGGCTCCATTTGTACTGAACTTACAAGAACTTAAAAAATACTTGTGTCTTTGAAGGCCGTAAGGTCAAAGGTCAGGTATGTTCTCATGTTTTTAGACTCAAGGTGAGTTTTCTTGACTATAAGTCAATATTATGCTAAAATGTTACTTCTTTAAAAGTTAGTCAGCCGTACAAATACCTACTAAATAGTATATTAGTAAATAGTAAATTATTCAGGTAAAGTATCTGAAATTAAATATACTTAAGTATCAAAAGCATAGATAACAGTAAGGTATACTCATATTGTACTTGGTTTAAAACCTTTATAAAAATAAAAACTAGGACTTTGCAGCTTGGGCTGTATTTATGCATAAAATTGTAATGTCCAACTGACATTGAACTGCTTAGTTTGACAGATGTTTATGCTGAGATCTCATTGGTTGGCACGTTAACGCACCTGCTGTGTTTTATTACATGTTCAGCTGTGGGAAAGGTGAAGTTTATTTACTTGTACAATTGAAGGAGGCATATTGTGTTCTTGTGAGTTAATTGTTGAATGAATACAGTGAAGATGAATGTTTCCTCTGAGACAAAACTCAACCAGCATTTTACAGGCGGATATAAAAGCTGTGCTGGTTCAACTCAATTTCCTGATGGCTCATCCCAAAGTGACTTCACCTGTGACCTGAATAAAAACCATGGTGAGAGGAAACAGACATAGCGTCCTTCTGATTTAAACCTGCCATGGTGCCAACATTGTGGGTATAAATCACCTGATCAGAACCCAAGGGAGAAAATGGGCAGGATCTCTGAGTCTGGAGGACTATTTGCATCTTTCCACTCTCAAACATTTCCACCATGTTGAAAGTTTCAAACTTTGTCTCCTTGCTGCTGCCACAGACTTCAGCCACCTCCCACAGGAGGTCCCTCTCAAACAGCTTGTGTCTGGTAGCCCAAATGTATCCGACCAAAGCTTGTCCGATCTCAAACAAACAGACGAAGACGGCCCAATGCATGACTCAACCGCTTATGCTGTGTCTATCACCTTTGTCATTGGAGTGACAATTGCTCTGATCCTGCATATTTATGTGATGGGGATTCTGGTATGTCATGCATGTCAAATATGCAAGTGTTTACCACAACTGCATTATGTAACCTCATGACAGTTACTTCCTCTCAGGCTATTGTGAAAGGTGTGTCAGCATCGGATCACAAGCGCTGTACTGCACTCAGCCAGAGGGTCCTTCATGATGGTGGATCCAGTGTGGATGCAGCCATTGCTGCTGCCCTGTGTTTGGGTGTTGTGCATCCACATGTGTCAGGTATTGGTGGGTATGTGACTGATTAATTTATATGCTTAGAATCAATGTGTCTGATCACAAACTGATCCCTAACTCCCTAACTCCTGTGTCTTTTCCACAGAGGTGGGGTGATGATGGTTCACGACATCCAGAAAAATGTGACCAGGGTGATACATTTTCAGGGAACTGCACCTAATACACTTAGAGAGGAGATGCTGCCAAATGTTTTACAATTAAAGGTGATAAGAAAAAAGTGGAGGGGGTCGGGGGGAACAATTCATCATTTTTTATTTCATTATGTGTCATTTTCCTTCATTTATTCAGGCAGGTTTGCAGGTGGGAGTGCCAGGTATGCTCCGTGGGTTACATCACGCTCACAGCCTGTATGGGAGGTAAAAGAGTTCAGATGAAGTGAAATTTAACCTGGTGTTTATTAAGTCAAACACGTCTAACCGCAAAATCTCTGCAGTTTATCATGGGAGGATGTGGTCACCCGAGCTGCTGCTGTTGCCAAAGACGGTTTCAATGTGTCTGTCAGTCTCGGTGAGTTTAACCACTGACTCGTTATACAATACGATGATGGCGCCTGAAGGTGATCTACCCGTATGTGACTCATTTATGTCATCCTGCAGCTGAGGCTATATTGAAGGTGAAAAGTGAGCGGCTGTCGCAGCGTTTTTTGGACATGTTCCTCCCGGGTGGCCAAGCTCTGCGTGCTGGGTCATTTGTGAGGATGCCAGGTCTGGCTGGAGTCATGGAGGCCGGCCTGTGGAACTTCTATGAGGGGAACTTCTCACAGGAGTTGGAGGATGAGGTGACTGACATCCACATATCAATTTAACCTGGTCTTCTTAAAGTGTTACAATCACCCAAATGTCAGTGATTTAACGTCTGCGTCATACAAAGGTACAAGCTAATGGAGGGGTCCTGAGCAGAGACGACATCAGTAACTACAGTGTGCAGGTGGAGCAGCCAGTGGAAGGCCTGTACAATGGTAGAAACTAGACTGAGCTCAACAATACACTGAATGGCAGTGAATGTATTCTTGATGCCTTCATCTGTATTGTGTTACTCTTGTCTCAGAATTTATTACTCAGGTTCCTCCTCCCCCGTCTGCTGGCACAGCATTGATATCAGCCCTCAATCTTTTGGAAGGCTTCCATCTCACTGAGAACAATAACACAGAAAACCAAACATACCAGCAGATTGCAGAGGTGCTGATTGCAAAACCCTTATATTACAGTGTACTTTTATATTATGGCCTGGCTGGAATAAAAGCACTTCTGCATGAAAGTGATTTATTTTGCTCCATTCAGGCTCTGAAAGCAGCTATGGCTATGGCCAGTGGTTTGGGTGATCCTAAGTATAACTCTTCAATGACCGAGCTGCTTTCTGACATGCTGAGGTAAACCATGAGGAATCGGGGATTAATCACATTATGTAATCTTGATAAACTGATTGTCTGTCTGTTTAGGAAATGTCAGACTAAAGGGCACAGGCCCATTTGGCTTCTTTTGTGTTTGTAAAAAAAGACAAATGATCTAAGGGTGGCTCAGGCAATTTAACTTGTTAAGGTGTGTTCACAGGTCTCGGGGAGTACTACTGCATAAAGTGACATATTACTTTTTAAGGCTCCAGAAGAAGCTGCATGTAATCTGATAAACTGCCTCCAGTGATGTCACTCAGTGGTTAAGTCACATTGTGGGTGATGTAGGCGCCAGTGCAATGACAGACCAGACAATCCACTGGTCTGTCATTGCACTCTTACACCAATGACTAATTATCCACAGTTTAAGAACAAATGATTAAAATCCATGCAGCAGAACCGGAGATATCACCACCTTTATGGTACATGCATCTGTGTGTGTTTTTATGATGTATATTAATGTCATATTTTGGTGACATTATGGACTGCCAACTCTACTGCGCAACACAAAACTGACTTATCAGTAAATCTGTAAAATTCTGTTAATTTTCTCTCTGCTCTCACTAAAGTAAGAGTCAAACTGAAGCGCTACATCAGAGGATCAAATACTCCACTGTCCGCCCCCTGCAGACAGAGCTGATGGCCGGGCAAGTGGTGGTGATGGGACCAGATGACATTGTGGTGTCACTGGCCAGGTGACAGTAGTTTGACATATGACTGCACCAAGATAATATGTGCGGTATGTACTGCAGGGCTCAATGACTATTTTATCGTACCTCTTGTCTTTATGATCTGGCAGTTCCTTGAGCAGGCCATTCGGGAGCAGAATAGTAACAAGGTCAGGCGTCATTCTCAACAGTCTCATTCTTGACTTCTCCTGGCCAAACAAAACACACGAGCAACTCTTCACCCAGCAGGTACATTAGAAATCTCACCCCCCGATACAATGAGTGACAAAGCATTGTTTTTAAATATGGCTTACTGTTTGACATCGGTGCTACAGAACAACAGAGTCCAGCCAGGCAAGAGGCCCCTATCATCGCTCCTGCCCACAATAGTGGTGCCAGTGTGGAGTAAATGCGGGATCTACGCAGCACTCAGCAGTTCAGGCGGACAACAGAGTTTGAGTGTGATCACCCAGGTTTGATTACGTCACATTGTAATGGTTTGATTAAGCACTCTAAACGATTCTCCTTGATTAATTTACTGACAGAGACTTGTGCGTGCTTTAGGTGTTGATTCATTTGCTGTCCCTCCATGAAGAGAAAAACAGCAGCCTCTCCCTGACGAGACTCCACCCCAAACTCAAGCCAAAAAGAGTTCATGCTGACTGTAAGTATGAGACAATATTTTTGTCATGTCTTTTGAACTTTGTCCTTGTTGGTGTAACATTAGTAATTTTTCCTAATTCTCTGTCATCAGCTGAATTTCCAGAAGAGGGTGTGCAGTTTCTGGATGAAAAAGGCCACAAAGTTCAAGGAGTGAAGACCAACTCTGTTTTCCAGGGGGTCAGGAGGAACAAAGATACCATTTCGGTCATAACACTACCTCCATTATCTGATGGTTTATTATAGCTTAGTTGATGTCATGAACTTTCATTAATATCTTCAAAGGGCATTTTATAAAGCAATGGTATCCAGACAAGCTTGTTCGACTGTGTAATGTAAGTCTGTGGTTGTTGTTTGCCAGTGTTGGATTGTCTTAAGTTATTTGGATCACCAGCCAACAGAGGGCACTCCTCCTACAGGTGCTTCTATTAAATAAGACGAAATTGCCTAGTCATGTGACGTCTGACCTTATCACACTTGAGCTCTGATCTGATATTTCTTCTTGGATTTTCAAATAAATGATAACAGACAGGTTTATGCTGGTTGAGGACACACATGGTCACTGAGCATATGCAAGCTGAACAAAACGAAGGCTGTTGCGTAAAAGTGACTGATGTGCTGTCAAGATACTGTCAGACAGTCATACCAGCTGAATCACAAGGTAGGACATGTCACATGCGTTCAGTCTGTGTGCAAACAAACATGTCACTCAAAATTTTGCACTCCAGCCATTGGTTAGCCTATTTTGCTTGGTATGTGTTGACCATCTTTGGGGAGTAATATCAGGACATGGTGACATTTGATAATGGAGACTTATTGTCTTCATCAAACCCTGCTCAGAAAAACAAAGCTGCAGTGGAGTTTGGGGGTTTATTTTAATGTCCAATCTGACGATCTAGTACAGTTTGTAAGAAAGGACGAGAAGACAAATATGTCATTACATTTTGTAGAACTTACTGTTTAACTTTTCTGTCTCAACACATCAATAACATACAATGTAGATGGATGCCTAAATCAGTATTCACACATTTACCTAGTGATGGAATGTAACTTGGTACATTTACAGAAGCACTATACTTAAGTAAAGTTTTGGCCTTACTTTGAATATTTCAATTCTTTGTTACTTCCACTCATTTTGGAAACAAACATTTTACTCCACTGCATGTAATCAGTAACCTTAGTCACTAGTTATTATTGAGTTAAAGGGGCACTCTGTAGTTTTGGAGAAGAAATTATATGTCAGAATTTTGATTATTTACAATATTAATGAAGTCCTAATACAAACTAAGAAATATTTGTCTTTTCCATTACTGAAAAAACAAACTGCTCTCAGAGGAAAATAAGGTCCCCAGAAAACTGTTTGAAGTGTGGCAGGGTTCGCCATATATAAAGAAATTAAAACTCCTTTAAGATCACTTTGTTCAGTTTATTCATGTACATTTGATACCTAAGTGTATTAAAAATCAGATGCTTTGAGACTTTTATTTAAGTACTATTTTTATGTGTCACATTCACTTTTACCAGACTAAAATTTTCACATGATATGTTTACTTTTCCTTGGGTATTACTTAAGGGTTCTTTTTACAACACGAAAAAACATATATTTTAAAGGTATATTAATTTCCCTAAATAAATCCCCAAACAGAAGAAAAAGTTGCACTTTTAAAACCAAAGAATGAATTTAATCTAGCACCATCTTCACTTTTGCACTGCACTTTTCATTCTCAGTTTTGAGTATGGGTGGGCGGATTGATCCAAAAATATCTACATTACCGATACTACATACACTTTTTGTAGATTGATCTAAGCTTCAATTGGATCGATACAAATGGATCAGTTTCAGCTTGACTTTTCTACATTGTGCTAATTTATTTACGTGTTTCATCCGACATGCAGTGACGGCTGAACGTGAGAGGAGCTACTTCGCAGCTGTAAATTAAAAGGTTGCAAGGAGGAAAATGCCTCATCAGCCTTTTCAGAGAGGCAGGGAATATCCAGGTACATGCAGTAAAATAAATGTTTAAGTCAAACTGATCATATTGAGCCCTCTGGAACTTGTTATCTAAATGAATTATTTTAATGGATTTGAAAACTATCTCAAACCTGAAATATGAAAATGGCTGAATATAGTAATCTTTTAAAATATAACATATCATAACTATCATCATTATTATGTATGATAGCGTTTTTGTATGTATCCACTTCCACTTTACGCTAATAGAATACATATTTTTTGTTATTTTGCCTTTAAAAACTGTCCTGTGCTTTTATGTTAAAAAGTATGAACATCCTATCTGCCATACTGGCTTTGACTGACTTGGTATCGGGTCGAAACCAAATGCAGTGACATCACCCACCACTAGTTTGGGGGAGTTCACTGGCTACAGTCTTCTACTTGGTGTCCAATGAGCAGCCACTCGCGCTCATGTGGGCGGTTCTAGGGCGGACAGGTTGAGAGCTGCAGAGTGGGCGTTGTCGGTCACCGGCAGGTCAGTATTTAAATGTCTGCGGGTCACCTCGCTGCCGAAGTGCTAGATAAGGGAAAGAGGAAGGCTGAGGCTGCTGCAGTCATCTGCTTTTACCAGCAATAACTTACAGCAACAATGGAGAAACCTGTCGAGGAGTAATTGCGCTGGACAAGTGAGAACAGTGAGTAAACAGAAGTTTGTGTCACAAAGGCTGAACCGACTCTCAAGAGTGAATTTCAGTGAATATGTTAGCGAGGGGCAGAACAGCTCGGCTAGTGTATTCATAGTGGTGGAGCATCATAGGTCCCATTATCAAGCCGGCTCCAGCAGGGACTTGTGTCAGTAACTTAATTTATTTACAATTTCAGAAAACATTCCTACAATTGTTCAAGTTTCAAGTCACTTCATGTACTCATAGCCTATACGCCTCCTTTTTTGTCGTGTTTTTTTTGTATTATCAGTGAAACGGTGAGTGCTTTCAGACAAGAAAATGTAATTTGTATTCGACATTCGTGTGCAATTTACTTTCTCCAGCTCGGGGGTGTTGTTCGGCTGCAGTAATGTACTCGTGTTTTATCTCCACAGGGTCACTGGTTAAATACGCACAACACCTGCTTGAACGCCGTTAAACCGACTGAATTGCTGGAGATAAGTAGTCTCAATGGAGCCCAGAACTGTAGCAAAGGACAAATTTTTCATAGTGATACGCGGGAAGTCGAGGAAAGGCTTCAGCCGCGGATGTATCGGCCGTGTGGAGGCGGAGACGCAGCGTGGGGAGCTGATGGGGCTGCTGTACTCCGGAGGCAGCAACGCAGGGAGCCCCAAGAGCGGAGGCATGGTGAGGAGGGAGGACACGTACCCTCTGACCCGCCACCAGGCCCAGCTACTGCTCTTCATTTCCTCCATAAGCAAACGCCTGGAGCTGCTATGTAACCCCCAGCTGTTCGCCGCCATCTGTGAGCTGTCTCAGGATGACCTGGTGGTGGTGAAGTACAAGAAGGGACACCTGCCCGGGCTGGTGAAGAACCTCATGCAAATCGGGAAGAAGGAGAACAAGGACGACCTGCACATGCTGGGCTTTGAGGTGGAACCTGTGGTGGGTAGAGGAGTTGTGTGTGTGTGTGTGTGTGTGTGTGTGTGTGTGTGTGTGGTGTGGGGGGGGGGGGGGGGAGAGAGAGACTGGGTTTAAGGTGTAGGGCTATATCATCACCACTGATCTGTGTCTTTAGTCAAGCTTATCAGTCAAAAGACTGCCAGAGAGATACGTAACTTTCATTGTCGCAAGCACAGAATCTACACGCACACCAGTGTTTATCTCTGTTCTGTACATCTGAGTGTAGCATCTGTTTCTCTTTGTCTTCCTTGTAGGACTATGGTAGCAATTTGTCATCCAAGAAAGCTGCTCCTCTGCCCCTGTTCAGTGCGGCAGACATCCTCCAGGTGGTCCCATCCTATTCCAATCCCCTCGGACTGCACTTGAAAGACGGCCAATGTGGAAGTACGTAAAGGGGTCGGGGTCAAAGCCCTTTTCAAAGTCAGTATGTGTATGCGTTTCTGAGCCACAAGATAATTGGTGGGATGACTCTTGAGTTTATCAATTCCCATTAGAAATCCTAGAGAAATTATGATAAATTAATTTTGGTTCAAAAACAACCTATGCCCCCTCCCCATCCAGTCAGCCGATTTAATCCCAACCTTGACCGTGTATAAAAACACCCATGACTCAAGGAGGGGCGCTGAAGATGCGTCCCCAGAACACAACTGGAATAACTGGTCTTGTTGCCATGGAATGCAACTCAGCAAATTGTCTGATGGTTTTTGTACATGGTGCACTCTGAGCTGTCTACATACCTCATGTTCCATGTTATGCAATCTGATTAGGCCCCTCGTGACACAAAAAACAAAAAATGTCATATGACTTTCTGACCTTCAGCCTCCCCTCACCCGCATATCCTCCATACCTCTCCGCAGGTCTAAACGAAAAAGCAGTGACGCGCATCAACTCCATGCCGACAATGCGCTCCCGTCCACGACAGCTGAGCGAGAACCATAGAGAGCAGACTGTCAGTCGGCCCCAAAGTTTGAGCACATCTCATATGACTTTGGAGGTGGGATCCATGGTGGAGGTGGAGTCCAACTCAGGGATCACAGTGTATGGAGTGGTCCGGTGGTTGGGGACCCCTGGAGGGAAGACTGGTGAATGGGCTGGGATTGAATTGGTGAGTGACTAAGATTTTGTACAGTCACATTTTCCTTTGGCTCTGGGCTGAGAAGACTCTTTATCTGATTTGGTTTTCATTGTTTCAGGAATATGATGTGAACGGCTGCTCTGATGGAAAGTATGGAGGCCAGAGGTATTTCACCTGCAAAGGGGCCAGAGCATTGTTTGTTCCCGTCACAAAGTGCAGCCCTGACAGCAGGTTCTTCTCTTCAACAGGAAAGGAAACTCCAAAATCCACCGAAATGCCTCCAGGTTAGACACCTCTCCTAAGTTTGATGGACAACTGTACATAAGCAGTTCAAATGTACACATTACACACATTATATTCTATAATGACTTGTTTTTTTCTTAATGGTTTTCTTAGTCTTCTAAGTTTTTTTTTTAACCAAATTTACAAAATGACTTAGCTTCCCTCCCAATTGTCTATTCTAAAGTGCTGTGCCAGATGTTTTGCTACTTATCAGTTAAACCTTAAGGGATGGATGTTTTTCATTCCTCACTCCCAATTCCTAGCTTTATTTACATTTGCAAATCACACAGCCTCACAGAATAGGATATTGGCATGCTAATGAAGTGTCACATTAGGGTTGTACCCAAGTGGAAAAAAAACCTGCTTTCACACCCTTCTGCCTCAGGCAGGAGTAAGTTAAGAAAAATGATGCCAATTACACCTGAAACCATGCGCGGTGTGTGGCATTACTTATCAGTGAAACATGTGTGACATACCTGTGAACTTCTCTTTAATAGCAAATGAATCATTGTCCATGAAGGCCTGTCTGATAGTCGAGTGTGTTTACGCCCAGTGAGAAGCTACATTCCCCATCTACAGGTGAAATGATGATCTGTGTTCAAATGTTATTTTAAAAGGAACATTTGTTCTTGTATGTTTGCCTCCTCATCAGTTCCACCATTTGAGGAGTCAGAGGATTATGCACCACCTATCCCTGAATCAGAGGCCTTGTCTTTGTTAGTGGGAAGAATGAAAGGGATTCAGGGTCACATCAACTCCTGTTACCTTGATACCACACTCTTCAGGTAAAACCAGCTCAACGCTCCTCAGGGCATTGTTTCTCAAGTAGCACAACTTTGCAAATTCAGCTCAGATTTACTTTAATTTTCTGAATTTTATTTAGCGTATGTAATGTGAAACTAGAGAAGGCATTTCTGGAAAAGAGGCGTTGTGAATGTTCGATGTCTGGCACGTAACTGCATTGCTGGTTTTAAAAGTTGAATAATACCAATAATGTACGAAAGATATGGAATATTTAATGGTTTGTTGAAAAGTTGACGATAAACTGCATTGCAATAAAGTTTCTAGCTTGTATGAATGAGTTGATGAGAGTTGAAGTGTAAATAAGATAAATCAAAGCAGGAATGTCTTAATGGAGCTGAATATTTGATGTTTCTCCATTTAAAATGTGAAACCAATTAACTAGTTAAATACCCAAACAGCAGTGTTTGACTAATAAAAAGAGTTCTTTGTGTAGAAGAACAAGTTAATGCCCTCAGCATTCATAACAACTAAATGAGCATGGCTGTATTGAGATGTGTGCAGAGTTGGTAAAACTGTGTTTTTCTCTCTTCAGTTTGTTCAGCTCATCTGTGACCCTGGATAATATCTACCAGAGGCCCGCTGACACAGAGCAACCTGTAACCTGCACTCTCAGAAAAATAGTGAACCGTCTACGCAGGTATAAACACTGTTGGCAGGACAGTCTTGCCTTGTGTTATCATCGAGTTTGCAAAACAAGAACACTGTGACATTTTACATAATCTCTACTATTAAACATGGATTCTTTCTTAATGGCTCAGTGGTTCTCAAACGTTTTTAAGTCAGCACATCTAATTGACACAAATTAGACCCCAATTGATATAATATTGTGTTTGGTAATAATATAGCTCTTGGATATTGGATCACAAAACTGTATGAAATCCATGACCAAAACTAGGTATACAATCTGACATTGTTTTTTATATATATAAAAAACAATGTCAGATTGTATACCTAGTTTTGGTCATGGATTTCATACAGTGTATATACACACACACACACACACACACACACACACACACACACACACACACACACACACACACCACTCAAGTAGCTAATGCAAAAAAGTACACACACTTTCTTGTTACATAAGAAGGTGGGTCGTTTGTGTTTGCCCTTGATTGTTTTGGTGCATGCAGTAGTGTGTGATTTATTGTGTTTGTTTACTGATAGCTAAATTATATATTGCAGACATGGGTTTGTCCCTGCTGACAGTGTGATGAATTTCCGTAAACAGCTTGGGTGCGACTCCTTCCAAACAGAGGAAAAAGGTACACACCCAGTTTTTTTAACATACATTGTTAGAAATATATTTTAATCAAAGGGCTTTAGTTATTGCAGCATTACATACTGAAGCCTACTGTTAAAGTACTTCATGCTTTTAAATTTGTTTTTAATTGATAATTTGTTTTTAAACACATGTTTTAAAACCTTCCTTCACTGCAGACCCAGAAGAGTTCATCTCAGTCTTCTTTCAGAAGGTGCTTTGCATGGAGCCACTGCTCAAACTCAGGTAGGGCCCTGAGCCACAAACTGTTCAGAATACTGTCCTGCTGGACTGCATAAAGTGTAGTTCTTTAAATTCTGTTACTTTTTAGATCAAGAGGGGAAAGATCTGAGGGTGCCTATACTTTCCAGATCTTTCTGGAAAAAGAACAGATCGGACAGATTCCCTCAGTCCAGCAGCTGCTGGACACATCCTGTCTGTCATGTGACCTCAAGTTTGAAGAGGTGAGCACATGCTCCTCCTTTAGAGAGCAGCCTCAATGTGTTTATCAAGTTTTTGTCTCTACAATCACGTAACCCAAATGTTGCCTTTGCTGTTCATCCAACAGATGCCGTCCCTTCTAATGGTTCACATGCCACGGTTCGGAAACAAGTATAAGATGTTTTCTCATATCATTCCTTCAACTGAGCTGGACATCACAGATCTCCTATACAACTGTAAGGAGCAGACATGATAACACTGAACTAAATCGTTAATAACGTGAATGGAATCACTTTTTTAATCAAGTGTTCTTGTCAAGACCTCAAAGATGCTTACAAATTCCGTACTTTTTCCTAACAGCTCCAAGGGAATGCTTCATATGTGGGCATTTGGCAGAGCACGAGTGTGTACAGTGTCTACCAGATCACAAACTGCAGCCAGGGAGAGTTAAACAGTATTGCACTACGTGCAACACACAGGTAATGTTTTATTTTTTAGGCCTTTTTTTAAATATCAAGTATGCCACTTTGCAGACCTGTAGTTTTAACTTTCTACTTTTCTTTCAGGTGCACACCCATCCCTCAAGACAGGGTCACTCCCCCAAAGCTCTCACAGTACCAGACGATGTAGCCTCTCACAGTTCTGTGCCCAGACACATGATGAAGCTGTTTGCTGTGCTCTGCATTCATACTAGCCACTATGTGTCCTTCATCAAATATGGACCTGATCCTCACTCCTGGCTCTTCTTTGACAGCATGGCAGACAGATGTGGTAAGATAGATTCCAGCTTGTTTTCTTTATTTGACTGATGATTGTAACTGGTCTTTTGCTCTGTTATTACCATACAGGTAATTTTTTCTGATGTTCGTGCAAACCATGACTTGTTTTGGTGGTTACCCATGATGGCCATATTTGCTGATAATGCAGCCTCCACAAAATTAGATAAAGCTATGCTCTGACGTCTGTGACATGTTGTTATCTTTTCTTGAGCTGATGTCTAATCTTAAGGCTACTCTTCCTTTTAAAAGGTGATGATCAACAGGGCTACAACATTCCCGAGATCAGAGTATGTCCGGAGCTGGGTGACTTCCTGTCCCAGCCGGAGGAGCAGCTGGCTCGGGCTAACCCCACCCAAACTCCTGAACTGGTGCACAGGCTGCTGTGTGACTCCTACATGTTTTTATACCAGAACCCGGCCAAGCCACTGTCAAATCCCAACCATCAGGAGCCATAAATGCATGTAAGGACGAGGACACAACGTTCCCATAACAGTGCCTTTTAATAACCTTGCATCTCTGCTTAATCAGCAAGATTGTGTGTTTGTTGTTATTACATCCAAACAGCAGGAACTGAAGTGGATGCTTTTTACATCATGGGATTAAACAATACTGTAGTTAAGAAATGTTGACTCTGAATGACCTCAGTCGAAGGTGATTTGCAAGAAGGGAAAGAATGCGCAGTAAAAATGTGACAGTCTGCACCCATCTTTAATTCCCTCCTTTTGCTATTGAATTACCTTTTTGTTGTTGCACGGTGTTATTTATATCAAGATTTGTAAAGGAATGTTTTGCTTGCTGGTGATTTTCATGAATTTAAATTTAACTTACCACATAATAAATGCATAACATCAAAGTCCACTCAAGCTCTTAATTACCTTTTTGTGTGGTGTTGCATAATTTTAACTTTGTCAGCAGTGATGGGGGGGAAAAACTTACTGAAGTCCCCATATCAACCAACTCAAATATCAAACTAAATTAATTACATATATACATGTATGTTGTCTTGCATTTACTGAAAACGGATGCACATTGCAGATTTTACGAGTGCATATTACTTGATTTTTAATACAGCCTTTTTCGTTAACAAAATGTAAGAATTGGAAGTTGATGTACATTCATGTTATTGTACTAAAAATCTGACAGAAGCAATTTGGAATTTTTTTTTTTTTTTTTTTTTTGATAAAATTATTTCTTTTTTGTTTGAATTGCACAGAGGCTGCTTAAGAAGACACACCATTACATTCTGTCATCATGTTTATTACCAGCTTTTACTTTGTGGAATAAGATGTTTTTATCTGTTCAATCAGCTACATCTAAGACTATTTAAAGCCAAAAGTATTTGCTAAAGATTCTGGCCTTACCAGAAAATTGTGAAACTGTTCTCTGTGTGGCCTTGTTGCTCTCAGTAGGTAATATTATGGACTGATATGCCCTCTTGTGGACAAAAATTAGTTTGCAAGTCACTCAGCCCCACCACAAGTCTGCTTCATTTTTATGCCTAAACAAACTAAACACTCTCTCTTCATTTTCCTGACTGAATAAACAAACTGACCTTTAAAGGTCACACAATTTCATACCGTTTTATTTTGTTTTGTCTGCCACCTTTCTAGCTTCAAACTTTGTTCTTCGGACCATTTTTTTCCTCTATAACGGCTTGGTTATTCAGTTATGGAAAAAATAAATATTTTTGAGTTTTTATCATTGTAATTTGATATTTACAATAATATTGACACATAATTCAACAATTTAATATTGTAAATGTTAAAATTCTGAGTATGAATTTCTTCTCCAAAACTAGGAAGTGCCCCTTTAACAGACTTTTTCTTGTTACAAGAGTAAGAGTGTACAAATGTCTGTGTGTGTGTGTGTGTATGAAGGTCGTCAGTCCAAACTGTTATTCTCATAAGCAGTGAGGGAAAAATGTTGATGAAAAACATTTTAAATAATATTGGCGCTAAATGATCATTTGCAACATGAACGTGCAATCTGCTATGTTGTTGCGACAGCCTATAACTAATATCAAAATAATTCTAAGATACTGGTGTTTTGAAATGCTTTTCTGTGTATTCTGATCAGATTTACAGTTGTTGAGTGGCCGTCTGTCAGCCAGTTTGGGAATCCCTCTAAAAACACAACGATTTTCATTTATTTTTTGTTGTGTTTTTTATGTTATCCTGAACCGTACCTTCAACTTAAAACTCACTGATCAACTTTAGTGCAGACCTCTCTTCCTTTAAGTTGTTATTTGATCGGCCTGTTGGCTCTCAAGGTTGTGGTGGGCAGAACTGGCTCATGCTGGTTATGTGCCACATATTCTGGCTTACACCATGTTTGTACTCACCATAAGCACAACACCATTCCAAGGCCTTGAAGGCAAGCAAAGTTTAACCATCTAAAATGTTAATTCCTGGTAATGATGCCTGTAATATGTTTCATGTGTGCGATTAGACTAACCAATGCATTCTTGCATTACAGTAGTCCTGTTTACAATTCACAGAAACTGTTGAACTGAACGTTATTTATTGTTTCTATTTATTTAGCCTATA
This sequence comes from Sparus aurata, assembly GCF_900880675.1. Lineage (NCBI taxonomy): Eukaryota > Metazoa > Chordata > Actinopteri > Spariformes > Sparidae > Sparus > Sparus aurata. The sequence continues at coordinate 30,063,738 of NC_044192.1, forward strand.
GCCATATTCATATGCCCATCTGTACATGGAGTTGGCAACATTACACTTAAATATTTTAATTTATTTTCAGCTGTATGTCCGTATCGTCCTGATAACTGTCCTCGGAACAGTTTGTACATGCAAAGAACTGAATCAGATTGTTTGTTTACAGGAATGATTCCGATGGTGATGGTGATTGTTATAAATATTATTACAGATTCTATGTAGAAAGAACTTGCTCTAAGTCCCTTATCAGATCAACGATACAAACAACACACAGATGCACTTAATGTGCTACCAGTACACGAGTACCTCACTCAGGACTGTGTGTGACATCGTGGGCTGGAGAGCAACACGTTTTGGGAAGAGGAGGAGCTACACCGCTCTGTACCATTTAAATTGAGGAGCATGCGCATTAGTGTGCAATCGGGACTTAAACTCTTACACAACTGTGTCTTTTCTTCATTCTGCCTGCATCTCCTCGCCGGTGTCAACCATACACGTTTCTCATTTTTGCTAACAACACTTAGGAAATGAGTGGGGACCATTCCCACAGCGAAGACCAGGTACAGTTACATGTATTTCGTAATGTCACCACTCTTGGTGAACGGGCACAATTTGTTGCTGTCGTTTTATTTGCTTGGTTTGACAAGGCAACTTAGCTAGCTAACTGTGAATAGTGCCTGCTAGCGCGCGTTAGCCGACTGTGTTTGGAAACCAACTCATTTTGTTGTTAACAGCGTCTTGACACGTACCATCTCATCTGTATTTGTAGTGTTACGGGAAGGGGATTTAGGGTTGGCTTTCGGGTTTGTGTGTCTAGGCATGAAGTCTAAGGCAAACTCATACATTTTTGTGGCGTTAGCTGTAGCCAGTGTTAGCCGGACGGCTTCAGTCTCAGCCGCTGAGCCATACTACAAGCCAGTGTAGCATGCTAGGCTAGCTAGCTGGGTAGCTAACAAACTGTCGCTTTGACATCCAGCAAGTTCAAAGTTAGTTAGCCGGCTAGTTAGCTACTACGGAATTTAACATTCATCTGTTTTTGATTTTTCAGGTTGACGGTGGCTCCCGTTTCAATGGTAAGTTTATGACATGAACCTAACGTGTTAAACGGAGTATTTTCCTTAAATTGTGACATATCTCTGCTGATCAAATGTAGCGTTACGTTAGTTCTCAGTAGAGGACAGAAATGGCGTCCAGAGACTAAGTCCTCTGCCTCACTCACAAGCGCCTATTGTTCAAAAAGGAGGTCTAATAAAAGCTTTTCCACTAGATATTTTCCCTATTCGAGTCACTATTGGCACACACCTCGAGGTGTTTTATCAGTTTATCGCACTAGAATTTATTTTTGGTTGGCTTTTAATCACAAATTTCCCACCTGAAAGTGAGGGTTTGGGGGTTGAGGACTTAGTCTCTGCGCCATTTTCTTTTTCGGTGTAGCGGCCTGACTGCACTGCAAGCTGAACCCAAGCTGTAAGTGCCGATGGCTGTGTGTTGAGGAGAAGTGCGAAGGCATAGTGCTTCATCATGATCCCATGTGGTGACCAGTAATGCTCTGATTTTTTTCTTCTTCACGGCATTAAACGCTTTTTTTCACAGCTAAAGTTATTTTCAGTGTAGCTACAGGGAGTTAACATCCCCACATGCTAGGAGAAAGTGGACCGTATGTAAGTTGAATGCTTATTCCAACAGTCAGCACATCAAGTCTTAAACTTTTAATTCATCATAACATTGTAAGCTATTATAGGTATAGGATTTTAGAGGTATTGATGCTTTCCTAAAGTAAAAAAACACAGTTCCAGTGTTTTTAATAAACATTAATTACACAAAAGTACTTTTTTGTTTTTATTTTTTCTAGGATGTACTAACGCTTACCTACTACCTATATTAAAAACTATTGATCACTAAGCAGACTTCCCTGCGCATTTGTATTGCTAAAGCTGACGTAGACAAATGTACCAGTCCACTGTTGTGGCTTAATTTATGAGTGATGGGACAACATTTTGAGTATGGGACGTCAGTGCTTTGGCTTCACTTTTTCTAGAGAGCACTACTGGCCCTCTTCAGAATGAACTGAACAGTCTAAGGCCTAGATGAACAAGTTAGATTTACGTTTTTAAAAAGCATCTTAAGTCTGGCCTGGTTTCAGAACACCACATCCTTTGTCAACAATCTCAACCACTGACTATTAAATTGTATTTTAAGTATACATTTTAGACTCTTGAGCACAACTTGTTTACTAGTGAGTCGCGCAAGTCATTTTTAAAATGTTGTATTAACCATCTGCCAGCTGAGAGCTGTAGAGTGGACTCTACTCTAAAATTTGTCAGATAAACTCTAGTTTGTCTTCAGAAATGTGATGGAACACAAAAGGGGCCTGTCCATTGAAATGTATCACAGTGATCTGGCTTAGATCTGAGAACAGCCTGAATAAAATCTGTCATCTTCAAATAATGGATGAACAGAATCAACTAGTTTTACAGTGATGAATAGAACAACCAGGGTAAAGCTCCAGTCTGTTTTTGTTTGGGGTTTAACAAATCACTCACTGATCAGACTTTTTCAGTTCATTCTCCTGAACATGTTTATCCTACACTGGCATACTATGGGCATGTGGACAACATTTTATGACTAACATTTGTCAGTAGTCTTTAAGCTGTGAGCTGTACCTGTGACCAGGCCTAAAGCAAGTTAACTTGTTTTGGTGTTTTTTGATGGAGTTTGTGTCAGCTCTGCAATTTTGAGAACAGCCTTTTGAGAGGGTGAAAGCTTACTCGGTTCACCAGCATGTTTCAACTTGTCGGATGTTTCATATTGTCTCATAAACAATGAGGCTCATACGGGCTGTAGGAGGTGCTGTGCTACTGTGTCGATTTTCTGTCTCTACATGGCATGACATTTAGATTGTGGCTCTTGTTTAGACCTTAGTTGTCATTTAATTCATTTTTTTACTTGGAGGACCTACGCAGGTGGACTTTGAGCACGTCTTAGGTGGTCAGTGATAAGATTGTCTTTCATAGCCTATCCACATCAGCTCCTGGTAGAGGGGATTGCACTTTGTTTTGTCTTTGCCACTTGTGTATAGAATCATACTTTGTCCATTAGACCTAATGTAGGTACACAGCAGTCATACCTTTTCTTCAGTCCATTGTTGGATTGTTTCAGTCAATACCTCATTCACTTTTGAAGTAGGTTACACTGTTCTCTTCTCGTAGACTCCCACAAGCATAAAGACAAGTACAAAGAGAAGGAACACAAACATAAGGACCACAAGAAGGATAAGGAACGGGATAAATCAAAGCATGGCAACAGGTATGGTGTGTGTTTATTTTTTTTATACTCTTTGCAGATGCATGTTTCTAATGGCATCTGTGCAAAGATGTACCACTTGATAACTACAGTATTTTAGTAGCTGAAACCACCAGAAATTAATAGTTTTGTATTTCTTCAAATTCTAGCGATCACAAGGACTCGTCTGATAAAAAACACAGAGATAAGGAAAAGATGAAGCACAAAGATGGCAGCACAGACAAATACAAGGACAAGCACAAGGAGAAAAGGAAGGAGGAAAAGGTGAATTACAGTTTCATTAATTAATGGATGAATGTAGATGTGGTTTTGCTCATGTGGTGTTTTTTTTTCTTTTTTCTTTAAGGAGTTATAATGGATTGTGCAATATTGAGCTCTCGCAAATCATACATGTTCATCTATCAAGTTGATAGCCCTCAGCTGTTCATGAGCAAAATAAATTGTGTATTTCTTTTTTGTTAGAATCCTCTGTTTCAACTATGATGGATTTGACAAATCTTTCCTTTCAAACCAGGACAGGAACATTTTAAAAGAAATCTATGAGAGTAACTCTTCACTATTAAAGTCTACTCTGTTAGTATGCAAATATGGAAGATGCTGAGTGTAATTTTATTCTATTTTCTCAGAGAGAAGCCTTTGGGTATTATGTCTTCTATTTAATACTGCAAGGAGGGTCCAGTTGAGCTTTAAGATCTTTTCTTACAGGGAATCCTGGTCAAGACGGCAGCATATGCAGTTTTATGAAAATAAAAGAAAGGAAGCACTATTTTTTTTTTTTTTTTATACAAGTGATCAAGAATCTACTCTGGCTAAATGGTTTACTTGTTCAGACTGCTACCATTCTGAAACAACCAACTTTGTTTTGGGCGGTAGTACAAAAAAGTTGGTTACCTTTTAAGCAATCCTGTGTTTATTTAATGATAAGCTGTTCCAATTACAATATTTGGCACAACTGGACCGGAGCCTTTGTGGACATAGGTGATTATCATATGCTGTTGGTCTTTTTATGGATTTTCCATCTTAACAATTTTTTGTGAACCTTTCAGATGAAGTCCTTTGACGGTAAAGTCAAAAAGGAAAAAGAGAATGGCTTTGCCAGGTACGTCTGTACTCCACATTTTACTTAAGTGCTATGTTTAGGCTACTTGCAGATGGACTTTAAAATGTAACCATTTGTGATTTTGAATGTTTTCTTTTACAGCCCACATGTGAAGTCTGAGCCTGAGGATGATATTTACCACTCGCCTAAACATGAGAAATCTCTAAAAAGAGAGCGGGATGACGACAACGAGTGAGTTGCTTGTTTGATTAGACTTCAACGTGTCTTTAAAGGGTTTAAGCATTTGTAGTTGCCTGTGACTAAATGTGTAACTTGCCTGTGACCAAATGTGTCTTTCAGCTCTGAGTTCAAGCCCAAGAAAATAAAGACCGAAATAAAGACTGAAAATGACAAAAGGGCCAAGAAAAGGAAACCAGATGAGGTGAGAAACAACCATGAGCAGAAAGAGTTTAGCATTTTCTCCAATATACTTTTGAAAGCACAAAATGAGGGAACACCTGAAGAACCAGGGAGGCTTAAGTCTGTTTTTTGTTCTCATACTGACAACCTGAGAACCAGCAGAACTAAAATGGTTTCTCTTCCCATTTTTAGGACACCAAGTCCAAAAAGACAAAAAACAAAAAAGGAGAAGTCGCTGATGGAAAAAAGAAAGCAAAGAAAGAGCCAGAGGAGAAGTGGAAATGGTGAGTTATTCATGCAACTGCGTGGTTATCAGAAGCTCCTTTTTTAGATGGAAAAGGCAGCACATTTGCAGCAAGGTAAAGCATCTCCAGGATCTCAGCGGCTGTCCAGTTGCTCATCTTGACATCTGCAGATGACGTCATGGACTTACTTCTTTGATCAGCTATTTCCTGGTTTTAAAACTTCCTGGCTGTGGGTCGCACAACAGTGCACATCATCGACACCTCCACCGATCTCACACAATTGCCGGCACATCGACGACTGGGATTTACATAGCAATGGAGGTGGAAATAAGTGTACCCTCCGAGGCCTCAAATTGGTGGACCAAAACAGACCCCCAATTTACTGACTTCTGTCTAAATCCGCTGACCGAGCTGCAAAAAGGACAGCCAAATTGGCGGCTTGCTGCCCAGTATAAAAATGGCTAGTGTGGATGTATTGTGCGTTATTGTTGGATCAAGCAATGTTTTGTTAATCTGGTATATTCAGACTGAATATTGGATGGCATTGTTGTGATCTTGATTCCAGGTGGGAGGAAGAGAGATACACAGATGGCTCCAAATGGAAGTTTCTGGAACACAAAGGACCAGTGTTTGCACCACCGTATGAGCCTCTGCCTAGCAATGTCAAATTTTACTATGATGGTACGATTGTATTTCCGACAGGTGTACTTAACTTCTATGCAAGTCAAGATGTTTACTGTAGAACTGTGTGACAACAAAATGCCTATTTTTGCATACTTAAGGTAAGCACATGAAGCTCAGCCCAGGAGCAGAAGAGGTGGCCACGTTCTTTGCCAAGATGCTGGATCACGAGTACACCACTAAGGATATCTTCCGCAAAAACTTCTTTAAAGATTGGAGGAAGGTAGGGGAAAATAAGTCACTTGTGAATACATTTGCCTGTCAAATTTCCCAAACATCCATACAGAGTCGTGTTATTGTTCAAAGTTTTGTTTTGGAATGTAACGTGATGTTCTGATGCAGGAAATGACTGCTGAGGAAAAGGCCAAGCTCACAGACCTGAAGAAGTGCGACTTCTCTGAGATGAGCGACTACTTCAAGGCACAGTCCGAAGCCAGGAAGGCCATGACAAAAGACGAGAAACTGGTTAGTTACTTTGGTAATTATATCAAAACTAAATCTGGACCTCTGCCTTTTTATGTTTAAATACATATTTATACTGTTGATGAAAGCATGTTGGCTCGTTGCTCTAAATGTTTCTAGATGGGAGAAAAAAGGAATAATCACCCAAGAAATACAGAAAAGAACCTGCTTTGTTTTGACACCGCTGGTGTATAATATGCCCATGTGTAAATTTCCCACCTGCATATGACTGACCTGCCTGTATCAGCCACAGTGTATTTCCATATATTCTCTTATGTTTGGATTTTACATTTTAAATAACTCTTAAAGGTTTTAGCTATAATTTTCTAGTGAACAGTGGCGAAATTCTTCATGCAACTCTTTATCTGCCCCCCGTTTTCTGATTGTTCTAAATTGAATATCCTTGCTCTTTTGTTTGATGTTTCAACAGTAGCTGCAGTAAGGATTTTTGTTTTTGACACTTAAGTTATTGACCTCAATAAGATGCTGATCTGATGTGGGTTTTTTTTTTTTTCTCAATTTATTATAGAAAATAAAGGCAGAAAATGAGCGCCTTCTGCAGGAGTATGGCTTTTGCATCATGGACAACCACAAGGAACGTATTGCTAATTTCCGCATTGAGCCTCCGGGTCTTTTCCGTGGCCGTGGAGACCACCCTAAGATGGGCATGCTCAAGCGTCGTATCAGACCTCAAGACATCATCATCAACTGCAGCAAGTGAGTATACAGTTGTTGTTTGATGCGGATGAACTGATATGTTGAGTGGGTATAATGATTAAATGTTTTATTAATGTTCTCCTCATAGGGACTCCGAGCACCCTAAGCCTCCTCCAGGCACGAAGTGGAAAGAGGTTCGTCATGACAACAAGGTGACCTGGCTGGTGTCGTGGACGGAGAATATTCAGGGCTCCATTAAGTACATCATGCTGAACCCCAGCTCTAGGATCAAGGTATGCTGATGGGCTGAATTCTTCATTGCGCGGAGGTTTTGACTTGTCTTCAAAAGAGATGTTGCTGTGCAAGGAACATGCTGTGCTACATGTGCTGCATGCCTCACAAAGAAACATCCGATTCATTCATTACTCTTGTTTTCACTGTTTGCCTGCAGGGAGAGAAGGACTGGCAGAAGTATGAAACTGCTCGCAGACTGAAAAAGTGTGTGGACCGTATCCGAAACCAGTACCGTGAGGACTGGAAGTCTAAGGAGATGAGGATCAGACAGAGAGCGGTGGCCCTCTACTTCATTGACAAGGTGAGCTGCATGATTGCTATTGACATTGTCCCGATTGTATACAGCTTGGGGAAGTTTAATGCGGTGTAATTGCTTTTTAACGATGACTGTAAGTTGCAGACGGGGTTTAGCAGGTGCTTAAACACTAACTGCAGTGAGGGTACCGTCCCTGTAAGCCGGCTTTAATCCATCTGTCCTGATGTGCTCTAGCTGGCTCTGAGAGCGGGTAATGAGAAGGAGGAAGGGGAGACTGCGGACACTGTGGGCTGTTGCTCGCTCAGAGTTGAACACATCAAGCTCTATCCAGAGAACGATGGTCAAGAGTATGTGGTGGAGTTTGACTTCCTGGGTAAAGACTCCATCCGCTACTACAACAAAGTCCCTGTAGAGAAGAGGGTAAGGACTGTAAAGCTTTGTTTTGTTTTTAAGTCTCCACCCACTGCCTCTATATTAATTCATGTGTGTTCGGCTTCCTCTAGGTGTTTAAGAATCTTCAGTTGTTCATGGAGAACAAAGAGCCTGATGACGACCTGTTTGATCGCCTGAATGTAAGCAAAACCTGATCTGTGAAAGGAAATTAGTATATCCATGAGGGTTTCCTTAATTTGGTAATTCCCTCCTCTTTATAATGGAATGATTTGGCATTTGCATCTCTCCACTCATAATGTCTAGTGAAAATATTCCCCCTGAGGCACAATTTGAATTGTATAAAAGGTGGGATGACAGGGATGTGACGGATAAATCCGGCCACCGCTGTCAACGTATTTTGTGCCTCTGATTCATGTCTTCATGTCACTCCGAAAGTCTTCCATTCATTTATCACAATGTAACTTCATTCAAAGCAGAGCTCCACCAAACAGCCTGCAATCATTGCGGAAGGTTATCTGATGTGTCAGTGTTTCCCCAATAAGCATTCTGCTGCTGGATTTTCAGCACCACCGCAAAATTTTGCAGACATGATTTCTGTAGGTTTAATATCACGGGCGAATGGAGAATTTAAGTTGCACACAGTGAAAGCACTACACCCCACGTTATCTTGAAATTGATTATTATTGTCATTACTGCTATTTGTATAATTTCTACAAGTCACCGTTCAAGTTGAGTGACTCAAATCCTCGTCATCCTATTCAAAGGCTGCAACAGGCGCCTCATTGAACCGGGGTGAAGTTAGTTTCAGGTTGGATATTCGGTGGATATTCACTTGGGTCCAGCCGCGACTTTACTGAGGTTCACCCAGTGTCAGCAGCAGGAGGACGGTCAGCTCACTTCAGAGCCTCGCACTGAACCGCTGGAAACTGATTTAGGGACCGTCATTACATTACTTGGCATAAAGACACACCCATTTTTATTGTACTTTAGTGCTTACTCTATTTTATATGAATATTAATATGCAGAAATTAGGATTTTTTTTTTTTTCCTCAATAACTTCCATGTCATTCAGCCCACTGACATCTGAAACAGATTCTGTTTCCATTGAAAAATATATGATAAAGAAAACCACTGCCACAAAGAAAACTAGGGGAAACACTGTTAAAAGAATTTTGGACGTGTGGGGCGAGCTTTTTCTTTCTTAGCTGAAGCCAACAATGGGACAAAAAAAAAATGTATAGAGAGACATAGTGGAGCTGTATATTTTCCTGCTTTTTTGTCCTTTGCCAATCACACCTATGGATGAGCAACTCTAAAGTTGATTGTTGGGATGAATTCCTGCGTTGTAAAATAATGTCATCCACAATTTCAGGACACTGAGCTCATAGTAACTGAAACCCTGTCTTGCATTTATTTTGGCAGAAATATTTGGGACGATGGTTCCTTTTTTATTAAATAAATACCTTCTCTAAGAACATTGTGTTTAACTTGCACTTTAACACTTGCGCTCACTGGCCTCTCTCTCCGCAGACTTCTGTTTTGAACAAGCACCTTCAGGAGCTGATGGACGGTCTGACAGCCAAAGTTTTCCGTACCTACAATGCTTCAATCACACTGCAGCAGCAGCTGAAGGAGCTCACAAGTGGTACGTCTTCAACTACAGGATCAAAAAGCACGTTGTCACTAGAATCCGAGAGACAGAAATGGTGTCCATCTGAATAACTTGTTTGCCATTTGTTATGGGCTTTTCATTTGGGTGTGTCTGCTGCCATGGATTATTCTACACACAGAAAACTCATAATACTGTCTTTCTCAAGGGGAGGACAACGTTCCAGCCAAGATCTTGTCCTACAATAGGGCAAACAGGGCTGTGGCTATCCTGTGTAACCATCAGAGGGCTCCACCGAAGACATTTGAAAAATCTATGCAGAACCTTCAGACTAAGGTGACGTGTTTTCATTTATGGTTTCACAGACGAACCATGGCAACTTTTTTTTTTTTTTTTTTTTTTTTTTACTTGTTTAAAGGCAAATGGCAGCCAAATAAAAACTGGGCGTACAATGTGTCTCATAAAATATTTTTGAAAGATTTTTCTACCAGGACTCCTTTATTTTCATGTCTTGCTTTGTTTTGAATTCAGTGTTGATAGTGGGTATACGTATTTACCAAAAACAGTTTTGACATCAAAAAGCTTGCTATGTTACTGTAGCTGTACAATTCAATGTTTCACTGTTCAATTTGTGAGACTAATCAGTCATTTTTATCTTAGATCGATGCTAAAAGGGGCCAGCTTTCTGATGCCAAGAGAGATCTGAAGAGCGCCAAGGCTGATGCCAAAATACGGAGAGATGAAAAATCCAAAAAGTAAGTATTAAAACATTTGGCATACCTGAATAGTTGTCTCCCTGTTCAACAGTGTTGAGCACATTTCTAACCTGCTGTGCTGCCTGTCTTTGTAGGACTGTGGAAACCAAGAAGAAGGCCGTTCAGAGGATAGAGGAGCAACTGATGAAGCTGGAGGTGCAGGCAACTGACCGCGAAGAGAACAAGCAGATTGCCCTGGGCACTTCCAAGCTCAACTATCTGGACCCTCGCATCTCTGTGGCTTGGTGAGATGATATTCTTGACAACATTTTAACTTGTTCTTGAGGACAAGGATGCACTAGTAATGCTACAATGTGGAGAACTGTACAGAATCCTAATGTCCATCTTTTGTTGTCTCGTAGGTGCAAGAAGTGGGGCATTCCAGTCGAGAAGATCTACAACAAAACCCAGCGCGAGAAGTTCGCCTGGGCCATCGACATGGCAGAAGATGACTATGAATTTTAAATTCCAGTTTGTTTTTAACTATGATACACTCATTTTTTTTATCGGATACTTGTTTTTTAGCTTAACCGAATTTTGCTCGATGGCCAGACCTGACCAGGAATTTCAGACAGTTTGAGAAGCAGCAACATGGTAAGACGAAATGAGGCCACAATGAAGTGGCAGCAGGGGGTTGTGGATAGTCTAAACATCTGATCTGAGATCAGGTATCCAGGCTGAACTATACCCACAACTGAGCATCAAGGCATAGTCCCAGTAATTGGAAGGCCCTTTTACCTTGTCTCTCTCCCTCCCCAGGGACAATGCCTGAACTATGAACTCTGTGGTCCTATAGCTACTGTATTCAGCAAAATCAAAAAATGCTTTGTATCATTTTATTTCTTGTTCACTTGCTCTGTATTTTAGCCCTCCCATGTATTATTAATGAATTCTATATTTTGATAGACAAAGTTAAATGAATTCCTTAACTACACCCACGCGCCTTCGAGGAAATGGAAATGTGAGCTCGACTTTTGAGTTGTGTGTGCATGTGTGTGTATGAGGGGCTCGGCCATGGATCTGTTTGGGTGAATATTTTAAACTGGACTATGTTGAATTGTTTAGCATGAAAGAGGATGTCTGGGCAGGCAAGGGGAAAATACTGCAACCATGTCAATATTTACTTAAGCAAGCAGAATGTGAATATTTTGTTTTACAGCCTCCATCAGGGACTTGTTTTTCTGTGTAAATGTGAACCAATCATTTTTATCCTTGAGTTGCTAGCATCCTCCGATTCTCTCTGCATAGCCCTGTCTACATCTGATTTTAACTTAATTTAACAATTGTTCCAAGACAAAAAAACTCCCGTATCTGTTACTTGAAGATAATGCTATGATAATGTATTTAAAGTGGGAAAATGGAAAGTGTTTTTCTTCCCAAGAGGGTATGTGAGGGATATCAACTTTGCCAAAAAAATCACCAATCTGTTACAAGTTAGGCAGTTTTTTTAATTGTGTAAAGATTGAGGATAAAGTAATGTAACATTTAATGTGAATTATCAGTTCATTTTATTCCACACTTTACAATAGGAAATTGATGTAAGTAGCTGTAAAGTCAACATCCTATTCCTGTTTTACCTTCTGTCATAGCCTTTGATCATGTTTTTCTTTTGAGTTTTATGCTCATTGTAGGTTGAAAATGAATAAAATCCTACAAGTAAACGTGTGTGCGTGTGTTTCTATCTCACAATTCAATTGGGGATATGATTGAGGTTTCTTGAAAATGGAGACAAATGTTTTCCTCCATTTTGAAAACAAGACCCTCCTGCTCGAGTATTACAGCTGCCTGTTGGTTTTGGACCAGCAGCCTTTGTGGAGGTCTTGCCCAAGTCGAAGCGTCCTCATATTTGCTTCGTGAAACATTTGATCCTCTGTAATTGCAAAATGAGCTTAGGCTTTCTCAGAAAAATCTCAGCCTGTGGTGCACTGTATACAATATTTAAACAAAATGTGTAGACATCCTGCAGATTTTTGTTTTCAACAGTTTGAATAAATCCATCTCTTTTAAACTGCACTTACAGAATGCATGATGTTCTCAGTTGAAAACAGACCATGTGCAACCATGGGCTCATTACAACCCTGAACATTCCTGTAAACTACTGTTCCTCGAGTCCTCCTTTGTGCCCTCTTCAAAAAGGATTTTATTTCCGTGGCAACATCTGGCAGCACTGTGCCCCTCTTTGCCCACAGCGCACATTCTTCATCCAATAGAGAAGCTCTGGTCACCATCTGCAAACAAAGACTAAATACCTTACAGTACACCTTGCAGACAAAATAAATAGGTTTTTTGGTAAAAACGGCCTGCCATGGAAACAGATTAAGAATCTTTCTTCCATAATTCATCTCAGCACAAACTGTACTGTCAGCTGCTCACCAGCAGGGGAGGCTGTGTGCATTTCTCCAATCCCAGTGCCTTACCTGTTACTTTCACATTCATCACACTGAATAATTTGACTGGTATCCATGGTTTAATTTGTATTCACTCCTTGTGCAAGGTGCCAAGAAAAAAAATAATGAGACGTGACTGCTTGGTGAGTATTCAGTTTATTCTGTAAAGATTCAGAAGTGTAGAAAGGATGATACAACAGTGCTTTATGATCAGACTATTTCATAAAAGTTTTTTTAAGTGATCATAACACCGTAAGTCCAGATTCCATTTATCTCAAACCAAAATAAATTTGTAACATTCGACACAAGTGCATACACTGCTGGTAGGAGATCAACCTCCAATTTCACTTTGGATGGTATAGCACCGTTCTTAGCTATTAGCAGCTTGACAAAGATGCAGCTTAATAGGATTCATGTAGTGACTATGTTTATATAAACACAAGAAAATTCAGAGGAGAGCAAAGATCTCCTCATTTGGCTCTCTAGCTAGCACAATATCTCACTCTGTCAGTGTTTAGGGATCAAATTGATAATTTTGCTTTAAACAACATTTTGCCAGTAACAATATTTGATACAATTACAGCTTAAAGTTAAACATCTCCAAGTGTACAGAAAGCAGCACAAGATTTTTTCACAGATATAGACTAACAGTGACCATCGATGCACTGGCAGGTTTTTTTTTCTTTTTCTTTTTTCAGGACAGCACAGTAGCTGGAAAGCAAGGTGATGGACATACAGGTCATATAAACACATGGACAGAGCTGAGTAAGGCAACGTTAGCGTGACAGGCTTCTCTCTGTTCAGTTTGCAGGGCAGTGTAGTGTATTGATCTTGACGGAGCTGTCAATACCTTTACTGTGGGGCAGTGTGATTTTTAGCATTGCTGTCTTCATTAGTGCATTGTATATAGTCTCTTGCGTGTAGCTGAACTGCGAAGTGATCACCAACATTTATACAGATCTAAATAAACCATGTTTGATTGCATCTGGACTTACAGTGACTATAGAAGAGTAAATAGAATTGAAAAACCAAATAACGGAAAAAGTAAAGTTCAAGGCAGTGCTGAAGTACTGGTTGCTAAAAAAGTAAAAAATATCACAAAGCCAACAATAACATTTCCTCAACACATCTTTTGTTTGTCCAGTCAGTACAAACCCTCTTTTATAGTGCAGTTTCAATCATATATATATATTTCTCCCTCTGACCCAAAAACAATATCTCTCGGCCCTATCCTATCCTATCTTCGCTCATTCAAGTCAGTTTTCCAGTCAGTGTGCGTCTTTTCTCTTTCTTTTCTTTGATCCCTCGTACTGACCTCATTGTGCACCCTCCCCACACAACCACAAAGAAGCATGAAAGGCTTAAACATCACAGGACTCAAAGGTGAGAAGTTCTTTCTTTTGACGATGGCAGGAAGTGATGGCAGATGGAAGAGGAGGAGGCGGAGGAGGAGAAGGAGGAAGAGGAGGAGGAGGAGGAGGAGGAGGGGTGGGGGGTATTCACAGTTACAGTCAGAGTCCAACGGTCCAGCTACAATCACATCTGCTGTCATTATGAACACTCTTATTAGACCACGGCCAGGGGAGCAAGCCAGCCTTTCAACATGATGTTCCTCTGGCGGTATCGGGCCTGTTTCATCACACCTCCAGCAGCTCCATCCTCAGGCGATCCCTAACAGCAACACACACACACACACACACACACACAAAACATGCACAAATTGTGAGGGCATGATTGGAGACTTCATGTTATATTGTATTACAGTTGGACATGTGAGGTTTTTTGGGGGGGGAGCATTGTAAAAAGATGCCTGTGTGCCGGTTAACTTGCCTCCTGGAAATCCACCTCACCAAAGACAATTGTCATGATTTATTCACATATATTAGCATGCGCTCTCAATCTATAATTCAACGGCCCAGACTCCTACTTATCTAAAAATAGCTTCTTAAACACAGACCTTTGATTGTCTGAATAAGCTACTCAGCATGAGTACCTGTACACACTTCTCCTGCCTCCTTTTTACTGTACATCACGCTGCAACGACAACAAACAACCTGCTGTCAGGCTTTCATCACTCCACCTGGCTTTCATTGGTTTTGTTTTCTTGATTGATGAATAGCACTAAGCTTGTAAAATATCACAAGGCACTGAGAGTTCTATCTTACTTAAGGAGCTTTTATCAAACTATGCAATTCTATCTCTATGACAGAAGTACCTGGCCTGATTGGCGTCAGTCTGTTGTTCGATGAGTGACTGACTGGCCACTGGCTGCTGGTGGTCCTCCACTCCCTCTGACCAGGGATCCTGCAGGACTCCTGGCTGCGCTGACTCCTCAGCTCTGCCCCGCTGACCACTCCCGTCGGACCCCATCAGACCTAGCAGCGGTGAGTATGAATCCTGCCACACAACACGCTGCCCTGAGTTCAGTCCCGCTTCTCCCTCAAGGTGCTTGTTCATGTCTTGCTCAACAAGTTTCTTTTTGGCCACTGGAGAGTCATTCGGTGACTCGGCTTCAGCGCCTCCGTGGCCGATCCCTTCGTCTGATTCTGTAGGTGGTCTCTGATAGGTCTCCAGCCACTTCAGCTGCCCATTCTTGTGGCTGTACCGGCTGTCACTGAACCAGCGCACCACCTCTGACTTGGGAAGGCCTGTCTGGACGCTCAAGTCTTCGTACTGCTGACTGCTGGGCCAGCGAGTGTTGGAGAATACCTGTCGGAGGACGTGCAGCTGCTGTGGACTCTTGTTGCCCCAGGGGGGTGAGAAAGACGGCTGAGATGTAGACACCTCAGCTATCTCAGACTTATGTTCTTTATGTGCACCCTCAGATGTAGTCTCTGGTTCATTCATCTTCAGCCTCTTGAAGCTGATCTTGATGGGGTCAACTTTCAGCTCAGGGCAGGTCCTATCCTTGGCAAATGGGTCCTCCTCCTTTATGAGTTGCTGTAAGATTGACATGCCTTTTATGGGAAAGTCCTTGTTGCCTTTACCCTCATCCAAAATGGATGAGCTGCTTTTAGTAATGACAGTAGTGCTGGTGCTTTCATTTGGGGATTTGCTGGCATGGTTAAGGTTAGGGACACTGTCATTAAAGGTAGTACTGGGATATTCATTGCTAATACTGCTGTTGTTGTTCTTATGGATGTAGTTGTTGCGTTCGTTGTTGGGCTTTGCGGCATCGGCATGCTCTTGTGGACTGATGATGCCGCTGTTATGATTGTTACACATGATGTTGGATTTGCTGGTGTTATCGATGATCACTTGACCCTTGGTACTGTTTGAACCCTCCAATCCAGTTGGTGGACTGTTGCTTTTGACATTTGGTTTCCCGTTGGTGTCAGCAACACAGTGCTCCTCATTATTGCTAATGTTGGTAGAGCAAGTTGCAATGCTGTTGATGCTGTTGGTCGGGCTGCTGTTAAGCAGCAGTTTCCTGGCGACAGTCTCACCACCGTTACTACTGCTGGAATAGCTGCTGATGCTGCTGCTACTACTGCAACTACTGCTGCTACTGCTGCTTCGACTGCTGCTGGTGCTACTGACACAACCGCTGCCTCCAGCCATGTCCAGGCTGATGCCATTGCTCTTGTCTGGCTCCACAGTGGGTTGAGTATTCTTGGTCAGTACCTTTGTTGTTCTGACTGTGGATGGAAACTCTGGGGGGACAATTGGAGTTGAATATGACACCCTAGTGACATGGGGGTTGGTTGACATGTTTGCCTGTGTAGTTATGACTCCGACAGGCCTGGTTTTCATACCACCATAGGGAACTTTGGCCATCTGAAAGTTTGGTCCTTTTGAGCCTGGATGGGCAGTGACAGTGTGGTGGGTGACAATGTGATTGACTTGCCGATGTGTAGCGGGTTTCTTTTGAGGTGCTCCACCCTGGAACACAGTGTTGAACATCTTCCTCCTGGCCTCTTCAATCTCTTCAGGAGACCAACTTATGCCCTGCTTGAGCCTTTGGGCAGTAAACCACAGTTTGATCTGCTCTTCGGGGAACTCTGAGACCACCGTTAGGTAGCAGAGTTCGGCTTTGGTCGGGTACGGGAACTTGCCAAAGGATGTCTTGAGAAAGCTGCTGGTGTCCATGGCGGCATCGTAGGTGGGGATGCTGCTCAGAGGGATCATCACCTTTGGAAGGTCTTTATTGGAATTAGAGGAGGGGGTAGAGTAAAGGGAGGGAGTGTGCTGGTGAAAGACTTGGTTGGACACTGTCGTCGCAATCACATGAGTGACAGTGGTCCTCGGCATAGCTGGGGCGGCAGAAACAGTGAGAGCCCCGTTTTGGAGTTCAGGCACATTTGTCAGCATGCTGGGGTCTACATCCTTTCCAGTGTCTATCTTCCGTACCTCCACGGTGTGAGAAACCACAATCTTCTTGTGCTCCCCCTTGGCTTTCATCATTTTTGCAATCGGTGTTTTGGTGAGGGAGATGCCAGATTCTTTGTATTCTTCTCCGCTGTCCGTGAAGAGGCTTTGCTCCACTGTTGTTACTCCATCCCTCTTGTTAACAGTTAGGGAGGCAGTGACTAAGCCCTCCATTATCTTAGGGTGGGCGTTAGCGTTATGCAGAGCCAGAGCCTCAAAGCGGACGACTGACACTCCACAGTTCAGGCAGTAGAAGGTGGGCTGGGCCCTGAAGTCTAAGTGGCAGTTGTGCATGTGATCCAAAAAGTAATTCAGATCTCTGGACTCAAAACGGCACTTTGGACAGCTGTATGTACCTCCTTTCTGAATCTCGATGCCACTTTCGGATTTGGAGGAGCTGTGAGAGAAATGGCCAGACTCTTCTCCAGAGATACTGAGTATGCTATCCTCTGGGATTGTTGGTAGGAGTTCTGGTAGCGAGCCCAGTATGATTTCCTCACGCACATGTTTGGATTTGGATGGTATCATGCAGGGTACAGTGGATTTCCTCTTGCTGGCCATTGTGCAGCTTCGTGTAGATGGGAGAGTGAGTGATTGCTTGTCCCGTATGATGAAAACAGAGGGCGGGTGGAGAGTGGAGAGGGTTGAATGGAGTTTAGTGTCATGGACCAGCCACTATGATATCACAGTGTTGCTTCATGCCCTCTTCCACTTTAGGACTCCTGTCACATGGACAAGTTTAACAGCTCCCAAGGAACCTGTGAGGAAAGAGTACAAAAAAGAGAGACCAACCTCTTAAATATAGTAATTACAGAAAAAGAAAGGGCATTACGGCACAGCAAAAGGTGAAAGACCTCTCTTACATGGATAGTAGATTGCTAGTTTCTACTTTGGGCAAATTATTGAAAAACATATGAAATATTAAGCCACGACATGTAACAGTGAGCAGGATGTATTGGAAGCTAATAGCCCCACACACGATATTAAGTGTGGGTGGAAATACAGTGTGATAAGTGTAGGTGGTATTTATCAGCAATTACAACACTAAAGTTAAGTCTCTGGCTTTCTTTTATGGAAAAGAAAATCCATTTGCATTATGCTCATAATCCAATTAATTCACTGCACTGAAAGAAGTAAAGAGGATCGCGTTCGAGAAACACATGATTTTTTAAAAATGCCATCAGAGTTCATGAACAACATTATTATTAAAGGCTTTAAAATTAAGATATTGATTACTAAATACTTCAAAGGAATCTACAAAGAAAAAGGCTTTTCAGTGCACACACACACACACACACTCTTTCAATCATTGCAGCCTGTCAATGTTCTGGTTATTTACTTGGATTTACAGACTTCTGTCTAGCTGTCACTTCTTATGAATTCAGAAAAAAAGAGCATGAAAATCGACAGAGCCAGAAAAGACAGTCTAATCTCTGGGATATTTGTTGTTTTTCTTCACTGTTGCCATAGGTTTGGCTCCTCTAATCATTGATGGCATGTATCCACTGAATTATTTTTAGCGAAGCGTCGTGTTTTAACAAAAAACATGCAGTAGAAATGCAGTAAAGCTGAAGTTAATATCACGTAAGCGCGATGTGCTGTGTTTGAATCTGTGTTATGGATCTTCTTTTGCCAGATGCCACAAGCCTCCCTCCAGAAAAAACTTAATATCAGTAAATAAATATTGTCTGAAAAACTACCTCTGGGATTTTGCATCTATTGAGTGGGATGCACTCGACCACTCCAAATTGATAGCGCCGGTATCTGGTATCTAACCTTACCAGCTGTTTCACATTGTCTGCAGCGAGCACAAATATGCAAAAATATGCTCACAGGTTTGTGTTTGTCTGCAAAAATATTTCTTAAACTTGTCTTGTATGGTGTGGTTGTTATTATTTTAAATTATGTGAATTTTCACAGGGAGAATTGGTGCAATTTTAAAAATACATTTGGCATTTTTTCTCATGCTGGCGCCGAAGTGGCTTTGCTCGTGAGAGTGAGCATCTTACACTTGGATGTGAGCCATATGTTTTACATTGGACGTTACAGTGTACCTTCCTGGCAAAATGTAGTGTCAAGAGAGGAAATCAGGTGACTGGGTGTTTTATTATGTGTGTGTGTGTGTGTGTGTGTGTGTGTGTGTGAGTGTGCGCCCTGGCAACAACAGTTCTATTACGGACCTGAAACATTCTCATAAGGTCTGAGGAGGTTACTACAAACACATCTGAAGCCATTTGCAAGCTGCAGGCTCAAACAATCTCATCCTACATGTGCTCAACAAGCAGCATGGCGTCTCATGCATGCACACAAACACAATACACACATCGCCGGCTGCACAAAGCCATTAGCAAACCACATCCACAGGCTTCCCCTCCCTATAACACTCCAGACATACAGATGGATATGGATTGTCTCTGCAGTCTTCAACATTTCCCTTTTTTTCTACTCCGCATTATGAATCAGAAAACAAGCCTCTGTTCTCTCACATAGCCACAAATATTTAACAAAGTTTCCACGGAAAAGACAATGGATACACGCCAGCCAGTGTTTCATTAGATGTTCGGCTGGTTCTTAAAGTTATTTTAGCTCTGGAAAGTATAAAATATGTGAAACAAATGATGAGAGAAAAATATCAAAGTGGAGACGGGGCTCTGCACCCTCTGCCCGCTGCATGAACTTTTGACACACACACACACACACACACGCACACAGAAACACGCACACACAGCCTCAGTAAATCACTTACATCTTCCTTTCTGAGAGTGGAAAAGTGTTGATGTGTGACATGCTGCTGAAAACCGCTCTCATCCTATCATCATCTATCCATATCAAGCAGGCCTTACATTCCCCTGCGAGCTTATCATTCTGGGAATAGCATCAGCTGCACAAATTCAGCCACCATACCACCCGAAAACTAGTTTCTGTTGAAATCCGGCATACCGCGACATCTTGCGCCGCATTTTGTCTGATGCAAAGAAAACACTTTCACATACTTCTCAGCCGATTTTGTCGTCACGCTGCGTTTGTACACAGTGAGAAGCACTTTCACAGACTTTCATTTTACTGCATCCACGTGCGTGTTCGCCATGGCCGGCTGGTTGGTAAATAAAAGATGAACCTGTTCCAGAATTAAAACCCTCAAATGACGACCCAACAGTACACACTGATCCCGGACAGACTGTGACGTCCTCCTTGTATATACCTCTTTTCATTTCGGCTGCTGCTTTCTGACAGAAAAAAAAAAAAAAACCCATCTAAAACAAAACAAAACAAACAAACAACAAAAAAACTAGGTCACCGGCATCTTATGCAGTAATCCCGGTTCACTGCATCCAGACGCGGGCATGTGCTGTATGTTTTGCCGCCAGAGAGGTCATGATATCCTCTGACGGCACACTCGATTAACCCCTGGTGAGGACACAGCGTTCATTGAGTTTGTTCCACTGAACGAGGGATTTAGGAGTGAGCTTTCACGCTACAGAGGGATGTAGTCATGCACATTTGAAACATCTGCGTGAGAGATGTCACCATGCTATAGAAGTTTGTGAAAAATCAGTGTCGGCTCAGCGTTAGCCGCGCTGAAGTGATTCACTGTGTTTGTCGCGCAGACGGCACACTGTACGCCAGGATGTTACAGATAATGAAGTGATGGCGGAGGTAACTTGGTCGCGGCGGTGGGCTGTGACCGGTGGAGCAGCCCCCGGAGGGGACGCCTGTCTGTGATGAGACAGACGCTGGCCTAGTACAGACGGCTCCCCTCCCCGGAAAAACACTCCACTTCCTGCATGAGAAAACCCAAGACAAGCCAAAAGTTGAGAAAGGTTACATAAAGAATCAGGTCACCTATCAAAAGAATGGGCTGCTTTATCTGGCGGAGTGAGACGTGCGATCAGACACAAGACAAGGGCTTCCCAGACAGGGAGCCATTGAATGGTTGCCTCTGAAAAGCCGGGCCTTGTGTTTCAGCGGCGAGGTAGACAACGCTCAGACGATCACTGTCCCCAGTGTGTCTTACGTCCTCGCACTGGCACTGGCTCGGTGGCACAGGGGGAGGAAAGTCTTTTCATCTCAGCGGACCGGGGGAGTCGTATGTGAAGTGAGGGAAAGTGGCAGAGCTCTCAGACAGGCTCTCTGAACACCCACGCTCAGCGTAAGCGGAGGGGCCTTGTTCGCCCAACTCCAACCACGTTTCCACCATTCAACTTTTCTAAAACAAGCGTTTCAAAACAAATGGGATTAGGCTAGGTTTAAATTCTGATGGGGTTTATACGTTCCGCCTGATTTAATAGCAGCTTTAAGATTTACAGGAGGGCCTCTCTTATGTGCTCTTACGCCGTCATTTCCATAACAATATTATATTTACATCTCATTAATATTTAATTATACTCCTCATACTTCAACACGGCGAACAGCTGAGCGTGTTGCTCCCGTTTCGGCGAAGCAATTGAAAGAAAGCAGCGTGTATTCCCTTTCAGCACCTCATAAACTGCTGCAGTAATTACAATATTACAACAGGAAAAACATGCCCAATCTACAGCAAGCTGCTACCAGCGGAAAGGGAGGCGAGGCTGCAAAGTGGTTGCTAAACATTAAAATTTAATTCAAAACAGTCCACTGATTCAGACACTCCCAGATTGTTGGGTCACCTACAGTTGACATTAACAAACGGAGATTGGTGTTTCTGTTGTGCCGCCTGTCACATGAATGCGAATGTGACGGCTGGAGGAGGAGGAAGGACAAAGGAAGACAAAACTCAGACATTTGGGGAGTGAAGTGAGAGGATGACTGATGATGATGACAGGCTCTGCTGTTTCAATATTCCTCCCCGCTGACACCTCGTAGGCACACGTCTCCACACACACTCCTCACACACTCCCTCCTCACCTCCGCAACACTTAGCACCTGCTCCGATCTGTCTTTCTCTTTGAACTGAATAACTGGCGAGGAGTCTCTTGACGCGACAGTCGCAGAAACAGCTACAAAAACACACACGCACACCCCAAAAAAAAAAAAAATAGGCATAAATTTTCTCACCTACGAAAATATTTGTTTTGCGTGTAATTATCTTTGACAGTGATCCGCCGGTTGTCTCCATCAAAAATCTGCCAAAAACAATGACCCGCCGTTCTCTGGGGGTTTTTTTGGGCAGAGAGGGGGGGAACTCCTGACAGATACATCTGAATGATCAAAAATCTGTTTAGCGAGAACATTTTCTGCCAAATGTCCATTAAATAGATTAACATCATGTGAGTGGATCAGCCGGACACCCAAATATAAGCCAGAGACGGAGAGCAATTACTGTCTTGCACAGAGAAGAGATTGGGAACAATGGCGCCTCATTTATAAGGGAAACGTGATCCAGTGCTGGAGCCTTTAGGCGGCTGACTGTCGAAGTGTGATTGTTCCGTTTCCTGCGTGTCTCCCGTGTCCATCATAATGCCAGCATGGACTACTGTGGAGTTTTTATTGACAGTGAGGGTGGACAGGTTGCAGTCTGGGGGACATCTTTGTGTGCACGAATGGCACTGTACGCTTGCCAGCATGAATAAGTGTCAGGCTCCAGTGTTACGTGTGCTGAAAAACAATTCAGAGTCATCAGGGTCCTTAGCACAGTGCTAATACAGCACACGCGTCCACGCTGTCCTCGCCGCCTGTCCAGCTGAGGACATGCCGTCGCTCCAGCGCGGAGTCTCCATCGCCACTGCGGGCTCCTCTTTTTTTTTTTTTCAACATGGGTGTGTTTGTGTGCTTATTAGTGTGTGAGATGCAGGTGTTGTCAGCCAATCTCGTCCTCCTCCTTACACACACACACACACACACACCCCCCCCCCCCCACACACACACTGCCCCCCCCTTACCTCCATGACTGCAGCCTCGTCCACTGGGAGACCGGTCGGTGGTGCCACTCATGTGTTAACATCGCCATGGCAACCCCTCTCTTCCCCTTGCCCACCACGCCACACACACAGCGGAGTCACTCGCCCACACCCACCAACCTCAAGACACACACACACACACACACACGCTCACACACACAGACGTACACGCTGAATCCACAGGACTGCATCCGGTGCAGGACAAACTTAATCCACATGCCTGGCCAGCCATCTTTGAAAAGTCCATTCACAGTTTAAGTCTCTTTCAGCTAACTTTGGGTGAGGTCCGCAATAAAAACTTTGCCTTTTCTTTCTCAGTCAGGTTGTAGCGACACAAAGGTCCACTCTCCGCTGTTCTTATTTTTATGACGGAGGTTGATGAAAGAAACATCGCCGCCGTACTCGCTGCAAATGACCTCCTGTCAGTGTTTTTGTCTCGCTAAATCAGCGCACAGGCCTGGAGACTGTGGCACACACCACATACCTACTGCACTCTGCCTGTCTGAGCATCTTTGTTGCATGGTCCTGTTTTGTGTTAGGGTGAGCGCTCGCCGTTGAAGTCCTACATTGTTCTGCGAACCCTTCTATCTGTGGCCCAGATGAATGACAGACAAATAAACCATGGTGCGCAGAGAAAAAAATTCTGAGTCATGCATCCTTTTACATCACTTTTGATGAATAACTTCTTCAGTTCTGTAGCCAAGACTACAGGCATTCATTTGGCAACTTAAGAAGAAAAGGAAGAAAGATGGCGGCGTACCGCACATTGTACTGTCCATCCTAAAATGGCTGACATCACAGTCTCCTCTAAGTGCCAAAGCATGGCAAATGCCAGCTCCTGCTGACCAAACCTTTCTTGCATGGGACAGAGAAAGTGGCAGGGGCTCTTTCCCCACTAGCCCCAAGGTTTCGCACCCCCCCACCCCCCCCAACCCCAACCCCCCCGCCAGTGCACGGGCGTTTCTTTTGGTTGGAACTGTGCAAACATGCTGTTTTAGTGGGGCTTTTGAGCGGTCTGGTCTTGGATACGGCATTGGTCCGATGACAAAAGCAATACCAAAAAGGGTGAAAGACCCCAATAAAAGTGAACCTGTACACAACGCCGTCCTTTCTGCCGGGTAAAATAGGACTCTGGATTGGTTTTGCTGAGAATTTTTTATTATTTTTTTTTGCGAGGATCAGGAGGTATGCTGCTATCATGAAAGCTTATTTGTATAAAAACGGCTGGAAAATAGATCTGGTTGGCATTAGACAGTTGATTTTCTCCTCTGAACTCAAGGAATGTTATACACTCCATGTCAGCTAAATCGGCAAATCATGACCATATGACCTTCCTCGGTATTCTCTGGCAGTGGATTCATTTTGAGCTGTGGGAGGCACACACAAACATAACATCCACACAGACTGTTGTTGTTAAACAGTACAGCAAATCCTGAAAAGTACAGTTTCCAGGTATATGAGGGGTGGCATGTGCAGAGACGCTGCTTTTTGCAGAGGGGAGTGGGCAGTCTTGGCCCACTACATTGTGTCTGTGTATACAAACACTCCGCTGTGGCCATAACGAAAACTGTGAGCTGTGCCTAATTGCAGGGAGAGAGGGATGAAAGGCAATATGCCTGGCCTCATTAGAGCAGTTCCGAGAAGGGAGATGGAAGACCGTTCCCAGGGATCCACAAAGGGAATTGACATTCCCCTAGTGTAAGCGTCCTGCTGGAGTGAAAACCTCCACACACACTGAACTCACTGGGCCAAGCTGAACCCAATCCGCCAGATCTGCACGGCGAACGCTCATTTACCTTTGTTTAGCCGGTCATCACACACGCCTGAAAATTAACCATCGGAGTGCAGCAATGTCCAGCAGAGACTGGACTCCGCGCCCGGAGTCCCTCTCCACAGTCCAAACACCTACTCTCTCAGGAAAACCTCAATGGCTGAAGTGTTGCGCAGTCATTTCCATGACCTACATTATATGTAACAAGCTTACATGGTTAAATAATTAAAACACATTCCAAAAAATTTCCAGTGATTCATGCCTGTCTAGCTGGCTGCTCGGATATTTGGGATTTGTCTCTTGTGTTATGGACCCACACATGATCCACGGAGGCAACGTTAGTCAGCACAGAGGTCCCTCCCCTGAAGGCAGAGGGAGACACATGGCATTCAAAGCTGGGTCAATATTTATGCACTGATAGAAAAATGTGATCGTGTACAGGAGCTGATATATATTTATTTTTTTTATCACAACGCGTCAACGATAATCCACAGTTTGCAAAATATCTGCGCGCTCCTGAGACGAGCAGCTCCCCATACTGTATTGTATATGCTTCAATGTGTGTGTGTGTGTGTGTGTGGTGTGTGAGTAGGGCAGCAGCACATGTTGGCAGGAGGAAGAGGAGGAAATGAAAGAAAAAGAGTCCTGTGCATAGACACACACAGGCCTACCTTTCTGCTCAGGCAGGAGGAGGAAGAAGCGTGTGGAGAGAGTGAGCGATCAATAGATGAAAATTGATAGTTTGGCGTGCAGTTTGAACGTCTATGGAGTCGGAGGCTTCTTATACCAGTCGATAAGCCCGCTATAGCGCTGTGCCCAGAAGTCTTTCACAACTAAAAGCACGCACACTCAACAGCGCAGTGGGGGAAACACAGCGCGTTGTGCAATAAAATAAGCAGATACGCCACATTGTATAGCGCGAGAAGGAGCGCACGGTCAGCCACACGGAGGATCCGTGGTTGTAACTGTAACAAACTGCCGAGTTAACCCGTTTCACTCCATTCACAAGGCTGTGGGGCAACACACCGCCTCGGAGCCCACTTGCCAAAGGCGATCTGGCACTCTATATAACCTTATGAATATTCCCAAAAAAAATCCTCCACCCCCCTCCTCCACCTACTGTCGCCATTTTATACATTGGCGACTTCATATAAACTGCCTTGACTACAGCACCAGATGAAAATTCAATATTCAATAGCGAGGCGGAATTTCAGTAAACAACTTTGGAGATCGCGCCTCGCCAATAATTGGAGGCATTCGCGTTTCGGAAGAGTAGATGTGTCCTTACCTCAACAGTCGGTGGGAAAAAATGGAATCCGACATTAATATATAAATGAATAATATTGGATTAGCTCCGATCGTTGCGTTTTGAGAAGAAGAGGAGGCGAGCAGGGGGTGGGAGCTCTCCTCAAGTGAACCCGGTGAACTGGCGTGAACCCGTCAGTGACCACGGCAAGGTACATTACATTACATTACCTATCCACCCCTCTGCCACACTGTATGGAGACGGCAAAACAACTATGGTCGGCGGTGCAGGACGAGGCAGCTCCAAAAAAATTATAGCGAGTGTATTTCCTATGAACACGTGATTCGGAGCGTCATCCAAAATCCAAAAGCCCTTTCATCTAAAATTTTGGAGAGGGGCGGGGATGAGATGGGGATGTGTGTGTATGTGTGTGTGTGTATGTGTGTGCGCGCGCGTGTGTGTAGAAGGGGAGGACGAGGAGGAGAAGGAGGAGGAGGAGGAGGAGGCGGGGGGGTACGTATACTGAGCCCAGTGCACATTTGGGTATGTCGTTATAGGGGTAAGGCAGTGCTCTAACAGATTGGGTTATACATAGCTACAATGGCGCCGCGGAGCAGGCTGAGCAGATGGATTGTATTGTGTAAATGTGGGATTTGACAGGAGTTCACTGATCTGCCGTTTCCCTCAGCTTCATCACCCAAAAGGTCCTCTTAATTAGGTCACATGCTTTTTCAATAGATGGCTGCCGTCTTTAGAAAATGAAAGAAAAATCTCTTGATGGGCTACTATGAATATTAATCGTTGTGGGAATTGTCATTTCAAGCACAGGCCTATTAGCCTACCGGCTTAAAATAGACTTTTACGCACACGCGTAATAGTGGTACAGCAATTTACGCAGATGCACGGTAAATGTAGCCTGGTGGTTCATGTCCACTTTTGAAGCTGAACATAAAGAGACATATTTCCTTCAATCAAATGACCATTGTTACTTATTTCTTGTTGTGTCATAGGGGCTATACGGCTGTGACCCTCGTGACCTTGTTGGCCTGCTGTGCGTAAAAGCGCACTGGGAAAAGCGCAGAGGGCCAAAACAGACATGGGCAGGTTTAGAAAAAAAAGGCTGTCATTTAATAAAGTAAAATAACTATGGTAATATATTTAAGAAGGACATAAAGAGAACATATCAACAAGTCCAAGAGGAGAAATGTATTACTGTATTACAGTACATAAATAACATGAAGTATTCTGAGGTAACTCTGAAGCAAATTAATATTTAATCACATTATATGTCTACTTATGATATAGTTATATAACATGTTTACCATGTATACTGTCTTATGTGTATGTTTAACAGGTAGGGGGACTATAGCTGGAGGTCTGCAGCAGAAATGACACAATTATACAACGTCATCCGCGCCGTCTGTGGTAGAGTAGAAACATATAGGGCAACTACAGGCCTCCATTATTTAGGAAACATGGATTTTCTCTTCCCTCCCACTTTGTCCTGACTGGGTTCAGACGTTGCCTGTAGCTGTGGCTGTATACAGTCAGGAACAACAAAGATTATCTATCAGCAAGATGAACCACTCAACAGTAAAATAAAAAACCCTGCCCATGGTTCTGGTCTGCAGGCATGAGCCCTGTGGTTTTACATGATAGAACTACAATTAAAAGACATTTGTGTCAAATGTGTCGAAATGTAACATTTCTTATTTCAACAATAAATTCAGCGCACAAGTGTGTTGATACTACTGTGATCAAGTGATGGTGTGGTCAACGCTCAATGTTTGATTTTTTTTTTTTTTTTCTTAGCATCTTCGCACTGTTTTTGCCTTCTGTTGGACAGTTTGGAGGAGTGAGTGTGTGTCGGATTCTTCTGGATGTGTCGGCTCTAGCTCCTTAACTGCAGGCCTGCCTTTCTGGCCCAGCAGGGCTATATGCACAAGATTTTATCTGGGTTGAACAGATTAGAGGCTCCCAAGAGATCTCTTGATTATCTTCTAAATATAAAAAAAAAAAAAAAAACAACCCACAGCTGTTCGTTTATGTTTATCGATTTACGTTTTCATTTTCTTCCTGAATGTTCTGCGAGACTGGATGCTGCAGATTAGGGCTCAAATGTATGTGCCCCCCTGACGCGCACGACGTGAGTGACCAGCAGTCGCCACATGAGTCACCAAATCGACTTAACCTTCACCATGCTTCAAGTTTAGATGGCCTATCTGTTCATCTGCGAGCTTCGTGTAGACTACAGCTAATAAAAATAAAATGATGGGCCTACCAGGTGATCTAACTAATGGGTTGGTTTATAACAATGGAGGCGATACGGAGCTTGCTTATGTATTTATTTATTTATTCATTTATTTATTTATTTATTTCACAGAATCCACGATGCGCATCAGAACATCCTGTCGTGTATAAACCCACCTGTGATACAGTTAGAACAAGGTGTGCTGTGTTGAGCGTTTCACGTAGTTTGTTGCCACTTTACGTCAACGCGCAGCATCAAACAGAGGGGGATGCTGTTGCTATGGTTACGCGCAGGCGGCGCACAGAGGCGGTAAACTGTTAACGTGATCTCCCCGGTTTTTGACTTTTAGCAGCCTTTTTCAGTGACCTTAGCATCGCTGGATATGCACATGACGGGCTGATTTCCAGATAACACCCACAACTGATTGGGTAAATTGGGTTTCACGGTCCAACGCCGTCCCTAGGCTTACTTTGGCACGAGTGTAGGCTAACCCACACCTGGCAGCGTTTTAAAATATAAACCTCAACCACAATCATTACGCAGCCTTGTTTTGTTTTTTCAGTATTGGTAAGTATTACAAACAAGACCGCTGATTAGCTAAAACAGCCAAGAGCACCGACACGCTATAAAACTTAAAGTACCACTACACCACTAACAAAAAAATAAAAATAAAAATAAATAAAACAAACAAAAAAAAATCTTCACAAGAACTTTTGTGTCACTAATACAGGTTCAAGGTTCTGGTCTCAAGGAGTCCCGCCGGACATGAGCGCTGGGAAATTCCTCAGAGTGAGAGCTCTCTGCTCTGGCCTGCTCTCTGCGGTGTAACCGGATCAGGGCAGAGCAGAGGGACGAACACGAGCCTTGTTTGCCTCCAAACGAGCCAATGAGACCGGCTTTACATTAGACTGACAGTGAGGCTCAGCGAGCCCGGAGACGCCATCCCACTTTGACGCCCGTCGAACAGCCAATACGGATCCACGAGGGACAGGAACGGAGGGAAAAAAACGAAATACGAACTTGTCTTCCTGTAGGTGAAAACGTTACCTGGCCGCCACCTGCGGTACGTTAGAGTCTGCTGGAGGGAAAGTGGGATCAGCATCCGCAAAGATGGCTCTGTCGCAGATCCTGGACGACTCACCTCTGAGGTTGGGTCCTAAACACACCGGGGTCGACGACCTGAACCTGCAGGAGCTGTACAACGAGAGACACCGCCTGGCTCTGGAGGAGCTGCTGTCCGGGGGGCTCGACAACTTTGTGGACTTTCTCAGGAAGGAGAGGATCCCCAACTTTCTGTCGGACGATGAGATCCAGGGGATCAGGAGCGCCGCCGTGCCCCCGCGGTGTGTGTCCCTCCACGGGGAGGACCTGACTCTGGAGCAGTCGGTCAGCAGCTCTATGGACTGCTCCTCCGTCACCTATTTCCCCGAGGTGTCCGACGTGGAGCCGCCGCTGCTGGAGATGGGCTGGCCCGCCTTCACCGCCGGCTCCTACCGGGGAGTCACACGGGCCGTGGCGCACTTCCAGCCCAGCTACGGGGAGTGCATCTACAGCTGCAAGGAGGCTGCGAGGCGTATGATTAAAAGTGCCAGAGAGGTATGCACGTAGAAACACAACCGGTTCACATGATGATTAAATTTTACAATCCTAATTATAATTATATTATTTTATTTCCTTTAATAAAAAAAAAAAATCAACCCGCAGGCACTATTCCATATCGAAAGTATTTATTTTTCATTTTGATATTGTTGAGGTGAAATACTGCAAAAATATCTAGGTAGATTTTGTGTACCAGATAGTATAGGTTGTTGTATAGTATCATACACACTGATGTTATTTCACACTGTAGGATTAATATAGTTCCTACAGTGTTTTCTAGGCCTACAGGCTCCAGTGATGGTGTGACTGCGTGTGTTTGTGTGGTATCATCCTCAAACAGGATTATTATTTTGGCTGGTTGTCACACTCAAATTGATATTCCATCAAATATCCACCCCACCACGAAATAAAGCGCGCGCCGTGTGTGTGTGTGTGTGTGTGTGTGTGTGTGTGTGTGTCTATATAGTCACTTATTTTTGGAGGGAAAATCTTCTTTGTATCATCCTAGTTAAAATATGTGCCAGATTGTCCCCGTGGAATTTCCTTGATCAGTCTGAAAATGTAGAAGTTCAGGCTCCTTTGAAATCTTGATCAGAAAAGAAAGTAGTGACCAAAAGGATGGAACAAACAAAAAGAGGGCATGAATATTCATGCTTATGTTCCTGATGCGAGCTGTCAGTCCAGCTCTGTGCTTTTGAAAGGAATCATACCAGCATGAAAGGAGTGTGCGGCTGCAGCAGCAGCAGCAGCACCTCGGGCCTGCGGAGGGCCTGCGTGCCAGATGTGCCCTGACTTGCTCTGCTCCCCTCCATGATAGTTTGCATTCCCTCTTTCATTAGAGAGCTTTAAACACTGGATTTTCACTCCCCTTGACGCATACAATGCGGTGGTATATACACAGTGCCCTGGCAACCCTCTCTGGCAGTACTCTCTTCCAAGTTTAACTGTTAGATCGTCTGTCCTTTTGTGATGCTGAGGCACTCACAAAAGGACACGGTCTTTATTGTCCCTGTCTCTAACAACACACTGTGCATCTAACCGTCACTGGTCAGCTCACAGGAACAGCCCGCTCCTGTATTTCTGTGAAATTTTAACTCGTGTCTTTACACATTTTCCTAAAAATACGCGCCCACACACCATCATCCAAACAAGGCGGGGAACTCTTGACAAAGCCGCATGTGGATAACACCAGTGTGAGGCAATAAATCTGAGATCTGTAAACATCCGCGTCTAATCCTCGACGCACAACCTTTAACCACGGCATGTGAAATTCCTTTCTTCCTCGCCAAAAAGAGACGTCTCGGTGCAATCCTGAGCTCAGGAAAATGGAGGCTGGCCCTACAGTGCAACTACTTGTCTCCGGTATGAAAGTAACTTGTTTGCTGACCAAGCGTTACTGCCGATTGCCATGGTAACAGACCCCAGTCAATAGAAAGCTCATCAGCACACACATTTACTGGGAGCGTGTCTGACAGAGATTCACAGCTCTGTTTGAATAAGGCCCTGCATTTGATAATAATAAAAACAGTCATGTGCTGCATGTGAGGCAGCACGGCTGCGGCCCTAAAAGGAATTCTATTATATTACCTCTGTAATTTTCCACTGCAGGTGATTGCCATAGTTACAGACTCCCTGACAGACCTGGATATATTTAAGGATCTGCAGGAGGCATGCTCCAACCGTAAAGTCCCTGTCTACATCCTGCTGGACCAGTCATGTGCTCCTGCTTTCCTCAAGATGTGCAGAAATGTCGGCGTTCGCCTGGATGACCTTCGGGTATGTGGTTGGTTCGGTAAAGCTGGGTGTGGCTCTTTGTGCACAATGCCAACATCAGATGGCATCAACAACAAATATGTCCTTTTAAGATCTCATTATGACTGGGCGGGTCTGCACTTATCACCCTGCTCTCTCTCTCTCTCTCTCTCTCTCTCTCTCTCTCTCTCTCTCTCTCTCTCTCTCTCTCTCTCTTTAATCCACACAGCAAATGAGAGTGCGAACCATAACAGGTACAACTTATTACATGAGATCAGGAGCGAGGATTACTGGGGAGGTTCATGAGCGGTTCATGCTGATTGATGGGAACAGAGTGGCTACAGGTTCCTACAGGTAACAGCCCCACACTATACACTACACTACAGCTGGGGGATTATGAAGACTGGAAATGCCTAAAACTCCCAGATTCACCAGATTGTTTGGATAATAAAAACCCTGATTCTAAACACGTTGGGACCCTTTGTGAAGAATAAAAGAAAATGCCATTATTTGTTTATCTATTTAAGCATTTTTGTAAGAAAAAAAAAAAAAAAAAAAAAGCTTAATCTGAATCTTCATATAAATTGGCACAGAGGCAACTAAAGACTTGGAAAGATGGGGAATGCTCAAAATACACCTGGTCCCTTTACTGCCAAGCAGGATTTGCAGTTACGGGGGTAACTTCAGGGTCAGCTCTGGGTTTTCAGTACTGGGGCTGCGGTCACACATACGGGAAATCATTATATCGCCTCCCGTTCACTTCCATTCCATGGACACGAAGGCTCAAAAGATGTATTCCCATTCGGTTGTGAAGCGAATCTGCATCTTGGCTTTGTGTGGAGTTCAACTTGGGTGAATTTTGACCTGCAAAGTCACGGCCACAACCAATAGCAGTGACGTGTGTGTGTGCGCGCTTCATTCCGCAAACAACTACACACTAGCAAACTGAGTTCAGCGTGCCTCACATCCTGCACTGCCCACATTCGGCACCTGCAGATGATTTTAACTGCATTCCCGTATTTGTGACCGTGACCTTGCAACGCAGGTTCACTTCTTAGCCGGGGGTAGCCATGGTAATTTTTGCTGCATACCTAAACAGCTCTGGAGCAGGTTATGTTTGAGATAACGGATCAGTCCCTCTCTGGTAAATGGCATCATCATTCATAGGAGATGCAGTGGAGCTAGGTGCGCGGACTGAATAGGCGTACTCCTGTCTAGGACAACAGCCTCCTGTCTTCATTATCTCATTTTGTTTCATTTTGGCTGCAAGCGGAGTCAAAACCATTGTCCCGAATCTTCCTTTTACCGATATCATTTTACGACGGAGACGGATTGAAGCACTTAATCCTTGTGGTTATAAAATATGAAATTACCGCTCTTAATTATGTATTTCCCAAGTCCAGACTCCTTTGGAATCAAGGTTGTACTGTGTAGCAAATATTTCAGTCATGCATGTATTTAAATCTCATTCCTGTGCAGGTTCAACTGGACTGACGGTAAACTAAACAGCAGCAACCTGATCGAGCTCTCCGGTCAGATAACAGAGAAATTCGATGAGGAGTTCCGCATCCTCTACGCCCAGTCTCTTCCAGTAAACACCCGAGGGCCTCAGAGTGTGCGGAACAGTGGCATATATGACCCACTACTCCTCAAACACATGGTCACCTCCTCCCCTCATCCTGCCAGAGAGCGGCCTGCAGAGCCATTGTGTCTAACCAGCACCCCCACCCGCAAGCCCCGAACCGTAGCTGTCCAGCCCCCGTGTGAACCCTCCACTCCAGTTCGAAATAAAACCATGCCAGTGTCCGAGTCCTCCACTGTAGATGAGAGCTGGACTGAGCAGGAGGAGATCCTGGCTGGTAGCACCACTCGCGGTTTCCCTGCAGATGCGCTTGCAGAAGAAGCGCCCGTGACCCCCCGCATAATTTCCTGCCACGCCTCCACTCAGACCAGCCGCTCGGTGACAGACGGCAACACCCAGACTGACCTCCAGCTCACGCAACACCCCGACCTCACCGCGCCAACAAGCCCAGGACCGAAAGGAGCCACCTCTCCTCGGCCTTCCCGGCATGTCTCGCCCACCCAGGCAGCTCCAGACGGCGCCTTAAAGGACTGCTTCCACAAGCTGACCAAAGAGCGCCAGTATCACTACTCGGCCATCCGCTCCAAGCTCGAGCACATGGTGAGCGCCCTGTCCCAGAGGCGAGAGCTAGCAGACATGACCAACATGACTCAGGGGCCTGGTACTCCCAGTAGGCAGAGGGTACACAAAGACTGTGGGCAGGAACCGAACCCCAGACTGCTTGTTGAAAGTGCGGCCATGGGCACATGGCCAAGAGCCAGATGTGCACACTAGAGTGTCTTCAGGGATTTAAGCAATGAAGGGTGGTGGGGGGAAGGTTTTCTTGCAGATCCTCTGTTTCAAATAAATGGTCTTGGCTTATACGGTAGAACCCAGCTTTCTTCTATTTGTCGTCTTTCCTGCAGGGAAACTTTTTTTTTTTTGTGTGTAACGGTGATGCAGCTTTGTAAATGACATTAAAATGTTGCAGAAATAAGTACGTCAACCAAAGACGCGGTGCAATAATCATGTTTTGACCATGTCAGTTTAATGAATATCACTGGCTGAGGTGGTTTTCACTGGATGATATCTGCTGTAGAATGAATGAAAATACATTGAGGTGCTGTTTTGGTTTTTGAGTCACATTTGGTGTAACTGCAATTGAACAACACCTCAGAGAGCAGTTGGCTCTTACTGCTCCCTGCTAATAAACAAAGTAGTAGCTGTTGTCACACGAGTACTTTATTTTTCCTCTTCTCCACCACTTCCATCTTTTGTGTTCATGTCTAGCTCAGTCGTACTTGAGATTGCAATCAAAGTCCTTGTGAGGACTGTCTCTCAAAACATTTGTCTAGAGGTTTTCGGGACACACTAGGAAGCAAACCACTTCCTTCAACAGTGACTTCACAAGGAGAACGAGCACCTGCGCCCTGTACACTGCAGTGCCTTCATGCAATTAGCAGAGAGACGGCATCTGTGATACTGGCACCTCTGCTGATTATGTTGCCAGTCACAGTTGCTGTCTAGGGTGGATTTGGAGAAGAAACTCTGTCACAGATAGCATAGATTAAGATTTCTTTACACACACAGATTGGATTTTACAATTGCTGATTTCTTTCTGTTGTGTTTCACAAGAAGTACAGTATATACTGTGTTTTTTTTCCATTAATTCATGTTGATCATTTCGGTGTATAACATCCAACAACAATTGTACAAGACAAACAATACATTCTCACTAACATTAATTATCACGTAAGACACTGTAAATACAGACGGCATCCCTTTTTGGTTCATCTTTTCACTAATTATGTACGAACTCAACAATCACCTCGACATTAATGTTTACGCATCTACATTCGACGTATAAATTCCCTTAATTGAAATAATATTTGAGCTGCATTTTAAATCATTTTCAAGAGAATTCCAAAGTTTCATTCCATATACTGAAGTACACATCTGCTTCAATGTAGTTTATGCATGCTCACCTTAAAAATCAAATTCCCCTCGTCATTTTAATAAGAACCTCTACAGTCTGATAGTCTTTGATAGTCTGGCTTTGAACACGACTAATGTTTTAAATCAACTAAATCTTTAAATCTCAACACGTGACAGTCTGTTAGTATGATTGGGGCCAAGAGCGAAACGTAAGCAGATATTCTTTACTTGCATGTATAAACACATTTTTGGCAATGATCCATCAAATATCGAACACTTGTTGGGAAAGTAATTCCTAGGAATTGAGATGTTGTACAATCTAACAATAAACTTTACTGCCCCAGCTGACATCTGTGCACAGAAATGGCAATCTTGACAGGGAATTCAGTAATAAAAAATTACTGCAAGTATCTTTTACTGCATTAAGTTATGGATAAAAAAAGGTTTCCAAAACCGATAAATGTGTGATAGGCCAAAATCGGCTGATGGAATCTGTGGGAGCGATGTATCAGTCCGGCTCTAATAGTAATCTTACACTCCGATACTTGCCATCATCATGGTATCAATAGTCAATAGTATCAATAGTATTTCTGATGGCTAAACAGTCAAAGAAAGAGCATGTTTTATGTAGCAGTGAGGCAGTGGGCTAGCATTGTCACAGAGCTTTACATTAGCAACAACCTGCTTAAAGTTTGTCTGAACTGCCACATAAATTGAATAA
Organism: Sparus aurata; assembly: GCF_900880675.1. Lineage (NCBI taxonomy): Eukaryota > Metazoa > Chordata > Actinopteri > Spariformes > Sparidae > Sparus > Sparus aurata. Next base: position 30,099,304 of record NC_044192.1, read on the forward strand.
TGACATAACATGGATACTATGTACAGCTGAGCCGGGCACAAACACTGCTTCAGTTTTTATGTCTCGGACTTAAGCACAAAGGTCCTGCTGTGAATGATCAAAACAAGCCAGCGTTCTGGCACGGGTCACAAGTGTTCTCAGAACAATCTAACTTATTAATGTTATACTCACTCTGCGCTTTACGTTGGCTAATATTTAACTTGATTGAGGAGATGAGGTGTAACTTCCTGATATCAAGATGTAGAGATAGCTTTATTCATGGAGGACGGACACGTGTTTCATGTGGTTTCAGTAAATGATCAAGAGCAGGAAGCGGTGGGTGACCGAAGGATTATGTTTACACATGAACTACTTCAGCCTGCTTAACTACATTTCTACAGTCCAGCAGGCATATGATGACATAAAAAGGGCTGCATTGTAAACACACTGACAGCATCTCATATTTACAAATCCTGTTGATTTTGTGTGAAGAAAGTCAATCTGTTTGGCCTGCTTTCCAGAGAAATGGATTTAAAGGTCATAATTAGCATGATTATAACAACTAACTAACTAACTAACTACGTATTGGATGGATTTAAAAACAAACAACCGAGTTATAAAGGTTTTCCGTTCACAAAGTTGCCACATTATTAGCCCACAATTCAAACTATAACGTGGCAATAAGGTAAGAACAGCAGGCCCTTCAGCGGCTCCTCCTGTGGTGCGTGAATGTACCAGGCGAACACATCAAAAGCCTCTGCATTCATTATGTAAAATGGCGCAGCTGAAGGGAATTGATCTACAAGTAAATACAATGCTGGTAATATGTGAGAGAATGGTATTTGATTTTAATTGGCTGCTGCAAAGCAACCACTGGCTGTAATCAAGGAAGCAGTGGGGGATCCAAAACACAACAGTCTGCACCTATTAGGCTCGGCTCACTGGTAAACAGAGTCGCTCGCATATTCCACTTCACATGTGACAATTAAAGCAACATCTATGATTTACTTTTTATTACATTTTTTTTGTGTCTATAGAAAGTGCTTATTTCTACTAATTAACTGCGATCCTGCTTGAGGATGAGCATTAACTGTAACACTAGCAGGTCTCAGCCACCAGAGAGAGCCCTGCCCTCAGATAAAGCTCGCTCCCTGCTTCAGTCCCCTCGCAGGAATGTGTTGGAGCTCTGAATAATTTATTTCTTAGAACAAAACAGCAACATATCTGTGTTTGTCACTGCAAAGGTTGTGTTGAATTATCATAATTTAATCCAAACTGTAGATGTATGTTTCATAGATTCCCTCTGATGGCAGCGTCACACTGGTTTAAAGGTTAAGTTCACCCAAACATTTAATTATAATGCCAGTGAAAAATGTTCATAGTCAAAACAAAACATTTGTGGAGCTTCACAGCAAAACAGTATTGCAGCGTTCCCGTAAACTACTGAAGTAGATGAGGACTTGTTTTAAAATGAAAAAAAACAACCACCTGCAAAACTTAAAATAGCTCCATGCAACTTGTCCAGCCTAATCCCAAACCCAAATTAATTTGAAAGGATGTTATTGACATCCCTGACAGGCAGTGGAGCTCATGCACCTACTCCAGACAGGGCGTGCGCTAATGGTTTTATCTTAGCAGCTACAGTGAAGATTTCGGCCTTAAAAAGGGTGTAAATAACATCTTTCAAACCAATTCTCCGGGCTTTTTTTTTTTTTTTTTTTTTTTTTTATGTTTTAAAACAAGTCCCCATCTGCTTCAGCTGTTAAGGAGAATGCTGCAACACTGTTTTGCTGTGGAACACCAAACTTCACCTGACTCTCCATCAGCACGAGGCAGACAGTAAATAATGGCTGAATTTTTGTTTTGGGTGAACTGATCCTTTAAACTGTAAAATGTACATTTTCAAGTTTGGGGCGGACGTATTCGGAAGGAACACACAGCCCCCGTCTGATGTCCTCATAAGGTCACTCGTAATCCCTGGAGGATTGTTGTGGTAGAACATCTCCTAATGCATGCTGGGTAAAATCCTTGTGGATGTCAGCATGTCTGACAGAAGGTGTAACAATATATCCTACAAAATATTGTGTCAAGGCCTAATCCAGTTAGCCAGCATGCGTATTATTGTGCATAATGACAAATCACACCCATGCAGATGTAAGAGATGTAAATATGAAATGCAAAACCTGTAATATATTCATTACACATTCAAGTTTGTATGTGTATTATGTGTTTTTTTTTCTTTGCATAATCCTCTGTTTTTGACTGCATGAAATGTAAATTTGAAGGCCAGAGGTTGTGTGTAGTATGACTGCAGTATTTCACACTAACAGCCCCTCTGTCCCCTCCTCACAGCCCCTCAGAGAGTCCCAGGGGACAGAATAGATCAGGATGATGCAGACAGACATCACTCGTCATACAATTGATTATTGGATTTGTATCCATCACCGGTATATTTATGTAGGCTGCCTCTGTGCTGGCGTGTTGAATGCACAGACTGGACTTCTATCTATGACACAATGTGTTCATCATGGCTTTATGATATCATATAAACTGAACAAACAGTCAGAACAGTGGGTTCTGTGTTTTTTTTTGTCAGATGCTCATACTTTGGCTCTTGCGCCTGGGTAAAAAAACAAACATCAAGTTTGGCTTCTGACAGCGCCTGACAGATTCAAACGGCTCCCCTGGTGCCGAACGTAAACCTTTTAATTACTGCAAACATGGTTGATGAGTTTGAAGCTTGATTACTTGGCCTTCATTAGTCAGATTGTGAGCTATAGTGACTCCCAGAGGCGCAATTTGGCATCTCTAAACACTGCCAGCCTCTGTGTTTAGCAATTACATTTACCCTACAGTACACCCAAACAGGTGTGTGCGGCCAAATACACAGAAAAACAAGCCCATGCACGATTTTATTATCAGCTCGAACAAGCGGGGTTGGATGCGGAGATTTCAGTCTCTTCTTCATAACGGAGAGAAAGAACCTGACTAAAAGAACACACTGATAAAATGTGCTTAATGTGCTGAGTCTGACTTTGTTGAACTGTCGCTGTCATAATGATTTGGTGTTTGCTGTGCCGTCTTGGCTTTGTTTTCCATCAGGGCGGCTGGCGGTTGTCACTACAGCGAGGAGGGAGCGTTCTGCCTCGGGCCACGACACACTGATAATGAATGTTCAGCTCATTGGAAAAATAAAGTGCGTCTGAATTATGTGGTCAGGAACTGGCCGTTGTTTGGGTGTGTGAGTCACACACACACTGACATGCGCGGACGTTCAGTTTGCACAACAGTCACTCACTTCCTGTGTAGTAATGCTGATGCCAGGCCCCGCAGTTAGGCTAATGCAGGTGGAAGGTATTGTTGATGGGCTCTTTGTGCATGTTGGGCTTTAAAACGCTGTCCGGCAGCAGCCTTGACGCTATTTTTAGACGGGTACAGCTGCTCCTCAGCACCCACCCTTAAACCAGCCATTCACTGGAGATTTATGGCACAAGCTCCTGAGAAACAGCTGTAGTGTCTTGCCACTTGCTGGTCCAAGAAGAGCAAGCTGTAGTCAGTCGAGAATCATATTTATTCTGTGCACTTATTACGTTTGTCTTTATTCCTGTTCAGTATGAAACGCAGTTGAAGAGTGAGTTGGACGCCTCGCGCTGCTGAACGTTGAAACCACAAGTCTGGAGCGTCCGGTGCTGCAGCGATGAGTCAGGCTCTGGTCACAACACCACCTGGGTCCAACACAAGTTCAACACTTGTGGTGAGCTGCTCCCCCACAGCACCATGTGTCCTGGCACGTTAGCTCAGCACACTGTCTTACATCTGAAAAATAACAATATAGTTTGTTCCTGATGACTCGGTGTTTGCTCAGGGAAGACTACAAGGACTTTGCGTCTTGTGCAAAAAACCACAGATTTGTCCTCTTGTTCATTCTCTGCCTCCCTTGATACTGTATCTCCAGATCACCACAGCAGCAGCCTGACCGCAGTTGTCACATGATTACAGTCGTGTAAATTAGCAGGAAACTGCTGTGGAACTACAGTAGACAGACTTACTGGCATTTTGGTGACTGTCTTTATGTGTGAGTGAGTACGGTGTGTGTGTTGTTGGGGATGGGCACTAAATACGCAGCTCCCTCCGCCACACTATAGCAGCTAAGCTTAAGTTTAGCTTATCACTGTCAGTTTGTTGTCTCCATTATTCAAAAGGACACCTTATCAGCCGAGGCGACTCGTATTAGCCTCCTCCTGCTGTGTGCTCCACACAATGATGTTCTACACTGTTCCGCGTTAACTCTGGTGTCTATTTCAGCAGCTCTCTATCCATTTATTGATGCATGTCTTTCATTGATCCCAGCATTGACTTGCCATGCAATCCATTACCCATCTGTCTGTTTCAGCGGGCTTTTAAATGATTCGTCAGATTGAGCTATTAAGGGGAGTAGTGGTGAAGTCCAAAGGTTGGTGATACATTCAGGGAGAGAGGGGGCTGTGTGTGCGCGTGTGAGTATGTGTGTGTGTGTGTGGGTGGGTGGGGGTGGCACAGGTGTTGTCAGGCATTTAAAAGTATTCCACACAGTATTAATACATAATACTTACACAATTGCAAATAAACACGGTTATAGATGATTATGAAGTAAAACTGACTAGATTCAGGGTAGAATCCAAAGTAGATTTTTTGCACAAACCAAAATTGGTAGCACAGAGAATCAAAAACTGTCAGAACACAATTTAACAGTGGATTTAATTGACTTATGATAGTTGTTTCTATGTTGTTCGCATGTCCTGTATAGCCTGCTTAAAAGATATACTGAACCAATAATCAAAAACACAGCCTGATTTAAGATTATTACAGTGACAGTCGATTTTACCATTTAATCCTGTGGAAGATGTTTTTGTTCATATAAATTTTAAATTTGTGAACTTCGGCTTGAAAGTCATGTTTGCATTTGTCAAATTAAAGGTACTATATGTAAGAATTGCCCAGCTGTTGAAGTCATACTCAAATCAAAAAGGCGTTAGCATATCACCAGCTTATCAAGCTAACCTGCTTCTAACCGCAGCTACTGTTAGCTAGTTTGCTCAGTTAGACGTGCAGCTAGTGGTCCTGGCAGCTCGGAGCACCAGAGGAGCGCTGGTGTTTACACCGCTAGGACAGGAACTCTGGACCGGGATGGGCTGGAGCTAGCTGCTTAGCATGCTAACTTCAGCAGATATCTGAGCAACATCATAATGTCAACTAAAATTCTTACATATTGCACCTTTAAGGTATCAAACATTTATTTTTTTGTTTTGGTACCAAAACTGTGGTATTGTATTGACATTTTTAGCAAACACAAGGTAAGAGTGAGACGCGATGATTAATACCACTCTCTCCTACAGCCAGTAAAAGGTTATCTTAGTTACGCATAAAGACACTAACAGGGAAACAGCTAGCCTGGCTTTAAAAGACAAAACAAAAAAGCAAAAAAAACTTATTAACAAGTTTTAGCTTTTCAATTTAATCTGTAAACAAAATACAACACCAAAATAACACATTTTTAGTTTTACAGGGAGCTACACTGAAACCATGTCTTGTGGCTCTGGCTTCATATGCTACTCAATGGAAAGATATGAGAGTGGTGCCAAGCTACTCATTTAACGCACGCCAAGAAAGCCAGTAAGCGTTTTCCCAAAATGTCTGACTGTTCCTACAGTTTAAATGTTTAAAACTCATGAAAACCTTTCAGAATTCAATTAGAGACAAAAAATGCTTTTTAAAAATGCTTTGTCATCAGGCTGCAAAAACAGGTTGTGTTTCAGAAAGTTGACATTTGGGAGGTTTTCACCTGACAACAGCGATATTTAGGAAAAACACACCCTTCACGCAGCTCGCTCTCCCTTAAAGGTCTGGGAATGCATTTTAAAGAGATTATCGTAGTTAGACAGAGGAAAGTTGGCCGAGATTTTTGATGTTTCATTCTTTTTTGAATTATCTCTGGGTTTTCCAGGGTAACACTTTAATCTTCCTGTAAGAACACACTTTGAGGAAACAAAGAAAATGCCACCAGCCAAACATAGATGTGGGGGGTTTCCAGATTGAGATGCAAGATGGATTCATATATATTCATGAATTCAGTCAGAAAAGTCAAACGGAAGCAGTATGATAATCTTGCAGTAATTGCATTTTTCCCTCCAACTGTTTTTGGCAGAGCTCAGAGACACATCCTGAGACATGCGATGGGGAACGCAGTCTCGAGGACTGTCACAGTGGTGAACGGTGGATACACTCTGACCCTGTATACCTAAGGCCAGTCAATCCACAGCGGGGTCAAGTGGTGGTTATGCCAAATCCAATGGATTCATGGGTAATGGGATGGCTATCATTAGTCCTCGGATGGTCAATTATATGTTTAATTAAGCAGGACAGACATCAGATAATTGAACTATTGACTGGTCTCTCCGAGTCACATCTGTCTTCTCATTCACGACAGACCAGCTGAAGTCATATCAGATTTGTTCGGAGGCACGACATCCTGATGAGAGTAGAAATATAATCCAGCCCTTTCATTTACTCGACAGATTCATTCGATGTCCTGACCTCTGACTGAGGAAGTTTTCATTTTAATTTTCTGACACATATTCTCTCCCAGACCTCAGGAAATGCCATTATAAGCCGCCCCCCCCCCCCCCCCACCCAAAAAAAAGAAACATCCAAAGGACCATATTTCAAACTATCAAGCTTTTTTTTCATACTTGTCAGTCTGCTGGATACATGTCAGCAGCCGTCTGAAAAGTGCTGACATTGCTGCCCTCCTGTCCGGCAGCCCGCTCCCTTCTGTGTGAACTTGGATTTAGCTCAAGGGTATAGCCACCCTGCTAATGTGATGTAGCTCCAAGAAGGAAACAAATTGGCCTGACGTCTCATACACTGCCTTGTCTTGATTGTGTGATGGCTTCTACTGCTAATGTGTTACGATGGGTAGACCTGCGCGGGGAGAGGGAGACGGGTGCGTGTGTGTGTGTGTGTGTGTGTGTGTGTGTGTGAGAGAGAAAGAGAGAGACAGAAAAGAGAGAGGAGGGAAGAGAGAGGGAGGATGGGGGGAAGGGCCTCAGTCTGCAAGATCAGCACAAGTGGAATTGCATTGATTCAGTTAACTGCAGAGTTGGAGCGTGATGTGGAATTCTGTTTATCAAGGGTGGAGTTTACGCGATAGGCTCCATTTTGATCTTATTTTTCTACATCGCATTCATAATCAGCCCCGTGCTCTCTTACTTTCCGCAATAAAATATCAGATCATCTTTATACACATAGCTTAGCCCCACCTGGAGTTTTATATTTGCAGCAAAATGAGCAGATACGTTCCTTGCTGATTAAATGTCTCGATTTAAACGACCACATGATGTATTTCCCAAGTGTCTTCCGTGCCGAAAACACAACGAGAAAGGCTCGCACTGCTCGTATGTGACGGCACTGGCAGATACACACGGCAAACATCATCATAATCTGTAATAATCTGCAAGATCAGATGTAAACAGCTCCGATAATGTTCGAGAAATGCGCCGCATATTCCGAGTAAATACAGACTCGTGTTTCATATTCAAACTGGAGCCTCTGGCCCAGAAACAACATCTGCTGAATCTTAACAAAGTGCTAAATAAATCTCAAACATTGTACTAATTATAGGGAATAAAGCACAGAACCGCTAGCTTTGTATTTGGCTGCTTCTCATGAACGAGGAGGCTTATAGTGAAGATGTGATGTATTTATTGTACTGAAAGTACATTCCTTAACTGGCTGATGTTCCCATAATATAAATCTGTTTCACATCAGATAAGATTGGCCAATTATACTTCAGAATGGATGGTGTTTTATGCGTTCAAATGCAATCTTACGTGCAGTCTGTGCATGTTCTTGGCATACGGTTAAGATACACGTGTTGTAAATGAATGAGGTTCTCTCTTTAAAATGTCGCAGATGTATATTTTCCTTTCTCCGCTACCTCTCTCCCCCTCTCTTTCCTTCCCTCATTTCTCCGTCTCGCTGTAGGGAATTTGTCTCTGAGGGTTTATCATGACTGCCTCATATTTCCCCCCCCCCTCTAGTTTGTCATTTTGCTGATCCAGACGCTTTTTCATATTTCAGTATTCTTATCATCCGCTGGCAGTAAGATGATCCATTTCACTTATTTCTTAGAAGTGTGACTGTCGCCTAAGTCAATATCTCCAGAATGAATTCAGTGAATGGAGGGGCCGGCCGAGGAGGGGCAGCTAGTTAGTGGAAGATGTGGTGGCGGCGGCGGCGGTACTGGTGGAGGAGCAGGACACTTTTTTTTTTATCCGGAGTCAGCAAGGGTAAAATGTCAAGCATTTCTTAGGGAAGCTGCTCCATAGGATTCCATTGGAAGCTTTAATCTTAATTGAGAGCATCGCACATTGATATTCCATAGGCCTCTTTGCCCTTCGCCTCTCAGCTACTTTCATTTAGAGGACAGCCGTACTGCACTAGAGCATGGGGATTGCTTTGTCAGACAGCCAAGAGGCCAAAGGCAAGGTCAACATCTCTTTGTGACGGTGGCTCGCTATGGAGTGAAGGCATCACCTCCTTGATGCTGTCACCGCTTTCATGAAACGTTTCCTGAAGAGGAACTGAATGAATTGTATCGCATTATGACCTTATATTGGCATGCGATATTAGGGAGGACGCTATAGGTGTCATTTGCACCATGTCGCCACCACGTTATGAAGGGGCTGATTTTGTCTCCATCACTTTTTTGAGCACAATAAGTTAGAAATAACTTGCACCAAGAAATGTTAACACACAAATCAGTTAAAATGAGTTCCGATGAGGGCTATTATGCATTTGTTTTCATTCAGTGATGATCTGCTCTGACGTCAAATGATCCCTCTGTTAGACTGCCTAAAATCTCTAAGAATTATTATTTTTTTTTTATCTGAGCGTCTCCACCGCTTTTCGCCAAAAAGCGGCACCTTTGACACTCATATTTTAGTTTATTCTATTAAAGAAAAAAATATTCTGTGTATTTGTAAGTATAGGGTTAGTTATACTATCTTAATAATTTCTATAGATGTCACTGAATTGATAGTTTGAGTTGGAAATCAAACAGGTAATTGTGTCTTAAAATCACATCTATTATATAAGCATATGTCACATTTCTGTCAATTCTAATCGAAATTAACAACAATATTAACGTTATCCAAATCAGCAGTACACTTTGCGTGTCATGACGTTGACGCCACCGTCCACCGCAACAAAGAGAACGTCCTCCGTCCCCATGTGAAATCGGCAACGTATTGAACCTTATTAGGGTGGGGTTTTCTGAATATTGTAGCAGCCGTGCTGTCACACGTGACCGTAAAAACAACAGTGTCACACGGGCATTGACAGATAAGCTAACGTGACCAGAGCATCTTGGGCCTGAATTTGGTTTTTCACAGCGTCCTAACCAAAAGACAGGGGGAAAGAAAACACCATGACAAGAGTTCACTACCATGTTTTCTGCTCAGTTATTGTCGTGCTAGCTGCGGTCTGCAGGTTTGACTGGGGCGGGCTCCTATTGTAACAGTTATTTTTGAGAATGGTGAATGAAGAATATGGTGTTGATTAAATTAAGTAAAAACATTTAGTAAATACAGCACATTTGTTTTGTTAAATAATGTCTTGTTTTCCCATCAAATCTACCAAGGATTCTAATCATATTTACTTCATTTTTGCATGGTTTGGGCTCAAGGTTAGGATTTTAATCATATCTACTAAATTATATATGCCATGGTACTAAACTGTTATTATTCTGCTCTACTTACTCATCTTAACTCAAAACATTTTTTTTTTTTTAAAGTTAAAGATTTCACAGCTTTGAAATTGTTTTACCAAAAATGTTTTGTATATTTTAGTTTCAGTTTACTTAGTGTAATTTTACAGCTGCCTGAACAGAATAATGACTTCATGGACTGAAGGAAGCCCCAGAGATTATTCTCCAACATTTAACTAAAATAATCATTTGACTCTAAATACAAACTCTTCAAAGAAGAAGAGATCAATGCCTAGTCCGTGTCGGAAAGCTCCCAAATTAGTGTTTGGCGGCTCACCATAGGTGCAGCAGCATCTGCTAATCCTCAAACAAAGGAGAAGGACAAACTGGCCCTAGCTGATGCAGCGATAAGGCCCATGTCATCAAGTAAGGTGAGGAGAGGAGGAAGGTGCGGGACGGCAACGCTCTCGCCACTCCTGTGGGAAGACTCGTCATGCCACCTTTCCAGAAGTGATGAAAACAGATGGAAATAAACACACACACACAAACACAGACACACACACACACACACACACACACACACACACACCCACAAACCGTTTACAGATGAGCGCACAGCCCCTATCCGTGGGACTGAGGACCGAGCTCGCCTCCATTTCTCATGCTCCTGCCTCAGCCTACTGCTGACACAGATATACTGTAAAGAGATAGCAGCACAGATAGGTATGCACGCTCACGTCAAAGACGCCCCGGGGGTAAGCAGGTCTGAAAACACAAAGAGTGAGGGGATAACATACGATCCATCTGACACACTTTTCTTATTAATCTCAAATATTTATGTGACACTTTCAGCTGATTTGGGGAAGCTACGCTCGAGATAACAAGTTAAAGTCTCTGCAGCAAACTCAAGTGTTCCTCCTGCTGATGAGACACTGAATCAGGATTAAAGGATTAGTCCTTCAAAAAAGATTTGTTTTACTAGCACACATATGAATAACAGGTTCCTATGGAGGGACTGCAGCCTCCGACAGATTTATCAGGTGATCAGGGCTTGATAAAGCTTCACAGAAGCTGCTCCTATTTCAAAGTCCTCTCCTCTGGTTCTGTGGGAAAGACAGGCGCTCCTGCTTTCCACTCCTTCCACCAATCAACCACAGCAGCCTTTACTAAACACCTCGGCTGCCACTGATGAATCAACACAGCGAGCCTCCCAATCTATTCAGACAACAAAGCAACTAGACTCCTCAGCAGGACATTGGGAAAGAATCTTTAAAGAAAGGGTCCACTATATCACACGGATCAATAAAATCTATTCAAACCAGGCGGTGATACTTTACTCTTTCCAATACGCAACCTACTTTTGAACTTATCAGGAGACATGAAGACGTTATCCAACATATACTTTTTCTTTCATTTTAATAATCAGTCACCTCCTTAGAACGGACCGCAAAGTTTGCTGGTCGGCAACATTTGCTCCAGCAATTCGGCAATCGATTACACAATCAGCATTTTAAAAATAATCACTGGCATTAAATCATATCGATGCAGGCAGTTTTATTTTAGGCAGTTGCGAAGAGAGCAGCTTTCATTTTTTTTTTGTGTGTGGAAAGAGGATGCGTGGGGTCCACACATGAGTCAAGGCTGTTCCTCTCCTCGGGATTTAAATATAGCCCCACTCACCATTACTGCTGTCACTCACAGACTTATAGTGACCTCCTGACCTCGCCTGTACAAAAGAGACTTGAAGCTGACACACTCACTCCAAACGTTTTTCAACCAGCGCAGCAAACAGAGGCAGAGACACATTTACATTTTTTTTTTCTTTCTGGGTTTTGATGCTATCAGTGTGCAGCCTGATAGGTATCATTTATCTCATTTGTCTGATTTTGTCTGAGAACAGTGTGAGCACACGGGAGGCAGGCAGAAGGGGGGTTCCCACAACTCTTGGACAGTTGAACGTTTCTCAACACCTGACGTGCAGGCTGAGGTCAAAGTTTGTTGGGTTACAACTCACAGGCCACCTGCATGTGTTGTTGTTCAGCTCGGACATGTTGATGCTGCAGGCCATCGCTCTGCCACGTGTGGGCGGTGTGCTCCTTCACACGATTCACTTTCCTTTCTCTGACACCAGACTGTGGCTTTTTAAAAATTATTTGCAGTCAGTGCATTCATACCAGTTGTTTTTTTTTTATTTTGCTGCGTAACGGCTACAAACACTTGTAATGTCACTTAGCAATCAGCTGTATTGTGTGATAAATAATTAGGACGCTCAACATTATGCCATTCCGAATAACATCACTACAATCTACAGCCTCACATAAACACGTCTCTAAGGAGCCTTCACAACAGTTCAGAGAAGCTGCTACAATTACTTTGGTCCAGACTGAAATATTTCAACAGTTACTAGTTTGCTTGGTGACATTTCAGTGAAAACATCACAATCACACTTGTATTCTTTAATGCTGAAATTTAAAATGTAAACTATGTAGGCAAATAATTTGTACAAAGGTGTGGAATAAAAGTAAAAACAAAAAAACCCCCAACAAAAACTAAACAAAAAAAAAATGTAAAAAGGACTCTACAGTATGCGCCCAGCAGTACTGCCTAATGTTAGCTAGCTAGCATTAGCGACATTAAAGCTAGCTAGCGAGCCTTAGCAATGCTAACATTAGGGGTCATTAACAACGTTAACATTAGCTAGCTAGCATTAGCATCATTAGGAAGAGCAACAAACTGGCAACCACAACCACAGGAAGATCTTTTTTATCAAAAAGCCCAAATGGACCAACTGTGTATGACCTGCTCAGCAGCAAAAACAGTGGGGAACAAGCAGGAGCATTTTGCAGTTTAAAAGCCAGATATTTCCCTCAGGAGCTTGCGAAAGCTGGGGTTGGTAGGACTGCAGAAACCACCCAGAGTAAGCTCCATTTTTTAGTAACTAACAGAATAATCAACATCCATTCAAGCCTTCCCCCAGAGCCTCTTCTCCAAAACACATAAACGTGCACTCCCTGACTACACTGCCTGGTGTGTTAGTGGCTAGCTTGCCATCTTAGCTGTCTTAGTCTAATAAATACATAAACGCCATCATATAAACATATGCAAAATAGCAATGTAACCTGGTCCAAAACGGCTGCCGGGTCTCTCAGTCCCTGCTTTTTGCTGTGGCTGTGTGCTTTGTGCTAGCATTGGGAAATGTTGGCTGCGCTCTAGCTGCCATTCTTGTGCCACTAGCTTGCTAATAGCTTTAGCAATACAAGCAGATTACCAGAGGCTTGTGACAGCCACATGCACTGGATTGTTTTTTTCCCCCCCTCAGAGCATTTGATTTATTGATTGCTGTCTGGACATTTATTTTTATTTTTTTTTAAATAGCTTTTCAACCCTCGCTTTAAGACCAAAATGTTGATTGATGTGTTACTAAGCAGCTGCTAACATTTTTGCCATGTACCACTTGTAAGCGTGACCAGTCAACTCTCAGGAAGTTACTGCTCCCACCCAAGATATGCTCCGCCACAACATTAACCCCAAATAACCCCCATAAAAGCATGACCTTTCTTGTTAATACTTGTTATAATGGTTTTTGTACCAATTAAAGAACATGATACAATGTCATGGTGGGTAGATGTTACCTTTGAGCGGAGCCAGGCTAGCTGTTCCATCCACTTTATGCTAAGCTAAGCTAACTGGCTGCTGACTGTAACTTCCTAAAGGCTTAAACTGATCCTTTTAAAATGATGGTTACATGAACGTGTTGCATTGATAATTTGTTTGCCAAGCAATTAATAATTGATACAGAGCTGATTTAATAAATCGTAAGTAATATAGTAAAACTTCTCAGTATTTAATGCATTTGTCATAGTTGATCACTTGCAAGTAACCATGGGAATTTAATTTCTGTTCACAAGACAAGAAGCAGATTTATGTGACGGCTGGCAGTTTGAACTGTTGTTCTTAAAAGTGAACTCTATCTTACATTCAGTGGGAAATCTTATTACACCCTTCATAAACCTTGTTGTTTACTTGTAACCTTTCATTTAATTTTTTTTTGAGAAGTTGGGGTTTCTTTTTTTTTTCTGTCGTTAAATCCCAGAACAAAGTACTTCCTGTATCTTGGCCACAAAAAGAGCAAACAACTACATGGGTTCACTGTAGCTTAAAGGCCTGCCTCCCCTGAAATAGATTCCTTATAAGCTCTGTGTTGGCCAATCTCAGGCTTCTCTCCCTGTCAGTCCAACCACAGCACACAGTCGGTTGTTCCTCAGTTGTTGTAGCAGCGGCTTAACATCGAACATGATGACAAAGATGGCCAGAGAATCAAAGAATGGGCGTGTGAACGCTGTTCTGCCAAGTCCTCCAGCTGCTGAGAAGCCAAAGACGGAATACGGCTGCGCTAAAGTCAGCTGAAAGGACAAATAATACAGCTTTAAGTTCAGCGTGCTGCTTCTGGGAACCATGACGGAAGAGTTATGACACAAGGGAGATGTTAACATGACACATTAGTGGAAGATTGACACACCCAATTCCTAAGAGGCCTGTGAGACGTTACCAGAACGTATGACACTGTTGCCATATTCTCATGTCAGCGACACCCGCAGAAACTTATGAAGAAGGGTGTTGAATGGTGCATGTGCAGTGACAACTGGAGTTTCAATTTCAACCCCCATCTGTTCTTTCTCACTCTCTCACACTTCTTGAAGGAAACTATATTGAACCTAAAGTATGTCAAGGAAAATCTAAAATATATAACAACCTATCTCCTACACAGGAACACAAATCACAAAAAAAAAACATGCTCTCTTCTTTTCCATTCCCTAACAGCAGCCAGAACTGCTTATTTTCTCATCTGCAGTGTCACCAGTCCCACCGTTACTTTTCCTGGATGCAAGTTTGTTATATACCAGAGACATAATATGGTCCCAGAGGGCTGGACCTGCTTTCCAGGTTCTGTTAAACCCGCGAGGATCCACATGCTGGTGTCTGAGCAGGAGCTGACCCTTAATCAGCCGAAGCTTTGCCAACAGAAACTGAGAGCCACAATTATCTGCCCTATAGATAGGTGGGTTGTATACTTGGGGGCCGGGGGGGCTGGGGAAAGGGAAGAGGCTGTCAGGAGGGGGGGAAGAGCCTGAGCTAACCTCTGTGGCTCGTGTTTCTACTGTGCACTAATGGACGCCTGTCATCATTATGGACAGAAACAGGAGGGCGCCTGCCAGCTGCATGACCCCCATAAAACAGAGCAGGAAATCCTAGCAGGGACTGAAAGGGAAAGAGATCTCCTCTCTTCTTTTTTCTTCTCTTCTCTTTAATGAGCATTCCTCCACTCTCCGGCCTCTTATTTGTGCTGCGAAACTGCAGTGTCACTCATGAAGCGGGAGAATATTATGTGCATCCATCGTAGGAACGGGAGTCAAGGTGTTGAGGGTGCGGTTATTAGACGATTAGTCACTTTCACATCAGCTGCACAGTTCATTTACCCCTGTTGTGCAGGCTAGTAAAACCTCTCTGTTTTTCACCTCTGTTAACGGGCTGTTTTATAATGTTTCTGTCACGCTGGGAGGAACCTGTATAATCATTACATACAGTAGTTCACCCTTTGCTCTGTAACCGAAGTCCAGGGTCTGTAATGTGACAGGACTTTGTCACACTTCTCTCAGTGGTGTCCACTTAAACGTGACAAGCGCTTTATCAGAGGGCCTTCCTATCAGATCCCCAGGAGTTCATGCACAAACACGCTGAACACAACGTCCCCAGGAAGCCAGATTCCTTATTACAGCCAATAAGATAGCGCGACAAGCTTTATTGTAGCTCTAAAGCTACACATTAATCCACTCCGTTGGAGCCTGCAGAGCCCATCATGTGATAACTTTAGTCATTACCAGCAGTACAATCATAATTACTGTGGAATCTTTCAGGATGTGGCAACACAGAAAAAAAAAACGTCTCGATACTCCGAGTAGGAGCTAAGGCAATCAAAAAGGGGAGAGACACATTTCTGACAAAGAAAAAAAGCCACCGTCACATGATTTTAGTAATAATATGTGCCTCTGTGTGAGAGTACGCATGAATGTCTACAGCTTCATGCGCATGTCTGCGTGTATGTGTGAGTGCCATGTCCATGGAGACGTCTCTGTGCGTGTGTGATCACTGCATGATTCACAGTGTCACAACCGTGCACAGAAACGACTGGACATCCTGACCGGAAACCACAGCCGCCGAAGCTGCGTTTTCCCTGCGACATACAACCCAACACTCTCACAAAGAGTCACTTGACTGGACCCTCATATAGGAAGTGAAAGAGGAAGCCCCTCGTCCATCCTGTCCTCCATCCCAATCTCTGCACCGCGCTTCACGTGAAGCCGCTCTTACAGACCAGCCCCAGTATGAGCCACTTCTGTTGCAAAACAACAGCAAAAGAACTGGCTGAGGCTGGAAACGGCTTGCTATCGGGGGTCAAATGTCTGGTCAGTTGACATTCAGCCACAGAAGATTAGTGACAAACATTACAGATAATGCAGAACTCACCGATTCATCAACGGGGTTTGTTTGAAACAAAAGAATATTTACTCAGCTGATCAACCAGCCATTTTGTGTCTAATCTCTGACAGGTTTTGTGACAGTCGCTCAGGAGCTCTTCAACAAGATACTCAGTGTTTACACAGCCAAGCTGGACCAAATCAACACTGTCCAGAAGAGATGGGTATGATATCACAGATGGAAGTGGTGAGTGATGTTGGACTGTGGGCTCTGCTGGCCCCGGCCTTCCCTCATGGCTCGAGGCCTCTGGCTGTGTTCATTGGTGACAGTGTACGTAGCCTGGCAGCCTGCATTCCTCTGCCTCTCCCCACACAATGGTGAGTATCTGCAGCATTCCTCTGTCTGTGTGCGCTGTCTGAGACGCAGCCAGGCCTTGGCAAACCCCAGCACTCAGCCAAGAGGCTGGCATTATGTTTAGCGGATTTTGACGGACACATCTTGAGTGTTTTGCCCCGAACGCCGGCCATCGATAGGTGTTATTTAGAGTTTAAACGCGTGTCATCGTTAAATCCAGAATGAACAGCTTGTCATATTAGTCACCATGTAATAAAAGGGAGCAGAGATTTTGAAATTAATTCAGGAGATGATGTTGGTTCCCGTTTAAGCTGCCTCATCATCTCCTTCTGACTTTTGTTTCCGTGCAATCGTTCTTTTTCTCCATCTGTTTTTTTAAAAAAATGCAAGCGTGTCTGTTCTAAACCGTTTTCACTGCTCTTTATCCTTCTCCAGCTATTCGGCTTTCTCTCTTGTTCTGATGCCACAGCCGTGCAGACACCTTTCCCTCCTGCTGACTCAGTAGCCAGCCTCAGGCGCTGTGGGCTCGGGGTGTTGGTGGCGGGGAGGAGGAGGGGGAGGGAGAGGGGGAAGGGAAGGGAAGGGAAGGGGGGGATGGGGGGGGGGGAGGTGAGTGCGAGGCTCCCACATCAGGCCCGCCAGCCTATCACATGCGAGGGAAAAGAGCTGGCTAATCGTTTCTACAATGGCACCCTGCACACTGTCACACAGCACCACAAACCGCTCTCCTCGCCAAACACTTCTACTGTATTGTTCCGCTGTTGCTTGGAAATCCACATGCGATGTACGCAAGTGCGCAAAAACATACGACGCCGAACAAAGAAATGCACGGTTTGAAAAACCACACCTACTGAAAACGCAGCAGTTTATGCAATGTCAAATATATATGCGAGTACACACGTACACGCATGCCTCGTGCACAATTCTCTTCAGTACCGCGTGTGAAAATACACACTTACATTTAGGGCCTGTTCAGGCTAAAATTCTGTATAATTGACAAACTTTTAGTTGATGTCAAAGCTGCGCTGTGCTGTGTCGAGGATGAGATTTCTAATCAAAGGAGCAAAATCTTCACTGACTGAGTTTTATGTTTAAACAAAATAAATACACCAGCTCTCTTTGTTTTCACGACTGAATAAACAAACTGACCTTAAAGGGCAACACAAATTCTTTCTTTTTTACCTTGTTTATATGTGGCGGACCCTGCCACCTTTCCACCTTCAAACAGTGTTCTGGGGAGCTTATTTTCCTCTGAGAGCAGCTTGTTTATTCGGTTACGGAAAAGATAAATACTCCTGAGTTTGTATAATCACCTCACTCATATTGTAAATATGAAAAATGTGACTTCGAGTGTCTTCTCCAAAAGTACACGGTGCCCCTTAAGCACTCGTCATTTTAATAATTCACCTGATTGTCGTTTACAAATCATGTCAAGACATGTTCATTGGAGAACAAAACATTAGACTTCTCTAACTGAGCAGCAAAAGTCTTTACTGTCTGCACAGCAGTCATCCGAGCTGCTTCACTGTTAATGAGTATATTTACGAGTACGCTTTGAAAACAGAGGAAACCTCATTTTAAAATTAAACTGTGCCTGTAAACAAAGTCTTGTGCCATATATAAGAGCCACTGATTAACAAGCCTTTCCCAATAAGAGTAAAATACAGAGGAGCATCATTCATCGCCATAACCATCTGGTTATTTTCTGCTACATCCTTGACTCATCTACGTCATGTTCTCCCGGCGCAGCGGGCCGACCTTCGGGGATTGGGCCTGTTTTCAGAAGGAAAGTGCTTTTGCACCTGTGGCGTGATTTCGGAGCTGCTTTCCCTCAACAGAGGGCTGAGGTCAAATCTGTCAGGGGTCACACATGAAAAGAGAACCTGGTTTCCAGGCTAAAGGGTGGCGCCGTTAAAAGAGCCACCTGCCCAGCTGAACTCTCGCGGAAAGGGTGAACAGTGAGAAAGTCTCAAAGATTTTGTGCACACATGCCGTCACAGAGGTTATAGACTCAATTTTCAATGTGACCGCGTATCTCAAATTATCACAGTGGCCTTGGAACTATTACGGTCATCCAAATATTGTTGTAGTGCTGAACTGAGAATGATCTGTGTTCGGGAAATTTGCTAGACGATTTCAAAATGTAACAGGGTGGGGGAAACATATCAAGTGAAAGAATTCCTGTGAAGCCGTCCAGAGTAGCGGTGAGCAGTGCGCCGTGGTTGTTGTTTCTCTCTTCCTCTGTTAATGAATGCAGAGGTGATCTGTTTGTCTGAGGAAGAGAGCAGAGGGGAAGCCTGATTTCCACTGCATTTTATCTGTGCCCCACAGCCCCTGCCAGTCAGCCCCCCTGTGCTTTCACATGCCGGGGTCCCACAGGAAACAGCACTCCATGAAGGGCAAAGGTCACGGAAGGAGAGAAAGCCACTCGTCCTTTTCATTCACCAACAAACGCACGGCAGCACCGTGGCTGATACTGCGCCGCTTCCTCTGACCGCCTCACTAAAACTTACAACGCGACAATAAAATGACATAACTTATTGAAACTTGCCGTGTGCGTTTATAAGGATTTAAATCGTTTTATAAGGTCATAGTATAATTTTAGGGCAGCATTTATGGTGGAGACATGTGCTTCTAGTCTCAGTATCTAACACAGACACAATTTACTTTCCTTTTTTTTTTTTTACATGCCACGTTTAGGCTGCAACTAAAGGCCACTCTCGTATTCGGTTAACCTGCTCATTATGTTCTAGATTAATGCTTCAGTGTATAAAATGTATGCCACCATTGTCAGCACAATGTGTCCGCGAGCCCAAAGCGACGTCTTCAGATTGCTTCCTTTTTTCCAACCAAAAGTCCGAAACCCAAAGACTCTTGGTGTACTGTCGTACATGTCACAGAAAAGCAGCAAACCCTCACGTCTAAGAGGCTGAAACCAGCAGATGTTTGACATTTTTGCTTGATTTTAACTGACTGATAGTTGCAGATCAGTATATACTAAAAAGACGTCAATGCGATGATTTTATGCCGCGTGTGCACAGACGTTACACAGGACGCGTCGTCTTTTACGGACTCAGAAAATGTAAAATGTGCTCTTTGTATATTGTGAGAATGATTATTTAAAAGAATGTTGGAATAGTGAGAGTAATTATGACAAATTGCAATCCAGTGATGAGCTAGATAAATGTGCATGTGAGGTGAGTGTTCTTCAGTCGTCATGTAACTCCATCAGCAGATGAGACACGGCTTTAAAAAGTCACAATAGGTTTATTGATCCATAGTAAATGAAAAACATGGTAGATGGAAAAAAAAAACAACAATTTGCATAATTATATATATTATCTTGAAAAGAAAAAGCAAATGCGGAACACATCTGTCCAGCAGAATCAGCTTCATAAAAATAATAGAAATGTCATTTCTAGCATCATTCTTCTTCTCAGCATGTTTTTTTTTCTATTTTCAAGGAAGCGTGAACACAAAATATCATTTGAGCTACAAAAACTACGCAAAGCAAAACAAATCACCAAAATGAAGATCGAGCAGTAACTGTAGCAGAAGGATTACAGCTGTATATTCATAATAAAAAGGGAATATTCTCTGATTTCAAGTATCTCCTGTATAAAATAAACACATCTCATACATGTCCTGCATGCATGCATTGAAATTTTTCCATTCATAACTTGTTGCCTAGTTGTGTATTTATTACAATTATTTGAGTGAAGTCCATCGTTAATTAGAGCTTGGTGAGTCCACGGGACTGTTTGTTCAGGCGCTGTCAACATAATGCCTCCGCGTGGAAAACCACCAGCTCTGCAGGAAATTAACAAACTCACATTAAATACTCTGGTGAGGAGGGATTGTCACTGGTGGACCCAGTTTCGTGGTAACAGTTTGCACCGGACAGTTTCTCGCATTTGAGTTTGTATGCATCCCTCTCCCGGGCCAGTCTGTTAAGTTCGTGTTTCAGCTGCTCCACCTGTGACACCAGGCTCGTCTTCTCGTGCTCCAAAATGTGTTTCTGCTGGACGCGCTTGTGACGGCAGGACTGTGCGTAACCCCTGTTTTTCAGGGTCCGGCGCTTCTGCTTCAGACGCATCACCTCGTCCTTGCTGAGGCCTCGGAGGAGCCGGTTGAGCTCTCTGACGGACATGGACACCAGCTGGTCGTCCGAGAAGTGGGAATCGGCGTTGGATCGCCTGTCGTGGCGGCTGTGCTGCCCGAGGTGGTGGTGCGCACCGAGGACCTGCTGGTCGTCCGGAGACTGAGGGGACTCGCACCCCATGTCATCTTTTAGATAAGGGTCTTGGCAGTGACTGCTGGGGATGCCTTGCATGTCGGGGTGACCCGGGAGACCCGGGTAGTGCTGGACTGGCTCGCCCAGGTGGCCGTACCCGTCGTACTCAGCTTGGAAAGGTGGCTGATGGTGGCTGTGGGGCGCAGAAGGGTGTCCCTGCTGCGCCGTGGCGCCGATTAGGGCCTCCATCGCGTCCTCGGGTGTCAGACCAAACGCTTGAGGGTACATTTGCTGAGGGTAACCCCCGTTGTTGGGTATCCAGAACTGGTCGGGGTTATTTCTCTGCTCGTTCGGGTTCAGGTTTGGCGACGAGGGGACTGAGTTGCAAGGTGTGCTGCCAGGGGTGGACGAGACCGAATCTGGTCTCTGGAGCTGGCTGCATGGCCCGATGAAGGAGCGGTCTATCCCCTGCATCGCCTCCTTCTTGACGCCGAACTTCATCAGGTCGAAGTCGCTGACGAAATCCATGGTGCTTTTCTGCAGTCCCAAATGTGAATGCGCCTCAGCGGTCATATTAAATAACAAGCTAGTCTCTCCAAAATATCCACAGCTAGTTCATGCAGTCAGTGACAGCGCGCTTACTTCAGAAAAAAAAAAATAGTAATTCCAAACTTTGAATTCAGCTCAGAAGGGGGAAAAAAAACATGCGTGCGTAAAAGCCTCCCACCTTCTCAAACTCGGTGCGAACTGCTTGCTGTTCACCGCGCAGCCTGTTTGGCTTCAGCAGCCTCTCACTGAAAGTCCACAGATGCCAGCGGGCTGGACGCACCTCTGCCTGTTCAGGAGAAGCGCACTTTCTTCATAAAGCTGCATTGGCATGATGTCACGCCTTCCGGACTACACCTCCACGCTGCTCTCCAATGAAAACACGCGCACGGGGGCCATTTGCATAAAAGCTGCTACGAGTGCGTGTCCCCACGAGCCGCTCGACACGATCATTTGACCAAAACCCATAAATGCACGGCAGCACATTATCATCTGCAATAGGCTTTTTATTTGACCCTCCATTTTACATTTAGGCCTCTTTATCCCACAGCGCTGTTCAGAATCATCACAGTGTGTTGTTACCCAGTCAAACACACACACACACACACACACACACACACACACACGACTAGGAACTACTTTTAATATTTTCACACAAATTCTCTCAGTGTATGAGAACATTGTTGGCTCACTCCAAATCAAAACTATTATATATATATTTAAAAAAAACTAGTCCAGTGTGAATTTATTCATCTTTCAGCCTTTATTTGATTTCTATATTTCACGTCTCAGTTTGTAGTGATTTCTACATGTCGTCATAACTGCCTCATTTCATTTAAACAATAAAAAAAAGAGGCTGCAGTCGAATTGTTAGACACCATTTGTGTCGCTGTGTCCCTTGTGTGTTAGTCCTCGGGAGAATACTGCCACCTTGCGGCTGTTATTCTACACTGCAGGACATCCACTGGGCTCTGAACGCTTGAACCTCCACAGGCCTTCATCAGGGCGAGAAGGAGCAGCCGGTGATGTAAAACGTACCCAAGCGTCATACTTGAGTGAAAGTAATGGTATCGTGTTGAATTATTACTTTGGTAAATCTGAAAGTCGCCCATTGGAGTAGTACTTGACGATCTAGGCTATGTATATTTTATAAAAGACCTATTCAACTGGCGGCCAAATTTAACAACCTAATTCCCCCCTTTTTTTTAGCAGACTAATTGGCCCATTCATTAATCCTGTCTTTTACTAGCACAGAAATATTATATTTTCATTAAAAAAGTTTAAACCCAGCCTCAACGGGGGACAATTACGAGGATCAAACTGACAATCTAATTCAAAGACTCGAAAGGTGCACATTCTTTTCTGTGTATATGGAGTTTCTTTCTCAATTATGAGAACTAACACACAAAGCAGACAAAAAAAGTTAAAAGATATTTAGTTTTCACACCTAAGTTCTGTGCTTGCATTCTGTTGACAAGTAACTTAATGCGATGTTATGTAGAAATTGGCATTTCATACAATTTGTCTCTCCCCACAGTTTGAGCGCAACGCCACTGTTGTAAATACAAATCCCCGGTCTGTCACAGCTTGTCAGACGTAATGTAGGCGTCAACTACAAACGAAACGTATTGGTTCAGAACAGTGTCATGTGTTGAAAACTTTGTTGAAAACTATGTTGAAGTAAACACAAATGTGACGCTGTGATCCTTCCCTCTCACTGAAGGTACATAGTGCAGAAACGAGTGATGGGGGCGCGGAGTGGCTGAGACAGACACACCACTCACACTATTACAGGACACTGTAGCGTCCACATGATTTTGGAGCTGAGGGGAAAAAAGTTACGTGATGCTGCTTTAAGTAATAAAATACATTCATCGGAGTAAAGAGTACAATATTATCCCTCCGAAATGTAGTGGAATGAAAGTGGAAAGCGATGTGCAAAGTTCAGGTATCTCAAAATTGTACTTGAGTAAATGTACCACACTACACTCTGTCACTGGGAGCAACTGTTTTTTTTACATGACCAGTAAAATGAGACCCATATGTTATGTACATGAACACACTAGGTGTTGAATTCTGGTTGCTATGAATTCTGGGTTACTCTCACAGTCTGCAGGATTGTGCTCACACTAAATATTGATCCAAGATGGCGCAGGAGATGGCGGCCTCTGTGCTGTGCTCTCCCCTACTTCCTGTACCCGGAGCAATGTGAAATCAGTGTACGTGTACGCATACAAAGCCAATTCTGATTCTGAACATGTGCAGGCTCCAAACATCTGCAGAGACTTTTTACAGTAGGCTGGCTCGAAGTCCCGACAGCCAGAGAAGTGGCTGAAGGTTTCAACCAAGCCTCCCACCAGAAATCATGAGGCCCCTGATAACAGATCACCTCTGAAAAAAATAAAAAACCTCTGGCATGTTCCAGGATCTGCAGTCTGATTCAGGAATGTCACCCCTAGTGGCGTCCAGAGGTGACACAGGACTGCACAGGATATCCACGGGTTAAGCGACGCTCTTGCCCTGAGCTGACCTTCTCAGGCAGCGCTTGCTCCAAAGATAGTGAGCGCTTCGCTGACAAGATAGAGGACCGAAGCCAAAACCAATAGAAAATGCTGTCTGAGAACGCAGCGGCATTGTTTCGCTCCGTTTGAGTTGCTGGGAATAAAGGAAAAGAGGAGACAGTGTGACTGAGCGAGGATGGCTCAGGGACACATGTTGGGACTCATGCCAGCAGGGCAGGGTCACACTATGTGCAGTAACTTATACTAATGATAGGATGCTAACAGCGTTAAGTGCACATCACCACCAGAGACTCCGGCCATATTTCATCATGTAGTAAAACAGCCACATCTCCTAAATGTATGTATGTATATATATATTTCTACACACAAGAAAAAAACAATAATAATCATGACGGCTTCAACAGCTCTTGGAAACATGGACTCACTCATTTGCACCCATTGGACGGATACAGATATCAATTTGATATAAACCTGCCTACACGCTCTATCAATCACATAGCTACTTAATAGGTGGCTAAGGCTGCGGATAGTTGGGGTATAGAGCTGCCAATTCCATTAAAGTAGGGAGGATTTATGCGTTGCCTGAGAGGCTGGAAGTACGGATCCCCCACACCCCGAGGCCCGCTTCACGCGATCTGTGTTGCCATCGATTTTGAAAAATGCAGAAATCTCACACAGCATAAAAAAAAAAAACACTCACATTTAATAGAAGACTAGCATGGCCACTAGCATGTTTTTCTGTTGCCAGGTGAGGATATGACACGCTAACAGGCTGATGCATAATGGGGTCTTCTTGAAAGATGTCATAATTTTGTCTGTTTTCCTGTTGTTATGGATTATGAAACTTTTTTCGAAAATTGCAAAATGCTCATTCAATGCTACTTTTAGCGCAGATTTTAACACTCGAATGAACAAACAGTTCAGAAGCAGTCAGAAAACACAGCCTGCATCACAACACCCTGTAGCTGTTGCTGATGAGCACCGTGTAGGCAATTAGCAAAGGGTAATCATGTGGGCATCAACAGTCATTTGTTTGTTTCTCTCAGTATCCTTTTAAAATGTGACTGCTGGATAACAGGAGGCAAACACGGGCTGTGTGCTGCTACAACAGGCAACGAGAAAACCAGCGTTAGATTCAGCCTTAAAGGAACAATTCACCCAAAAATGAAACGTCGGTCATCATCTACTCACTCTCGCACGGAATGGAAGTCGGATGAAATTTCACAGTCCGCAAGACATTTCTGGAGCTTCACAGCAAAACAGGGTTGCAGCAGTCTTCTAAACGACGGAAAGAGATGCAGACTTGTTTTATTATGTAAAAAACAACAAAAAGGAATCCCTGAGATCACAAATTGCTTTGAAAAGAAATTATTCACACCCTTGCAGTCGTGCACCCAATTCAGACAGAGTGAACGCTACTGGTTCTAGATCAGAAATTACAGTGAAGATTTCAGCTTTTAAAAGGATGTAAACAATATTTCTTTACATCTAAAAAAAAACATCCCCACCTCCCTCAGCTGCTTAGGAGAATGCTGAAACGCTGTTTCAAAATAAAATGTTTCGTGGACTGCAAAACTTCTTCTGGCTTTCCCTGGGCATGGGGGTGAGTAGGCGATGACTGAACTATCATCGTTGGGTGAACTTATCCTTTAAAAAAAAGAGCAAGAGTTCATACTTCTTAAGAATTCTACAAATGCATTGATAAAGCTCTTGCTGTTTCCAGAATGCAAGGATTTGGATGATTCCCCCTTTCTATGTCAAAATGGATATCAGAAAAATCCCCTTTGTCCTAAAAACAGATACGATGGATACACGGAGACTCTATCGACTGCAGACTGTAACACTGTGAACTGGCCAACGCTACGATCTAGGTGCAGTGGTTGAGGTATCTCGCTAACAAGCATGTCAGGACACAACAACTGTGTTTGTTTTCAAATGTAATTATTAGCATTACTAGTGTTATTATTTGTTTATTTCACTTTTTCTTCCACTTCCTTGTTCCATTGTTGCCTCTGTACTGTAACATTCAGTTTTTGGTTGATATCAAGCTGAGCTGTTCTTGCACAGTTGAGAACTATTTCAAAATAGGAAAGCAGAAAAACATGAATTTCAACACCGAACAGTTTTTCTTTGGACGGATGCCGTCTGCCTGTGGCATCCTGACAGCACCGTACCATGTCTTTCTCTCTCTCTTTCTCTCTCGCTGTATACACAACATCTTTCCCACATGGCAGTGGGGATCTGTGTGTTTCAGGGGCTATTTTGTAAACACAAAAGGGCCATAACTAAGAGTTAGCTTCACTTGCTTTTCTAGTCCACAGATAACAAACATGGAGCGAACAAGTAGCATTAGGAGAAAAGCCATGGCCAGACAACACAAAGGAGAAGTCATGATTGCCGGAGAACAACTCAGGTATGAGAGGGAGAGGGAGGAACGTGACGCTCTCATGGTCAGGTTTTTTTTAGTTTTTTTTTTTAATTAAAGTTCAAAGGTTAGATATAAATGACTGATTTTTAAGTTTTGAGTTCAGGGCTAGGGTTTCAAAGGTAGGCGATTTTCACAGTATGATAACTGGCTCTGTAAATATCCCAGTTTCATCATATCAATGTGTTTTACATTGATCATTCTTGTTATTATCAGTTGCAGTGACCTTAAAGAAATAAAAAGAGACAGATTTTTCAAGAAATATCATGACTACAACCACTGAAACATTATTTTTAAAGTTATACTTATAAAGTGTTCAGTTGATAAGCAAATCCACACAGTATGATAACCGTCAATTTTCACACCATGGTGTACCTTGAAAACGACATGAATCGCTGCAAAAACCTTTTTGGCATTCTGGCTCATTTGAATTAAATTTGAAGGTTGAGGCTTCATGACGGGAAACTGATCAAGGACAGGCGCTACCACCTGCGCACCTATCCAAACTGCTTCGTGGCACAGGAACTTATAGACTGGCTCGTGAGCCATAAGGAAGCTCCGGATCGAGCAACTGCTGCCTGCCTCATGCAGCACCTCATGGATCACGACATCATCCACCACGGTGAGAAGGAAGGAACAGCATTAGCTTCAGCAAGGGGAAACTGACAAACAGAAATTGATTGTACCTTTATTTACAGACTCTCTAATTTAAAAAAAAGTTATTCGAAACTGTATGGTGCCTTTTCTCAGTGTGTGATAAGAGGCCAGTCTTCAAGGATGCCAAACTGCTGTACCGTTTCCGCAAAGACGATGGCACATTTCCCTTCAGTACAGAGGTGAAAATCTTCATGCGAGGACAACGGCTATACGAACAGTAAGAGCTGCTGTTTGTCTCGCGCTGTGATTCTCCTGTTTGAACAGCTAACCTTGAATGCAATGAGTGCAATGTCAGTCATGCTCACACACACTAAGTTGATGAGGATAGGACTGGGGTTGCAATTTCACACAAAGCAACACAGTATATATATATATATATATATATATATATATATATATATATATATATATATATATATATATATATATATATATATAGTATATATTTGTAATTTGAAGAGCTTTCAATATTTTTCAAACACAATTTGCATGTTATGAAGCATTTGATTTGTGTTCTTCAGGCTCATAGCGGACAAGAACTCCATTCTGCAGCTGAGAGAGGAGCATGGTGTTGCATATCAGCGCTCCTTTCCCGGCTGCCAGTTGATTGACTGGCTCCTTCAGAATGCAGAGGCAGAGTCCCGGCGTCGGGGACTGGAGCTGTGCCGCACATTGCAGGAGCATGGCATCATTCAGCACGGTGAGGAGTGTCCTCATTTGCCCCTTTGATGTATGCACTGAGTTTGCTGCTGGTGGCTGCATGCAGTGGGTGGTCAGCTGGGACTTTTAAAAATCTAAAGCAAATTTGCTCATCAACTCTTTGTGAGACATCCCATTAATCTGAGACCTGTTGTTTTGTGCTCTTTTGCTCTCTTGCACTCCCATCACTAGTGGCAAAGAAACATGATTTCTTTGACAGCGGACTGCTCTACCAGTTCTGCATCAATTTCCGCCGCCGCCGCCGCCTATCTGCGCTTTTAAATGAAAGCGAACAAGAGGAAGACGAGGGAGTGGCAGTGTCGACACCCGAGGACACCCATCCTGAAAGTCCATTTGTTCTGCGCAAAAGCCGACCTCAGGAGGGCAACAGTGCTTTCCAGTCTGGTAAAAAAAAAAAAAAAAATCTCTGGGCTTTATGCACTTTGTTTTGAACGCCGATTAATTGTATTGCACTTTCACAAATCCAAATTTATTAACAGTAGAGTCGAGTAAAGACCTGAAACAGGTTACCAGTGGGCGCCGAGGCAGCTTGAATTCCCTTCAGCTTCACTCAGCTGGATTCCCACCTCTCGCCCAGTCTTCAACTTCAGTGGCGAGATGCAATCCTAAATCAGGCGAGTGTGTGATGAATATTCATGTGGAGAGCGTTTCAAAATGTCTTTGAAGCATTTTGCGCACTGAGGCCTGCTTGTGTTTCATTGTCCCGCACTGGGAAATGTTGAAATCTTTTCATGATTTCACAGTACTGAGAAGAACTGTTACATGCGAAGAGTTGCTGGCACCTGGTGCACCCTTCCTCAAGAAAGTGTTGACGGTGAGCTGCTGCAAAACCACGGCTATTGTAGAGCTAATCACAATGGCGTCAACTCTAGGATTTAACAGCATCAATCAAGCATAACCCGGACAACCTCCCCCCAGCGTCTTACAGTGGATGACTGAAGTATAGGACAAAACTTCAATACTCCTTTAGGGAGCTTTTGCATACAGGTCTATTATAAAGGAGTGACATATTTAAGCTGTTTCATATTTCACATGAGAACAAAGAGATTCTTGGAGAGTTTTTTTGTTTTTTTTTTACATGTGGACTAATGATGTTGTATTTGACCAAATCATTTCTACAGAATGTGTCATTTTTCTCACCCTCCGACCATCACAGGTGATAGGAGATGCCCTGGGCTGGGGCTTTGTTGTCAGAGGCGTGGCTCCCTGTTATGTGCAGGCTGTTGACCCTGGAAGCCCTGCAGCGGTTGCTGGAGTTAAGGTTGGATAATTTGTGACATACGCGGCACTGAAAGTCAAGATTGGTAACCATTAAACTAAATCAAAACCTATGTACCTCCTGTTCCTTAGGTGCGGCAGTTTGTGTGCCAGGTGAATGGCCAGTGTGTTCTCTACCTGGACTACAGGACAGTCTCCAGACTGGTGATGACAGGAACCCGCACTGTTGTGCTGGAAGTAATGGAACCACTGGAATGACAACAACAATAAAACTGCCTTTAATTATGTCAAGTTCTTGTTTTCAAATATGAATGTACATATAAAATCTGTCCTCAATTGTTCTCTAGTATGTGCTCATTTGTGGATACCATTCAATGAAAAGGCTAGATAATGTAGGGTGCATGTGGTATTTTCATTAACCTAAATACATAATATCTTTTTATGATTTTATGAAAATAAAATTTTGTGTTAATACAACCACAATTAATACTAACTTTTGGCAATCCAGCCACTGCCCTGCTCCCTGATACGACTTCCGTCGTTCGGTCGCCGCCATTTTGGATCGAGAGTTGGCTCACTTGTAAAAGATAACATTAGCGAACACTGGCCTGCCCACCGGTGAAAGTACAAGGATTGCTCAGAGGACACTGGCGTGGTCCTGGCACTCATCAGTTTTGGAGTAGACTGTTTTAATGAGATGTGCACCACTTTGTCCTGCCCTTCGTTCTTCCTGCCAGTTAGCAGCTGCAGATGTGACAGCTAACCAGCTAGCTCAGTTAGCTAGCTGTGTTGGAGCATCAGCACCGGCTTTGAGGAGAGCGTACATCACCATCAGTCTGCACGCCCCGACCAGCCAGCTAACTTCTTTGTTCGCCCTCTATATGGTGAGGCAACCAGTGTAAAGCTATTCCCCACAACCATCATCAGGTGAGTAAAACGCAAAGCTTGATAGTCAGTACAACTGAAGAAATAAATAACGCTAACCGGCTATGCAGCGCTAGCTTTGATGCTAAGTACAGTAGGTGACCAAGCCTGCAAGAGCGGGCAACGCAGCTAATGTTGGCTAACACACCAACGCTAGCCGTCAGAGCTAACAACATGTCCTGTAAATCGCCGATCCCCGTAATCAGTGGACACAGCGGAGCAGTAAAGGTCATAGATGTGTTTCCATTTCAGTATTTCTGGTCGAGCCAGCACTTAATCAGTAATGAAAGCTAACTTTGCAACATGGCTATTGAAAAGGCATGTCCGCTGATCCAGTACCGTTACTGGGCCCGCGGAGAAACTTATGTCTTGAACAGATAATGTTATCCTGTCATCATAAGTACCGTAAATACGTTGGCTGTGTGTTATTGCATGGAAACGTGCTGAAGGGGCGTGCCGTCTCTTGTGATGTTGGTGATAATTGATTAGCTACTTACAACATCATATTGAGGAATTGAGGAACTGTGAGTGACTGTGATTAGCCTTACAATGATGACATACTAATATTCACATCATTTGTTTGTTGTTAGAGATGTATCAGCTCCCAGTGAACAACCTTACAAGAATCAGGAGAGCGAGGAAACAAGTGAAAAAGGCCCTTGGAGACATTGGACTGGAGTTCTGCAAGGAGGCGGCGGAGGTGAGTGTGATTTGGGTGCATTTGAGTAGATAGTCAAAAATGATTTGAGAAACTTAACATAAAGATGATTCTCATTCATGTTTCAAAATGAAGTTGTAAGTTGTATCTGATTCTATTCTATCTTATCTCAAATGTTAAGAAAATATGCACTTAATTCTATGTCAGCTCAGCAGAATAAGTCAACATTTTTTTTCTGTTTATGATAACATTTTATATAAGAAAACATTTGTCCTAATCTTTCCAATTCCCTTCACAGGAATTCAAAGACTTTTGCCCGAATGATCAATTTGTAAAAGGCACTCTTTGCCTTGATATCTGCGGATGGGATCCATCATACTCTAAAACACAGGTAAATCTGACAACCCTGTCCAAGGCCTTTTTGACTTCTCATGCACAAATCACATTTATCTTAATCCCATTGTTTTGTCCCATGATGTCTCTTAGGAATACCGATCGAAGCCATTCTGCTGCACAGAGTGCCCCTTTTCTTCCAAATACTACTCAGGCTACAAGAATCATTTCCGCAATGTGCACAGGAAAATCTTTGACAGCAAAATTCTGCTCAACTGTCCATACTGCACATTCACTGCAAGCAAGAGAACTCTGGAGACGCACGTTAAAATATTCCACATGCCCAAATCAGCACGGCAGAACTATGGAAACTCGCAGGGAATTGCACTGGGAAAGAATGACAAAACCTATCTTGATAGAGCCAGACAGGGAAATGGTGTGGAAAAAGCAATGTACTTTTGTAAAAAGTGCACGTTCCGGGACTCTCTCTACAATGTTGTGAGAAGGCACATCTACAGGGAACATTTTCAGCACATCGTCTCACCGTATCTTGGCATGGTTTCTGAATCATTGGTCAAAAATGGTGCTAATTCTGTCAATGGCAACAACATCCTATGTAAGCGCTGCCAGTTCTCCACTCGTAGCTACGAGGCTCTAGTACAGCATGTTATAGAGTACCATGAGCGCATTGGTGCTCAGGTGACCACCATGATTGGACATGCTACTGTTGTTGTCTCAAGACCCCAGCTCTTACCAGAGGCGTCTCAGAAAGCACCTGTGATCGTTAGCAGGGGGCTTACACATAGAGCTGACCCACTATCCCAACCAGTAATCGGCTATTTAAAGCCTGTGGGCCCTGTTGTAAAAAATCAGTCTTCCATTGCAGCCAGTAAGGTGCGTGTTGCAGTTCCTGGCAACCCCATTGTGGCTGAAAATAATTCAGCGGGTGTAAACACAGCGCAGACACAGAAGTGGAAGATATGTACGGTTTGCAATGAGCTTTTTCCTGAAACCCTCTATAATGCTCATTTTGAGAACGCACACAAGGCAAAGAAAGTGTGGGCACTGGCTAAGTACATCATGAAAATCCACAACTTCACCAGCAAGTGTTTGCTTTGCAACCGCTACTTGCCCAGCGACACGCTGCTTAACCACATGCTAATACACGGGCTTACCTGTCCACAGTGCCACTCTGCTTTCCACAATGTTGAGAAAATCATGGAGCACACGTCTCAGGCTCATCCCGATGACTTTGTTGGACCCCCAGGTGCATCACCGCTGACCTTTGATCTCACCATCAAACAAGAGAAGTCCAGTAACGTACAGCTTGTCGTTCTCACCTTTAACATGAAGGAGTCTGTCAATGGTCAGGATCAGTCTGCACCTGCTCAGAATGCTGCTCCACCTCTGGTCAAAGTTAGCGCTCCAAGAATGATTGAGAAAAAGCCTGACCCACTTGCTGGTAGAAGTTATCCTGCAGTTACTCACAAGAGTGAGGTTGGAAAGACTCTGTGTCCGCTGTGCTTCACCATACTCAAAGGTCCCATCTCCGATGCTTTGGCCATGCACCTGAGGGAGCGACACCAAGTGCTCCAGACAATGCATCCTGTAGAAAAAAAGATGACATACAAGTGCATTCATTGCTTGGGGGTGTACACCAGTAACATGGTGGCGTCCACAATCACCCTGCATCTTGTGCAGTGCAGGGCAGTTGGTAGGACCCAGGCAAGCCAAGGCTTCAAGTCTGCCTTGACTCTCAACTCATCTGGTGCTGGCTTCCTCAAGAGACAGCCACCACCGCTGGCCATGACCAACCCTAAGAAATTCAAACTGAGCAAGGAGTCAAAGATTTCCACCACAGCTGTTGTAAATCAGTTTGGGTCTGATGGCCTTGCTCTGGATCCCAGAAGCTACGAACACAAGACGTATGAGGCCAGGAAGAATTTCCTTACCGCTTACTTCAACCGGCGACCATACCTTACTCCTCAGGAAGAGGAAAGGCTGTCGGCAAGTCTGTGGCTGTGGAAATCTGACATTGCTAGTCACTTTGCAAACAAGAGAAGGGTCTGTGAGAAACTATGCGAGACCAAGAAGGTGTCTGTGCTGCTCGGCTTTGACATGCATGCAGTCAGGAAAGTTAAGCACGACCTGATATTTGAGGATAGCAAGTTAGACGGCACCTCAGTGGCAAGACCTGGAGGCCTCAAGTTTGGTACCCCGAACACAGACCAAAACAGGCAGTGTGAGACTCTAAACTGTACCTTAAAACTCAGCACATGCACGGAGACCATTTCCATTGACTCAGACAGTGAACCAGAAATAGAGGAGACACCTACTGAGAATGGAAATGTTGACACAAACCAACAAGAGAATGTATTATCACAGGAGCCCGTAAACCTGATCGAGGAGACAGAACCTGTGAACACTGACGACTCCCCCAGAGAGCAGGAGAGCGCTTTGCAAGATGGGAAAGCAAATGCTGGGATGACATCCTGTTAGTGTCTCTGCTTAGCAGTGTGCCTTGGTTGAGTAACAGTTCAGTTTTAAAGTGTATACATTTAAAACAACAAAGAAAACAACACAGGTTGACAAACAACAACTTGATTACTTGGTCAAATATTTGGTTCAGCTCCAGATGTTACTCGTGTTGGAAAGACGGACAAACAGTTACACTATAGTGCATAAGTATATGGCATATGTAAGTGACATTGTATATATTTTAGCCATTGTTCTTTGTTAGGATCGTCATACAATCTGTGTTATTCACCTTTAAACTGTCACAAGATTTATGAAATGATTATGCCATCTTCCCTACTTGCATAGGTTTGTTATCTCAACTGTGACAATGCTGTATCATACTGTTATTTCACATTTAGAAAGTGTAGGATATGCTAATTGCTTATGTACATGTTTTAATAAATATGTTTGTTTAATAAAAAATTGCAGTTCTTTCCTACACAAGTCTTTGATAATTATGTGTAAGATCAATAAGTAATTGACCCCTATTTTCTACAGGACAGGAAAGGAAGATAGGCTTCAGTCTCACTTTCAGTTGGATGCCTATTTATAGGAAGCACAGAGGAAGAGAAACTTCTATTCCATTTTGTTTTTTAAAAAAAGTTAATTTTAAGTGGAATGTCTCTATAAAAAAAACATAAGCTTTTATCATTTGCAAGTTGCAAGTGGAAGGCTACATTGACAATATAAAACACTGCAACATATGATATGGGGTTAGCCTAAGTTATATTCATATTTTAATTGCACAAGACTCACATCTTTAATCATGGTGTCTTACTGTTAAACTAAAACGACCAAGGATAGTCTCGGGAATGTGAGGTCTTTCCACAACAGACAAGCTTTTACCAATGAGTTTGCTTTCATTTCACGGGCCCCTCAACTTCCGCCCTCCCTCGACGTTGATTGGTGCAGTGGCCGGAGGAGGCGGGACTTCTTGCTGGTACAGTAGCAGAATTGGCCAACCGCCAGCGTGCATCACTGCTGAGGCCACAGAGTCTGCAGCTGCAAAAATGTCCATATTGTGTCTGTATTCACAACTAGAGCTTTCTATAACTCCTTAGCTGTACTCTTAAAGGGAAAACAAGCTTTTAGCAGTCGTGAGTATACCTGTCAATAATGATAATGTCATATTAGCCCCGTGGCTGTAGTTTGTAGTTGTTTTTTTATGCGTTTCCTACACAGTGTTTATAAACAGCTAGTTAGCACCTGAAGCTAAAGCTGGTGGTATCTACGTTGTAGCCAGAGCTGTCAGCGGTGGCAGGTTGGCATCCTGACGCACATTATTGACTTGATATACATCGTAATTAATTCATGTTACTGAATTTCTTATTGCTGAGCTTACAAGGCTGCTATTTAGCTAATGTGTGTTAGCTCCTGTTTATTTACGAATGTTTGCTTCAGGTTTAGTTTCCTTACCATCGCCGGTATCCAGTAGTTTCCCATTTAATCCTGTACAATAGGGTAAATCTTTCATAAGCTTGCTGAAACATGCAGCATTCTTGTACATCATCACTGTGTGCTTACATAGTGCAGATATAGTCTCTAGTTAAACTGTGCTGCAGACTTGATATTCACTGTGATGGATTGCACTATATTACAGTGTAGCACGTCTCGAGAGCATCCTGATTTTTATAGTCTACAGAAGTGAATGTAAACCAATGGATGCTTAAACACAGCAGCATGAGATGCAAAATGTTTCTGAATGTCACCTTTCTCTGTTTTCATCCAGGATGCTATTGTGACAGCTGAGAGGAATGGCAAGAGAACCCACAGGGTTTGACTAGGCTGGCTGTGTGTTGGAGGTTCACAGTGTGTATATAATGTCGTACAGTAACAGAGAGCTAGTGGAGTCCTTTTTAAGCTACAAACTGTCTCAGAGGAACTATCCAACTGCCCTGCTGAGGCCAGATGATGCTGGTGGAAGGACTGAGGCAGACAAAGCCAACTCAGCTGCCACAAATGGCCTGCTGGCCAACAGCAGCAACGGGGGCGGACAGCCAGGTGCTGACATAGAGGCTGTTAAAGCAGCTCTTCGGGACTCATCTGAAGAGTTTGAACTGCTCTTCACACAAGCGTTTAGTGACCTCTCCACGCAGCTCGACATCACTCCTGACACAGCCTACCACAGCTTTAAGAGCGTGATGGACGAGGTGTTCAAGGACGGAGTCAACTGGGGACGTGTAGTGGGCCTGTTTGCTTTTGGCGGTGTGCTGTGTGTGGAATGCGTTGAGAAGGATACGAGCGAGCTGGTCTCCCGCATCGCAGACTGGATGACCATGTACCTGGATGAGCACATCAATCCGTGGATTGAGAGCCAAGGAGGATGGGTGAGTCAGCAGGGGAGGAAGTAAACACGCAGCTTCATTTGTGGTTCTGTGATGATCTTCATGCCGACCTGATACTGATCAGTATCTTCATCAAAACTATATATAAGCCATAAGTCACAATCGTTCACTTATGGTGGGCTGTGGAATCAAGTTGTACTGCCACAGTGATCCCCGACCTCATGTTACTTTGCATAAAAGACTCCCACACAAGAAGATAGATATACAGATTTTAAATGTGGGGGGAAAAAGAGCACTGCTGTCGGGTCAGTAGTTGGGATTGGCGGATACCCTGAGTTGAGGTATTGTTATTATCTGGAGTGAAAAAAGTTTTGATCATTGCATCCCTAACAGTATCAGAGATACATCTGAATATCTGTCATTTTGAATTGAGTTTCACTGAGGAAATTAGCTGCGTTGAGAAACTACTCAAAGTGAAGGCACAAAACACAAAACATCTAAAACTTCTCAAGCTAGATGAAACTATTTCTCATGTCTTCAAAAGGGCACTGCAGTTTTGATATAATACATCATAGGATTTCTAAAATGTAACATTTGTTGTTTTTTTTTAATTGAAAGAATTTTCTGATTGATTTCTTCTTGTGTGTGTGAATAATGTATTGAGTTATTCCTTGTTCATATCTCAGTCACAATATCTTGGATAACAAACCAAAGGAATGTATAATTAGAAAAAGAAAGAGAAATGTATGTACGTTTATGCACATGCATTATATAAAAGCATAAATACCAATAAACTGACTATACATGCAAACCAGGCCTGTCAAGACACCAGATTTTGACTACATCATTATTGTGGCAAAACAAATGAATGATAGGGACGTTACTGCAAAGTCTACCACAGTTCAAAAGAAATATGCAAATAGCAATCATATCTATCTTCAGCTTTGTCACTATGTGTTTTGTCTCTTTTTGACAAATAATTTAACTTCAAATCACAATTATAGGGAGGTGGAGGGAGAGTCTGTAACCATAGCTGTAAAGAAAAAGTAGTCAAAAAGAGCAGTTACTACTGAAAAGGTGACCAGATAAACTCACAACCTTAAGAGACACAAGGCTGAATGTCTTTGATTGAATGTTCACATGATATTATATCATATCATTATTAACATATTAATATTTAATTGTAAATATCATGGTTACCATAACATTGTGTTATTGCGACACCCCTAATGCATACATATTTATAGTCAGTAAAGACATATTAAGTACTACACTGATGACAAAATGCACACATGCAAAATGATTATCTTATATATTGTGTTTTGCGGGAAACCACTTTCATTTTTGAAAAACTTGAACACATTTAAAAATTCATCTTTTGCAAAAGTATCAATACTTGATACCTGACTGATGTCAGTGCAGTATTCCTTTAATGCGGATGGGAAAGAGGCCAAGACATTGCCTAATTCCTCTTCCTCTTGTTTTTGTTTTTGTTCGTGTCTGACTCCATTTTTGATTCCAGGACTCCTTTGCTGAGGTTTTTGGGCGAGACGCAGCTGCAGAAGCGAGGAGATCTCGGGAGACTCTGAGTCGGTGGCTGCTGGTTGGAGTGGCGCTGCTAATGGGAGTTGTGCTCGGTGTCCTCATCGCTAAGAAACAGTGAAGGTGCTGCATCCTGTCCACCGCCGCACACCCTGTGTAATGCCAACAAAAAGAAAAACTTAATAGTTGATGTTTACAAAAAGCCCAGTCTGCTTGTGCACTGACAGATTGTGGATTGACTGAAGCCGTTTGTGGGAGTATCCATAATATGTAGCTTGGTGAGCTGTCATACTTCTCACCCCGCTTTGTCTTGTGTCTTTTATTTTTTTAACACACAGCAGAGATTATCACTTGTTAAAGGGTGTTAACTCTCCAGACTGGAAGTGCTTTAAATGAACCTGATAAGCTAAGAGACAGTGAAACAGATTCAGCTGGTTTGATGAGACTGCCTGTTTTTTTTTTGTTTTTTGTTTTTTTCCCGTCGTGTGTTATCCAAGGACCAAATTTTACTACTTACAAACTAAAAAGCTGACAGAGAATATACGTCATATTTCCTTTTCACTGTGTAATGCTTAGCTCCTTCTGTTGGCTGTACTGGAGTTTTAGGCATGCTTCAAAAATAAATATATTTATGTTTTTCTTGTGTCTTTTTTATTGGTTTCCTTGCCAGTGAAAAAAAATACTTTCACATCTGCAAGTGTCAAGCTGAGTGGAACAAACTGTAATAGGCGACATATCTCCCATAGGACCCACAGCACTGTCCCTGTTAGTTTCTTTATTTTTACATCGAGAAAAGTACTAGATTTATTGAGCAAATTCAAAGTCTTGGAATGAGATGAAACAAAATGGCAATTCAGATTGATTATCCGTCTCGAAAAAAGTCCGACATCGTGAGCCCTTAATGGCTCTTTTTCAGGTACAGGGGAATCTGAATTATGTGTAATAACTACGACATTTTAATGGGAGCAGATGAAGTATTAAGCATCCTTTGGGAGATGTAACGGATTATCAAGATCGTCTATAACACTGACGCTGTGTCTAATGGATCAATTTATACTGTGAACAGACAAGAAGAGCAATGCCTGCACACTGACTCCAAACCACAAATGTATGTTTTGATACCAGTTAGAGCTGCAACTATTAGTCAAATGACCAAAAAAAAAAAATTTTAAAATTATAATACTTGATTCATTCTATCTTAGCATTTGCTGCTTCCAGCTTATGTATATATGTGCTGCTTCTCTTTGTGGTTTAAGGAAATTGGGGAATTTGAACTGCTGGTTGGACAAAAGGAGCAATTTGAATACGTTAAAGCTCTGGGATTTTCACAATTCTTTGACATTTAATAACTAAACGATGTATCAATTGTGAAAATAATCAGTAGATTAATAAATACATCAGATATATCAAGGATATCAAAAGGATCTAAATTATACTAAAAATACCTCAAACATTTGCAAGTCACATGAAGGGGGACATAACATAATGGATATATTAGAAAATATTATTTAACCAGGTGAGAGCCACTCATGTACTATACGTCATATTCTTTCTCTATATACATATATGTTAATGATGAGACTACACAAGAAAACTATAACCAAATATCTATAAATGTGCAGAATCTCAGTTCGCAGGAAGTGTTCTATTTCATTGTCCTGGTTCAGGATCTTTGTATCGTGGTCTGAAGAGTAAAGCCTTCCTCGGATGGTGTTCAGTTCAGCTTCTTCATAATGTGCATCAGCAATGTACATGACAATATGAACGGCACACATACACATAAACGCTGTTATCTCTGAACTGCAGTGTTCTGGGTTTTACATCCTGTGGCAGTTGGGGGCAGGGGGGAAACTGGAGCTGCAGTGTTTAGTTTGTACCGTTTGGGGGTGCTCATAGACCACTTGTTTCAAAAGGAGTGTGCATCAAGCCGTGGTGGGAGCTCATTCTAGCTGTGGATGGAACTGCACAGTTTTGTCATTCAGAGGTGCATCGGTTTCCTCCTTCAGGAAAGACAGAATCAAATAAGCCCAAGGATGATTAGAGTCTCCAAGACTGTCAATGATCTGTTCGTTTCTACAACAACTAATGACATAGTACAACTCATTGTGCAGGATGAAACAGTCTGAGTGGGAAAAGTGGCAAGCGTCAAAGGGGTAAAAGAGAGAGAAGGCCACTAACGGATGGCTGTGTGAGCTGGCCTGTGGTTGCTAATCTATCCCTGGCATTTGTTACCATTTCCCCAGAGCAGAGCTGGCGGCTGCAGCAGATAAACAGTAGATAGAGACAGTTAAGGAAAAGAGTATAAATTATGGATGTGCCTGCCAAATCATCTTTCATGTCTTTTTTTCCCCTCATTATTTGTCTCATGTTTGTTTTCCTAATTCTAGTCATTCATTCAAGGTGAACATCGTGGATTTGAACGGTTTGTCTGCTCGAGAGGGATTTACGGTAAACTTTAGGGTTCAAATAGAAAACGCCGTCGCCTCACTCCGTTTCACAGGCCATTTCATTCCCATCATCAAGGTGCAGGGTGAATCAAGTGAGTTTGGTGCGACAACGGTTGACTGCAGCTGACATTAAGCGTCAGTAACAAGAGTCTATTTTGATGGTTTGATAAATAACCCAGCCTCAATGCTTGTCGTCAACATTTGCACCTCACAGTTGGATTGTCCCCAAAACACTCAGGGGAGTGACCGTGTGTGTCCTGCAGTGTCATGAGTGGGTGGCGTGCCCAGATGTTCACAGGGTCATGCTCAATAAGCTGAAACCAAATGCATAAATGAAAGTCCTTTTCCCCCGTTAAGTCTGCAGTGAAGCATGTAAAACACACTGCAGCAGTGTGTGCGTTCAATTATAGCTTTTGTCTCAAGTGAAGCGTTCTGTGCGCGTCCTCAGATTATGAAACCTGACTGGATTCATTTGACCAGAACATGACACACTGATTTTGAAAGTATGAGCGAGCACACAGATGGAGTTCTTCTACCCGCAGCAGCGTCCTCAAATGAAAACAGCGGTATGTTTATTGTGCTCGTCCTAAGTCTCTCTGGTGCCCCTCGCTGACTAACTGACAGGGAGTGTGAGAGTGGCGGTGCCAGCAGCAGGTGGATGGTTTGGGGTCTGTGGACTCAGTGATAACATATCAGTTATCCCCCAGTCTTGAGTGAGCAACCCCAGCCCTGTTGCTTGGCATGAAGTAACTGTAATGCACATACAGTGCATACCACAGCACTGCTGTCTGAATGTCATAACGGAGGAAATGGAGGAAGCAAATTTGTTTCCAACATATTTTCAGTTGTCCTGTGCTGCAGAGGTTTGTCAGTGAACTCTCCACATGTAGTCTAATCTGATCAGTTTGTTGAGCCACGTTTGATCAATTTTTAAACAGTTATCTGTGGTCCACTGAGTAGGATTACCTAGATATTGACAATCACTGTAGCCCAGCGTGTCTTCTCCACACAACTAAAGTACTGCTGCCAAGTTAAAAACATTCTTTGAAAAAATGATTTTCAGCATTCATTTATATATTTTTGTCGATGCAGCAAAAGATATTATACTGTATACTACACACTATTTAATGTTGTTACATTTTGAGATGAAAAACACAAGCTAAGAGCTAAAATTACAATGCTTTTTATGTTTGTGCATAAGTAAAAAAAAAAACACCTTAATATAATATGTAATATAAACTCTAAGATAAGCCTTTCTGCTTCACAATAGATTAATGCAATTAATACCATAAGTACAATTTTCACAGGACCATTGGAGCTCTGTGAGAAAGACGTTTTAAGGCCTGGGGCTAGCTGGTTAGGATGCTAACTTCAGTAGATATTTCTAATAAAACTGATCAAAATAATAAGAAGAATACATTAGGAAATAACACGATACATAGACACCTTTGACATTACTTAATTTTGAGTTAATTTTTGAGAACAAAAATTCTCATATATTACATATTTAGGTAAGATGCAGGACTTTTACTTGTAACTGGGTATTTCTACTTCGTATTAAAAAGGAGGTATTGCTACTTTTACTTAAAGCGACTAAAAGACTGGCAGCCCCTTTGGATGAAAGATGATGATGTTGAACCAAAATAGATTGTAACTTAAGTACTTACTGTACCACCAGACTCCAGAACAGCTTCTTTCCCCAGTCTAGGTTAAAATTCTGTGACTTATCCGACCTGGATAAGTCAGAACCTGGTATCAGGCATTAAGATTTACTATGATAATTTACCAGAAATACACAAATGTTCTCACTGATGATCTTATCTGCTTCTGTAGGTCAGATACAGGCATCGGTTTTAAATTAAGACTGTTCCATGAACAGTTTAAGTTCCTTGTAAGTGCGTACAGGATGTGAAAACTTTTTTCCACTGCTGCTCATATCTGCTTCAGTCAGAACAATGACATAAACACAGTTCACGTGAAGACTTTCAGTGTTCTGACTCAATCCAGACATTTTTTTTTAATATCTTTTTACTGTCATGGTACATATCATAACTCATCATTACTAAGCAGGTTCTCTGTAGTTTCTTGCCTTTTGCATTCAAGCAGGAAAGTGGAAATTCTTTGCATGAAAGAAAATTCCCCGTTGTGTGATGAGTAATAACAAATAAAAACATGACCTTGTGGCTCTGTGTGTGTTTAAACCTGAAGCCCAGTTGCTCATCAACTGGCAGCTCTGGTCTAAATATAAAACCGTGGCGTAAGTGATGCACTTTAGTTAAATGTTTGTCACTTCTGCAGAATGGAGAATTTGCATACATGTACAATGACACTGTCAGAGTGGCGCGCTGCCTTTACAAAGGGAGCAGTGTACCTGAGCAGGGGAGTACAATAACAGCAGTCAGACGGCCTCACTGTGGTCAGTTCACTGAGCCGAACGGATAAACCAGAGAATTCAAATGACATCAGAAACAGAGGCCTTCAGAACTCCAGCAGAATCGGTCACACATTTTATTATTATCTCTGTAGAGTTTCAAATATCCACTTTGCAAATACAAAACCCATCTGTGTAACACAAAAAAGTACAATTTCACATTATGAATAAAAGATGAGGGATTACCCAGACAAGGCAGTCAAATTGGATTTGTGTTTGTATTTACAGCTGCAACAATTCCCTTATCTGACATCAAACGAGCACTGGATCAAGATAACATCAACAGAATTAGTGCTTCCTCCTAAAATACAGTTAGAAATTAAACAGAAAACCTCATTCGTGTGTAGAAACACGTATGTACAAATTCACACAAAATAACTGACAAGCAAGCACACAATCTGGCTCCTAAATATTCACAGCTTTCAAGTCAAGCCTTCTTTGTCGTTTCACACCAGTGTGGGCACCATGCCAGAGTTGAGGTGGTGTGTGTAGGGTAAGGATACGGAGGGATGCAGCGGTGATTGTGCTGGGATGAGGTGCGGCGTGTGGCTGTAGGAGAGGAGGGTCCCGGGGCCGAGGGAAAAGGGCCCACCGTTGGCGTCCAGGGAGGACGGCTGAGTCATGTCTGAGTACGACTCGAACATGGGCGCCTTCTTGCTCTTCTTGTTCTTGTTGGACACTTTCCTGTT
The DNA here is from genome assembly GCF_900880675.1 of Sparus aurata. NCBI lineage: Eukaryota > Metazoa > Chordata > Actinopteri > Spariformes > Sparidae > Sparus > Sparus aurata. The sequence continues at coordinate 30,142,007 of NC_044192.1, forward strand.
GCGGGTTTGGATGCCGTCCTTCTTCATGGTGAGGGGACGGTTGACCTAGGAAAAGACAGAAATCAGCTTCTTAGCAATGTTGCGCAGCAGCTTCCGGGCTTTTACTAGGAAGATATAATTATGACTGACTCACATTGTGCAGTTTGAAATAGAGTCCACAGGCGTTACACACAGGCTCTCCGTTGGCGTTGCGTCTCCACAGTGTTGTTGTGCTGGTGTGACAGTTGGCACACAGTGTGCCGGCCCGCTTGCTGACAATCTGAAACAGAGAGAAGAAATCATCTTTTGCAACAATTTATCATTTGATGAATATAACACAAATGAGTATAGCCACCCAGAAAAGTGTGTCACTGTGTGTGTCAGTGGGTCATACCAGTCTCTTCTTGGGTCGGATCAGTGGTCTGTTTTGGCCGTTCATCTTGTGGTACAGTCCACAGGCGTTACACAGGTAGTGGCCTGTGCCATCCCTGCGCCACAGAGGGGTAGCGGTGGCTCCACAGTTAACACACTCTCTGGCCTCTGTTTAGAATGAGAAAACACACATTTGTCACTCACCATGTATCATTTTGTCAATCGCTACAAAATCGTATCTGTACATTTAACCTGAAATGAATTAGGCAATATTGGGAACAGCTTCTGTCTTTACAAAAATGCCTCATGATATGGTGATTATGGGAAAAGCTTACATCTCATTAATGAACAAAGTTATTTATTTGACAAAACTATCAAACATATAGCTCATATTTTTTCAATCCTGATCTTCCTCAGTGGATGGATTTCATGTCACTGTAGTAAATCTAAATTTTTTTTTTGTTTTTATTAGTACCTTGAGAAATTCTTGCCCAGGTTTGTTTAAAAGTTCATTCTTGGACCTGGAATTTTTTTTTCTATTTGACCATCGGCCATTCGATGGCCATGGAAGGTCATCTGATATGATAGAACACTCCAAAACAGCCACTAAATGGACGTGGTGATTGTTTCCAAGGTCAAGAAAGAAAGAAAGTTTGGATCTTAAAAGTCATTCGTCTTCTCTGACTGACCTGTCTTGTAATTAAATAATGAACTTAACAAAATGAAATAAAAGAATATGGCTCATCTCAGTGTATTTTCACCTGGAGTGGATATCCGCATCTTATTGTGGAGTTTGGGGGAGTATGAGGGGCTGATCCAGGACCCAGGGCTCGAGTAGAGGGCGGCAGAGTTGTAGTCCTGGGGGCCTGTCATATACGAACTGTAGGGGCTCAGCATGTGTGGGTGGGAGTGGGACGAAGGAGTGTACACACTCCCAGCAGCAGGGGTCAGGTTCAGGAAACTGCTGCTTGCCCCCGACCCCCCCAGGGGGCTCAGGCGCTCGGCCTTCAAGGCCTCCTGAAGCCGGGGGCTCTCCCTGCCATCTCTGCCTGGAGACGAGTATCCGTCTCTGGAGGTGGTGAAGGAGGAGGTGATCCCAGGGGTGTAGAGGGATGTTGGGGTGTGTGAGTGCAGCTTGGGGCTGCTCCAGGTGGAGGCCGGGGTGCTGTAGGGTGAGCTCAGAGAGTGGCTGACCGGCCCGTCCAGCAGCTGCAGGCTGCTAAGGAGGCTCGGAGAGCTGAACACCTGACGGGCTTTAGACAGAAAAAACTCATGTTATTTTTCAGGACGCTGGACAAGAAGATGGATTTGATGGGTTACAGTGGGTGGGAGCACTGACCCGAGTTGTGTCTGTAGCTGGATGGTGCTCGACTGTGGCTCGGGGCGGAGAAGAAGGAGGGGAGGCTGGCAAGGTCATGGTCCTGGCTGGAGAAGAAGGCCTCTCCCTCTTCTCCTTGAGGCAGCAGGCCGGGCTCCGAGGAGAAACCGGCCAGAGGATCTGAGCTGAGCAGAGCCGGAGACACCCAGTGGGAATGCTCTGATGAATCCTCCATGCTGACAGAACAAAGCTCGACCTAAAACACTACCATAGCAGGGATGTCAGAAATCCACAGTGCCATCACCTCAGGACTCTTTTTCAAAAGAGGTGAATGTATTTTTTTTTTTGCCAACCATGGTAATTCATGCCACCATCAACAGTTTCTGATTTACTGTTACTCTGATTGAAGCAGAGGCGTTATTACTACTTCACCTCACAACAACCAATCTGACTTGAAGTTATCAGGGACAAGATCTCTCGACAGCAGGCTTCTTTAAACTTCCTTTTCTAGGAAAAGGAAGTTTGACAGTGGCTGAAAGTCAAAAGTAAAAATAAATGGGTCTATAATTGTAGTGATGCAGTCGGTGACCAAACGGTTACTAGGTGGCCTTTTTACAATAGGTGTGCCAGTTAGAAGAATGCAAAAGACGTGTCCTCAGGGACGCCCCACCAGGCAAACAGCACAACACTCCAAACAGCTGAGCTGTGAACGGAGGCTGGTTTTCTAAGTGAAAGTGTGAGCAGAAACTTATGTGACAGTCTCACACCTGTTTGGGGCGTTCATCAAATAATCCTTCAGTGGTGTTTTTTTTATTTTTTTTATTCAATAATATAACTCAGACATGTGGTACATTTTTACACACGAAAAGCTCGATTAAAAAAAAAAAAAAAAAAGTTCTGCCTCACAAAACTGATGAAACTTGCAAGAGAACTGAGAACAGCAACAATAGACCAGGCCAGGCCGCTCTGGCTCCATATCTTTAGAGGAAAGAGAAGAGGCTGATAGTGTCTGATAAAGTCTGAGAAAATCTGATAGACGGCATTATTATAATGCTAAATATATCCAGCTCCACCGATACAACATGACCCTAATCTCATCTGATTAATAGAAATCTGTTTGAGACTAGAAATGTGACAAATGTCAAAACACAGCAGAGACAGAGAGCAAATGAGACTGTACCGAGAATTTAACATTAACATTTAGACAGATTTAATTGTTTCAAACTAAACAGTTTTTCAGACATGAGCTTCACACAAAAACATTCTTGATCAGCTTGAGGTTTGATTATTATCCTCATTGAGAGATCGATCAGTCGACATTTAGCACAGTTATTTGTATTAATACATATACATACATATAAAGTAGATGAGCTATTTAATTAGACATTAATTAATTTGACCTCAGGTCACCTAAAAGCATGATGATCATGGTGATTAGTGGATAACTCCATTAAATTAGATAAACTGAATAAATTAGACCAGTCAGTCACATAGACCGATATAAGAAAAATAACGATTTTTTAAAAAATTAAAGTTTAAGACAAACCGGCCTTTTTCTTGGGAAGGAAACCTGATCGACCCAAAGCCAAGTCCTCACCTCTCATATCTCTATAAGTCACAGTCTATCAAGCTATAAATGGCCGGTAAAGTTTTCAATGCCTGGATATGCTTTCATAAGCCAGATATTTTTTCAGTATACTGGTGTCTAAAGAAGACCAACAGCAGAGACGATGAGCCGAGGGGTCACCTACCTGAGTGGATGCCACAGATGAGCGAGGTGAGCCGCAGGACTCTGGGTTAGAGTTATAAAGCCAGGTGGAAGGTGTCACAGCGCGTGGGTCTACCTCAGTATGAAGGCTGATGGCTACGAGTACTACTTCTCCAACCAGCAGCAAAGTTTAGGGCTAAGAGACAGTCCGTGGGAGGGGTTGGGGACAACTTTTTTTAAAAGACACACCTCTTTGGTCCAGGGAGAAACAACTTGTATGAAGGCAGATGAGACCTAATTGCAACTCTAAATGTAAAGTGGTGTCAAACTGTGTTATTAATGTAGAACTAGTAGAAACAATTTCTGTCTCATCAAAGAGTTATGGGATCTGGAGCGAGAGGGAAAGGTGAAGGTGTCAGCTTTTAAATCTTGCTTCCTTCCTCTTCCTTTATAGCTGACTGTGCTGGTGGTGTAGTATTGATAGCAGCATCATATATAAGAAGCATATCAGCACCAAACTGTTATATAAAAAAAAAAAAATGAGTTGGTAGATACAAATATCAGACTATCACACAAATGTAACATAAAGAGCATTGCACAGCTGTGGCAGCAGGGCCAGGAGCCTGCAGGATGGGTGCTTTTTGTCTGTTGATGAAATGTGCATACAGCCCCTGATAAGGCCGAGCCCACATGGAAAAAAGTCCACGGACATTTAAACAAAGCAATTATAAAATGCAAAGACTCAATTTCTTTGTGGTCCAGTAAAGCTTAGAGTGGAACACAGTAATGCAAATCGGGAAAGTAGCTGCAATCATGGGGGAGAGATATGGTCTGGACACGGCCTGGCTGCGCACAAGCCCGACACTGTCCCAGTCATTTGATAGTCAAAGCAGCCTCCCAACTTTCCTCTCTCTTTGTTCATTTACAGTTTTCAGGGAAATCAGGGGAGGAAAACAGTTGGAAAAAAATTAGGCCCTTTTTTTTTTTTTTTATTGTGCAACACCGGGCTTTATTCCGCTACTTAAGAATTCACAGCAGTTAAATGTAAAATTGAAATGACATCCTCCTCAGGTAGTGATGGGAAGATAAACTGCATCAGTTAGATGCAAATCTGAATAAAGGTCCTTGGCACAAAAACTGGTTGTGGAGTCTATCTATTTCCCTAAAAATGTCAGTCTTTCTTCAGCTGCCTGGAATAAAGTTTATGTTATGCGCCAACAGAAACCAACTGCAAAGTGAACATCACAGAGGTCACAGGAAGCACAGAGCCGCGCTGAGATCTCCTCGTCAGCAGGGCTGCGGCTGCCATGAGGACACCGGCTCATGTCCTGAGTGTGCGGGGGACTGTGAGGGATTTACATCTTTAAGGGAAAAGCTTGTGTTTCCAAACTCATTCTCCTTTATGTCAAATCCTGTCGCACCCTGTAAATGGTCTCACACAATCATAGAGATTAGAAATTATATGGTCATTTTGAGAGGGTTGTGGTTTTCGATGCTTGCCTTTTTTTTTGTTTTTTCACATTTACATACAAATAAGACGTTTAGTCACTTGTTGAAAATGTGCCCATTACTATATTACAAAACTGCACTGTTTAAACAGTTTACATATATGTATGTGTGTATCTTACAGATGCAATATGTAGGAATTGGCCGACTACAAAATAAAAAATGTAATTTCTTACTCAAAGCAAACGGGGAGCACCAGATCACGACCGCTAACTGTCAATAACTGTAGCTGCTGTTGGATTGTGAGGTTAGTTCGCTGTGTAGTTGGCGGTCTGAACTTGGAACTCGGGGGCCAGATCTGTGTTGGTGTTTTCACATTAGATTTTTTTGAATGTTTCAATCAAAATTCATACCTACTGCCCCTTTAACTTTTACTGAAGTTCCACTTTTGGGTCCTCTTTGCAAGACTGGCAGCCTCGGTAACAAGGTCATGGGTACAAAGTTGAGTAAGTTATTGTGTTTATCTACTTCATCAGGTTCCATTTTCCACTTGCATTTACGCACTTGTCTCTCTCCTTTCAGAGGTTAAGTGGGAACGAGCTGAACTGCTCGTGGATCTCGTCGGCCTGCGTGAATGAGAGTGATATTGTGAGAGTGAGAGTGAAATGAGGTGGCAGTGCGGACAGCTGGGCAGGGACGCGGCTGCTGTCACTTAGTGAGCGGGCTGCTCTTCTCTGATAAGAGGTTATCAAGATGAAAGGAGGAGGCCAGGAATTACAGGCCCCCCCCCCTCACTGTCATGCAGAGGCACAGACATACTCGCGGACATACAGGACATTGCAGCATGTCTGTGGTCGATCCATATAACTCATAAAAGCCTGCACACACACACACACACACACACACACCCAACATGCGTGCTCTGTTGACAGTATCTCGACAGAAGCAGTTGGAGGTGACAGTGGAACGTCTTGTTGGACAGTAGGGAGGTCGTGTGAGCCTGTTGTAGCCGGCTGATGGATGGTGTTGTGTGTCACCAGTGGACTTTGGGGACAGCTTTCTAATTCCCAAGAAACAGGCTTCTGTGTAGGCGGTGGTCTTATCTCTGCCACACAGAGCTGCAGCGACATACCCAAGAGAGCTGTCTCTCTCTCTCTCTCTCTCTCTCTCTCTCTCTAACATACACACACACACACACGCTCTCATACACTCTGTCCTCTCCATAGTCTTTTAGTTTCATCAGTTGCTCACATTTTCAGTCAACAGAGAATAACTAGTTTCCATGTTGCTTTCTTGGCACAAACGTCTGATGTGCGCGTGATGTTTAGTGTGTCAGGCAGCGTGCGAGTGTGCGTCTCTCTAATGACTTATAAAGTGAAGTAGCCGAGTGGCCACAGTTTGCCACTGCAGTGTCATTCACTGAGATATCGTAGCTTTATATATTGCTGATTTTTCTGTAATCTCAGTGCTCTGCTGCACCTCTGACAGCTCCACCATGACACAGATATGCAAAAGCACACAAGCATCACCTCAGTGAATGGGAGTGAAATTAGTTTCCTCTCTGTTTTGGCCTTTTGTATTTATTTGTTGTCAGTGCAGCTCAGGGGAGCCAAATCATTTTCTGTTTGAGGGACAAAATGAAAAGCTGATGGGCCAAATCTATTGTGTTGTATTAAGATGCAAAATGGTACCAAGTCACTGACTGCCCGCCACATTAAAGATTATAAAAAACAATTAAAAAGAAAAAAAAACTTCATAATTAAAGAGCATTTTTGTCTCACAAAAATAAATCTGCATAATTATTATTTCACATACTTGGAAGTGGAGGTACTTGTTGGGACTAAATTGACCAACTTTTTAGTTTATGAAAGTATACACTCATCACACTCAAACTACTAGTCTAATAGAGTAACACTGCAAGTACAATTGTAAGTTTTTAAGTATATCACACTTACTAAATAGTTTTAATATGTATTATGTTAATAACAGAACATATGATATATAAGATATACATATATGTAGTTTGGAGAAGAGATTCATACTCAGAATTTTTATATTTACAATATTAATATTGGAAAAAATACAACATTTCCCCAGCACACTGTTTGGAGCTGTTGGCGGGGTCTGCCAAATATAAAAAGTAAAAACAGTATGAGCTTGTTTTGTCCTTCAACGTCTTTAACGTTTATTCAGTCTTGAGAGAGAAGGGATTTTGTTTAGTTTGTTTAGGCATAAAAAAAACAGTCAATGGACATCTTTCTCCTCTGATTCAAGTTTCTTCTCTAACACTACATATTGCACCTTTAAAGTATACTACCAGGTTATTATTGATGTATAATTTTTATACTTGAAATATATCCTTAACTGTACTCGAAGATGTATGTTTTCTTCAGTATATCTTGAGCAAATTATAAAGTACAATCACAAGCAGAACATAGCTTTGAATAAACGTCTTTTGCATATTTCTTTCTTTACTTTTAGAGCACCGAGAGTCACTATTTGAACCATTCATGAATGTACAATGTATTGTATGTATCTGTATGTCCATGTCTATGGCTGTCAATGATGTTAAAATCAACTTCTTCCACGTAGTCTGGCAGTATACCATATTGTGTATATGTAAATTGGCTTGTTCTAGCTCTTCATTGAAGATTCAAAACCAAGACTCCATGATGAGTCAAAATCATTACATCAGATGGAAATATTGTAGATGGCACCTGTGCCAATTTATAAACACACTGTTGTGGGTATTAACACTGTTTGACTGCAGAGGATGACTTTGGTGGTATACAAACATCATTAAACCCACTGAATTTTCAAACACATTTTAAGGTTTTATTATGACATTTGTGTGGTTTCATACTAATTATTTAAAATAAAGTTACATTTGTTTTGTGAAGGCATATGAAATGTTTCACATGTGAGTCTGGTGTAAATAATTCTACCTATTTGAACTTGAAGTTGAGTTTCCTGCTAACACGGCTTCACATTCAGCTTGTGAACAGCACTGAATCACTAGACACACTGTAGATAACAACACCTGACTGCTCCAGCAGAGAGGAAACCAGGAAGACAGGAGAATCACCTGAGGCATTTCTGCCCCCTAGTGGTAAAAAAAAGAAACTTATCCGATATAATATTGCAGATTAACATGTTAATCGTTTTTTCTTCTTTTAAATGTATAACAGGTTATAACTAAATAAAGCAAAACATATTGTAATGCCCATTTTTTAAAATAATTGTGCATTTTTACATTCTCAGGTTAAAATTAAATACCAAATATCTATCTATCTATCTATCTATCTATCTATCTATCCATCTATCTATCTATCTATCTGGTGCATCATGGGGGTATTAAGTGTTGTGCTTCTGTGCTTTATTCAGTTGTTTACGATTATTTTTTCACTTTCATTGTGCAATAAGGTGTGTCTCTAGTTGTGACTCAGAGGTCAGCTTCTGTATGTGCCTGTGATGTGGTGCCTCCAAAGGCTGTTTAAAAAACTGGAATTAGGAAGATAGGGAGCAACGAAGGACAATGACACCTGAAGAGATCAGGTAGCCTTCTGTCACGGTTATCTCTGAAATAAACCATTAGCCACCAAAATACTCAAACTCTAACTTTGTCTATTAAATTCACTGACAACACGGACATTCCTCCTCTTATTTGTTTGAGTTTTAGGAACTTAGAAAGAGATGTTATATATATATATATATATACATATATATATGTATGTATGTATGTATGTATGTATGTATGTATGTATATGTATATATATATATACATAGACTTTTTTGTCTTATTAAGGGTTCTCTACCAGAATTGTACTTCATGCATTTTAGAGAGGGCTTCAGGGTTTCGTGTTAGGAATTAAAAAATTGTATATATATATAGTGAAAGAGTTCATCAAACAAAACAATAACAAAAGGTAACTTTGAAAGTGGGCCGCACGGCAAATAACCGAAAGGCAAATTTACGAGGAACACTTAAAGGCAGCAGTAGCAGCAGACAGCGGACCCGGACCTTCACAGACGTGAACATGACGGAGGGAAAACGTCCAGTAACACTGAAAGTTATCCTCATAGGAAACTCTGGGTAACATCAACTAACTTGTGTCAACTCTTATTTCACTTGTAATGAAAAATGTGGATGTATTTTCTCCGTAGGCATTTGTTTCACTTTCATTTAACCCTTGGTATTTTAATCTTTGAATCTCGGTAAATCCGGATGAACGGACACAAAAGTATTTAAGTATTTGACAGAGCAGTGATAAAACGGCTCAATGAATATAGATTTGAGGGTTGTGCCTTTACCTGTGTGTGTGTGTGTGTGTGTGTGTGTGTGTGCGTGCGTGCGCGTGTGTGTGTGTGTGTCTCCATACAGGGTGGGAAAATCCTCCTTCATGAACAGATATGTAAATCACCGCTTCACCAACATGTACCGCAGCACTGTAGGGACTGACTTCCTCTCCAAAACAGTCAGCATAGACGGGGACACAGTGACCCTGCAGGTACTCCCCAGTGCACCTGCTCAGCCACACTGAAACACACCATACAGACAGCATATACACACCATATATGTCCACGTATGGACATTCAGAGCACTAACACACAAATGTCCCTCAGATGTGGGACACAGCGGGGACGGAGAGGTTCCAGTCTCTGGGCACTCCTCTCTACAGAGGAGCCAACTGCTGCATACTGGTGTTCGATGTCACATCCAGAGCCAGTTTCTCGGCCCTGGAGGGCTGGAGGAAGGAGTTTCTGATCCAGGCCGAACCTGAGGACCCAGCCGGCTTCCCCTTCATCGTGCTGGGAAACAAGACTGACCTGAGCGACAGGGAGGTCAGTGGAGGCGTCTTCGTGTGAAGTAATGGACCACAGACAGGCTGCCAAGAGACTGTGAGGAGTAGGAGTCCTATCAAGTAACAGTTTATCACTCTCAGTCACTCTATTTTATGATTCACAATCAATTTTTGGCATTTCCACCCTTGAGGCCACTGTCTGTAAATGATGAATGGCATTTATGTCATGTGAGTGATGAATGTAAGATGGGGGGAAATGACGAAACATGGCTGTGAGTTCATCATATCAAGACTGTTTTAACTGAATCTGGTTGGCAGTCGCAACGTGGAAGAAATTGAATTGAAAACCTTTTAAATTAAATGACCCAAAAGAATGAATAAACATCCACGTGTTGTGTTGAAGACACATCTATTGACGTAACCATGCTAACCAGCTAGCCATTAGCCAGGGTACCCCAAGAGGTGATGGTCCATCCAACACTCCCCCGGTGCTCTGAACTCCAGGCTAGAACCGAGTGAGCCGATAGTACCGCTAGCTGCACGGTTCTTACATATTGCACCTTTAATCAAATCACTTGATACAGCTCTATTGTTGTCTGTTCATTTCTGTTACTTCCAGCCCACAGGAATCAGCCATGATGTTGACACAAGGCGATTTATATTTTCACCAAAGTTTTGCTTGTTTACGTCGGGGATATCCTGTCAAATCTTGGTCAAGGAGCTCCACTCAAATCCAGACTGATAAAACTGGAAGCAAAACAATTGATTAATTAAAAATGAATCAGCAACTTCACTCAAAAATGAATAATTACAGTCATTTCTAAGCAAAAAAATGTCATGTGGTTTTTACTAAATGGCATATTTCACTGACTGTGAGCTGCTCGGTAATTCTTTTAATTCTTAATTTTACCAGCAAGATATTTAGAACCATTTTGTTTTTACAGTGACGGCCTGACAAGTGCCAGAAGGCACCTGTAGTGATGAGAACAGAAAAACACAAGACAAACCAAACAAATACAAGTGACTAATTAATGAAATCTAACAAGTAAAGTGAGTCCAAGTATCGTTTAAAAAAACCCCATAATTCATTAGTAGGAGCCTGTGGGAGCAGTCACTGAGTTCACTTTTATTGTTTTTCTAACAACTTCCAACCATTAGATGGAACTGGAACGACAACGGACCAAATGATGGTTAAGACCTCATGTTTTTTTACTTGGCCACAAATACTTGCTGCAGTCGCTGACACAGACAGTAGGTCACGTATCCAACAAGGGTTATATAAATAAGCGTATGTTAGTATTGTGTGTTTGTTGTATACAATACTTTGCTTTCAGAATGTATCTGAAATGGCCATGGTAAAGTTTCTGTTACATTGACAGCAGTTAAAGCCATCACTGGGGCTCATTCCTTTTACCAGACGTAGAGAACACGACAATCCGACTTTCGTTCCATTGTATTACTCATCACGGGCTCTATCCTGCCATGTCATGTGAGTGTGATCAGTGTCTTTGCTCGCAGGTGTCTGGCAGGCAGGCCCGGCAGTGGTGTGAAGAGATAGGTGCGGAATACTTTGAGGGAAGCGCCAAAGACGATCACAATGTGGAGGAGCCGTTTCTGAGAGCCGCTCGGGGCGGCTTACAACAGGTGATCTACCGTTTCATCAACCTTTGTAGTGAAAAGAAGGACACAACCTATCTCTATGTTTAACATGTTTATTTTTTGATGATAAAAGATACATTACTCCCTACAGTACAAAAAACACACATTGGAAAATACAGGACATTTCCAGATAACCTGCAAACAGCCGAGAGAAACTCGCAACACCTGTGAGTGCTGAGCGGCACTCGTCCCAGTGTGGGAGGGAAAGTTCAGAGAGACCTCGGCACTGCTGATGATGACCTATCTAACGAGGGTGCAAAAATAGTGACCCAGCAAAGGTACTGTGGAAGGAAAGGACACAATTGTATACCACATGGAAAGAGGAACAAACTCATTAAATGTTTTTTCTTTTTTTGAGAACCTTCAGCTTATGGTCTAACTTAAGGCATCACTACTAAAATACACTGCTTTTGCATGCATGTCTAGTTTTGTTCAACAGACACACTGACACGCACAAAAATCATGAATGCATATGAAGAGAAAGTTCATTTCTAAGAAAGAAATCGGGAGAAACCACAAACAGAAACCAAGGTGCCGGCCGGAGAAAAAGCGGCAGGCGGGAACCTTGGCTCCGATCTTCCGGGCTGTTACCATCACAACTGACTCCGCCCTTACAAAGTAGATATACACTCATGTCCAGTCAGAAACCTACTCCCTGTACAAGTTTGTATTGTAATGAACCTAGCAGTGATTCAGACTCCTACAGTGAATCAGCTTGACAGAAGCAAATTAGAACAATCAGGGAGACTATATATATTTATATATATATATTTGTTTCTTTTATAAGTAAAGACACAAAAGGCAATCAAGAGATGACCAACATGTAAAAACTGTTTGTTACAGGTAATTATATAAAAGGCCAAGATGTTTTTTTTTTGTTTGTTTTATTCTTGCTCTATGAACGAACTAATTTACAGGTGAGTACACTCCGGCTATGTAAGCTTTCTTCCCAAGACACCCCCATTCAAAGACATACGGGTTTACACGTCACAGTTAGCTTGCACATCATCTGTAGTCTGAAATACAGAGCCGTGGAAGGAAAAAATTAAAATTTATTAAATGGATTCACATACATCAATAGGATAGGGAAAATATGTCTACTAATATAATTTGCCATTCTAAAAATTAAAGAAGAGGTGAGACACCACATTCATGAGCATAAAAAGTGTAGGACAACTGATCAGGATATTAGGGGGGGGGAGGGGGGGAGGTATGAAAAGATCCGATGTTATTTTTCCACATACCCCAGGAAATTCCATGTTTGGCAAACAAAGCAACACAAGCATCGAGTAGTAAACAAAGTAAAAACTCTCCTCTCCCTGGGTCCACTTCAAAGTTCCCTTCAGTCCTATAACCTCTGCGGTTCTACTTGGAACAAATACAAAAGTCTTTCTCTCTTTCATCGCCATCTGTTAACAACAAGAACATACAACCAACTGAATGAAGACTCTTTAAAAATATAGTGGCAACCTCAACACAGCCACCCATCTTCCCACAAACACAAACTATGGGGATGAACAACAGTTAAAAAAAGTGATGTTTTTAAAAATGCACACAACATACACATACACATAGGAGAAAAAAAAAAAAAGCTTAAAAAATACAAAAATAAACTACACAAAAGATCTTCTGCGTCATTGCTTGCTAATTTTTTGGGAAGATTTTGCAAGATTTTTTTTTGTGTGTGTGCTGCAAGTCTCAGTCCTAGCAATGTCTGTCGTTCATTCTCTACAAATCTCTTCCTTTGTCACTCTTTTTCGTCCACTTTGAAGTGTCGGCCACCAGTCCTCATCTTGGGGTAAAAAGCGCACAGTGATGACATTACCAGGAAACTGGAGTCCAGTACGATGACTATAGACTTGGTTCTCGATGAAGCAAATTTGTTTTGAGCAAAAAAAAAAAAAAGAAAGGAAAAAAAAAATGATGTCCTCTGTCTTTGAGGACAAGTGCTTTATTTGTTTCCATACCGATTTTTCCTCTCATCTAAACTAATGCCTCCACAGCCTTTTTTCAACACTGTACATGTAGTCTCTCTCTACATCCCCCCAGGATTCACAAAACAAAGACCAAAAAAAGAAAGGGTAACAATGCGCTCAGGCTGGCTCCCAGTTTGTGAAAGATGTAAATGCTTCTATACTGCTCAACTACTGAAACAAGCCAAAAAATAGATGTTAAACGATGGAAGGGGATGTGACTGAAAAAGATAATGTGCTTCTAAGTTTGTGTTGCTCTAAAAATAGTACGACCAACAGAACGAGGAGGAAGGAGGGTTTTTATCTACAGAAAACATCTCTCAGATTGACTTTCATCTCTGCTTCATTTGCTTGTTCTGCCTCCGTTGCTGTCTTGATCTGAGACTTGAGGGTGGAGGATGAGATTAGGATGAGGATGAGGAGGTGGAGGAGGGGTGAAGGTCAGTCTTCCTGATAAAAGGACAGCGAGTGGAAAAAGGACAAAAGACTGGGAGGGGTCTCTGGGCAACCTCACTGGTCCGTCCTTGCTTTCTTTGGACCAGTAGTCTTACTGCAAGAGCACACATAAGACCAGAGTAAGTATTGTTTCATCCATCAGTGTAATGTAAATGTCTATTCCTGTGTGCAGAGTGAAACATGAACACTATACTTACGTATCTGGAGAGGTGCCTGGTCTTTTCGGGGCCGGTTTCGCAGAGGCGGCATCTTTGCCAGATTCTACAAAGCAGACAAATGGTTAAGATGCATATTTTTTAACATTAATGGATTGCTCACTAATTAAAATCTGAGTATTGGTTTGTTGTTGTGTGTACTCACCTTGGAGCCATCGGACTTGGGTGGCAGGACCGTAGCCCTTCTCGTTGCGGGCGGCGATGCGGAAGATGATGGCTGGCTTGGTGGTGTAGTCGATGTGGGCGTTAGAGAGGCTGGACGACTGCACCAAGCAAGAGGGGTTGGGCCCACAGTACACACGCATGAAGGCTAGCTGTGCCGGGGTGGAGGCCTTGGCTTCGGCTGTCTGGTTGCTCTGGATGGCCAGGTACACAGAGTACTCGATAATCTTCCCTGAAGTCACCGAGGGCGGCTCCCAGGTCAGATGGGCACCATCTGGGCTCTGCACAGGGACAGTGACAAATGCTCATGAGAACAGCTGCTTTTGTGGTCATATTTTACACACTTATATGTATTATGTTTATCTATAACTAAATAAGAAGATGAGGAAGCGCTTCACAGCTTTGTTTACCTTGCTGATTTTGATGGCGCAAGGCGCCCCTGGGAAGCCTGGTAGGCATGTCTTGAATGCAGATATCTCTGAGAAAGATCCGCGACCACAAGCATTGATTCCAGCAACACGGAACTTGTAGGCTGTTCCTGGCTGCAGCTCCATTTTCTTCATCTGGCTGTAATCTGGCATGATGCCAGAGTCGTCCTGTCAAAAAACAACAGATCAGTATTTATTGAGCAAAACCACATCCAGGCTTCGAAATGTGAAAAAAGCTTCCTGAGGCACTTACATCTCCTTGAGATTCATCTGCTGGCACATAGAAGTGGGTGACGACCATATTTGTCACTTTAACAATTCCAACATCAAACCACTGGTTCTCCTTCTTTACAACAGGCTTCACCGGGGTTGGCTGAGGGCCTTGCTTCTGTAAAACAAAAAAATAATACACACTCACATTTATTCAGTCCCTTTGACTGAGCAGAACCAGCCAAATGTTCAGTAATACTACAATGACTCACCTCTCCCTCTATGCCATTGGCGACCTCTGCTAGAGCGGCTGCTGCTTGCAGTTTGGCTGGGCTTGCTACCGATACAGATGGTGCAAATGTGCTTGATGGAGCGAGTGCTGTGACGTATAAGGATCAATACAACAAAAAAATTAATCTACTGTACAAAAACACATCCAGAGTCATTATCAAAATGAGCTCAAGTCTTACTCTCAGCAGTTGTACGTGGCAGCAGTGACGCCACGGCGCTGGTGACAGCGGCAGCCATCTCGTTGTGTCCATTGCTCTCAACAGAGGGGTCGTTGAGGCTGTCAGCAGGCGCAAGACCCTCAGTGGGTAGGCTGGTGTCCACGCTGGCCTGCTGTGCAGCAGCCTGAGCCTCCTGGAGCTGCTGCTGCTGTTGGACCAGTGCAGCGAGCTCCTGCTGGGTCAGCATGATGGGGATGTTGGTGGGTTGCTGACTCTCTCCAGTGGAGTCACTCTCATCTGTTAACAAAAAAAGATTGAAGAATTCACACAACTACATCATGAAAGCATCAAGACAGCTAGACCAGTCACTGTAGAGGTTGCAGTAGCTTCAGCCAACCTCTGCCATTTCTGCAGACACTATGCTTATGTTAATTGTTTGGACCATCAGTTAACTACAGCCGGACATTGATCCTAACAATATGGTTCATAATCAAAACAAAAACAAGCGAGCAATCAGACCAAACAAGACTATGGTTGAACTCACTCATTACGGCTTGCTGAGCTGCCTGGAGAACAGCCTGGATAGCGAGGGCCTGGGCTTCCTCAGTGGCTGCAGCCTGCGCGGCTGCCTCTGCTGCTGCTGTCACAGCCAGCTCCTCGTCCGACAGCCCTGTCACCATGAGCGTGGCCCCCTGGCCCTCAGACATCAGCTCTGAGGGCAGATTCAAGGCTGTTGTTGCGGCTGCTTCTCCCTGAAAGAACAAAAACCAGCTCATATAAAAACTGAATTCAAGGTTTGATTGAGTAGTCAATAGTGGCTTTTTGTGTGACATCACACTGTATCTACCTCTGCTTGCGTCTCCATGGCAGTGGCCGCTTGCTCTGCAGGTGCCGCTTCTGCTGATGCCGTCTCATCAGTCTGCATGGGTTCCTCTGTGGAGCTGGCAGCAGTGCTCACACCCTCTGTGATCGATGAGATCGACTGCAGAAAATAAAGAGAAATCATCATCAGACATGCAGCCTAAAGACAGAAGTGCTCCTTAAAACTAAACAGCAGCGGTGGTCAGACTATTTGCCAATTCTGAAAGTACATTAGGGCATTTCTTACAGGTACAGAGGGTCCGGGGGCGGGTGTAGACTGAGTGACAGTAGTGATGGCCCTGCCCTGGGTGGTGGTAACTATGCCAGTGGCTGCAGTGGTTGAGGCTGCTTCTGTGCTGCTGGTATCTTCTGCTCCCTCCTCCGTCTGTTGCGCTGCTGATTGATACAAACACAGAATTAAAGTTAGACTTGACATGGCATCTACCACCTACCAAAATAAGCACTTTTAGATGTTACATTATTTTAATACTCTGATAACATTCAAGAAAAGAAAATGACATGTATCCTGGCGAGCTGACAGTTAAAGTATATGTGGTGGTACCTGTGCCTTCTCCTGTCTCCATGCTGCAGGTGGCCGTGGTGGCCGTGTTGGTGGTTCCAGTCTCGTGTGTTTCACAGGGTGGGTTGGAGCAGACTGTCTGGACCATGCCTGTCGCAGTGCTGGTCTGGTCACCTCCCATGCTGGAGGTGGCCGTGGACGGGGTGTTGGTGGTCCCCGTCTCGTGTGTTTCGCAGGGTGGGTTGGAGCACGCTCTCTGTGTGGTGCTCGTCTGGCCTGCGTTCATGCTAGACGATGCCTGTGTGGCTGTGTTGGTGGTTCCTGTGACGTGGGTCTCACAAGGGGGGTTGGAACACAGCTGCTGGACTCCTCCCATGTTAGAGGATGCTGTGGTAGCTGTATTAGTTGTCCCAGTTTCGTGGGTCTCGCATGGTGGGTTGGAGCACACACGCAGCGCAGACATGTTTGACGATGCCGTCGTGGCTGTGTTGGTGGTGCCCGTTTCATGCGTCTCGCAGGGCGGGTTAGAGCACACCTGTCCTGCTCCAATTGTAGCAGAGGAGGTGGTGGCCGTGTTGGTGGTTCCGGTCTCGTGGGTCTCGCAGGGCGGATTAGAGCAGACCTGTCCTGCTCCGATGGTGGCAGAAGAGGTGGTGGCTGTGTTGGTGGTTCCGGTCTCATGGGTCTCACAGGGCGGGTTAGAGCAGACCAGGGTGACGGTTCCAGAGCCCTCTCCAGCTGCTCCAGCCTCAGTGGAGCTGGGCTGCTCAGAGGTTGGTGAAGCCAGGATGGACACTGGTAGATCCTGCACTGGTTGAGCTTCTACACCGCTGGGAGTTGTTATTAGAGTCACCTGGGTGGGCTGGTTCTAGGCAGGAGAGAGAAAAGCGATTACAGTCATAGCATGTTTTTAATATCAAATATAGAATCATTTTATTTCCACTCTATAGCTTTTATCCCATTGTTTTTCTCATTGATCTGTAGTGACAGAAATAGTCATTAATGCCATAAGATTTGCAGTAGGGCAGTAGTCTTCTTAGGTTGTAATGGAGTAAAGTAAGGCTTGTGGCACACATACAAAAATGTATGCAGTCTTACCTGCACTGTCATGGTAGAGGAGGGCAGTGTGGAGGCAGAAGTTAGACTGGTCTGAGCAGTTGACACAGTTATGGCAGATGGGCTGATGACCTGGCTGGACAGGGTAGCGATGGTTCCCAGTGTGGTGATGGGGGTGACCAGAGAGGCATTGGAACTGTCCACAGTGCCTCCTGCAAGGCTGGTGGAGACTGTACCAGTGACTGTGCCAAGAGTGGTGACACCTGGAAGGATGATAAAGGTTATTTAAAAATTAAAAAACAAATATTTCTGAATACAAAGTAAAAAAAAACAAAAAAAACAGAACAACTGTGATAATAAGATGTCATCCAGTGCATATCACTGTCAACAAAACCACAGGAACATGGCATCTCTTACCAGTAGTCCCCTTGACCACCAGAGTTGTGACAGTGGGCTTAACTGCAGACACAGTCACTGGTGTAACAAGTCGAACACCACCCACTGTGCTCATAGGCACAGTGCGCAAAATAGTGCCAGGTTGTCCAGGAGCACCCTTCAAAACCACCTAGAGAAACACACAATACAGCATGAGACTCCAAAGTTTAAACATAAATGAGCAGTAAAACAAATACTATTACTACTGTACAAACAGAGTCAGTTACCTGTGTCAGTCCCTGCTGGCCAGCTGCAGTGGCAAGTTTGGGCACTGCGGTGATGATTTTACCTTGAGTTCCAGTGGTCATCACCTTTGTGGTAAGAATTGTGATAGGCGTTTTCATGCCTGCACTGCTTGTCACACCTGCAAGAACATAAGCGTGTATGAATATCAATTTTCCACCAATTACGCCAACAAGACACCCTTTTTTCATACTTGACCGTGGTTAATTCACGACTGTAAATATTTTGTTTTTATTCCTGCTAACTGCCAAAAATGTTTAAGCCATTGTAGGAAACACTATTAAAACAATCAAATACTACTTCTGTTATGGAGTGCCATCAACATTCGCCCAGAAAATTAACCAACTGACCAAGAAGTTTGTTTGGTTCAGATTTCATTTAAGCATCCGTAACAGAATGAACGTCACTTATTTTTAAGTACTGATCTCATTCATAAATGTGCATGCTGAAGTAGATGTGAGACTTATGTGAGTTAAGACCTGTAGCGCCTGGCTGGGTCATGATGGCCGACATTGGGATGGTCTTAATGATGGTGGTGCCCTGCTTCGTGGTGGTAGGAGAGACCCCGCTGATGTTGAGGATAGTGGGCTTGTTTCCTGTGCCTCCTGCTTGGGAAGTGGTGATGATGGTTGTGGGCTTGCCATCTGCGGAGGTCACCAGCTTCAGGATGGTGCCGGCTGGGAGGGGACCTTTTGTCTGGAGAAAAGAGGCTGATGTTATGTAAACCGTCTGAAGAAAGACATCTGGTGCCTGTCTCAGAAGTTTTAAGCTACATCCTTTTTTTTCCTGCACTCATGCAGATAGCTGACCTGTATGATCTGTGTGAGAGGGTTAGTGGAAGCCTGGCCTGTGACAGCTGATGTCTGCACTGGCTTGGTTTGTACCACAGACATCATCTTGCCAAGGTTGGAGATCTGCCGACATAGGAAAGAGGCTCAAGTTCATGAGTCACCAGAACACATCTGACAGCACAGGGGAGATGGACCACCAAACTGGTGGCTATATGAATCATCCTAGCACTAAGACTGACAGTCATGCAGATCACCATGCTCCCTGTTTTCTTAGAAGAGTTCTCCAACAGTCATTGTAGACCAACCTTTACTCCCTCCCCCACTGGTTCATGCTCAAAGCAAGTCACCATCTTGTGACCGGACTTAAACAACAAAACTCTAACACACTTTCACAGTGTGAAAAAAATATTTACAGATCCCATGATTTACAGCATGCGTGTGAAAGCACCAAAGGTTGCTCTCAGAGTGCTAGTTTGACATTGTGTTATACAATTTCCATAGAGTCCTGTTTTCTTACCAGAGTGCCACTGCTGCCCATAGTGAGGGGACTCTTGACCAGTGTAATGGTCTTGGTGACTCCTCCCACCACAGTGGTTACCACCTGGGCCTGTTGGGCCACTGTGACGGCACCAGATTTGTGCACTGTGATGATGGGTCTGGTGGTGGTGGGAGAGGATGCAGTTGCTGTGCCGACTTGGGCTGCAGCGGTTTTCAGCATCCGGGTTGCTGGGTTGCTGACCTACAAACAAAACATTATTTATAGAATTGACCTGTGACACATAATATTAGAAATGATAAAGTTTAGTGGGATCTTTACCATAACTGGTGAAGCCACTTTCACTGTGGCTGTGCCAGGAGAAACAGCTACTGTCTTGAGAATGGTGGCACCTGCAGGAACATTGAGGACAGTGCCTGCAGAGGAGGGAGGGATCTTCTGTGTTGCTGCAGCTGCTGCGGCTAAAGCTGCCATGCCACTCATCTGAGGGCTGCTGCCAATTGGCTAAAAGCAGAAAAAGTAAAGAATTTTTTTAACACAGACACCAACCAAAATTTTAAACAAGATAAAATGAAGTGCAGAATTGGTCATACCGATCCTTGTGTAGTCTGGGCTGGCACAACCATTCGGACACCTGGAGGAAGTGATGTCACAGTGAGAGGGGATTTCCCAGGCTGGCTGGGGCGGACTGTGACAACAGATGCGCCTGTGGCAGACTGTTGAGCTGCGACCTTCAAAACAGCTGTAAAATAAGGTAACCAATGATTAGACTTGCAGCTGGTGAGCTTACATTTGTAAGGACAACAAGGAGTTGGAAAAGAGGAATCATTGGTAACTAGTATAATACCTGTCTGTTGTAGACTCTGAGCAGAGGGTGCTGCAGCAGCTGGTGCGGGGCTCTTCGGAGAGTTCAAAGGCTGTGAGGGAGTTGCACTCATGACTGGCGAGGCTGCAGCAGGAGTTGCAGGGATGTCATATTTCTGCAGCTGCAGTAAATAGGTGTCAGCAGTTGAAACGGCACCCCAGCTAACCTCCAGGGAGTTTGTGTTGGCACGGACTAACTGCACCCGGGCTGGTGCGTGGGGTCGCTCTGGAAAAGTGGAAGGCAAGAAATTTAACAACATCATTTTAAAACCTGAGCCTATTAAATCACACTTAATGACAAAACCAATTAATTGAAAGCAAACTCACCAGTTTCCAGGTACCACAGGTCTTTACAACAGACTTGGTTATTCCAAGCTTTACGGTAACCGTCACGGCCACTCCAAACATAAAGTCTTGAATTGATGGCCACAGCACAGTGGCCAGCACGGGCCCTGGGGATGTTGTCTTCAAGGGTATCCATCAACACTGTCTCCCAACACATGGAGTCTACAGACAAACACATGGTTTAACATTTAACTCAAAACCTATTTTATTCAAACCTCTTCAAAGTGAACTCTACTATAATAGGTGTAGTTTCACAAACCGAGATTTAGGCAGGCAAGAGTGTTTGTGCACTTCCACTCCTTCTCATGTGTGGCCACTTTGACATCATCCATTACCAAGGGTACCCATCCTCCAAAAACGTACATCCTGCACAATGAGAAATTAAATGAGATGCTGCTACCAAGCACAACGTACTCTACTGAGAATTCATACATGGTTAAACCCAATATTCAGTAAGTTATTGGTTAGGTGCAGCAGTTCTCTTACTTGTTTGTGATGGTGGTGGCAGAGTGAAGACTTCTGGGGAGCGGTGCTGTCCCGCTTACTGAAGGTTTGTTCCATGTCAGAGTATCTGGGGACAAACATCAGCCGAAATATGTTAAATAACATGCAACCACATAAAACATGGCATCACAGATAGGGCAAATTCCCACACATCATTGTCAAGTATGGACTTTTTATCCTCTCTGAAAGTTTGATGATGCTCAGTCTTCTTTAGTCTGTTTGAGTGTAAATAGCAATATTGCATCTGACAGGCACAAGCAGAGCACTTATAATTTCTGCGCTGTCATTTTGCCATTCATACTTTTAGAAACCTACCAATATCAAGTGTCCACAGATCTCCGAGACGACAGCCACTCATCCCTCCATAGATTATCAGGCGAGATTTCCTGCTCGTCTTTTCTGTGTATACCACAGCAGTGTGGCTCTCTCGGGGAGGAGGCAGAACTCCATATGTGATTGGTATATCCCATCCAACAACGCTGGAACCCGCACGAAGCTCAAGTGTGTACAGATCATTCAGGTATCTGAGAAAAACAACAAAGAAAAACCCCACAGACATCATAAGTCTAACTCATGTTCTAGATTCAAGGACAATCAGTCAGCAGATGTAGCAGCCCCAGTTTCTTGCTGGAAAGAAATCAGTACCTGGGAATGTTGTTTTTTGGGTCCTCACTGTCATTGGCCAGTCCACCGAACAGGTAGCATTTGTTGCCAACCAGGGAAAAACTGTGGCCAAGACGAGGACAAGGAGGGGGTCCATTCTTTGGGTTTTTTGCTTTCAACTTCTTCCATTCCCATCTGCTGGCCTGTAACAGAATCCAGGGTCAAAACATCATAGTATTGATTTTTTAAGGTCACAGCCAAAGCTGTAACAAACAAGTCATGAGTTGACCTCATTCCCTATGTAGACAATCTGATAGTGAGGACTTTATTTTACCAATAACCTTATTTTAAAAGGTTGCATAATTATTTATTTGTTATTTAATTTCCCAGTTACCACTAGCATTAGAATGTACCTATATCATAACAAGTAACAGACAGTATGTTTAACTTCCTTCATTGTGTACAAAGTGAAACTTTTGTAATTGGAGAATTTACAATATTTTGGCACTTGAAGGATTGGTTAATTAAATATGGTTTAACTGAAAACAGGCATTGACACCATTAGCTCTTTAGATTGTACCTTCCTCATCAAAATGTAACTTCACTGTAGTTTTTCTACAAGGAGCAGCTGAGTAGTTTGCTGTTTTGCTGGAGTGAACCATCTGAATTCTGAATAAGGAAATTAGTATTATGTAACTTAATTCTGAGAGAACCATGACGCATCTAAGAATAGACTAATTTTCACACCCATAGCAGTGTGGGATTCGTAACATTATCATTTAATTCAATTTTTTTGAAGTGAACATTCAGAACAAACATACTGGCACCGCAATGACTACTCAACACATTCAACTACATGTAGCATATTCACTTAAGATGCACAATAGTGAAACTTCAAGATCAAGATTGACTTAATTACTTTGACTTACCTGCCCTGTAGTTATGTAAGCAACTACCAAGTAATATTTAAACTATAGTGGCTTCAATTGCAGTATCACCAGGGTATATGACTAAAACTGTGCTTGCTGCATGATGCAAATGTTCTGAAAAAATGTGTTTATTTCTAATGCGTTTCCCTTAATAAATGTCCTGAATCTAATAAATGTATCTCTGAGTTTTACTTCCTTTATAACATAAGGTTGCCCTGAGGCAGATGTAAGCGCGACACTTTTGATTACTAATATATTATCAGGGTATGCCAATCCTCCCCCAAAATATGAGGTAATATAATTTAGAAACACAATTTTAATGCAGACACATTACCTGTAGTTCATAGAGATCGTTGCTGTACTTCCCATACTCCACCATTCCACCAAACACCAGCAATCTTGTGCCATCACAGACAAAACCATATGCAGCACATCCAGGGGGTATATCACCACGGACGGCTGGGATAAACCACTGGTTTGTTGCTAGAAAAAAAAAAACACAATAATGGCAGTGATGTTATCAGTTGAGGCTTACTAATAACAAGTCATTCAAAATATGAAAGAAGTTTGTTATGACCAAAACAAAGCTGTTAGTTTCTGACTAGTATAACCCCTTAAAATTCTCTTTTTAACAATGGAAAATGATCCAAATTGTGTTTAAAATTAATGGGACATACACTAGATATGCTGAATGATCCTGTCGTTATTGGTTTAAGTGCAGGAAATTGGGGCAGATAGGCTTAAACCAACCAGCATCATCCATTTTATTTTAGCCCGCCTTTTTTAACGTGCATTACAACCTTTCCTCCAGTAGAGGGGGCCAGATTTAATCAGACACGATCAACCTGGCCTGCTGAGGCCTATATACTACTTAGTTCTGCACGTCACGAATCGATCTTTACAAATAAAATGTAACTGTTTCGAGATGAAGAATCAATGTGTAATTGCACTGTATGTGATTTTTTAGTTGTAGATTAGTTCAGTAAACCATCATGCTTGCTGCAAATAAACAATCGATAAAGTTATAAACACAAAGTTCATCTTACCAGTGTTGTATACATGTAATTCATCAACAATTCCTTCGTTTCCACCGCCGAAGACAACCATAAGCTCCTTTATAGCCACAGCTCTGTGACCATGTCTGGGCCGGGGAACAGGACCGGACCATCCGAGGACCCGTTTCCACCGCGGCTGCAGAACCGACGCCGTGGTCCCAGACACCGCGGAGCCAGGGGCAGACATGACTTCTGTCAGAAGAAATAATAAAAGCGCATGTCTTCACCTCCACAGTAATCGTGATGTTTCATATGAACTATCTTAGAGACTAAAGAGCAGCATCTGATCGTGCACTGTAGCCAACTTCTTAAACAGTTAGAGCGACCACAGCGGCTGAAAAGCTTAACTGTTAGCTTTAGCTGCTAGCTCTGGCTAATACATTCAATCAAAGGAACACAATCGAAGAGACTTTGTGGAAATTGGAGCGAGTACTGGGTCGCAGTCCTTCAGTTACAATCGACGTTACAGTTGTGCTAATGGATACACAACATATTTACAACATATAAGTTATATCTTAGCTAGCTATTAGTTGTTTCCAACCATTGAATTCAATCCATGGAAGCAGCCATCTTGCAGCCAAACAAACCCCCGCTAACGCTACTGCCAGTCTGAAAAATGGCGGAAGCGAATGAGAAAGAAAAATACATGATAGCTAGCCAAGTACACCAGCAAAGCAATACGTTACAATAAAAATTTAACTCGATACAATAATAGCGGACGGACAAAGCAAAACCATACATACTTCCAACACAGAATTAACCCACATTTGAAACCGTTATCAAGAGTCGGCTATTTTCATGCTTCTCTGGGAGTCGCCATATTGTAGCTATCAAGCTAAGCGTTCTGTGCAACCGCTTTAACGCAAATATTACCATTAGGAAATAACTTAAGCTTACTTTTACAGTCGCAACCGTGTAGAAATCATATGTCTTACGATCAGTCGAAATAATTTATTGAAATATACTTAAACATTTGAGTGTAATCGCAGTATTCAAATTGTTTCTGACGCTAGCTGTACTCCGTTAGCACTAGCGGCTAGTCGCTCAACCTAATTTGCCCAAGCTAACAGCGTTAGCTGTGCGGCTGGCATCTGTCAAAGCGTCGCCGTATTTTACAATTAAATGCAATGTGATTTCGTCTTACTTTGGCATGCATTTTTTACCTGATATAAATGCAGTTGCAACGCCACTCTTTAGACGCAGCTAAACTGAAATAAACTGCATAAACAGAGTGTTATTATGTTTCATGCCGTCTCTGGAAGCAGCCATCTTTTCGACATCGGCCTAGTTCTACAGCTCCCACAAGAAAAATGGCCGGACGGTATGCAACAACAAAACATAACAAACCGAGAAAGGCGCATATATTTCAGATCTCTACTTACTTCTTTCGATGCAGTGATTGCAAAAACACGGGTATGTGGTCTGATCTTGCGGTAATAATCCAAATTCATTCGATTTTTGAAGAAGTATTTCCTCTCATGCCTGCCTGGAAGCTGCCATCTTCTTGACAACCAGAGGCGGAGGAAAATGGAAGAGAGTTGGCGTCACCCAAAGTAAACATGGCGACAGAGACCCGCTCGCTAATCATTTCAGACAGAAACACATATGCAGTTTTCGTTATTTGCCATTCTGAATAGGCGGAATATGTTATGTATGGTGAGGGGCTTCAAAGGACACTTGAAATACTCACTAAGCAGACAAATAGCAGTCAGTATGCGGAGTTTCAGCAAATTACAACAAGTTGTGTTACAGCACTGGGCTTATTGTCCCTTACTAAAGATGGCGACATCCGTACTGTTACAACTTTTATTTTAACACCGATGCCGCTGATGCTTTTCATCCGACATAAATCTACTTAGATATCTCCACACATGCACAATAATAGTGTACAAGCACTAATTTACAGATTTAACGCTCGCACGTATTAAAGTTGCCACGCCCACACCCACCATCAGTGCGCCCTCCACTGATACAGCTGCTGCATTACTGAAACACCATCAACATCAATAAAGCCCAGTGCAGTGTACCTCTGTTTCAAAACACTGTGTCCAGCCACATGCCTCTGTTATTCTCAAACTAAAAAGAAATCTGAAGGATTAATAAAACCTCTCTATCTATTTTGGTTTGAAGAAATAGATCTGTATGTGGTCCAGGGTCTGGTTGTGTAAAAGTGCATATTAAATTGGGTTCATGATAATCCCCATTTATTTCAAAACTGACCTCTTTGACGCAGAAAGGATTAGAAAATGCAGAATCTAATTTAGCTATAAAGAAATTAGGAACATTACAGTACTGGGATGTGTCTTTAGAGCTGACACATTATTGGAAGGATCTGCGTCCTGCCCTCATGTCACTGGTAGATTCTCAAATCCCTTCACTGTTTTTCAACTCAGCCATAACCTGAACTCATATGAGATGATCCACATTGCCAGATCCAAATTCTGTTATCCCTATCCTCAACTCAATCCTCTAAATATTGAGTTAAAAATATTGCACAAATCACTTTATGCCCTTCTTCTTCTTCTTCTTCTTCTTCTTCTTCTCCTTCTTCTTCTTCTTCTTCTTCATCTTGTCCTCCTTTTCTTCTTCTTATACTATACGGTATACGTATATAAAATTATAAGTCAATTATCAGTATTATTAGCATTAGTATTATTGACAAAAAATAATAGCTTGTAATGAATGTGCTTGCAGTATTTAGCACAGCCTCATTCAAATGTTTTAATGTTTGATTCTGTTTGGAAAACAAATGTGATTTTTTTATGCAATACACCTTTTGTCCATTAGATGACAGACTTGCAGTGTTTTGTTTTGCTTTGAATGTGGTCTGCAGCTTGAAATTAACATTTTATGTGTGAATAAATCAGCGGCAAGGAATGGGCTTTGGTTCATTTCATTCAAATGATCCTATTTGTGTAAATAGTCAGTTGGAGTTTAAAGTCCCTGCTCGCCCTCTCAGGGGTTGTCACTTATTCTGTCTGATTATACCTCTGCAGGTTGAAGATGCACTGAGCTGTGCTGGGAGTTGGGCTAGACGAGGTCACCAGAATAGCTGCATATTTTTTCCTGATCTAATAGTTGCAACAAAGTTAAAGGGGAGTCATGTAGATGTCAATCAAGCACAGTCTGTAGGTAGCCCCACAGCCCTGAGAAGAGGTCTAATGATTAGTTGAAATAAATCACCTGTGGGGCGCCGTTTAGCTCAGTTGGAGCGGACCTGGGTTCAACTCCCGGCCTGGGTCCCTTTGCTGCGTGTCACTCCCCCTGTTTCCTGTCATATCTTCAGCTGAACTATCAATAAAGCCATAAAAATACCCCCAAAAACCTGTTGAAATAAATCACCTGTATGGGTAGACTGTACCATTGGCGTGGTTGTGGAGAAGTAACAGCATGATGCAAAAGCATGTCACAATTTACTTTACACTGACTGAAAGCTGAACAGATCACAGTAGAACTGAAGACTAGACAGCAGTTACATTTCATGAATTCTATCATGTAAAGATTAAAGCCACTCCTGGCACTTTCTTCCTCTGTGCATTGTGTCATTTTATATATTGTGCTATGGTTGGCACTGAGCTGACCTCTGACCTGCTGCGTCTCAACCTAAAGACACAGCTGATTTCACAATAAAAGTCAAAACAGGTTAGAAACAATCAAACAAAGAGGAGAATAAAAAAATGAATAGATAGATAGATAGATAGATAGATAGATAGATAGATAGATAGATATGTCAAGACCGGAAAAGAATATGGAACGAACTTTAGAATTACTGGTCAATCATCACCTTTTATCTCACTTCATAAAATGTGTTTAATACAACATGCTTGTTGTAATGTTCATGTTTATAGTTTATGTGTTTCAATCATGCCACATACAGTTCCGTATCCCTCTCAGTCTTGTAGCTGTTGGATGTGTGTCCCCAGAACCACCGCCCCCACAGAGTCAGTAATAAAATGGCCACCGCTGGGTCGATGGGTGTGACGTTGCCACCAATCTAGTTGAGAACCTCCACTTCCTCCTCTTTGGTGATTGTTGTAATTCTGTAGCATAGTTTACATGTTTTGATTTCAGGTGAATTCAAGAAAAAGCAGAAAACAAAACTAAGTTGGTGAAAACGTGTCAGTGTGCTTCTCACGTGCTCTGGGGGAAAAGGGATTTCTTCTGATTTCTTACAAACAGGTTGTTCATTAGTCACGTCATTGAGATACTGATTGGATTAGCGGATAAAACATTTTCCAATTGATGAAATCTTCCACGCTAAATCAGTTTCAGTCATTATTATCATCATTATGATTAACTGGACGTCATGGCACACTATTCATTTTCAGCAATTCGCTTATTGAAGTATTGGTGATTTAAAAAACAAAACCTAGATTCACTTGTAATTCAATTGTCTGTCCTATACTGAACCTATTGGGATTCTAATCAAGGTCTTGCATGCGTCATCCAGCGAGAGCGTGCACAGCAGAGCTATACAGGTCAGTGTATCTCAGACGCACACCTTGACCTTCACCATTGATTTGAGCTGCATGTAATGGTTTACACTCAGTAAGCGTCTTAGGAAACGGCTGGAGGACTGAGCTCTGAACGCCTAAAGAGATCGTGACGCTAAGCCTCACAAGTGAGATAGATCAAGTATTATAGCAGCAGGAGGTGGAAGGTTTGAGGAGGTGTATGTAGGGTTTTATCCACCGCAGACATCACTGCTAATCAGTGTGTCAGCTTTTTCTAAGAACAACATTTTCTTGTGTGATATAATGCTAATTTTGGATTCAAGGCCCCAACATTTTGTGACCAAATTAACAATTTAATCATCATTATACAGAAGTCAAAACATTGTATTTGGACTAGGTTGAAGTTCAGTAGTGTATTAATTACACGTAAACTCAAGGCAGACTGTTTATGATGACAGAACAAACTTCCACCCTGATGTTCTTTCAAGCCTGTGTTTTCCCACTCTACCACTCCAAATGCCTATTATCCTTCTGTCCTCAACCATGTGTGATGTCGTCATATGCAAAACCTCATTAATCTACAGGAAGACTTTTAGGGGGAAAAAAAACACATGAAAACTTTCCTAAAGTTTCCTGTTAGGTCCAATAGGAGCTGACAATGTCTAACCATTGAAACATAATCATCAATTATAGTTAAAACTCTGTGTTGTTTTTGTCCACCTCATGAAAAACCTATTTCAAATATTGTTACATGAAGCAAGGTTTTTACAGTCATATTCAGAGTTTTCCTAACCAGCCATTTATTCTGAAAGTCTGTTGCCTTTATTATTACAGTGTTCATCAGAGTAATGTTTAAGGTTGTTGTGTGGTTTAGTTTGAAATGGTGTCTTTTGCATTTGTAGTATTATTTTTTCCCTTTAATATAATCTCCTATACCTACTAACATACTGAAGTGTATATTACTTTTTATATTATTTTTGGGCAACATACCGAGACCAGGAGTTGATTTAAAGCCATGTAAATCTGAGCTGAGACAGCTTAGCCATTTTAGCTTTCCCGTCTTGTATGGTATTCAGGTCAAATTTACCCGTCTCAAACTTTTGTATACTTTTTTTTTTTTTTTTTTTACCTGAAACTCAATAGCCTTAGCTTATTTTCTGTCATAAACATGCACAAACAAAACAAAATAATTGAGCACACATGCTACAAACCTCACACATTTACATCCTTGATATGGTCGTTGGGTCAGTTTGACCCACATACACAGAAACACAAAAAAACATGCCCACACATACAGACACAAAGATAAAAACAAAAAAATAAACAAACATAATTTAGATATCAATTCAGAGTATTCTGATTCTGAAGGTGAATTTGAAGATGGCCTTCACTCGGAATATGCACCACAAGGAGCACCACAGGCGTTCACTGGAGCAGCCCAAGAGCCAACAATGACAAAAAACTAATCACACTTCCACTTTTAATTGTGTTCTAATACAGACTGATTGCAATCTTTAGATACACATATGTTACCTCTATTGTTTGAATTTGTGATATAGACAATTTATTTTAATGGTTAATGAAGTAAACATTTTATTTCAGCATTGTTTTTAAAAACCTAAATATGTCCCGGGTCAATTTGACCCGAGGGATACCAGAGGGTCCCAAAAGTGAAGACAATGCAAGGGTTAAGACCATGTTGCTCCATAACACAGGCCTACTACAATAACATTAATAGTAATAACGGCTGAGTGCATTGATAGTAATGATAATACTTCTATGATATTACAGACACTCAAGTGTCTACCTTGCAACTTTATAGCTCATGGAAGATCGAAAACCCCCACAATCAAAAAGAGATATACATAAATGACTCAATAAATAATCTAATATGCTGGTAAATTCACCAAAAATAATATGTTAAAATGTATGTGAAGGTATTGATTCAATTATAAAATTCATTATGAATTGTCATCAATACATTTATTTTTGTACATATTTATTTATTTATTTATGTTTACCAATTTATTTATTTAAATAGTCAGTCAGTCAGTCAGTCAGTCAGTTAGTCAGTCAGTCAGTCAGTCAGTCAGGGGCTTTTTTGATCCTCCATAACAACTAACTCTGTCACAGCAGCAGCCTTTTCCAGAGTGCACGTCCTCTGCATGTCCTTGTGCCAGTCCTCTGTTAGGTCGGTCTTTCAAAATGAAGGAGGCAAATTGGGCAAATTCCTTGTAGACGTGTTGCATTACCTGTCTGATTCAGATCGTGCTTGAGAAACCGATTCTTTCTACTCTCTGTGTAAGCTTTTGTTCATCATATAAATTGTGTTTATATCCAGTAGATACTGTAGAGCTCCTCGTAGCAGGGTTACAATATGGTCACACAGAGGCAGCCTCCATTTCACATATCAGTAAGCAGATGGTCACAGATTATTCCTCACTTCATTTAACACGTATCATTGTCTGTCTCCAAACTGTTCACTTACCTCAAAGTCAAAAATGACCTTCATGTCTGATTCTGGTGTGGAAAAATAGAAATGGCCTTAGATGTTTTGTACAGAAGGCCATGCACAACACAGCTTAATCCTTTCTTGATCCTGATACGATAATGAAGGTAGAGATCATCCAACCGAATGGTAACATCAAGCGGGTTACCCAAGGGCAGATTGAATGTGATTAGCGTTCGTAATAGCTCTGATGACTGGATTATCTGAATCTAAAACAATGCCCTTCCTTCCTGACTGCATCCTTTCTGCCAAAATGCTAGTGATGGGATAAGAACAGGATACGATTGATAAATTCCTGCAATCCCTTTTTGGCTCCTGACCACTCTTTTAGGCCACAGTGCAATGTGTTCCATTGTGTACTGCGGTGTCTAATCAACATTATCAGAGTTGGGGGTTGTTTTTACTGATCAAATCAAGCAATTAATTACTCAATAGTACAATCAAGTAAATGTCCAGTCAGGCAGCCCTATAAATGCACTAACAGTCCTCGTTAATGGACTGCCGTAGACCAACAAAGAGCATTGCAAGAGAAACTGAGACACGCATGAAAAGCAAATTTTAATTTTTGTTATTCACTTTTTTTATTTTTCATAAAGGGCAAAATGAAGCACGGACGAATTGTGGAGCTCCCGGAGGATTTCTATATCCCCATTCCTCTGGATACGGACAACATCTCGTCTCTCAGCCCCTTCCTGGTCCCCCAGGACCATCTAGCAAGCGCAGGCACCTACTATGCAATGGCAGCATTCACATTCTTTGTTTTTGTTGCTGGCACTGCCATCAATCTGCTTACAGTGGCATGCACCATCCAGTACAAGAAGCTGCGGTCCCACCTCAACTACATCCTGGTGAACTTGGCTGTGGCGAACCTTCTTGTGTCCTGTGTGGGCTCCTTCACTGCCTGCTGCTCCTTTGCAAACAGATATTTCATCTTTGGACCACATATGTGCAAGATTGAGGGTTTTATGGCAACACTTGGTGGTAAGATTGATCTGTATCTGTTTTGGAATGATCAACTGATTCAATCTGAGCTCCAATATGATGCTTTGAATTTTTTTCTTTGTCTCATCCCAGGAATGGTCAGTCTGTGGTCTCTAGCTGTGGTAGCTTTTGAAAGATGGTTGGTCATCTGCAAGCCACTTGGTAACTTTGTGTTCAAGCCCGACCACGCTATAGCTTGCTGTGCGTTCACCTGGGTTTTTGCACTGATTGCATCAGCCCCTCCACTGTTCGGATGGAGCAGGTTGGTATTACACATGCACCTTTACATTCGCCCTGATTGGGCTGCAAAGTTACCATACACACTTAATGTGCTTGTGATGATCTCTCTAGGTACATCCCCGAAGGCCTGCAGTGCTCCTGTGGTCCCGACTGGTACACCACAAACAACAAATACAACAATGAATCCTATGTGATGTTCCTGTTTGGGTTCTGCTTCGCTGTTCCCTTAAGCACCATCCTCTTCTGCTACAGTCAGCTGCTCATCACGATGAAAATGGTGAGGCAAACCACCGTTGAAGACTAGGGATTGTGTCAATCCTGCTCAACAAGGTGTAAACCAGAGAGTGATGGTTGATGATATATGCTGAACAAGAGGCATAAACAAAATCATATCCCCTGTGTGATGACCACTAAACATGCAGAACCCAGAAGTCATGAGTCTTATAATGCTTCTCTTACTCAACAGGCAGCGAAGGCCCAAGCTGAGTCTGCCTCCACCCAGAAGGCAGAGCGGGAGGTGACCAGGATGGTGGTCGTCATGGTGCTGGGCTTCCTGGTGTGCTGGACGCCTTACACCGCTTATTCTCTGTGGGTCGTGAATAACCGCGGACAGACTTTTGACCTGAGATTTGCATCTATACCAGCCATCTTTTCCAAGTCCTCTGCAGTCTACAACCCAGTTATCTACGTTCTCCTCAATAAACAGGTTAGCTAGATGTACTGTCAGAGTTAAAAATGCGTTAGTTATGGACAGGCACTGTGTACATGATACACAAAAAGACAAGTTGATATGCTTCATGTCTTTGAGGCATCTGGAAAGTACGGTTAATGGCTGTTCTTATTGTAAAGCTGCTCATTTTTGATCAACTCGCAACAAGCTTAATCGAAAATGCCACAGCAACGTAGCGAGCTGAAGTTAAAAGCATCAATTTCTGCTAAATACAAAGAGACATTGGTACAAACAGCTCATGCTTAATTGTTAAAAAAGAGAGTGTAGAAGTCTGACAACTGAAATATAAAAACAACAATCTGGTGCTCGACGGCAATTTCGCTTTTTAGCAAGAAAGAACAGGTATATTTCTAAACGTGTTTTTCTTCTGATGTGTTTTCAGTTCCGCTCATGCATGATGAAGATGGTGGGAATGGGTTCAGGTGAGGATGAAGAGTCATCAGCATCGCAGTCAGTGACCGAAGTCTCCAAAGTTGGACCTGCTTAGACTGAAAACTGAAACAGTTGACTTGTCTGCCGCTTATGATTGTGAATTGTAAATAAGAATAAATGTACGTGTGTTTTGTCATATGAAATGATACATATGTTTTAACGGAAAAGATATTGACATCATACATAATCTGCAAAGTGAAAAATAAAAATAAAAAACAATACAAAGATGTATGTTTGTGTGTGCGCGTGGGGCACATTCACTGGTTTGGACTGCTGTTTCCTTCGATTGGTTTTGTGCTGTAAGGAACACTGCCACGTGTGAGTTGCACAAACTGTGTCCTCAAATCAAGTCATCCTTTCCTGAGACATTCAAAGGTTATTTTCGTCAGCGTTCGTGATTTTAAACTCACACAAATATAATGTTACCCCCCCCCCCACAAAAAAATTTCTGCTGCAAATGCGCCTGATCATTTGTGAACTATAAATATGCCCATATGGTGATGTTTTGTGCAATGGATTGCACAGATATTGAGTGTTGCTCCTTCAGGTAATTATAACGTGTTCAGATCACATTTTCTATCAGTACCAGATTATTTCTGCTGTTTTGTATGAGTGCATGTATGAGGTAACTCAACACAAACAGCACCTCATGTAATAACACCGTGTTCTCAATGTCTTCTGCATCCCTTAATCTCAGCGAAGGAGGTGAAATGCCAAAAAGATAACACAGAGTTTGAGTTAAACCAGGGAGGTGGATTACAAAGAGCTTCAGTGCATGAGATTACCGGATTTAATGTAATCGGAAACCAGATTAGCAAGAAAAGACCTGCTGCGCTATTCATTAAGAAAGAGGGATTAATCTGCTCTGATGTTAAAAACAAGTGATCATGCAGTGCACTGTTTGTGTAGGTGCATGTTTGTGTGTGTGTTACCTGTCTGTATTCACAAAGGATAAAATCGCGATATTCTTTCTATGAGCCCTATAGGTTCTTAACAGACAGGATGTGTGTAACAATCAGCCTTCATATTCATAATTCAGATCATCGTCTGAAACAACAATCTCTTACAAAGACCTGCTGCACCTCACTGTTCTGTATCACACATGCTCTCCAACCATTAGAACATGCAAGTGTGTCTATTCTCCAGTGACAATAACACTTAATATGAAATTTGCAGCATGTAAAGACTGTTTTCTGAAAACACGTCACAGAGGTCGTCCTCAACTCTTCTCCCAAATTGGTTAGCCACCTATCGGAAAACAGCCAAGGCAGGAATCTACTAAATGACTTACGTCAATTAATTCAACTCTAGTCAATCATTCAATTATGGAATTAATCAAGGTTAAAATAGGGATGAGTGGCATGCTGGCTGGCCTTATAAAAGTCAGTCCTGCACAAAAGCTGTTATCAGAGATGTTAGGGATGCAGACCTGACAGCGTTCACGTCTGGTTGTTTAACTTCTATTCCTTATTCTTATAATTTTAATATAAGTGATATAGAGTGTAGCGAAAACACCAGTGAGGAGAGCTCTTAAGGTTACGATTGAAATCAATAGTCATATGAAAATGAAAGGAAATCGAGACATGGAGCTCCCAGAAGACTTCTGGATACCCATCCCTCTGGACACCAATAACATCACGGCACTCAGTCCCTTCCTGGTGCCTCAGGACCACTTAGGGAACTCGGGCACCTTCTATGCAATGGCAGCATTCACATTCTTTGTTTTTGTTGCGGGCACTGCCATCAATCTGCTTACAGTGGCGTGCACCATCCAGTACAAGAAGCTGCGGTCCCACCTCAACTACATCCTGGTGAACTTGGCTGTGGCGAACCTTCTTGTGTCCTGTGTGGGCTCCTTCACTGCCTGCTGCTCCTTTGCAAACAGATATTTCATCTTTGGACCACATATGTGCAAGATTGAGGGTTTTATGGCAACACTTGGTGGTAAGATTGATCTGTATCTGTTTTGGAATGATCAACTGATTCAATCTGAGCTCCAATATGATGCTTTGAATTTTAATTTTTTGTCTCATCCCAGGAATGGTCAGTCTGTGGTCTCTAGCTGTGGTAGCTTTTGAAAGATGGTTGGTCATCTGCAAGCCACTTGGTAACTTTGTGTTCAAGCCCGACCACGCTATAGCTTGCTGTGCGTTCACCTGGGTTTTTGCACTGATTGCATCAGCCCCTCCACTGTTCGGATGGAGCAGGTTAGTATTACACATGCACCTTTACATTCGCCCTGATTGGGCTGCAAAATTGCCATACACACTTAATGTGCTTGCGATGATCTCTCTAGGTACATCCCCGAAGGCCTGCAGTGCTCCTGTGGTCCCGACTGGTACACCACAAACAACAAATACAACAATGAATCCTATGTGATGTTCCTGTTCGGCTTCTGCTTCGCCGTTCCCTTTTCCACCATTGTCTTCTGCTACGCTCAGCTGCTCATCACGCTGAAAATGGTGAGGCAAATATATATATATATATATATTTTAATACACGTCTTCTTATGTCCCATCAAGGATGAAGTTTATCAGAACATATCTATCTTCCCAAAACACTTAGTACATGTGCAGCCACTGGTATAAGTGCTGACGTAGTAAGAACTCCTCTCTTCTTCAACAGGCAGCAAAGGCGCAAGCTGAGTCTGCCTCCACCCAGAAGGCAGAGCGGGAGGTGACCAGGATGGTGGTCGTCATGGTGCTAGGCTTCCTTGTGTGCTGGATGCCTTACACCACCTTTGCTCTGTGGGTTGTGAATAACCGCGGGCAAACATTCGACCTGAGGCTGGCGACCATACCTTCCTGCTTTTCGAAGGCCTCTGCAGTCTACAACCCACTTATCTACGTTGTCTTAAATAAACAGGTCCGTTCAATGTTGTAACAACTGTTGTGAGCAACTCAACACTTTTAATTTTACAAAAAGTACAGATTTGAGGTACTTGTACTTTATCTATTACATACCATTTTGTACAGTTTTATACTTTTACACCACCACATTAATTGTACTTTTTGATCAACTACATAGCTTGACAACTTTAGTAACTAGTTACTTTCCAGTGAAAACCATGTATTTCCTAATGTGGTACGGACGTGATTTCGAAGTTCACTGTTGAAATTTCTGTTTGTAGAAAATGATCCCACTGAAAACCAGGGGCAGTTTACAGTATCCTCCATGGGGCCTTTACTGATATATGCATTGGCTTGAATAAAACATTTAGCTTTTATTTGTCAGTTCTCTAAATGGATGTTGATCAAGATAAATGGAGAGGAAGAAGGAGCAAGATGCCAGATTTTGCACTAGATTAGATGGTTAGTAGAAAATTATTCACCGGCCACTGTGATCAATAAATCGTTTCATTCAGTTCCAAGCAAAAAATGTCAAACATTTTCTGGTTAAATTTTTATTTAATACATGTTTTGCTGCTTTTCATTTATAAAAGTAAATGAAGCGTCTTTGGGTTTTTGACTGTTGGTTGGACAAAAGAACGATTTGAAGCTGCACTTTGGCTCTCAGAGGTTGTGATGAGCAATTTTTAGCCATTTTACTGACTAATAATAACTAATATAATAAGCATATCCACTGATGATTAAAATAATTGTTAGTTGCAGCCCTGTCCTGCAGAGACTTCTTGTTGTCTTGTCTTGTTGTCTCTACAGCATCAATGTAATTAACTTCAACAAACTGTCTTTTCCCTTTTAGTTCCGTTCATGCATGATGATGATGCTCGGGATGGGTTCAGCTGAAGAGGAGTCCTCAACATCACAGTCAGTGACTGAAGTCTCCAAAGTTGGACCAGCTTAGACCGAACACTGTGACTGTTGACCTCTCTGCCACTGATGATCGTGTGTTGTAAATAAGTATAAATGGATGAGTATTTTGCCATATGAAAAGATGTATACTGTATATGCAATGTTGCAATTTAAGTGAGAAATCCTACTATCTGCAAAGAGAAAAAATAAAATAAAAATTACAAACAAGTATATTGTGTGTGTGTGTGTGTGTGTGTGTGTGTGTGTGTGTGTGTGTGTGTGTGTTGATTTTACAAAACATCAAATTCACTAGTTTGGAAGCTAACAGTTTCCTCATAAAGGTGATTGTGTAAAAGGCTCTTACACACAATGTGGTGAAAGTGCGTCATTAGCCCTTAAGTCTTACACTGATTTGAACAGACTTTTAAGCTGAAATCATCACTTTAGCCATTAAGCTAAAATCCTTTAATGATGTTATACTCCCACATAAAGATGTCAACAGTAAAAGCGGTCCACTGATTGTAACCAAAATTTTACCAAACCTAGTTTTGTGGGCATTTGCAAAAACTAACAAAATATATTTCACAAATTTTGGAAACAGATTTTTGAAGTATTTGTATCGGTTAAAACATCACAGCTCTCATGTTGCATGAGCATTTTTTTCACGTTCCATCCTCACATTATTTGGTTTCCGGCTAACTGTCAATCATTTCCTCTTTCTACCGCCATATCAGGCAGTACTTTGTCATATCACTCCCGCTCTCGAAATTCCTAATCTCCTGTTAGAAGACTAGGATACCTCTAAAGATAAGGTGTGGTGGCAGATAAGATAACTTGGTCATAATCACTCATTTGAATAGATTTTGGAACATCCCTTGCTGTCCCAGGTGAGCTCTAACATTCAGCTTGTGCCTGATAAAGACCAATGTTTGATGCAACCTTTTAAAATGAAATGAGCAACAGGTGTTGCCACAGCTCACCCAAGGCCACAGAAAGGAAGGGGCCTAGGCAAGGCATTTGTAGGTTCTTAACAACACATCCAAAAAATGAGAATAACAAAGGCAAGCCCTGGGTGATCTTCACAACAAAAGGATGGTCGAGGGGGGTTGGACCACCTAGACCATGGGTATAAAAGCTGGAAAATCAGTGAAAGAGCTCAGTTGCCCCGGGGTGGCTCATGTATGCGTGTTCTGTGTTTGTGAATAAACACCTTTTTGACTGAAGACCTGCTGCTTCGCCTCTGACTTTTTGGACTCCAACCGTGAGAGTATTTCATATTGTTAGAAAGTGAGTTTTTGCCGAATGCTTACACACATGTTTCAGACTTTGGCTCACTGTGTCATAACTTAACACACAGGTCGAGTAAGACACAGCACATGGAGATAAACTCCTAACTTATACGGCAAAATGAAACTCTTGGAACAAAACCGAACAACCCCATTTCAAAACTGTTTTTAGCATCAAAACATTAAACACATGCACCTTTGTTTGCACTCTTTCCTAGCAGCAACAACACACAGATGCGCTTTATGCAAAACACAGCTGGATTCAGTACTTTGGATGGTTTTTGACTTTAAAAGTCTCATAAAGACTTTTTTTGTGAAAGATTGATCCACTACAGTTGATCTAGACACATGAAAACTAAATGGAAACGCTACAGAATTTATTCTTTTTTTTTTTTCAGGTTTTTGCAAAAGTAAAAAAAACAAAACACAAAGACATGGTACAACTAGAATGTTCTACAAAACATAGTGTTGTAAGAAAACGATTGGAAGACATTAAGGCTATGGATCCTGTCTCCTGTTGGTAATTGGCCACATCACCTCATCCACATCACAGGCAATGTCCTCCCTTGCCAAGCAACAGGGGAAATATCTCCTTGCATGCCGAATCCAACCCTGTATGGACCTCACCTCAATGTCGCCGCATGCCTCTTCCATGGCTTGTAGAAGAGGCATGCGGGCGTGTGGTTGACGGTCATGAAGCTTCCAGCGCCATGCTGAA
Source organism: Sparus aurata (assembly GCF_900880675.1). Taxonomy (NCBI): domain Eukaryota; kingdom Metazoa; phylum Chordata; class Actinopteri; order Spariformes; family Sparidae; genus Sparus; species Sparus aurata. Next base: position 30,180,988 of record NC_044192.1, read on the forward strand.
AAGAACTCCTCAATTGGATTCAGAAATGAGCTGTATGGTGGCAAGTTGAGTGTAATGAATCTATTATGATTGTTGAACCAGTCCCGGACCAGAGCAGCCCGATGGAAACTGACATTATCCCAGACGACAACAAACTGGGGCTGCTCTGGCCCATCCTGGACAACTGTTTCATGAGGTGTGTCCAGAAAGCGAATAATGAGGGCTGTGTTGTAGGGACCGAGGATGGAGTGGTGATGCGGGACTCCCGGTACACTGATGGCTGCACACAAGGTGATATTTCCCCCACGCTGACCAGGGACATGCACTATGGCCCTTTACCCAATAATGTTTCGGCCCCGACGTCTGGTTTTGGCCAGGTTGAACCCAGGCTCATCTACAAAAATGAACTCATGTTGCTGTGGAGCTGCATCAAGTTCCAGGAATCTCTAAAACAGAAACATTTAGATAATGTACAGTGAATATAGTGTGATTGAAAACACAGGACTATCACATATACATTTACACACAATACTGTAATGTGTGTGTGTGTGTGTGTGTGTGTGTGTGGCTTACTTGCACATAGTCATGACGGAGGTCTTTGACTCTTGCACTGTTCCTCTCGAATGGAACTCTATACAGCTGCTTCAGTGAGATGTGCTTTTTAAGGATGCGGGAGAGTGTAGATATGCTGACAGTGTTGATGCCAGCGAAGGTTATTTGATCTGCGATGATCTGCTCTCTCAAATCACAAAGCCGGATTTCGTTATTTGCCAAAACAATATTGACTATGGCCACCTCCTGTTCATCACTGAACATAGCCTGCCTTCCACCCTGTGCAGGTTGTCTGGCAGTTCTGTAGAAAATGAAACATCATACATTTTGTATTTTAGACCCATAGACCTACAGTAATACAGCAATGTATTGTACTGTGCATTTGAACAATGTGCAGTACTATCATTTCTTTGGTACAGTTTAGTGTGGAAACTTCCAAACATACCTGTTTTCCAGTCTGAACTTTTGAGGTTACTGAGTAGCGACTCAGGTTTGGATGGACTCTCTGCCCAGCCTCACTCATTGTAAGGCCATGATTTATAACATGGTCCACCAAAGTGGCCCTCATGTCATCGGATATTTGTCTCCTTCTGTTGCCTGCTCCCCTTCTTCGTCCTCTTCCTCGCCCTGCTGCTCTTACTCTCCCTCTTCCTCTTTCTGCCTCCATGTTTCCAAAGTTGGCACAAAGGAGCTGAGCTCACATCAGGGGGATTTGTAGTGCTATGGCTGAGACTGATTGGTCTACAATTAGAGTTTAAATGTTTTCATGTGTGTGAGTCTGTGTGCTTTTTTCCATTTGAGTTGTGTTTTGTATTTTAAATAGATGTGTTTTCCCAATGATTGCATGTGTCTTCCTTTTTGAACAACGTGTCTTATGTAAAAAACAGTGTTGGAGAATTTCAAACACATTGTGTTTGCAGGTTTGGTGCTTTTGTTTAGTGCATGGTCACCAAAGTTAGAGGTTGTGATGCTTTGGGCATAGCAACCACTTTTAGTGTTTAAGCATCAGGCAAAAACTGTAATTGTAAAGATAAGAAAAGTAGTTGCCCACTACAAAGGGAAACTGTCTCTTTAAAATATATATACAATGTGAGGTGACTGGGATCACTGGTGATCAGATTATGTGATAGACAAACAAGAGACTCTACGGTAGGATGTAATGAGATGAACCCTGCCAGTTCTTGTACTGAGAGACTTATCTCTTTATTAGCTCTAATGTGGCCCATGCTGTTATGGTAGTGCCTCTTATGTGTACAGGTGAACAAGTGCAGGTATGCGTGGTTTGTGTGGGTTCCCTGTGAAACAAAGCTTTGTTGTTAATCCCCCCTTGAGCCTATTAAGTTCAGCCTGAGTAATATTCAAAGTTCCCTATAAATGCGGCGCTAACCCCTCCGTCAGAGAGACACGCCTCTGTTAGATGACACACAGGACACCGGTGTTACTTTTTTTGCAGCTTTACACACAGTAACACTGCTTTAACAGCTTTTTGAGAAGTCCTGTTTTTTATTTGACAAAAATGAGGGGTAATCGTCCGGTAGAGTTCCCAGAAGACTTCTGGATCCCCATCCCTCTGGACACCGACAACATCACATCCCTCAGCCCGTACCTGGTTCCCCAGGATCACTTAGGGAGCCCTGGCATCTTTTATTCCATGTCAGCATTCATGTTCTTCCTCTTTGTGGCCGGTACAGGCATTAACACCATCACTATCGCATGCACTGTTCAATACAAGAAGCTCCGGTCTCACCTGAACTACATCCTGGTGAACTTGGCCATAGCGAACCTCCTCGTCTCCACCGTGGGCTCCTTCACCTGCTTCTACTGCTTTGCCTTCAGATACATGATTCTTGGTCCACTGGCGTGCAAGATTGAAGGATTTACAGCAACTGTTGGTGGTAAGGATTTTAACCAAATGTACAAGATTGCTGCTTATGTGTGTTGTGATGCGTGCATAAAGTACTCTTGTGTTAAACCTTTTTGAAACTGGGATCTTTCTGTACTGTTTTATTTGTCAGCCAAAAGAGCTTCAAATAGCATGATGTCATGCCGTCCCAGGATAAAATAAGCTATTATGTAAAATTGTGTGGTTAACCCATCAGCATAATGGTATTTCATGTAAACATATATCAATGTATCTTTATGAGAAACATTTATTTTTAACAGCAACTGGAGCATTTTTTCAGCACAGTTCCTTCACTATAAGGTTCCTTTAGTTTTAAGAAGTGGGGTGTTCATTTTGTATCAGCGTCAAAGCAATGCAGGCCCTGCTAAATTGTTGAACTTTCCCTTTCACGCTTATGAAGCTGAGTTTTACAAAGGAGTCCTTGTCATGACAGCAGCACGACACATTTCACATTAAGTAACATGCAAAAAACTTAAAATGAAGAACATCATTTTTGACATAAAAGAAACAAGCAATAGACATAAAACAAGAAGCAAATTACATCAAGACAATTGCTTTAATAGCGCTCAGTAACAGGACGTACATCCAATGTTCAAATAGTCCTTAATCCTATTTTACGATCTTACATACTTTAGTTTCTCTATAGCTCACACCACGATGAGTGCACACACACTTTAAAAGCACTTTTCCCTGAAGACAGTGCAGGTTCAAAGAAGAGCACATCATTTGTCTGCATGGCCAAAGGTAACCTAAAATTCTCAAACAGAAGAAAAAGACTCTTTCTTTTCGAACTCAAACTAAATACTCCTCATTGTGCCCTCTACTAAAGTTTCAGCTTCCAGCTATGAAATACTGCATCAAAAGGGATAATCACAGCTTTTAGCAAACACGGCTATAAAACAAAACTAATAGCAATCTCCACTTTCTAAAGTTTTAGCCTCTATTACAACTATACTGTGTCAGCTCCCTCACTGATTGTCAGCGGCTGTGTTAGTCTTTCATATCTCTTCCGTCTTGTTGCAGGTATGGTCAGCCTGTGGTCTCTTGCTGTGGTGGCATTTGAGAGATGGCTCGTGGTCTGCAAGCCACTCGGGAATTTTGTCTTCAAGCCGAACCATGCAATCGCTTGCTGTGCAATGACTTGGGTCTTTGCTTTGTGTGCTGCCGTTCCTCCTCTGGTTGGATGGAGTAGGTCAGTGTATAAAGACCAAACACACAACAGTGTTTATATGGTTTAAATAGTTGGTAGAGTAATCCAGTTATTTTTGAGAAAATGTACAAATGGTGCATCTGAATTTTTTTTTATTCCATATTCTTAAAGAGTAAATCTTTCTTACTTGTATAAGAGCTCTCATAATGATAATGAGGGACATTTATCCCTTGCTCCTTATTCCAAACCACACCAGCACGTACATAACATATGGCTACAGTACTGATTCAGTGTCTGTCTCTCCAGGTATATCCCTGAGGGCATGCAGTGCTCCTGTGGACCGGACTGGTACACAACTGACAACAAGTTTAACAATGAGTCCTATGTGATGTTCCTCTTCTGCTTCTGCTTCTCTGTCCCTTTCTCCGCCATCGTTTTCTGCTACTCACAGCTGCTCCTTATACTGAAATCGGTAGGTATCAGGTTACCAAGGTTAATTTTATGATTGCAGTTAGGAATAATTTCTCATCTGGTTTCATAGAGCTGTAGCCAACCACTTGTCTGTACTTCTCCGTCAATAGGCAGCGAAGGCCCAAGCTGAGTCTGCCTCCACCCAGAAGGCAGAGCGGGAGGTGACCAGGATGGTGGTCGTCATGGTGCTGGGCTTCCTGGTGTGCTGGATGCCTTACGCCTCCTTTGCTCTGTGGGTGATCAACAATCGGGGGCAGCCCTTCGACCTGAGACTGGCCACCATACCCTCCTGTCTGTCTAAAGCCTCCACGGTCTACAACCCATTGATCTACATCCTCCTCAACAAACAGGTTATTTCATGCACTCTGATATGACAGTTATTTGTGGACAGGAGGGTAACTTCGTATCCACTCAACTGAACTGAGGCTGCACTGAGATTAAACAGAGCGACGAAACAAGAAAGAGCCTGTTTTATTTGGATTTTATCACTGGCCAGTGGCGCCCTCTAATGGTGGCTTAAAAACATACACAAAGCTTGCTCCATCCTCAGAGGGAACGCCTGACATGCCCATTAATACTTCAGATTTTCAGCGCTGGTAACACTTTATGATAACCATAATTAATGCATGTATAGTTAATGAAACTGGAGCGAATAGTTACCTGACTGTTAACAAACAATGAGGTGTATATAAAAAAGTATTTGTATTTACATGTATTTAATAACTATTTACAAAATATTGTCAACATCAGTTGCAATACAATAAAGAAATAAACAAGAAATTACTCAAAGATGCTTTTTCTAGGAATTGCAGTCTACCACATTGAAAAAAAAAAAATCAACAGAATAGGAAGAAATAGCAGCTTCGATGCTCAGATGAGGGCTTGAATGTTGTTCTTTTTTTTTTCTTTATCGAAAGTGATATGATGTGACTTCTTTCTTGTTACAAATGCACTTTTTGTAAGCCGCTTTGAACAAAGGCCCTCTGCTAAATGCCCCTAATGTTAATGTAAATAACAGCCTTGGCATGATATTTCGTCAATCTGTGCCAGCATTTCCTGCTGTGCCCCTGTCCAGGGCCTGAAAACATTCTCCTTTAGGCTGTCCTAAGCTGTGCTAACAGGGTAAACAACACCAACAATCCTCCAGTGCTCCTAGTCCAGGCTGCTAGCTGCACCACTGAATAAGCAAACTATGATGGTTATTATGAAGTATTACCTCAATTCTTTATTGATTTGGATTACATGGACAAATACTGTATATCAGCAGAAGTCACCAGATATACTCTTACGGTAGACATCCTCAAAGAGAATCGTCCTGCAGAGTTAAACACAACAATATAAAGACACAAATGTTCTTCTGTTGTTTTTCTCTTTCAGTTCCGCATATGTATAAGGCAGATGCTGGGGATGAGTGGAGGAGATGATGAGGAGTCAACCAATACATCAACCACTGAAGTCTCTAAAGTCGGACCTTCTTAGTTAAAATCAAGAGTTACATATTGTAAATAATGCTGAATCGACAAATTATATGACAAATGGATTACTGTTATTGATATTGATTATTGTCCCACATGAGGCGTTATATGCAAAGAAAAAAAAATAGAATAAAAAACTGAGAAATTCATTTATGCATATGAATATTTGTGTCACTACAAGGCTATTCATTTTAGATGTGCATGGCAAAAGCACATATGTCTAAGACATGAATTCCGTTTACAAAACCTCGTTTTGTTACAAGAAATGAAGATTTCTGAGTCAGGTCACTGAAAACCCATTGTAGTTTTTACACAATTAGCCTTGAACAGCAAAGATTGATAAGTGTATTAGACATTATTGTGAATGAGTTGTACTGGATGTGCATGTATACAACCTGCAACTCAACAACTAATCAATAAACAGTTGAGCTACAACTTTGCAGCTTACATCTGTGCTTGAGAAACAATTGCAGACATTGTCGGCACACACTCTGGGGATCAGCTGATCAGATAGTTTGTAAGATTAGTTGGGTTTACTTCTGAAAAAGCAAAGCCCCCAGATTTCTGCTTTGTCAACTGTCCCCGGATTCATTTTGGTGTTCAACAAAGCCCCCAAGCAGCATCATTTCCCTCCAGCACACTGTGAATATTCTGAAACTTAACACTGTGGTATTAAGTGGAGTAATTCCTAACTTATCCTTCTTATCAATTATGCTTATCAATCATTAATAAGTAGCCAGCAATGAAGAAAACACAACATACAAAACCTATTACCATTTCAGAGTGTTATTACAGTTATGTTTATGTTAAATGGACATCATGCAAACACAAGACAAATTGGTGGAGAGATGAAGACCTGGTACAAGACCTCGTGCCAAGTCTTCATCTCTCCACCAATTTGTCTACATGGTTAAAGAAAAAACGAATCTGCCGCTGTCCCATCTGAACACCGTCTGTCCATCTGGCACCGTCGCTATTGTCGGTAGATCTTTCAGACCTGTGTAAAATTAACAATTCAATCAATATATTCAGGTACATCAGGGCTGGATTGGGACAAAAAATCGGCCCTGGCATTTTTGGCTTAGACCGGCCCCTCATAATCAGCGGAGCACAACCGGAAAAAAAACCCATAACTTTGTGCCTTTAGGCTTATTAGAAATCTACAGTTTATTATTACTTTAGAGATCTATCAAATAACCATTGTGGAAAGCAAATAAGTACATTTACTTAACACATACTTGAGTAAAGGTATATTCTATTTCAAGCATCATGTATCATCGGCATCCTAGATCTCAGAAGTTTAGCATCTATTGTTCACTCTACCACTTTTGTCTGCTCTGTGTAGTTCAACTGATTATTTTATCCTTTTTATTGAAATCATCTCTAATATGTATTTTCTGAATTTCCCTGATATAGCAGCTCAATTCTAATTCTTCAGGTTAAAAGGTGCTCCCTTTAAAAAGCTATAAAATTGTTATATCAGGCTAAAAACAGGCCTGCTTTATGAACTCATGCAAAGCAACTTGTCTGAAAAGCATTTGACAGATCAACTCTTGTTCAATGTGGGCAAACCTTTTGCTAATAATACTTTTATACTTTTTTTACACTTACTTTAGTAATGCTTAAATTGCAAAGCTTTTACTAATCATTTAGCAGTCTTTAAATCTGTTTTTTAAAACATGTTTAACCACAGCATAGAGGGCTGCTACACATTCAAATTACTATGCAGCCTTTCAACACACCTTTAACCTAAATATCTAAAATGCTATGATGGAGCCTAAAGTAGACACTTAATGCTCATCCGACACCTGAGAAGTGTCGGATGAGCATTAAGTGTCTACTTGACCGTTTGCTGTTTTATCAGAATAAGGTACCGTGGCTGCCAGATTTTGAGAAGTATGCAACACCAATTAATATGATACTGATCAATCGCCATTGCTCATCATTATCATGTAATTAGAGTTCTCAACGGGCCTGAAAATTACAGTCCGAACCCGACACAGCGCTACACACCCGCATGAATTGCCCGCCCGTTAACACGGCCAGAGCCCGCGGGTCCGGTCGGGTTTGTCCGACCCGTTGAGAGCTCCTGTAATGTTCCTAACGTTCCCTCCATCACCTCACAGTCCCTGTATTAACGTTACTAAGTGCTTACCGGCTGTAGGCTACTATACTGTCCCTGTCAGTCAGCATCCTCTCTGGCTGCTCCTCTCCTGCCCGCTGCTGCTGTCTTCACCTTCAACCTGCTGCTGCTGGATCATTGCTGTCTCAGAGGACGTGGAGGCTACAGCAACCCCTCCAGCGAACATGTCTGTTCATTTTACAGCATCTACACCGAGATTCTTCTCTTAGCACGCAACTTCTCTGCACACAATTTCTTTCTCTTTGGTTGCTCCATGTTGTCAGTAGGGGTGGGCGGATCGATCCAAATATCGATAGTATCGATACCAAGGTGAGTATTGGTATCGGATTGATACTAGCGTGATGAGATCGATATTTTTGTTGTAGTTTCTCTTCCATAAATTCAGCAAAGCACTCATATTTCTTCACAGAGTTTGTGTGAGCGCAGCGCTCCTCTTCACTTTTCTCACCCTGCTCACTCAGTTTCACTGTAACTGTAACTCAAAAATATATACTTATATTGATATAGAGTCTACCTCAAACCTGAAGTTTGAATATGGCAGAATATAATAACCCTTCTGTGTATCTGTTGAAGGAACATCAGTATTTCTATTTAGGCTACATGCAGATAGGTTATAGATTTAATCAAGTTAAATATAATTTTCTTATTTGGCTAAAATCTTTGTCCTGTGTTTTATCATTATCATAATCATGGTCAACTAATTAAAGGCAAAAGTACCAAATCACTCAATGATCAGGAATTTTCTAGTAAAAAGTATCAGTATCGGTATCGGTATTGGTATCTGCAATACTGGCCATGTAATTACTTGGTATCAGATCGATACCAAAATTTGCAGTATCGCCCACCCCTAGTAGTCAGTCCTCGCGCTCAACACTTTGAAACTAGCAGAAGTTACAGGAGACAGCGCAGGGAGGGGTGGGGCCTCCTTCGTACTATATCCTGATTGGCTCAGTTCTCTGTCTAACTTGAAGACGGACCAATGGGCCGCCCCCTCTAAATTGTGCACTTAGAAAAAAAAAGGAGGGCTGAGAGAGATTGGATTAGCCCAATGTCCTTCAAGAAAACAACCAATGGGCCATCGCGGTCGATAAAAATGATTTATAATAAAACTTTTGGATTAAATTATGAAAGCCCGGCCCATAAATGTGCGTCGGCCCACCGGGCATTGCCCGGTATGCCAGATGGCCGGTCCATGCCTGAGGTACATACAACATACACAGTGGAGTAAAGCTGTCTTTGTCAATCCTGGTCATGGGGGCCTAAAGCCCTGCGTGTGCCTATCAGGGATGTTTGAGCATGAAACATCCAAAACATGCAGGGCGGGAGGCCTCTAGGAGCAGCATTGAAAAACACCGGTGTAAAGGATGAAAATTTGACATTCAGCCTACAGATGGCTCCATACTTCAAAACGAACAAGCCTGATACACACCGGTCACCATGTGGGCTGTTGGGCCGTCAGTCATTCTTACCTGTTGCCCACAATGCTGCAGGTATGTAGTTCATTAGTTTACTCACCTAAGCAGAAACTAAAAGACTTTAACCTGAAGAGTTTAAAGGATAAACTAGCAGATCAACACACACACACACGCACACACACTCCACCGACCTTTGCATGAAGAGTGAGAGTGAGACTAATTGCAATATGCGTCCAGTTTGATATATATCAGTGTAACTATAAATCACAGTTTAAAGTAGTTACATTCAGTTGTTGTCCTCTAACCAACACAATAAGATGAAGACAATTATCTTAATAGGATTACCAATTAACCTCTGAGCTGGGACTCACACATTGACGCGGTGTTGGCAGGCATGATAGGTTTAAGGGAATCATCAAAGGAATGTGAATCGTCACAATAACATAAAAACAGCGTATTTGATCCGAAACACTTTCCTTTCCTCATTCCTGTCGCCAACTGCTACTGCACCAGAACAACATAAGCACAGAAATCTGAGAATAGGATTATTACCTGATGTAACGTGAACACAAGCCCATGTGAGCAGAAATGGTAGACTCTGTTCACCCTACACCAGTGTAATCATTTACAGTCACCACACATTTAGATCACCTGCTGTTCAAACGGAGACTGTACAACCTCCTCGTATCCTGGTCAGGGTGAACATGGAGAATCTTGTTGGTAGTCGAGAGCAAATCCGAGTTCTGCTAGTAGTGAACTTTTACAAAAAATGAATAGTTCAGAACTAGCGGAATTCCAGACATACCCTCGAAACATCTGTCTGATTCAATAGGTTCAACTCCACCTGCATGATCAGGGAATTAACATTAAGATACAGAAAGTGCAACACTCTCCCCTTAGACATTTGTAATTTTACAATTAAAGAAAAATCTTCTTCTCCCTTCTTTAGTTTTTTTGTCAAAAGGAGCATTAACGCTGATAAATGCAAATTCCCAAAGTAGTCAAACATTTTGAAAATACCAGTTAGATACTAATATAGATAGAAACATATTTGATAATAAAGGAAAATGTAAGAAAAGTTTACAGATTTCTTGACTTCCAGGATCCCTCCTCATCTTGATGTGCAGTCCTCGTCCCACAAAGAGTTCTTATCAAATCTGAGGACAAGCTACCTGCGCAAGAAGCGCACTCCAGAAAAACCGAATCAACAGATTACATTAACTGCTATAGCGGCTTTGGTAGAACTTAACTTTCTCCTGAAATGAACTGTTGTTCCGGAGAGATTAACCTGTTACGGAGTGAGCACGCCAGAAGTAATTACTGTACTCTGTGTTAATCCGTTTTGTGGAGGAACCTGAGTTGTCCGTATAATCTGCTTTGGTCTACTGGGACACATTCACCTTAATTTCTCAACATCCGTTGAGACGTTCAATATGTCTCACACAGCTGCTACTCTAATTTCTTACCCTAGATAAATCCACATTGTGTCAGTTCAAACAATGTTATATCACTGCTCATCAATAATCTCATCAATGATGTTGAAATTCTACCCAATTATAGGACCCAGGGGAAGTCTTGCGTGTTTGGTCTTTACACATCCTTTCTGAACAGGACACAGTCACAGTCTATTGCTCGACCTTGGAGAACTAATTTCTGTTTGACATCTCGACAGCAAAGAACACTTAGATCATTTGTTGATGGTTGTTCAGGGTCCCCCTTCTCCTTCTTCCACACTCAGATAAGATGAATGAAATGCTTTTTAGGATTGATTTCATGTGGAACAAGGGATCATTTACATACAAAAGTTTTCTTCCACCTTGTGGAAGTCACTTCCACCTTGTGCTTTTCCTGCTATGACAAGTCAAAATGTGTGCTGTGAAAAGGGTCTTTTCCTGAATGTTTAGCATCATTTGTCCATTTGTTTCCAAGGTGAAGCCATTTATAATATCCACTGCTCTGGTACACCGCACTGGTATTCAACATTGCTGGTCAATATGGTTGTACCTTTTTTAACTAGACTGTTAGCCGTACATATGAGGCAGAGAAGTTAAAGCATCAGTATGACTGAAACAAACTTGGTTCTTTGAATGTGTCATCTGAGCACATGTAGCAGAAAAGTGTTTCTGTCTTTTCCAAATTGCCACACTGTTGGCAGGGTGTAAAGGCTGCCATCATAGCCTCCCCCTGGCTGCTTTTTGCTGGCTGCTGATATGACCTCTCGATTTCTATGTCTTTTTATGTCTTAGTAGTCTCTACAGGATGAACAGCACAAATAACGATAAGAGCGCATGCTTTCGGATATACAGCCTCTCCTTGAAAACGCCCATGTTGTTGCCCTTGCTTTACATGAAGAAATGGCAGAAGGAGTTGTGTGAAGAATTAGAAATGAGAGCAATGGGAGAGAAGAGAACTCTTTCTTACTTTTACACCTAAACACACCTGGTTCAATTTCTACCTAAATCTGGTGTCATAGCAGGATTATATGTTTCAGAATGATGCAAAATTTTACTTTTGTTGCAAAAGGGCTTTCACAAGCATTTTCACTGAAAAGGAATAAATCCAATATTTATTGTTGTGGACCATGTAACCCCAAGCTTTTTAAATGTATATTGGCTTTCTGGCTTTTCTTACTTCATATCTTGTAGATAATGTTTGAACTGAATGCATGATGTTCT